>NC_141694.1:1523974063-1525174063 GCF_964263255.1 Lissotriton vulgaris | reverse complement strand
AATCACCTCCCTCCCACAACAAGGCCACTCAGCAAGCTGGTCATAGGGGGTACACACCGTCCAGCACCCTGTCGTCCTCAGCGCCAGTCCATTTCCATATTTTACATCCTGGCCTCCAGGGGCCTCCAATGGGTCTCACAGCCCTCACTCCCTTGCCTCCTACGCACTGGCAGCAGCATCCATGACCCCTTGTGCGTCATCTGGTCTGGCATGTGCACAATGAAGTGGGATTCAGAGGTGGGCGGCTCCCTGCAATTAAGGACTCACCCCAGCAGGCATGTTCCAATCACCCCGTTCGTTCCAGGCGTGGTCTCCTCTCCACTGCCAGGGCGGGGGCTCAGTTCGCACATACCCCCAGCCCTCAGGGCAGACACTGAACCCCGACCGGGTCCCAAAAACACCGCACTTGCCGTTACTAGGCCTCGGTCGGTAACGAGTGCCCCTCTGCTCCGACTCAGCCAACGTGATGCGTCACAGGCTCAACAGATCTCCCGACAAAGGCCTTCCTAGGCTTAGCAACATCTACCATGGGGGCTCTGAGCCTCGCCGATGCTTCCCCGACACCGCTCGGTGTAGATCGTCAGGCAGTACAGGTCAACAGGGAGAGTCTGCCGACACACTTCCAGGCGTCAGCGGCCCAGCAGCAGCTCCAGAGTACTGCCCCAGGGCACGCCCGCCACCCACAGGGCTCGATTCAGAGGTCTCAGGCCGGTTCAGCCCCTACCCGCAGCCACACAGCTCCAGGCGCAGTGGGGCCCCTCAAGCCACCCCAACCCCCCTGGCGGCAACCCTTCGAGGATGATCTGGTCTTCCCAGATCATGTAGGCTGGAGCTTGTACTGATATCTGCCGGATTAATGGCAGGCCATTGTGGAGCTCGTCGCTCACGTGTCCGCCATCTTCGGCTGGCCATATTACAAGTTTAGATATCTGAAATATTTCACATTTTAGAATGGATACTGAATGCCACATTGCAATAGGATATCTTATAAATCATAATAAAAGATATTGAACGTGTGATAGAACATATTGACTCATCATATGTTGCGCAGAATTTTGTACATAAACAGTTTTTCGCTAGTGTGCACACTAAATAAACAGAACTTCTGCTTACCTGTTTTTGCTAACTCATTATTGGGCTCATATTTTTCAATTAGCTGCTGAACTTGCTCCTGTTTCAGAAAGGGATACAGAATTTCATTTAACCGTGGGTCTCGTTGTTTACAATTAATAAACTCCATCATCTGGTCAACGGTGAGGCAGGGTTTACTTTTGGCACCACTGCAGAAAAAAAGAATATATTAAAAGTAAGTTAAATGTGAATCCTTTTACTTTAGTGTAAGTGCATAGAATAAGGGCCATGTATTCGCTTGTTCAAATACCAAGAAACCGTGCACAAATATTTAATATCAATTTAGACACACCGTCAGACATTATAATAATTGCACCCAACCACATTGCAGAAATTATGTTGCCCTCATTCCCAAATGTGCAAACCATGATTATTTAGAGAGCAGTGGGTTTTCATTGATTAGGTATTTCACTGCCCACTCTGACAACAAAGTGCTAATATTACTCACACAACTGTATTTCATGAAAAGAAACAGACTTCCCTACTGTGATCCAAAACTTTGGATGTCATTAAAAAAAAAAATTATTGTGTCGATGGTTCATTTAATAAGCTAACAAATAATAGATTCAACTTTTTCAATGATGACTTTTAAACTAAGATTGAGAAAGTGAAAGTTAAATACCCTTCTTGCTAACAATTATTGCAAACATTGCTTTTTTTTCAAGCAGCCTTCTTTTTACGCATGCCTTAAGTACTGTTGTAAAGAACCCACAGATGGAAAGCTCAAAAACTATTTTATGGGAAAATCTATCTTTTTAATTTGTTCTCCTTGTTTAGTTGCTCTGTATATCGGGTATGTTGAATACTGCTGAGACTGAGGCCCAGGCACATGTAGTTTTAAAAGTATACACATTTTGGGGCATATTACCAAGGCAGGCAAAATGAAATTACCACCGCTTTTGCGGCCGTCATCGCCCTATTAGCAAGCTGTCGCTAACATCAGTTAGCGACAGCTTTTAGGTGATAGCGAGCGGTTTGGGGCCCGCTTTGCATGTCAGCAATATTTATCGCTAATGACATGCAAAGTGGGCGTACCCAACTTGTTAGCGACTGAAAGCAGTTGCTAACATCACTAACGCCTATTAGCAACGCAGGCGTAGCGCCCAAAAAAATTGCGCTAAGCGCAAATATCGCTGGAAACTGACGCCTGCTCAGACCAGTTCTTAGCCTATATATCCAATGGGAGGTGGATATTCAGGCTAAGTCCCTATTAGCGATAATGCCTGAATATCGCTGGATTTCCAGCGATATTGACACATTTCACCACTATCGCCGGATATTTTATCGCTTTGGAGATAAACGTTGCTAATAGCATTTTATCTCTGCAATAATATCCGGCGATGCGCGGCAATAAAAAAAATGTTGCTAAGCTTATTTAGCGATAAAAAACACTAGTTGTTGATAATATGCCCCTTTGTTCTTTAAATAATTCTCAGGCCCACCTTTGTGAATACGCCACTTTCGCAAAGGTTTCCCGCAGGGATGACTCCTCTGTTGGAGTGGAGGAGGATCGCCCCATTTAGAACTCCCCTCTCAAAACCCCAGAGATGACAAATAAAATGGTATATTTATTACCATTTTATTTTTCATGCAGTGTCCGAACAGAGCATCAGGATGAGGGCGGGTCGCTGATGAGTGACAGCAGCAGGGAGGAGGGTGGGCTGTCTGCACTGTTTAAAGTATGCATGTCATTTTTGGCCACACATGTGCACTGTAAACATTTCTAACCCAGCTGGTTTAAGGTAGCTGGGTTACAGCAAGTGCACACCTCCAGAGCGCTGGGGAGCACTGAGTGATGGTGCCTCCTTTAAACAGGGAACTGCTCTCATGCTGCATGAGAGTAGCACCAGGATTGGTCAAGGGAGTTGCTGCTCCCAGTTCCAGTTCCTGCGAAAGAAGAGGTCCGGACCAAAGGGCGTTGTGTTCATGAAAGGTAAGTGTTTTTTTCTGTATTATTTGTGCTCACATTTTTCTAAATATACTATTTGTGCATGCGTGCCCGACACCCACCCCCTCAGTCGATGCCAGCCCCCACTGGCATCCTGCAAAGCTGACTAAACTACAGATGTGGACAATAGAGACAAGCACACCGAGTTATCTGTCATTAAGACTATAATATGTATTTTAGACTGCATATTATGCTAGTGATGCATAACACATATATACAGCCCTGTAAAATATATTGTGGCATTAAACGCATAACTTATATTGGATCACCCAAAATTCCAGAAAACTAGTCTAAAAGACAATGGCGAAGTAAGCTTTCATTTACCGATTGTCACAAGACATAATGAAATACCAGTGCTAATTATTGAGTGCACCCTAATGCTTTGAGCTGTCTCCTTGTGCTATTGACACATAAAAGATGCTTGTTTTGCTGAACAGAACCCCTTTTAGTAACGTCATAAGGATGAAATATTGAGTGGACCCACTAGAATATGAATCTTAGATCTTAGGGTTCCTGCAGTGGATCCATTAGTCCACTGAGCTTCTACTCCAGGCGACATCCTTTATAACTATTTTCACGAAAAGTGCATTTCAGTTTCTGACTGGAATCATTCTCACTACGTGTGGCAGACCTATTGCATCATAGGTCTCTCACCCGCGGCACTGCTGTGGTGGCTGAATCACATTCAGCAAAAAATTCACGTGAATAATTTCCTTAGTCCAATTCACATTTTAATTCATGTTTCAGTTTCATGGTTTTAATCCATATGTGCTCTCATCACGCTTTCTATTCCTCATTTAAACAATACCAATTTCAAATAATCCAATGCATTTTGGTGCATCCAGCACCTTCATCAGGGCAAAATCTAAAACATACAAATGAACAAACTTCAGTATAAAAAGAAAAACAATTGTGGCCACTTTCAATGTTACAATGTTGCAATCATGTTACACTCATATCCATACTTTATAAATCTCTATATAAGCTCTGTATTTTACTGAGAAAGCTTCCACTCAGCAGTTAAACCCGTGATTCGTGTAAGTGTACACTACTCTCGTGTAATGCCTAAATGTCAAAAAACAGGTAGCGTGTAAGCGTTGCCTGGGTGGGTATGTTGCTGGAGTTATTAAATGGCTAAATACGCTGTTGTCCGTGCTTGCGAGTTAGAGCTATATGTGCATTTCTCTTGGCCGTGTTCGCTCTTACCTCACGGTTGTAGTTCGTATTCTACCGTTCCCTCATTAAATCGAAAGAACTTGCTCAAGCGATAAAACTATTGGATATACCACCTAAACAGCTACAAGCCCAACGGGCTCAATGATCGTGTTGAACTTACATGCTATTTATAACGTTTAAATGCAGCATATACACAGATTCTAACCATTACTAAGGTTTGAGTACATACTGAAATATTTCCCACAGGTACATACTGTAGCATTCACATGAAAGGTCCCGATGTTCATAATGTATATAGCAGTCAATTAATAAAGTTAAAACTGAGAAAAAACATTAGCCACTCCCAGAACCCAGGCGCGTAACGCGCGTAACGTAAATACCCGACCAGAGTGAATGGCTGTAATCCGCATTGACACGGAGAGGGAACGGAACGGTAGAATACGAACTACAACTGTGAGGTAAGAGCGAACACGGCCGAGAGAAATGCACATATAGCACTAACTCGCAAGCACGCACAACAGCGTATTTAGCCATTTAATAACTCCAGCAACATACCCGCCCACGCAACGCTTACACGCGACCTGTTTTTTAACATTGAGGCATTACACGAGAGTAGTGTACACTCACACGAATCACGGGTTTAACTGCCGAGTGGAAGCTTTCTCAGTAAAATACAGAGCTTATATAGAGATTTATAAAGTATGGATATGAGTGTAACATGATTGCAACATTGTAACATTGAAAGTGGCCACAATTGTTTTTCTTTTTATACTGAAGTTTGTTCATTTGTATGTTCTAGATTTTGCCCTGATGAAGGTGCTGGATGCACCAAAATGCATTGGATTATTTGAAATTGGTATTGTTTAAATGAGGAATAGAAAGCGTGATGAGAGCACATATGGATTAAAACCATGAAACTGAAACATGAATTAAAATGTGAATTGGACTAAGGAAATTATTCACGTGAATTTTTTGCTGAACGTGATTCAGCCACCACAGCAGTGCCGCGGGTGAGAGACCTATGATGCAATAGGTCTGCCACACTTAGATATATTCAGACACACTCCCGGAGGGAAGTGATACCTTCGAGCACGCGTAAAATTTTTTAATTAAGGCTATGCACATCCCCCAACCTAAAGCCAGTTTATCATTCTCACTACAACATTCATATCCATTCTTATCTCCTGCTGTCACTTCATAAGGCTCTGACAGAAAACACAACATTGGTGTGAAGGGCTGTTAGTGCCTTGCATGAGCAAATCCGCAGGCTACACATGTTTAAATCAGACACATAATAAGTGATGACATGAATAGTTGCAAATAGTCTAAAAAACTGGCAATCACTGTGGCCCGCATTCCAAACCATTGTTACCCTCACACTTTGCCACACTAGACAGAGGCCCACCTCATGCAAAGCAGTATTGACTCTGATTATCATGGGCACAGCCCATATCGAACTGCAAGGTGGTATCTTGGGATACAAGCAACCCCAGACCAGTTTCGCCCTCATCATTCCTTGACTGTAAGGTATAGCTTGGATCCTGTAGCACAGTGATCAGTAGACCCATAACTAGGTATACTCTTTGACATTTAAGGAGTTGCATCAAACACACAAAAGGAGATGGGAAGAATGATTGCAAATAGTCTAAATCAGTGGCAATCTCTCTGGGTAGCAGGCCAGCACATTGCTTTGCCCCCACTGCTGCACTTTAAACAGATGCCAATCATTTGCAAATCTGACCCTGCTCCTCATGGAAACAGTCCTTTCCAACCTGCTATAGGATCCAAGCTTTACAACACTGACAAGGTCTAACATGACTGAAACAGGTCTTAGGTTTCTAGTACTTGGCACTTAAGGTAGGAGTGCTCCCATTAAAGACCAGTTCGGTAATTATCTGCATTATATGGGACTTTGTCCAGAGTTTAGGGGAAGAGGAGGGAGAAGCACTGAAGAGATAAGGTTTCATTAATTTGGATTTTTGGTGAATGGAACTCTGTGGAGAACTGATGCCGCAAGTCACATTCCTAGATTAAGACCATCATTAGGAGCTGTAAATTGTCTCATGTTTTCATGAACATCTGCCTTCATTAGTCTTATCTAAAACTGTAGAGTCAGAATCTCCTCTTGTGGGGTGAACAGGATGTCTAGTCCCCTTTCTTGAAAATGCGCTTGCCTTCTGAAGGAATTTTCTACTAGAAGCCTACGCATTTTGTAATGGAGAAGAAACTGCTTACAGAAAGGAGGAGCAAGACCTGTGGAAAATAATTTATTAAAAGCTTAAAAAGGGACTACCCAAGGGACATGATCGAATAGAACATGCAAAGAGCTTACTGGAGTTCGCAAGTTACCCCTACAATTTTTGAATTTTAAAGGCATAGAGAACCTCTGTTTCAAGCATATTAACGAGTTAGTTTTTCCGACTTGCACCAATATCAAGTGCAAAATATCAGGATACAAAAATATCGACTGTCAGAATATCGTGGTAAAGAATATCAAGTCTAAGGTAAGTAATATAGTTTTTAATAATATCGAAGTCATTAATATTGTTGTAAAAAATATTGAAGACATTAATATCGTTTGCAAAAATATAGTTGTTAAAAATATTGTTTTTTTAGTTAGTGTTATGTATTTTAATATGTATTTTAAATGTTTGTGTTCCATTTTTTGTCTAAGTATTGCATTTGTTTTTCAAAATATGTATTACATTTTTAGAAGTTATAAATGTTATTTTTAGTAAATTTAGTAAATTTTGCATTTTAGTCCCTACTGTTGTACTCAATAGAGTGGGAATAGTAATTGTTACCCCTCCGTTACCCAACACTTTCCTTACTGTTGCACTCGCTGGAGTGGGAACATTAAATTATTCCCCTCCAATATCTAGTGCAAACTGTAGTTTTAAAAACTAAGAAATATTTTTCATAATTTAAATTATATTTTATATATATATATATTTTTTAAATGTTACAGGTGTATGAAAAAATATTTTTTTAAATAATTTTTTATATAATTTTAAAATGTATTACATATAATTATGTATTCATTATTATTAAGTAAATATATATTCCATGCTATAGATGTATGTTTAATTTATTTTAACATTACATTTATTATTTTTAATTGTTAAAAAAATCTTTAAAAAAATAAGTTATATGTATTATTTAATTTATTTTACATTATTTTTAATACATTTAAAAAAACTGTTATTTTTAACTTTGATATTTTTAACAATGAGATTTTATTTCTCGATATTTTAGTACTTACTATTTTGAAGATAGGATGTCGCTATTTTTTACATCACTATTTATGTCCTGATATTTTGAGAACACAATATTGTATCAGTCGATATTTTGTCAGTGATCCAAGACATTGCTACATTCAGTGTGAGACTTCTGCTCAAGAATGTCTAGTGCCACTTGGATCTTTGAGATGGCTGCAACTTGGCAATTCGCACAAAAATAAGTCTGCCTATGTGTGCTGACTTGCTATTCACCAGTCCCTCACAGGAGCTGTACCAGATTACAGCAATTTTGAACCAGAGACACAGCAACTTCAAATTAAATTTGTTCTTCAATTTTCTGACAAATCACTCTACATTTTCAAAATGTCATTTAATTTCTTTAACCATTTCTTCAAAGCCGCTTCCTGAATCTTCAAACTTTGATGGGTGATAAAGGGTCCTTCATTCAAATGACACAACTTGAATCTAGATCACATTGCCCTTCATTGGGTCAATTGGTCCATTTAATAACTTGATTGTTTTTATAATTTTACAACAACCTGTTGGGATCATGCTTTCATATTTTTCCATAGAGGGTCCTCTGATTTACTTTACTACAAGTTTATTTTTTTAAGTGTCTACTGTTCAACTATATTTTGTGCATAGACTATAAACACTTTCTCTAGTGTAAGGGTTGCTGCTGTGTCAAACCACCAAGTGTGAGTTAAAGATTACTTTGAGAAACTAGATTAGCTCTTGGGGCAGTAGTCACAGCCTCTCTCCCCACCCGTATAGTATACTTCAAACAATATACATTAATAAGAAATCTGTTATTTTCTACTCAAACACTCCTGATAGATACATACTCAAATTGGAATAATAGCATTTTAGGGAAAATATATTTTTGCCTCATGTTTTAACAGTGGTACTAAAAAATGTAGATCACTGGAGACTGTAATTGTGGGAATAACCTTTAGCGTTTAACTTTAGAGATCAACATCACCTTTTTTTGTCTTATTCATACTCTAAATTAATTATATTATAAATTCCCGTAATTATATGATTTACAGTATAATACTTCGAATGGCAGATGAACATAAAAATATAAGTTATAAAATACAGATAATAATGTGATCATACCTCATGACAATTAGGCACCTGGGGGGGCAGAACATATTATATATTTTGGGAATGCTATGAGAGGGCAACTGTGTAATTTACTCATGTGAAGTTACTCATTAAATACAAGTGTTATAACAATAATAATTATAATACCTTTTGACTTATCTGTGCGTTGTTCAGTTTAATGTTTAATCAGTTGGAAAATTGGAATCCTACTTTGAACATGTTTTTTGGAACGTATTATGTTTAAAATCTTACAATGTTAGAATGCACAAATGAAAAACGTGTTTTTGTTAAAACTATAAACAGACTTGCTTAGAATTTTGAGTCGTTTCACATTCCAAAGGGTAGGAGGTAAGGATCTTGAGAGGCAGTTATTTGCCCAACAGCTGCCCCAGTTAACTGATAAACTGCCACAGACAGCCACAGATAAACTGTTGTGCTGGGTTCTAAACTGCCTTGTACTTGCTGTAGTAAGACTAATATTCAAGTATTGGTGAACTGGGCAGTATAACTAATTGCAATACCGGTGGTGGTTGAGAGGCAGCTACATTGTTTATGATCTACCCACCACCTGTCACATTGATCCACTGACATTGATTGGTCCAGAGACAGAAATGGTGTTCCTTCTTACTTGTGCCTCCAAAAACATCATAGCAAGAATAGTGACAACAAATGAATTGTGAACATAGGTATCCATAAGTAAGAGCAGATTTAATATGCTTTTTTACTAATATATGTAACTTAGCGATATAGATATCTTTAAGGTATATTGGTGCGTATTTGAGGATTGTATGTCTGTACTTGCCTCTAGATATTTAACTTTAGAATATTTTTGCTATTAATGTTTTTGCAGCATGATATTTCTGTGGACAATAGTCTTGAAATATGGCTTTAGTGTGCACTATATAACTGTGTATTACTATGTATAATATTCAGATGCTTCACCTATAAGTTGTGTGAAATAGTCAAATTGCTCTGTAGAATTCCCTGTCACACACGTTTTTGATGCAGGATGTTCTTACAGTTTTGTATGTTGGGCCAACAGATGGAAGGGGTGTCCCAGGTAGATCATGATAGAATTTCCTGTGATCTTGAGACTTTATTTGGTGGTGAAGGCAAGTCTAGGTCGTTTAAAATATCTGCATTTTACCATTCTAGACAAAGTTGGGGTAGCCCTTGGGTAAAGCACTTCATATGAGAGCATGCACATTACTGATGTACTGAGTAGTATGTGCCTCACAGTAGTTCTCAAGGTATTAAAAAGGATTATCACACTTCAACTCAAAATTAAAGGATAAAAAAATAGGATTCACCAGGAACCTTTTGCTAGCAGGTTTATGCGTTGGTAGTATTGGCACTGCCCATATTTTATACATTGGAGGGTGCTGGATATGCTCACTGTTGGCACCAGGAAAGGTGGCTCATAAGCATGAAAAGACAGGATATTTGGCCACTTTAGAAGGTGCCTGGACTTATATTGGGTAAGAGGTCATTCTGTGTTCAGAGTAGGAAGGTAAGGCTGAGAGGATTTTCTGGAAAATTCAGTTTCTATAAATGATGTTGCAACCTTGGGGGCGTGGCTTGGATGCCGAGGAGGTAGGCAGCGTGACCCCGGAGCTCCGCGCCCGATCCCAGATATCATCCTGATTATCCACGTGAATTCCAACGAAAATTGAAAAATACGCAGCCTAAAGGTGTCACGGAGGCAACGGCGTTCGGAGTGGGCGACCTGCGGCTGCTTATCGTCCTGAAAATCGAACTCTAACAAGTGCCTCGGGTGCAATAGACATTAATCTAAGATGGCGCCAGACCGGAGGACCTCTCTCGACCCTGTAAGCAGGCACGGGTGGCCTTTTCCTCCTTTTGGTGGCGAGTTGCAGGGACACGAGGACACAGGAAAGATCTCCGGGTAAGCCCCCCAAAATGGCGGCGGCTTTGTGAGGCGACTCCAACTCTCCACGCATAGACCGGGGCCTCGAGACCCCGTCATCGACGCTGGCTCCCGAGAATTGAATTGACCCCACGGGAGAGATCCGGACAGTGCTCAGTGTCCTGCGGATGTCCTAGATCCCCGGCCCCATTGCTCGGGGTACTATCAAGTAGCGAGGTCCTGAACTGCGGACGACTATGAGGAGATTGGTCGGGGTCCCGGGGGCCAGTAACTGCTGTAGCCAGGATGGTGAAACCAAAAGGAAAGGGGGACGGAGCGGCTGACTCGGAAACGCTGGATGGAGCGGACCACGACCACCCTGCTCTCCAACGCATGCAAGACCGCATACTGGAGGCCATCACGACCACAAAAGACGCCCTGCAGCAGGACATCGCCCAGGTAGCGTCGGGCCTGGGTCTCCTGAAAGCGGACCATGATAAGCTTAAGGACAGAGTCAAGAATATGGAGATCTCTCCACAAGAATTGACCCCGGATCACGCAGCGATGAAGGCCCAGATGGCGGATGCCCTGGACAGGTTGAAAGTGCTGGAGAGGAGGGCCGATGACGCTGAAAATAGGAGTAGGCGCAACAACGTTCGCCTGGTGGGCCTTCCGGAGAAAACCGAGGGGGACGACATGGTGGGCTACCTCGACAATTGGCTACGCACTGAAGTTGCGCCAGAGGGACTCTCTCCTTTCTTTTAGCTGGAAAGGGCCCACAGGGTTCCGGCCCGACCACCAGCCCGTGACCTACCCCTTCGCCCGGTGGTGATTAAGCTGCTTCACTACAAAGATCGGGACTGGCTACTGCAGAGGGCGAGGGAAGCAGGGCCCTTCCAAGTTGACAATAACAGGGTCACCCTGTTCCCGGACTACACTTTTGAGACCCAGAGACTCAGGGCCAGTTTCCTGTCGCTCAAGCGTGAGCTCCGTGGAGAGGGCATCAAATACTCCCTTCTCTTCCCAGCGAAGCTGAGGGTGGTGGTGGACGACAAGTCGCTTTTCTTTACCTCCTCGGCGGATGCTTGGGCATAGTGGGACACGTACAAGGCTGGAACGGACGGGGCCAGAGCCAGGGCGGAGGAGTCTCAAAAGAAACAGCCGACTAGGAAATCCCAACGCATTCGCAAGAATCGGCGGAGGACTGGGAAACCATCCGTGTCGCAGATTGAGGCAGAAAGGAAGGCTGCCCTACAGGCGGTGGTGGATCTCTCTGGTACGGCGCGGAGCCAGTCCGGGAAGGGCACGGACTCGGAGGAGCACGGTACGGGATCGGAGACGGAACTTTCAGAATTGGGGGGTGCCAAGGGCCCCGTCGTCACGCCTCAAACGTCTGGAGAGATCGTCGAGGCCTGAGACGCTTGATTTGGAGAGCGGCCTGCTGGTCAGACACTGGGGCGCTGTGCCCGTGTGCGCAGCTTCTCGTTTCTATGGGACTTCGTGAGTTTTTCATGGGGGGATTATGGGGCGGGATATGCGGGACTGATCTGGTTTAACGAACTCCTTCGGTATCGGTCCGCGCCCTACTGGCCCTTAAGGTCATCGCAGTGGAGACTGCGAATTATAGTGTTTTTCTTTGAGGGGATTATTTAGTTGCAACAGTTTGGATGGGTTCTCTTCCAATTGTGGGGGGTCCTGTCCTGGGGGGGTGGGAACCGAGAGTAGTTGGGGAAGCTCAGTTGGGATCAGAGGGGTTTGGGGTTCATTTGTTTGGAGAGGGTGGGGGGGTCAGTATTGTGTTGGCATGAGCGCATGGTCGAAGGATGTTATTGTTATGTCTAGGGATGCAGGGGAGTATGGCTAATACGGGGGCTCTGAAATGTATGACCTGGAATGTGCGGGGTCTCCATACCATGGTGCGTAGACACAAGGTCCATGCGTATCTGAAACGTAGGGGAGTGCATATAGCGTTTCTTCAAGAGACGCACCTCAACAAACAGGAGGGAGTAGCACTACAGAGAAGGTGGAGGGGGCAGCTGTTTAATACGACATATTCGGCCTTTGCAAGGGGTGCCTTGATTTGGATACGGGCTGGGGTTCCCTTTCAGGTCACCAAAAAAGTAGTAGATCCAGAGGGTAGGTTTGTGGCTGTGGAGGGGAAACTTAGGGGCCGAATAGTGTCACTATGCAGTGTATATGCTCCGAATGTGGATTTGCCCGCTTTCCTGACAGCGCTTTCGGGCAAACTGGCGAGTTACTTGGCGGGTCCAATGGTCATGGGAGTGGATTTCAACTCGGTGGTTGATACCGTATTAGATAGGTCTCACCCCCCATTGCACTCCTCACCGATACATAGGATAGCGAAACGAAGATTAGACTGGCAAGAGAGTTGGGACCTGGGAGATGCCTGGAGGACACTACACCCTAACACGAGAGATTACTCCTTCCATTCTAGTATACACGACCTACATGTTAGGTTGGATGTGTTTTTGTGCTCTTCACCTGTGCTTGCAGGGGTGGGAAGTGCGGAGTACTTGGTCCGCACGTTGTCGGACCATAACCCTTTGTTATTATCCTTGAACTGGATGGTAGACGTCACTTGTGTCCCAACTTGGCGGCTACAACCTGATACCCTGGATGATTTGCTATTTAGGGAGGCCTTGGAGGAGCGAGTGAAGCGCTATTTCGAAGAGAACAGTGGCTCCACTTCCACTAGGGCTGTGGAGTGGGATGCGTATAAGGTAGTGGTCCGGGGGCACTGTATTGGGACCGTTGCAGGTGCTCGTAAAACATTGTTGGACGACCTTGATCGTGCGGAGCGGCAGTTGAGAGAGATAGAACGAGAGCGCCCAAATCATCCCGAGCTTCAAGAGGGGGTTAGTAAAGCCAGAGCAGCAACGGCGGTAGAGTTGGAACGGTTGCGTAGTTTCGATCACAAGGTCTATCTGACTAGAGCGCATGCGGAGGGCGATAAGGCGGGGACAATGCTGGCTTGGCTTGCCAATCCGCTTCGGCGGGGTGTTCCAATCATGTCCATTCGAGAGGAGGGAGGCGGGCTTTGCCACACCCAGGCCGGGATCCTGGATAGGTTCAGGGCATACTATGAGGGTCTGTATGAGAGCGGACCGACGGGCGGGGCGGAGGAATTGGACACCTTCCTTGGATGGCTGCAGTTGCCACAGCTAGAGCAATCAGAGGCAGAGGAGCTGGGTCATGCTATAACAGTCGGAGAAATAGTGTGCGCAGTGAAACAGATGGCTAGGAATAAAACCCCGGGGCTCGACGGCCTGCCGATCGATTTCTATAGCAAATATATGGAGCACTTAGCCCCGCAACTGCAATCGGTCTACACCGAGGCACAGTCGCGAGGGAGACTGCCGCGTCCAATGTGTGAGGCCATTATGATCCCATTGTTGAAACCTGGTAGAGCGAGTGACGCCCTCTCCTCTTACCGTCCATTGTCAATGCTCACGACGGATTACAAGATACTGAGCAAAATCCTGGCGAATAGATTGTTGACCCACATGACAGGCCTGATCCATAGTGATCAGTCTGGTTTCATCCCAACGCGAAACACCACCCACAACATCCGCAGACTGACTAGGCTGCTGGGAACTCGATTGCCGGAGGGGTCTACTCCTTTAGTGTTCTCCATAGACATCGAAAAAGCTTTCGATAGCCTAGAGTGGGATTATTTATACGAAGTGATGAGGCGTTTCGGACTAGGGGAGGGCTATATCAACTGGACCAAAGTCCTGTATACTGAAGCCACGGCTAGGGTTAGAGTGGGCCCGTTGATCTCGAGTCCATATCCGGTACGACGCGGCACTAGGCAGGGGTGCTCACTTTCCCCCCTTTTGTTCGCATTGGCAATGGAGCCTTTTGCAGCGGAAGCCAGGTCTGGCCGCTATTATAAGGGATTGGTTTATTGGGCCAGGCCACACGTCATCTCGTTGTATGCGGACGACCTGCTGATGTTTTTGGCCAATGCGGAGGAGGAACTGATGGGAGCGAGACGTTTGCTAGAATTATTCGGGCGGTTATCGGGCCTGAAGGTCAATTGGACCAAGTCTTGCCTGTCCCCTTTGAGACGGGGAGAGCCGTGCCCTCCCACCACACAGGAACTCAGATGCCTGCACTATCTGGGCGTTTATGTGTATCATACACCTGCAGATATGCTGGACGGTAATATCACCCGTTGCATTAACGCCTTGAAGGGGTGTATGGACTTCTGGGCCACTCTCCCACTCTCGTTGGCAGGTCGTGTCTCCTTGCTGAAGATGGTGGCATTACCTAGGCTATTATATTATTTTAGAACCCTCCCGATATGGATACCCGGCTCAGTCTTTCGACGTCTGAGATCACTGATTATAGCGTTTCTATGGGGCACAGGTCGGCGGCGAATAGCGCTGGACACCCTCTTGCGACCCAAGGATGAGGGAGGCATGGCGGTGCCTGATTTCGAGTGCTATTACCTAGCGGCTCAGCTGCAAACTTTTACCCAAGAGGTCGCGAGAGTCTATCGAGGCCCAGAACGCAGTAGAGATGAGGGCACTCCGCGGCATGTGCTTGCGTATATCACTCTTCATCAGAAGCTGCTGATCAGAGACCTGACAGTGGAGGAACAGACATTTCGGCTTTGCTGGAACCGGGCGCGTAAACGGGCGGGAACCCGTCGCATGTATGCTCCGGAGATCCCGCTGGGAATGGTCACAGCCCTACCTCATAGTGGGGATTGGTCGAGACTGCTGGGCTGGGAGGAAGCTGGGGTCCAGATGCTGGGCGACCTTTATGAGGACGGAGCCTTGCTTCCGTTCCAAGAGCTACAGGAGCGTTTCGACCTTCCAAGAGGTGATTATCTCCTGCACGCGGCAGTGACGGGCGCCATGCAAGACCACTGGGGCGACGGCCTGCAGGAACCCGCGACCTCTATGGTGTGCCAATACACGATGATGGCGGCGGGAACCTTTAAGGCGGTGACCTGTCTGTATTCTCGAATGTTGCGAGAGGCCTTGCAGCCGCTCACTGCCCTAAAGGCTAAGTGGGAACTGGACCTCCAAATGGAGATTCCTGACGCCACTTGGGGTCAACTATTACGGAGGGCGCGGAAGAGCACGAGGAACGCCAGATTCCAACTCATACATTTCTATATCATTCATAGGGCATACCTTACACCAGGGAAACTGAAGCAGTACTTTGGAGTGGAACAAGCGGCCTGCCCTAGGTGCAGCACACTGGGGGCAGACTTAGGACACATGCTCTGGGATTGCCCTACACTGGGGGAATATTGGCAGGAGGTTGGGAGGGCTCTAAACAACGCCACAGATAGAGAGATACAATACACCAAAGCAGTGGGGGTGCTGCACTGGTTTCCACACACGCCTAAAAATAAGACGACCAGCAGGTTTATAGACATGGGGTTGATATTGGCGGAGGGAAATAACCAGGAATTGGAAGTCAAAAGTGGGGCCCACGTACAAACGCTGGTATGGTGAATGTTTGAGGTGGGCGGCATGTGAAAGCACTCTGCGATATCAGATGGCTAGAAGGGCTGCAGATGAGCAGGCCATGGAGAGGGCAACAGCATGGGAGATGATAGTGCAGGCTCTCCGGGATGATAATAAGAAGGAGGAAAGAGAGGACACGGATTCTGAAGTGGTAGACCCCACTAACGCACCAGGAGCACACCTTTAGCGGATGTTTAATGCCTTCTTGCACACACCAGACCTTACTTTTCTCTACGATTCTACTGCAGCGCTGCCATGGGGGGGGGGAGGTTGTTGGGAAGTTTGGGGGGGGTGGTTGACAGGGGGAGGGGGAGGGGCGAAAACTTAAAAGCAGTCCGCGTCCTCGTGTGTTTTCGGAATAGGACATTGGAAAACGGAGCAGAGAATGGACTTATAATGGACGTAACTCGGCTTTCTATCTGGAAGCACGAGCAACATGATAATGGTAGCGGACTGAATGTATGCCATACTGCTATATTGTTATGTTGGTCATTGCTATAATGTCTATGCAAACTTTTCTGGTACTGCAATAAAATCGATGTTACAAAAAAATGATGTTGCAACCTTGTTTAATTTTCAGATTTTGTGCCATATCACATAAACTTTGCCTTCCATCGCTATTTAATTTGCCTTTCATTTCTGTTCATCTACCTTTCATTTCACTTTAATTTGCCTTTCATGTCTGTTTATTCTGCCTTCCATTTTCCTTTACCTCCTCTCAGCTGTTTTTCCCGCCACTACTACACCCTTGGCCAATCCGACATGTTCCCGCTCCCACCTCCCCGCTGTCCTGCCCTTCCTCTACTCCTACTTAATGGCTGCCACTGTATGGCCGCACAGCGGACACACGCAGCGGGTGCGCCGCTGGTGCCCCAAAGGCAAGCCAAACTGCGCCTGTCCGTGACCTGTCCTTGATCAGCACCAGGAACCCTGGTCCCCCGACTCACCAGCGCTACAGCTCCTTGGCTCTCCACGCACTCAACGCTGGCAAGAACTACAATTGGAAGTTCCCTTCTCCTCTCAACACCCACGGACCTCTCACCTGCCGACACTCCTTCACCTTCACCGAGACCCAGGACTAACCTCCGCCCTCCAGCAACAACTCCATCACCCCCAAACCCTGCAATTCATTCTCCTCCACATCTGTTCCCCCCACTGACATGCAGCGGAAATCTGGGACCTCCTTGACAGCACTACCCCTGGCGTCACCTCCCTTACCGAAACCTGGACGAATGCCGCCTCGGGACCAGACATCGTGAGCACCTTCCCCGAATGATACAAAATCATCCAGAAGGACTGCCCCAGCCACCCCGATGGAGGCATTGCCATCGCCCAAAAAACTAACCTTCGTATGAGCACCTACACTAACGGGCCCACACACCTGATGGAACACCTCCACTACAAGATACAGACACACCTGTCCACCACCCTCCAAGGCACCCTCATCTACAGAGCCCCCGGATCCTGCGCACCTTTTGCCAACTCCTACACTGACATCATCCCCCGCATGTCATCACCTTCACTGACTACACCTTGCTTAGAGACCTCAACTTCCACTCGACAACCACCAAGACCCCAACTCCACCTCCCTCCTGGACAAGCTCCACAACCTCAGACTCAAACAGATTGTACCAGAACCAACACACTCAGCAGGACACACCCTTGACCTCATCTTCACAGCAGGAAACCCATCACCTTCAGCCACAACTCCAAACTCCCATGGATGGACCACAGCTGCTTCCACTTCACCTTCAAAGCAATCATCTCCCACAGACATCAATACCCGCTCCAGTGCAGGAATTGGAACAAGATCTCCGACCACCAGCTTGCCACCTCACTCGACAGCTCTGCTCCAACCGCCACAGACGATGATCCCCTCCATCGTCGCCCATACCCTACACAACTGGATCACCGACTGCACCAGCACCATTGCCTCCCTCAAGAAAACTTCCCACCGTCACGCCAAGAAAGCCAGCTGGCTCTCTACCGAACTCTGGGAATCTAGACAAACCTGCCGATGCCTCGAAAAACTATGGAGGAACTCCAAAACCCCTGCAAACTTCCACAACTTCAAAACAGTCACCACCGCCCACCACAAACTCATCAGATACTCAAGGAAGAAAGCACTCCAGGACATAATCTCCACCCACGCACACAACAGCAAGGAACTTTCTGGCATCATCAAAGAGTTCACACAACCCAACAGTGAGACTACTGACATCCCATCCTCCCAAGACCTCTGCGACAGACTCAGCACCTTCTTCCACCACAAAATCAAGACCATTTATGACCACTTCGACGATAACAACCTTTACGCACGCAGCCGACACTAGACAGATGGACCGCCTTCAGCATCGAAGACACCCTAAAGACTATGATGACCACCCACTCCAAAGCTGCAGACATCATCGACCGAGCTGCGACGAATCATCAACCGCTCCTTTAAGACCGCGTCCTTCCCCGAGAACGGGAAACAAGCAGAATTCAAACCTCTCATGAAAAAACCCTCAGCGGACCCCACTGACTTCAAGAACTGTAGACTGATCTCCTTACTACCATACCCAGCGAAAGTCATGGAACAAAGTGTCAAAAGTCAACTTGGGCCCTTCATGGAAGAAATCAACATCCTTGACCCCTCCCAATCAGGCTTCAGGAAGAACCACAGCACTGAAATCGCCCTATTCACTGCGACAGACGACATCTGATCCCTATTCAACAGCAGAGAGACTGTAGCAAACATCCTCCAGGACCTCTCTGCTGCCTTCCACACAGTCTCAGTCTCACTTCGTACCCTAGCCCGCAGACTCCACGAATCAGGAATCCGTAATAAGGCCCTCAACTCGATCCACTCATTCCTCTCCGGCAGAACGCAGCGGGTCAGACTCACCCCTCTCCTCTCGGAACCCACACTGACCACCTACGGAGTCCCCGAGTATCCTCCATCAGCCCCACCCTGTTCAACGTCTACATGGCCCTGCTCACATCCATTGTCAGACCATACAGACTAACATTGTTTCATATGCAGATCACAACCAACTCATCCTCTCCCTCTCCAATAAACCAGACATCTCCAAACACAATTTCAAGAAGGAATGAAAGCAGTCGGCAGGTGGATGAAGAACTGCTGCCTACAACTCAACACGGGCAAAACCGAAGTACTCATCATGGGCCCACACCAGATACCTGGAACAATACACTACACTGGCTCACCATCGAAAACAGAATCACTTTCAAGCTTCTCACCCACACCCACAAGACCCTCCACAACACCAGACCCGTCTACATGAACCACCGCACTCTCATTCCACATACCCCAAAGATCCCTCCGCTCAGCTCAGATCTCCCTTAGAACGGTACCACGAATCGAGAAGACCAGAACAGGAGGAAGCTCCTTCTCCCTCCTCACGGCCAAGGCATGGAACTCCCTCGCTCTCCACCTACGACAGACACCTATCCTCCCCAAGTTCTTGAAGGACCTCAAGACCTGGCTCTTCGAAGAAACACTGTGAACTCCCAGGAGCTGAGCGCCCAACCCCCCTCAGTGACTTGAGACCCTTTTGTGTGAAGAGTTGCGCTTTACCAACCACCTGATTGATTGATTGATTGATTGATAAAGTGACCACTGGAATTGTTGATTTAAAACATGAGGCTATATTACATAACATGAGCACTGGTACAGTTAAGTTACTCACATTTCTGTCAAAGTGTGGGCTACTCGAGGTAGTGGGAGTGTTGAAGTGGTGGTAATTTATCACCTTACACATTGGTAAATGTTTTTTGTCACAGAAACTTACGGTAATGTGCTTCTTTAGGCTGGAAATGTAGCAGTCTTTGTTGCAGTATCAAAAGTACATAAGACGCAGCAACTCAACAATACAACTAAATCATAACAGGGCACAGCATCACATAACAGTCAAAAGAGAATGCATGATGATACCACCATACAACACAATAATAACACAATGCAAAACATAAAACATCAAAACCATAACAAAACGCTTCACAACAAATATGCACAAACACTCATAATATATTAGCACAACCAGAAATCTGCTTCATAATACTGCGGTTAAAGATTTTTGTACCAAGTGCTGCATTATTTACCACCAAAAAGATGTAGTAGCACCAGTCCAAAATGTGTAATTTGGCCACTGGTCTCGCTCACATTTATGGGCTCACTGTTGTCTTGAATAGGTGAATAGCTAGAACAAGGGTATTTTACCACGATGGTTGTATGTGATTGTTTGTTGCTGAATATTTTTACCAAGAATCGGAGCATAATTTATTAACACATTTAAAGTAATTACATAGCACAACATGAACATAATACAAAACAGTATAGCAGCACAATAAAAATACAACAGAGCACAATACAAAAACATTTAAAAGAAAATACAAAGCAACTCATACATAATGGCACAATGAAGCATAAAAACAAAACAGCACAGAAAACAGCAAAAAACATCACTAACCCTTACCATTACCACTTTTACAAGCCTGCTTTCATAATGCACTGGTAAAATGTGTTTGCACCAAACACTGCCTCACCACCAAAGACAAGTAGTAGGCCAGTCAACAATGTTTTGTGTTTCTCTACAGCACCTTATTGTTGTGTGCTGTTTTACTATGTGAACCGGAATAAATATTACTCTTGCTTACTACACCTTTTTGTCTGCACCTTAACGCCACTCTTACCCTTCTTATAGCCACGCATGTCATCTGTGTCCAAGACCAAGCTAAAGAGCATGACATAACAAAGAACGATTGACCCTCCAGCGTGGTTGTAATGATTTAGGTTTGTAAGATGTAGGTAAAGATCCCTACGGCCTGTGCAACGTTTACTTAAAGTTAGAATTGCAGTATCTTGTCCTCTCAGAACAGAAATATTTTGCATTTATCAGCCTCTGCGAATACATTGCCAATTACAATTAAAGTTTATTTTTTTAAGGGTCACAGACAAAAGAAATCCGTATCCTACATCAGTTTAGACAGCAGAAATCCTTCTCCTACAGCAGTTTCCACTTCAGTGCTTTTTGAGAGGGCAGGCTACTCTTGGTTCCCCTCAAGTGAGTCTGGCTTAAGCACTCCACAAGATCAGCACAACACACAAAACCAGCGAGAAGGAAAATGTGTTCTGCTTTCTTACAATTCGGAAAAGATGTTGTCAATTTCTGGTCGAGGGCATATGTTGTTTAGAAACGCTCGGTATGCTTCTGGCGTGAAGTCATCTTGTGGGATTGAATCACTCTGAAAAGTGAAAAAACAAGTTAGTGATTACATTTCTTTTGAGTTTACAAAGTAATGTTATAAAACTAAACAAATCATTCTGTGCAAAATCAGCTTGGATTTTAAATTATCTGGAAAACAATCGTATAGTGAAATGTTCTTAAAGGCTTAACAAGGGGCCAATTGTTTGTATTTTTTTCTTTTTTTTCTGGCACTGGCTTCCAAAATGTTTTTGTCACAATTTTCACTCTATACCTATTGCCAAATCAAAACTTGCATTGTGGCCCCATGTTTATTTTTATCGTGAATGGAATAATATAACGACAACCTTCACTCATTTTCGCAGAGGAAAGGAAAGAATACGATAGAAAGGCCAAATCAAAACAGGCCCAATGTACAACGGTATGTTTTAGAGACAAACAGCCAGATTCATGAAGCATTTTTGCGGGCGCAAACGGTGCGAATCGCAGAATTCGGCCGTTTGCGCCCGCAAAAATTGCATTAGAAATTCATCATTGGGTCATGTACTCGCAAATTGAGAAATCGCAAAAAATTGCGATTTTTCAAATTGCGATCACATTTAAGGAATCTCAATTTGAGATTTCTTAAATGATATTCATGACCCAATATAAACTTGCGAATTCGCTATTTTTGGACGCAATTAACCGCGAGGTCAAACTTATTATGCGATTCCTACATGAATGCCGTTTTGCGAGTCCTTAATATGGAATCGCTATGATTCGCTATTAGGGGCTCGCAAAACGGCCCGTTGATGAATCAGGCAAAAAATCTATAAATCGCAATAGTAAACGATATGTAAACACAGGACACGTTTTTGAAATGCATGTTTTGTAAGTCAGAAATGTCATTATAACTCAAAAAGGGGTTTTGCTACCGTGTCTGAATTGCAAATTGGAGGCAGCATGCATAGGGTATCACTCTGATATTTGTCTGTCGCACAAGGATGTATCTTAGGTTTGTGATGCCAAACGCGACCACAAAGCATTGATTAGCCACTGACTCCTGATTTGAGGTGGTATTGATTCATAAAAGGGGAACTGTCCTTGTGGTACCAAGATAGCTGAGCACTAATATTGGCTTTGCTAAGGCTGGCAAATTTTTCAAAGCTGTGGCAAAGCCAAAAGCCGTGAGCCTGAGCATAGGTAAGGCAGGACCGAATGGATTTGTCAAGTCTTGTTTTATTTTTTAGTTTGGAAACAGTGTGTTAAAATCATAAATAGAGAAAACTGAAACATAAAGACTACATTTGACATCCAGAGGCAAATCTTTAAACCCATTAATGGTTACAGTTTAATTACTGAAAAATATTTTCTTTTAATTTCAAATGATTTTATTAAGAAAAGAGTTTAAAATCATAAGATGAACTACTCCTCAGCAGAAAAATATTGTTCAGACAGAAAACCTCCAACTAGCACTGTCTATGCTTGAAGAGAAATAGAAATGGTACACTAATTGAAATCGATTAAAAGGAATATTGAAGTGAAAATGGTTTATTGTTTTATAAAGAATAATAAAATTACTTTGCTTTGTCCTTAAGCAGAAAATGATGTAAGAATTTGTTTTATCAAATACCTACAAGGAAATGGCAAATGGCAGGAGTGAATGAATATAGATGTCTCAAAAATGTAAGAAAAATATTGATTCAGTTTATAAACTTTATTTCGATTAAAAAATATAATCACAAAATTTATCACAGGCCGCAGATAAAAACTGGTTTAACCGTAACATACTCATGAATTGGCAAGCTAGGTTGTACAGGGACATAGTACTATCGGATTAAAATAATAAATAATAAAATAAAAGACTAGATCTAAAAAAGCTGCCTTATACAACCAATAATTTACACTCTAATTTGTCCAATTCTTATTACATATCATTAAAACGAAACTCCGATTTCAATTTCATTTTCCATTTCATTAGGAGGAACAGGTAGCACAGCATGCAATAGAAAAAGAGAAGGAAAATAAAAAACATTCAGGTACAGGGAGTACTATTACCTAAACCTTACCCCTGACCACCGAATCACCCAAACCTGGCCCAGAAACTTGGCCGTTGCTATCATAATTGAGCCATCGAGTGCACTCTTCAATATTCTGTACAGTTCCCTGTAGTCTCTAATTTCCAGAGCAAGGCAGGTTGGTTTCAACCAGCGTCGCCTCTATGTACACTACGCCGGGCACGCAAAGAAAATGTGTGGTATTGATTCTACCCTGTCCGGACAGTATGGGCACCCACTGGTTTCTGCCTCAGGATTTGATCTCCACCTTGAAGTAAAAGCCTTGGTTGGTAGAGAGCCCACTCTGAACTGGTGGAACAGTTACCTATCACGCGGAGAAGTGATTGTGTCCCAATACGGTTCAAAGTTAGGCTCTTGCTTATTCTAAAGAAAAGTGCTGGTCAAAGTCAAACCAGTGGAGGCCGAAAACCTTCTAACGTTTATCATATACTAGTAAGCTGCCTTTAATCCCGCTTTACTGGGAAAAGAACTTGCAGATGGCAAGGTCCACAGATGACTTCACCCCAGTTCACAAAAAATGTTCCTTACACAGTTGAACCATGGAAGTTTCCTGTTGACATCTAACTTCCTTACTTCATCCAGAGCCAATGCATAATTGGCCAGCTCTGGTGTTACCCAAAGTCTCCTCCGGTATACTACAAGCCTATATAACGCAACATCTTTGATGGAGCAACACCCCAGATCTAAGTATAATGGAACCAGGGGGTGGATTGCGGTAGCCCAACCACAGATCTTAAAAATGTGCTTTGGCTCATCGCAAGGGGTTCAAGGTTCCCATAACCCCACAGCTCAACACCATACAAGATAGATGCGCTAATTTTTGCTTTGTAGATCTGTAAAACAGGAGCTACAGGCTTAGTGTAAGAACATTTTTGTTCCTTGAGTAAAACCCCGGTAAGTTGGGCATGCTTCACAGTCAAACTGTCTATTTGCAGTTTCCAGCTAAGTTTTTTATCAATCGTGACCCACAGGTACGAAAAAGTCTCTGCTTGTTCTAAGATACCCTCCTGCATTCTGACTTCCCCAATGGATTTGCCACTATTCTGCAGGACCATGAACTTGTTTTTGTCAACATTGACAGCCAGATCATGGTCCACACAGAACGACTCAAATCTTAGAAGGGCACGCTGAAGTCCCTGTCTGGTTTTATATAAAATCAGGGTGTCGTCGGCAAACATCAGGAGAGGTATCCATTTTCCTGCTAAACATGGGGCATCAGTGGGATAGTTTTCAAAGTAATCTAGAACTCCATTAATATAGATAGAGAATAAGGTGGGTGCTAAGACACAACCCTGCCTTACTCCCTTCTCCACCGGAAACTCAGCAGTAATATTACCTGCCCTGTCCCATCTTACTTGGGCATAGTTATCCATGTGTAACTTGATTAAAAAGGCTAGTATTTCCGAGGGCATGCCCAGTTTGGAAAGTGTTGCTCACAACTTTGGACGGGGAACTAGGTCAAAAGCGAACCTGAGGTCCACAAAGGCAGCATATATGGTGCCTTTTCCCAGTGTGACGGTTCGCCAATATATAAGAACGAACCTCAGAACCTGGTCCACAGTACTGAAGCCCTGCCGGAAACCGGCTTGTAAATCTGACAGAATGTGAGAATTCTCCAGCCAGGCCTGCATTCTTCCTAAAATTACCCTGACCACAACCTTCTGGATGCAGTCGATCAGGCTTATTGGCCTGTAATTTCCCGGTTTGGAGCTGTCCCCGTTCTTGAAAATAGGAAGGATCACCGCGCCAGCCCAGGTTTTCGGAATTTCAGCACCCTTATCAATAGCATTCATTAGGATTTGTACATACGTATCCCAGGAGTCCCGGTCCTGGAGAAACAAGTCAGCAGGGATACAGTCAAGTCCCGGGGCCCTGTCCTTTGACACCTGTTGGAGTGCCCATTCCATCTCCCTCTTAGTGATACAGAGGGTGGTCTTGGAGGGTGGCATTACAAAAATAGCTTGGGGAGTCAGGTCCCCTGCAAACTGGCCACTGTAGTGTTGGACCCACAGTTCAGGTTCCACATTATTTGTAGGTAGCCTGCTTGCATTACCACTCCCCCACTTAATCAGGTGCCAAACTTCGGACATAGCTCTCCCGGAACAGGCTCTAAGCAAATCTGCCCAATGGGCCTCGTCCAAGTCTTGTTTTGCCCAGTTTTGGGCAGCCTTATATTCCCTCCTTTTTTCCTTTATGGCAACCCTATCTTGGCTCGTGATGGCCCCTGCCATGGATCTATAAGCCGAACGGCATATTGAATTATATCAAACCGCAACATTGTATGCGGGTGATGTGTGTTCTTTATTATTTACAGTTATAAAAAAAACTCTAAGTTGTTTAAAAAGGATCTCATGAAAGTGGCCAACTCTCTCTCCCTCTACAGTATCTGTCTGTAGTACCTTTAGGGTATTTGCTACTAAATTGCTCAAAGCTAGCAAGGCTTTGTGATTTTGCACTACCATTGCCCAATTGAGACGTCTCGTATCATTGGACAAGTAACCTTGGACAAAATCCACATGGGGAGGCAGCCCGTCTACTGGCTTAGACTCCGGAAGCTGCAAGCTGACTACGAGTGGGTTGTGATCGCTTTCGGGTCGAACTTCTACCACCATATCTACCAGGTGAGACCAGAACTCCTTATTTAAGATAAAATAGTCAATTCGACATTTACAAAGCCCATTATTGTAAGTTGACGACCCAAGTCAATCTGATACCGTGCGACCATTTCTGCCCTCAACCCGTGTTCCAAACAGAGTACTTTCAATTGGAGTGCTGCACTGGTCCACTTTTTAATAGGCTGCAATTCCAACCGTGGAATTTGCCACTGCGCATCTGCCTCATTACTAAAATTCATGTCCTCACAATCAAGAGGTTCGTAAGTACAATTAAAGTCCCCGGCTATAACTATGTTCAAATGACTTCTGTGATTCATTAAAAAACCATCTAGGTTAGCAACTATATCTGAGGCCTTCGCGCCAGGGAGACCCCTAGAATAGATATCAATAATCAGGATTTCTGTGGAGTTAACTGATTTTAATTTGACAATAAGAATGTCCTGCGAATCAATGGCTGTCTCCTCAATCCTAATGATCTGTGTTTGTCTGACCCAGAGTGTCAGACCCCCCATCGGTCTACCCCGTTTACCCTGAACTGCTGGTTTCGATATATTAATGAATCCCTCTCGAAATACCCTATCCACTGACCAGGTCTCTTGAAAACAAATTATATCATAATTCTCAATAAAAATGGACCAATCAGTAGATACAACTTTGCTGGCTAATCCCGCAATATTCCATGAGATAAACTTAGTTTCTGAACTGGGTATGGTAGAAACTCGATTGGCTCTTGGAGTTCCTAGAACTGAGTGCAATATGCTAGGTACCGGGACATTATCCTTGGTAATTGGCGTGTGTAATATGCCCTTGTTCTGAATCCCGCCCAACACCCGGGGAGCTAGGCAGGAAATCTGGGGGTGGCACGGGGGAACTCTTAGAAGATCTTCACCTCCGCTACTGGGTCCCACTTCATACACACCCCCACAGGGTGCCCCCAGTGCAGGTATGGTGCTTACATCGGGAGTTGCAATATGGAGTCAATCAATATCCTCCAGGTTCACAAAACAATCAAACCTCTTTAGGGTAGGGACAGAAAATTAATAGGTTTCCTGTGTATGCGTCAGTAAGTTACAACCAGCCCCACCCCTTGATAACTGGGGGGACTTTTGATAAAAAAACCCTAGGGGCATGGTACTGATGCCTTCCCTCCTTATGAACCTTGAGCCAATCCTATCAAGGATAGTTTTTACAAGTAAAGGGGTGCCAAAATGTACCACCACGCAGTCTCCGTTGCAAGTTTTCCTAGATTTACTGATCCATGAGATTCTCTGTGCCATTTTGAAACCCCTAAAAAGATGGTCCCCCAACCCAGTTTTAACATTTAAATGGTGGAGGGCCTTATTCCATAGCGAGACCCAATTCTCTGCGCACCCAGGTTCCAGAGGGGGTACATTTATGAGTATAATTGTATAAGGGGTAGCCTCCAAAGGTAAATTAAGACTGTCTGTCCGGGTATGCTCGGACCTGGTACCCTGCCCCAATCTCACACGGGAAACCCCAAATTGATCCGACCTGTCCTAGGCTAAAGCTGATACAGTACTGGATCTCGAGGGTGGAACAAGAGAGGAGCTTGGAACAACCACACAGGTCTCTGAAGGGGGCGAAAGAGTCTGGAACAGGGCTGATGCCACCTTACCATCAGTTGGGGCTGCACAACTAGCCATACTTTTGGCTGGACTAAGTATTTGGTGCTCAATGTTATTCAGTCTTGAAGTGATGGCTTCAAGTTGCGAGATTAGGGGTTTTAATGCCATCAGTATTTTAGACTCAAATCTGGCAATAATCCTATCCTTCGCATCACTAGACAACTCATTGTGACTGACCTGTGGAACACTTGCTGCAAAGTTAAAACCCTTTGCAGTGTTACCCTCTGTAGAACCCCCTTTCTTACCCCATGCGACCCCTCTGGTTTTAGCCACTTTGCTGGCCTGGTTTGTGGTTAGTGTAATACCACCCTGCCTTTCTTTTCTTGGTGGAGGCTGTGGGCTCAACCCCTCCCTTGTTTGCCTGTAGGTGGCGCTGCTGGCGGGTGAGTACTTTCACAGGTGACTGAATTGAATCTACTTGATCTATAACTGGAGGGGAAGGGGCCAGAACAGTTGTCACAGGGGGACCAGAAACTTAGCCCAGTCTGCTTAGCCAGACTTTTGAAAGTTGCCCCAGTGGGTGGGGGAGGAGGAGTTTCTTTAGAGCACTGCCCTTAACTGAAATTGCCTCCCTTTCGAGCTGAAAACGGCATCCTCTCTCTCTGTGCTTTTAGGAGGAATCTCTAAACTTGGCTTTTTTATCAATGATTTCTTCAAATACTTTTTAGACTTATCATCAGCTCTACCCTGGTAACTATAGCGACAAGACGCCTCCGGGCATTTTTGTGCGTTATAAGTCACATCATTCTTTCATTCAAGGCTAACTCTATTACTAATGCCTTAACTAAAGTCTAGCACACCCTAATGGTTTCTCCAATTCTTTATAATTCATTCTAATAATGCAATCCTATCTTTGCAAAATGCACATTTACAAGCATTGAAAAATGGAAGAACAGAGACATATTACCTATGTGCAAAAAACATTAACATAGTTTGTTAATTTTATTTTTACAAGTATATGGTGCCTATGTATCCGAAGCAAAAGTAGAATTTGAAAGAGACTGTGCACCATTGTGACATCAGATAGTTAACTATGATTTCTTTCCAGGGCTGCTAGGCTTAACATTCCTACTGATAGAAACAAAGGAAACACTTTGCGAAAAGCAAAGTCTGAAACATGGCCTTTATTTAAAAATATTTATGAAAGATGAACCACCAAAAAAGTAAGCAATGATTCAACTGACCGACCCTGCTATAATTCAAAGAACTACTTTGCCACATTCAAAAGAACCCCACACTAATAACCTTTTCTACACATGCTGGCAACCTCAGAATATAAACACTCACATGGCAAAAAATAGAATTACATGACAGAAAATAGGATTGCAGGCCAATTTATAAACATAAACTGCAGCATATTAACTCTAAAAAAGACTTGTATAAAAACTACTACAGGTTGTTTTTTTTTATATTGTGTTCGCAAATTAGGAAAGTGATGCGTTTAAGTTAAGTTTTATACAGGGAGATGGTAGACGTCGTGCACTTTACTGCTGGCCCCTGATGAGGAAAAAAAATTCCGAAACGCGTCGGGCCTATTACAAGCACGCAACTGCCCATACCAACTAACGCCTTGGGGAAGGCGCACGCAGGCTCGGGTGCTACCCGCTAGTTGGACAACCCCACTGAGCGGAATACATTAGCGGCGGTCCTGCCGCTGGGTAGCACCACCCCGAAGAAACGGGGGCCACGAGACCCGCTATCCAAGGAGTCTCGTAAGTGGAGCTGCGTGACGGATGAGGACAGGAGTGATGTTTGGGGGCTCATGTTAGAGCCTTTGGAACGAGCAGTAACTTGTAAGTGCATCCATCCAGGATATATGGACTACATCTCCCATAAGCACTATACGTGTTTTTATACAGGGAGATGGTAGACGTCGTGCACTTTACTGCTGGCCCCTGATGAGGAAAAAAATTTCCGAAACGCGTCGGGCCTACTACAAGCACGCAACTGCCCATACCAACTAACGCCTTGGGGAAGGCGGACGCAGGCTCGGGTGCTACCCGCTAGTTGGACAACCCCACTGAGCGGAATACATTAGCGGCGGTCCTGCCGCTGGGTAGCACCACCCCGAAGAAACGGGGGCCACGAGACCCGCTATCCAAGGAGTCTCGTAAGTGGAGCTGCGTGACGGATGAGGACAGGAGTGATGTTTGGGGGCTCATGTTAGAGCCTTTGGAACGAGCAGAAACTTGTAAGTGCATCCATCCAGGATATATGGACTACATCTCCCATAAGCACTATACGTGTTTTTATACAGGGAGATGGTAGACGTCGTGCACTTTACTGCTGGCCCCTGATGAGGAAAAAAATTTCCGAAACGCGTCGGGCCTATTACAAGCACGCAACTGCCCATACCAACTAACGCCTTGGGGAAGGCGCACGCAGGCTCGGGTGCTACCCGCTAGTTGGACAACCCCACTGAGCGGAATACATTAGCGGCGGTCCTGCCGCTGGGTAGCACCACCCCAAAGAAACGGGGGCCACGAGACCCGCTATCCAAGGAGTCTCGTAAGTGGAGCTGCGTGACGGATGAGGACAGGAGTGATGTTTGGGGGCTCATGTTAGAGCCTTTGGAACGAGCAGTAACTTGTAAGTGCATCCATCCAGGATATATGGACTACATCTCCCATAAGCACTATACGTGTTTTTATACAGGGAGATGGTAGACGTCGTGCACTTTACTGCTGGCCCCTGATGAGGAAAAAAATTTCCGAAACGCGTCGGGCCTATTACAAGCATGCAACTGCCCATACCAATTAACGCCTTGGGGAAGGCGCACGCAGGCTCGGGTGCTACCCGCTAGTTGGACAACCCCACTGAGCGGAATACATTAGCGGCGGTCCTGCCGCTGGGTAGCACCACCCCGAAGAAACGGGGGCCACGAGACCCGCTATCCAAGGAGTCTCGTAAGTGGAGCTGCGTGACGGATGAGGACAGGAGTGATGTTTGGGGGCTCATGTTAGAGCCTTTGGGACGAGCAGTAACTTGTAAGTGCATCCATCCAGGATATATGGACTACATCTCCCATAAGCACTATACGTGTTTTTATACAGGGAGATGGTAGACGTCGTGCACTTTACTGCTGGCCCCTGATGAGGAAAAAAAATTCCGAAACGCGTCGGGCCTATTACAAGCACGCAACTGCCCATACCAACTAACGCCTTGGGGAAGGCGCACGCAGGCTCGGGTGCTACCCGCTAGTTGGACAACCCCACTGAGCGGAATACATTAGCGGCGGTCCTGCCGCTGGGTAGCACCACCCCGAAGAAACGGGGGCCACGAGACCCGCTATCCAAGGAGTCTCGTAAGTGGAGCTGCGTGACGGATGAGGACAGGAGTGATGTTTGGGGGCTCATGTTAGAGCCTTTGGAACGAGCAGTAACTTGTAAGTGCATCCATCCAGGATATATGGACTACATCTCCCATAAGCACTATACGTGTTTTTATACAGGGAGATAGTAGACGTCGTGCACTTTACTGCTGGCCCCTGATGAGGAAAAAAATTTCCGAAACGCGTCGGGCCTATTACAAGCATGCAACTGCCCATACCAACTAACGCCTTGGGGAAGGCGCACGCAGGCTCGGGTGCTACCCGCTAGTTGGACAACCCCACTGAGCGGAATACATTAGCGGCGGTCCTGCCGCTGGGTAGCACCACCCCGAAGAAACGGGGGCCACGAGACCCGCTATCCAAGGAGTCTCGTAAGTGGAGCTGCGTGACGGATGAGGACAGGAGTGATGTTTGGGGGCTCATGTTAGAGCCTTTGGAACGAGCAGTAACTTGTAAGTGCATCCATCCAGGATATATGGACTACATCTCCCATAAGCACTATACGTGTTTTTATACAGGGAGATGGTAGACGTCGTGCACTTTACTGCTGGCCCCTGATGAGGAAAAAAAATTCCGAAACGCGTCGGGCCTATTACAAGCACGCAACTGCCCATACCAACTAACGCCTTGGGGAAGGCGCACGCAGGCTCGGGTGCTACCCGCTAGTTGGACAACCCCACTGAGCGGAATACATTAGCGGCGGTCCTGCCGCTGGGTAGCACCACCCCGAAGAAACGGGGGCCACGAGACCCGCTATCCAAGGAGTCTCGTAAGTGGAGCTGCGTGACGGATGAGGACAGGAGTGATGTTTGGGGGCTCATGTTAGAGCCTTTGGAACGAGCAGTAACTTGTAAGTGCATCCATCCAGGATATATGGACTACATCTCCCATAAGCACTATACGTGTTTTTATACAGGGAGATGGTAGACGTCGTGCACTTTACTGCTGGCCCCTGATGAGGAAAAAAATTTCCGAAACGCGTCGGGCCTATTACAAGCACGCAACTGCCCATACCAACTAACGCCTTGGGGAAGGCGCACGCAGGCTCGGGTGCTACCCGCTAGTTGGACAACCCCACTGAGCGGAATACATTAGCGGCGGTCCTGCCGCTGGGTAGCACCACCCCGAAGAAACGGGGGCCACGAGACCCGCTATCCAAGGAGTCTCGTAAGTGGAGCTGCGTGACGGATGAGGACAGGAGTGATGTTTGGGGGCTCATGTTAGAGCCTTTGGAACGAGCAGTAACTTGTAAGTGCATCCATCCAGGATATATGGACTACATCTCCCATAAGCACTATACGTGTTTTTATACAGGGAGATGGTAGACGTCGTGCACTTTACTGCTGGCCCCTGATGAGGAAAAAAATTTCCGAAACGCGTCGGGCCTATTACAAGCACGCAACTGCCCATACCAACTAACGCCTTGGGGAAGGCGCACGCAGGCTCGGGTGCTACCCGCTAGTTGGACAACCCCACTGAGCGGAATACATTAGCGGCGGTCCTGCCGCTGGGTAGCACCACCCCGAAGAAACGGGGGCCACGAGACCCGCTATCCAAGGAGTCTCGTAAGTGGAGCTGCGTGACGGATGAGGACAGGAGTGATGTTTGGGGGCTCATGTTAGAGCCTTTGGAACGAGCAGTAACTTGTAAGTGCATCCATCCAGGATATATGGACTACATCTCCCATAAGCACTATACGTGTTTTTATACAGGGAGATGGTAGACGTTGTGCACTTTACTGCTGGCCCCTGATGAGGAAAAAAATTTCCGAAACGCGTCGGGCCTATTACAAGCACGCAACTGCCCATACCAACTAACGCCTTGGGGAAGGCGCACGCAGGCTCGGGTGCTACCCGCTAGTTGGACAACCCCACTGAGCGGAATACATTAGCGGCGGTCCTGCCGCTGGGTAGCACCACCACAAAGAAACGGGGGCCACGAGACCCGCTATCCAAGGAGTCTCGTAAGTGGAGCTGCGTGACGGATGAGGACAGGAGTGATGTTTGGGGGCTCATGTTAGAGCCTTTGGAACGAGCAGTAACTTGTAAGTGCATCCATCCAGGATATATGGACTACATCTCCCATAAGCACTATACGTGTTTTTATACAGGGAGATGGTAGACGTCGTGCACTTTACTGCTGGCCCCTGATGAGAAAAAAAATTCCGAAACGCGTCGGGCCTATTACAAGCACGCAACTGCCCATACCAACTAACGCCTTGGGGATGGCGCACGCAGGCTCGGGTGCTACCCGCTAGTTGGACAACCCCACTGAGCGGAATACATTAGCGGCGGTCCTGCCGCTGGGTAGCACCACCCCGAAGAAACGGGGGCCACGAGACCCGCTATCCAAGGAGTCTCGTAAGTGGAGCTGCGTGACGGATGAGGACAGGAGTGATGTTTGGGGGCTCATGTTAGAGCCTTTGGAACGAGCAGTAACTTGTAAGTGCATCCATCCAGGATATATGGACTACATCTCCCATAAGCACTATACGTGTTTTTATACAGGGAGATGGTAGACGTCGTGCACTTTACTGCTGGCCCCTGATGAGGAAAAAAAATTCCGAAACGCGTCGGGCCTATTACAAGCACGCAACTGCCCATACCAACTAACGCCTTGGGGAAGGCGCACGCAGGCTCGGGTGCTACCCGCTAGTTGGACAACCCCACTGAGCGGAATACATTAGCGGCGGTCCTGCCGCTGGGTAGCACCACCCCGAAGAAACGGGGGCCACGAGACCCGCTATCCAAGGAGTCTCGTAAGTGGAGCTGCGTGACGGATGAGGACAGGAGTGATGTTTGGGGGCTCATGTTAGAGCCTTTGGAACGAGCAGTAACTTGTAAGTGCATCCATCCAGGATATATGGACTACATCTCCCATAAGCACTATACGTGTTTTTATACAGGGAGATGGTAGACGTCGTGCACTTTACTGCTGGCCCCTGATGAGGAAAAAAATTTCCGAAACGCGTCGGGCCTATTACAAGCACGCAACTGCCCATACCAACTAACGCCTTGGGGAAGGCTCTGGTGCTACCCGCTAGTTGGACAACCCCACTGAGCGGAATATATATATATATATATATATATATACATACATACAGTTAAGTAAAATGGCTCCTGGAGGTACAGGTTGCATGTTTCAAAGTTGAAAATGAGGCATGTAGATCGTGTTACTACAGATGTAGTATTGAAGCATGTACACTAAGATTTCCTATGAATGCTTCTATTATCAACAATAACCTCTTATTCGGATTTCAGTCAGGAGAGAAAGACTGCCTGGAAAGGGTATCAATTCCCCCAGGTATAAATCACTACCTCATACTTTAAAAGTATTGTTCTATTGTCCTAGTTCTCACAATTGGTTATCTTCAGTGCCTCATTCCCAGATACTCCCAACTCAGCTTTGATAAGAGCCATTTTCATCTCCTATAAAGTCACATCAACCAGGCATACTTGTTGCTTGATCAATTATAAATCTAACTATTGCAGGAGGTAAAGGCAATAAAAGAAACAAAGCCAGTGCTAAGCTAGAAGTCACGAAGGTTGAAAGTCAAGTCTTTGCAAGCTATGACTCAAGTAGTTTGAGTAACATCCTTTTCAACCTAAAAATGTATGGTTCTGCACTTCAGAACAGAATTCAAAGCTCAACTCAAAGATCACTTTATCTACTATATACAGCAAAATCCAACTGACCTACTTCTAAACAGATGATGTATTAATTTATCCTCTCCTCTCTTGATGTTCCTCGTCTTAGTATATACACAATCATGAAATGTTCATTGTACTGGCTATATGTCAGCGCATTATCTACAGAAATATTGTCTGACATAAATACTGCATCCTAGTCCCATTTGGTGTAGATTTTCTATTATTAATTGAAATGAGCTAATAATTTAGCAAATTATATTCAAGAAATAGCATTTATGCCAGTCTATATTCTGACAAAGTTGTTTGCTGCCACACCCTTACACTATGCACAGAACTCAATTGCTGCCCAACTAGCATTATGCTTCAGTAATACTTTCTCATACACATATCAACATGCAAAGATATTGTTGTGGTCGACATTGTTACCTATCCAGCAACAAAATAATTTAGGCCCTTCTTTATGGAAGTTTTGAAAGTCCTCCTAAAACAAAATACTGTATTTTAGTTAAGCTACCAAACAGAATTCCCTTTACATGAAAAACGTTCAGGCTGGCGGTCGGACAATCACTCTGACCAGCATGGTAGCGGGAAAATACTGCCTGCTAGGATCGCAGCATAACCGTCGGTCCAATTAGTATGCTCCGCAGTCGAAATCCAACTGTGGTGGTCGTATTGCGGCTTTTAACATTGCGGTGGTTGCTGCTGCAACAGCACAGTCGCGATGTCTAACAAGGCATTTCCAGCATATTCCTGACTGCGTGGCAGGCACTGCACAGTACCTGCCACCTGGTACAGGGACATGTAGGGGGGGGCCATGGGTACCCCCCCAGCGCACCCACATCCCCCCAAACTCATTGGGGGCCCGCAATGGGCCCCAGAGACATTATCTGCATGCCTTTCCATGGCGGTTCCACCGCCGCAGAAAGACTGGCTGGCTACCATCTAAAAGATGATTAGTTTCAGGCATGTTTCGCCATGTAAGTGTGTGGACTGCTACCAGCAGAAAAGTTTGGGGCAGAAAATCTCACTGCCACGGTTGTCACCGCCATGCTAATGCGACCGGCGTTTTTCTGTGTTGCAATCATGGGGGGTGGACCGCCGCCGGCCCGGCTGTTGCCACCGCTGGCCCGGCGGCGGACATCCGCCCACCATCCAAATAGACCCCTAAATGTTTAGAATGAACAAGCTTGAAGAAATCAAATATTTATTAGACTAACAACTTATTGCATTATAAAACATGCATAATGGTTTGTAGAATAAAAAACGAACTCAAATAGGAACTAATAACTTTTATTATTCTAAAATGTTGTCTTTAGTATTCACAGTAGGGAATGTACTGTTAATTGATGAACTGTAATATTTCATGTTGAATTACTATGTTAGTTCACTTAAATCTAAAAAAAATTAACTTGCATTTCACAAAACAAAAAATATTTGCCTGAGCAGGTAACTTCACCAACTGTACAATGAAATTACTCATATGCAATAAATGCATACATTTTACTGGCAGTGAAGCATGTAAGACAAAGGCAAATTAAGGACGATCAAAACAACCAAATCTAGAGGAATGACTATTAGAATATAATCTGCTAGCAAACATATCTATGTATATTGGAGAATGACTTAATTATATTATTATTTATTAGGAGACATGGTATTTAAAGCGATTGGTATTATAGCAAAAGCCAAAAACATATGCTGCATTTAATTTTCTAGCAACCTTTGCCATTTGCTAAAGGTCGTCAGCCTGAATGCCTCTCTCTCATGGAGGTTCCCGCAGCCGGGGATCACTAGTAGTGTAAACAGAGTAAATCCCACCAACCACCAATCTCGACATTCCCCTCCTGCAACACCAGCCTCACCCGCAGTGAATAACTGCAAAGGATTACCTTTCACTATGCTTTTTTCTTTAATTAGACAGAATTGGGAGGCATAAGGGGCTGTTGTATCACGTGATCGGCCTCACTGATGGTGGTCCACATTCACACAGCCCTGTAAGCAGGGCCAGGTACTCAGTACACTAATAAGGGTTCAGGACATGTGTAAAGAATGGCAATTGAGCAAGACTGCTCTCTGGCAACAAGGTGTGAACTGAGGAGAAGCAACCTACTAATCTAAATCCACCCATAAGCAGTCTTTTGGTTCTGGGTATGCTCAGCATGGAAGGCCAGGGGCCTGAAGGTATAACAAGACAGCTGCACTCATCTCCTTGCCTGTCCATGATTTGGCCACAAATACTGTGTGTGTGCTGAGACACCCATCGGGCAGGGAGCACTACGAGCCTTCCCTAATATAGCAGCCATTTTCTTTACATTTCTAAAATTGCGACCATTTAGTCGCTAACTGCACTCAGCTGGCGGGTGGGCACGAAATGAATAGTGGACACAAAGAAAGAAATAAAAGAGGACTTTTACGATGAACATCAAGACAGAAAAACAAGGCCCATCACCCTTAAATAACACCACCATAACAATGGATATACAGCCTGATTCATCAAGCCGAAATCGGCTCGCAAAGGGCCAGATTCTGAGAATTTGGCCCTTTGCGAGCGCTATTTTTGCATTTGGGATTCATCATCCCAAATGCAAAAATCGGTAATAGCGATTTCACTATTTTGCGAGGAATTACATTTAAGGAATCTCTATTTGAGATTCCTTAAATGCAATTCATCATCCATTTAAAAATTGCGAATTCGCAATTTCGGCCTGCTATTTACCGCGAGGTCAAACCTCATGGTAAATAGCATTTTTCTAAGTTGCCTGTTGCACACACACATGTCCTTTGGACATGTGTGTGTGCAACACCTGTTTCAATTTGCATTTAAGGGGTGCTACAGGGTGTCCTTTGGACACCCCTGGCTCCCTTAAAATCGCTATCTTATTTGCGATTAGCTAATTGCTAATCGCAAATAAGGAATACTCCCCATTCATTCCTATGGGCCTTTTGGCCCATAGGAATGAATTGGGAGTTATTCCTTATTTGCGATTAGCAATTTGCTAATCGCAAATAAGGAATATGTAGGAATCACATTTTTTTTGGCGATTCCTACATGAATCCCGTTTTGCCAGCCTGTAATAGCGATTCCTTATGAATCGCTATTAAAGACTCGCAAAACAGGTCTTTCATGAATCAGGCTTATAGGACTTAAATGACTGGCACCTAAAACAAACAAGACACAGCCCCCTGGCCAAGATAATCTATTCTTATGTACACCTGATTGGTTCCCAGCATCGCTCACATGCCACTTCCCTCAGTTGATGCTCCAAATTGACACTCTTAGTATACATCATTTTAAATATGAGACATCCTGAAGGTGCTCAAATGGAATCACGCCTAAATAATAATCTCCAAAAAGCATGGCCAAACTCATATACGGTCACCTAAATGATGAACTTATATTAAAATACCTAAGACTACTAAAAGAACTTCCGGAGACCCTATTTGCAGAAATGTACTTCTGCACAAAAAAGGTGACCAAAAATGGACCTCATTTTTTACGTTCACCACAATAATAAATGGAAAGCTCTTTTTATCAATCATCTCCATGTGACCAGCTCAACTAAAATCCCATACGGACACACACTTTCTATCTCACCCTTTGTCAATTTCAAAGCAGTGGTCGCGCCCACCATTTACATAATTGGCAAATACAAGGTTCCGCTCACAACTTTAAAACATTTAATATACAGTTTCCCAACTTATTGTACCATCTAAGGAACAGGCAGAAAAGGAAATCAGTAGCAAACACAATCCCCAACCCATTATGTATAATCTCAGGCACCTCACCCTCACCTATGCCAAAGTCATATTACCCAGGCCGGACTGAATCTCTTTGGCCACATACTCATTCACCAACCCCCATCTACCTTTATCCTACTTCTCCTCAACCTTCCCAAATCATGCATGGCCCAATTAGTATCAGGTAGCCCCCACACCATAATCTTTGCTCATTTACAACTCAACTCAACAGCCTCCTTCTCACACCATACTGCAGTTCCCACTCCAACCCAGCCTTACCTTTCCACAATGCCAATTGTATTGGCCTATAGCCAAGCTCTCCATAGTCTTGCATCCACACCAAATCTCGTCATTTACTCACATCCCACTTGTCAGTGGGAAATTACGAATTGGCTCCACCCTCCCATCCTCCATGGGTGTACACAATGATCACTAGTCTAACATCCTTCACATACAGAGAGCCTAATCGTAACACCCCTCGACAGCCTCCACCACCACTCATCCCCTGAACCCTGCTAACAATGACTTACAAAATGCTACCTTAAACAGTATTCCAAAGGTTGCCCCTCATTACATTCCCCCGAAAGCATCTCGCCTCTTTCCCCTTCTTCATAAAATATCAAACAAGATAGACTTCATGGAAAAGGAAATGAAAACCATAGCTAACAGCCTGATTTTATACCTCCACACATCACAATACTCCACTTCACTTGATCACACAACACCTCTACGCTATTGTAGCACCAAACCTGAAAGGGCTATCAATAACCTCTCACAGTGAGACCTAGCCTCTCTAAAGAAAACTACTCAGAAGGACAGAAAGACGATGGAGGTAAGACCCCTCAGTGACACAGTACCTCAAGTAAGATCAATAACAAGCACTTACCAGAAACATAATTTTAAAACAAAAGCCATTTCCTTCGAATCACAAATATATGCAGCAAGGAATCGTTCAACCAAATTCTCCAAGATCACCAAACAACAATTGTCTACTAGCATGGAACCAGGCATGGACTGCTCAACTGAAAGGTGTAAGGAATTTGCCAACATCTTCAATTACAAGATCAAGAACATAGAACTATCATTGTCTAATAAACATCCAAGTAATTGACCGGAAACACTCCTTTCATCTCAACATCACCCTAGATCACGGGTACTAAACGTACGGCCCGCGGCCTTCCTTGGCGGCCCACGGACTTTGCAGATATTGTACCTCTGTTTTTTTTTTAATTAAAGAGCATCAGCAAACACCGCCGCAGCAGCGCAGACTCCGAGACACTGTGCTCTGTGGTGGCCAGGCGATTCACAAAAAAGCCTCTTTAACCAGTAAAAGGTCCTTCAAAGACCTGTGAAGTACTCACGTGTGGCTGTGTGTGTGCCCTGGAAGCTGGGGTGAGGCGACAGAGGGTGACAGACACAGGGAAACAGACAGAGGGAGACGGAGGGAGGAAGACAGAGGGAGGGACACAGAGGGAGGGAGACGGAATGTGACAGAGACAGACAGAGGGAGACAGAGAGAGAGGGAGACAGAGGGAGGGAGACAGAGAGGGATACAGACAGAGGGAGACAGAGGGAGAGAGAGAGGGAGACAGAGGGAGAGAGATGGAGGGCGACAGACAGAGGGAGATAGACGGAGGGAGGGAGACAGACAAAGGGAGTAGGGCGACAGAGGGAGGGAAACAGACAGAGGGAGGGAGGGAGAAAGACAGAGGGAAACAGACGGAGACTGACAGAGGGAGGGAGGGAGACAGAGAGAGGGAAACAGAGGGAGACAGAAAGAGGGAGACAGAGACAGAGGGAGAAAGAGGGGGGAAACAGAGGGAGGCAGAGGGAGACAGAGGGAGACATACAGAGGGAGACAGTGGGAGGCAGACAGTCGGATGCACACAGAGGGAGGGAGACAGAGGGAGAGGGAGACATAGAGAGAGGGAGACAGAGGGAGAGAGAGAGAGGGGGAGACAGAGGGAGGGAGACAGAGGGAGGGAGACAGAGGGACGAAGACAGAGGGAGGGAGACAGAGGGCAACAGACAGAGGGCGACAGACAGAGAGACAAAGAGAGGGAGACAGAGGGCAACAGATAGAGAGGAGCCAGACAGAGGGAGGAGCCAGACAGAGGGAGAAAGAGGGAGGGAGACAGAGAGAGGGAGACAGAGAGAGAGGGAGACAGACAGAGAGGGAGACAGACAGAGTGAGTGAGATAGAGGGAGAGAGAGAGAGGGAGAGAGAGAGAGAGGGAGGGAGACAGAGAGAGAGGGAGTGAGACAGAGAGAGAGAGGGGGAGGGAGGGAGAGAGGGACAGACAGAGATAGAGATAGAGACAGAGACAGACAGACAGACAGACAGAGGAACAGACAGAGACAGATAGAGGCAGAGACAGGGACAGTGGCAGACAGAGACAGACAGAGACAGAGAGATGGAGAGGGAGACAGAGAGGGAGAGGGAGACAGAGGGAGGGAGACAGGGACAGACAGAGAAAGGCACAGACAGACAGATAGAGGCAGAGACTTAGACAGACAGAGACAGAGAGGCAGAGAGGGAGAGGGAGGCGGAGGAAGACAGTGGGAGAGAGAGAGAGGGAGAGAGAGGTAGGGAGACAGAGGGTGACAGAGGGAGGGGGAGGGAGACACACATAGAGGGAGACAGATGTAGACAGAGGGAGGGAGAGGGAGATAGGCAGAAGGAGACAGACAGAGGCAGACAGATAGAGGGAGACAGATCATACACACCCAGCACCACTCAGACACCACCTGAGCCAAAAAACAAAGATATATGGTCCAAATTCAGATCTCTAAAAGAAGACAAACGTATTAGAATTAGAGCTAACACAACCCTTACCACACACATTTCAGGGCCCATACCAGTAGCCTTACACAAGAGTTTCAGATATTTCATCAATTTATTCCAGATCACAATTGTAGTTCCAGACTGCCTGAAAATGGTATGTCACACTCGTTTTCAAGAAACTGGGAGCTAACACAGAAAAAATGAACAATTTTGTATTTTTGAAGAACCTCCCTTTCCTGGCTCAGGTCTTCAAAAAAAGTGTATTATCAGAGCTGACCCAACACATCGTGTCAGACTAGATTACGGGAATGCAGTGCTTACCGATGTGCCCAAATCTGAACTAGCACCACTAAGGGCTATGCTCAATGCTGAGGCAAGACCAGTAACAGGAACTAGTCACTAAAATCACCCCATTGCCTCTTTGGCCCCTCTAAAGGGGCTACCTATTGAAGCACATTGCATCTCAAAAATAGCCTGTATCACATACAAATCAATTCACAATTAAATCCCAAAATAACTGGTACAGAAACTACGCTTATTTAGTGGAAGTTGTACACTGAGAAACTCAAACTCTCTACTCCTTGAACAACCCAGATTCATAAAAGAAAGCACCTACTGTTGACCCCTTACTGGAAGTGAACCTAGAATATGGAATGTCCTAACTCTAGAGGTTCATCCAAAACCCTCCTCTCTGACTTTAAAGAGGAGTGTGAATGTACTACTTTTTGAAAGATACTTAGTGCAGTGATCAATTGGATCATATAATAGTCGACTTTAGCTATGCCTTATGAGCCATACTACTTGTATTCCTATCACTGCAAACTGCTTCGACACATTCAATGCAACTGTAGCTCTACCTGTAAATCCCTGCCTACACTATCACCTACCTATTTATCTTACAAGGCTGTGCCTAATCAGACATTGTACCTGCAACCTAAAAATGTAGTCTGTTTAGATGCATCACATGCAACTGTAGTATTGCTTATACATTACAATATACACTGTTACCTACCTGTATATATTGAAATATATTGTAACCAACATGATCAAACTGTAACTAACTGCTAAAATAACCTACCTGCAGACCGTTTAACTGATATGCTTACACTGCTAATTACTTGTAAATTCTTTATTTGCATTCTATCGGTTAACTTATTCAGTAAAGAGCTCTGGTACCCCTGGGCCATGTTCCTGCTTTATAAAACTCTCAATAAAAATAAATAAACAAACAATGTAAAACCTCTATTCGGCAGCTAGGATTAGGGACAACTTGCTTTGAGTAAAAACATATGAACTGCTAAAATCCCAGAACTAGCTTCACAGTGTCTGTAGGCTGAGCAGGCTCAATGTGGTTACTCCTTATGCAGTAATATAAATACAATCATGTTTGTGTAAGAAGAAAACGCAAATGCTGATGTAGTATAAGGAAGTACCATTTTTCAACATCATTATGTATATAAGAATTAAACACCTGTAACGTTGGAACAAGATTGAATTCCAGCAAAGTATATATCACTCTAGATGGAATAAATATCTATTGGCATACTGCCAGTGACAGGTCTGTGTGACATCTCCCTCATGAATGGCAGCGTTGCTACCTAGAGGTGTAGTGCCACTGTAGGCAGCTGAGTCATTCGTTGAGTGAGGTGAAGCCCTATTCAAGAAGCAACCACAATCTGTGTCAGGGTAAAATACAGGCAAACCTCAAATAAACCTGTGCTCAACCGCCTGGTAGCTTGGAAGTCAGGCTGACCTTAGAGGCATTGTGTAAAGTATGTATGCAGTACTACAAACAGTAATAAAGTGAAAACACAACACTAGAAAAATCCCCCACCAATTTAGCACAATAGAGTAAAACGTAATACATTTTTTGAGACCATAATGAAAAACATACAATCAGTAGCATCGGAGATATGCAATTTCAAATCTTTAATTAAATATAGTATCTAAAAGCAAAAAGCGCCAACTGTAGTTATCTTTTAGAGCCAGAACTGGACAAAGTCACAAGCGAAGGCCAACCATAACGCAGTGAGGGACAGCTTCAGGGGCTCAGTTAGACCTGTTGTACAAAAGTACCTTTAATTGTGATTTGCGGTGCATTCCGAGATCCTGCATCAGGGATGCATCGCACAGTGGTGGTTCTGAGAAGCTGCAGGGCTGCAATGCAGATTCCTGTGTCGACATCAAGGATGCCATAGGCGAGGGGCTTGCGATACAAAATCTTGTGTCGAAGATGAGTCAGGCACCGGGTGTTTCCATGAGCTGCAGGGTTGTGATGAGGAGTCGTGTGTCATCATCGAGGACAGCAGTGAGAAGGACTTGTGATGAAAGGCCTACATCATGGATGCATTGCACAGCATTGGTTCTAAGGAGACTGCAAGCTGCAATGCAAGGTGCAGCATTGGCGATGCATCGCTCTGAGGTGGTTCTGATGTGGATGTGAGGAGCTGCTCAGTTCTGTGTCGGTTCTGCTACCCAGGTCCATAGCTGGGCTGGCAGAGCATCTCAGGCCCATTTTCAAGGGCCCAGGACTGGCGTAGCACCATTTGGGGGTAGGACTCACATCAGAAAGAGTCCAGATGCTGGATTCAAGGTGGTTGGAGCCTTTTCTGTCCCCAAGTCTCTGAATAGGAGGCCAACTAGCCCTTGGAGTCCCTCTGGTGGTCCAGGGTTTAAGATACAGGTCCACTTCACTCAGGCAGCAGGGCAGTAGGCAGCAGGGTAACAGTGCAGCAATCCTTCTTGCAGAACAGCACAGCAATCCTTCTGAGTCTTCCACAGGTCCACTGGTGTACTGAAGCATTGAGTCTGAGGGTCCATTATTTATACTTGTGCCCCCTTTGAAGTACAGGAATGTTCTGGAGGTTTCCACCCCCAGAAGTGCTTGGAATTTCCAGCCTCCCTTCCCTGGCCCCAGCTTATCTGGGGTCACAAAAGACTAATGTCAAACCTTTTACAAGACTGCACAGGAAGAGCCTTTGTGATTTGCAAGTGTGGTAAGCTCCTCCCCCCTCATCAGGTTAGAGATGGCCCGCACCGCCAGCACCAATTTTTCATTGTCTCACTGTGTGGAAGAAATGCAAAAAGACTAACTGTCAGCTACACCTAGTTATGTGTCCCAGGTTACAGCCTGCAGGCACCAAAGGATTAGAGCAAGAATACGCCAACTTTCTGAAAGTGGCATTTTCAGAATTGTGCCTTAAAATCCAACTTCACCACTAAAGACAGTTTTAAATTGCAATGCTTTAGCCACCAAACTCAACCTATCCTGTGTTTCCAATTAAAGGTTACCACTTAATACATCTAATAAGGTAACCCAGTGTTATGCTATGGGAGAGGTAGGCTACACAGTAGTGAAAAACCTTTTAAAAACACATCATCATTCCGTCTAGGTTGTTTAGGGCCTATTCTATGGGTGACTTATATGTATTAAAAAGGGAGGTTTCAGCCTGACAAGATGTTTATCTTTCCAGGTCGAAATGCCAGGTTACAACTGCACACACAGGCTGCAATGGCAGGCATGAGGCGTGTTTAAAGGGCTACTTAAGTGGATGGCACAATGAAAGTTGCAGGCACACTAGTAGCATTTAATTTACAGTCCCTGGGTTTAGGTAGTGCATTTTACTAGGAAATTTACAAGTAACTTAAATGTGCGAATACAGTGTAAGCCAATGGTACTGTGTTTAAAGAGGGAGGACACAAAACCTTGAGCTTGGTTAGCAATGATAGAGTGCACACAGTGTGAAAGCCAGTAAAAACAAAGTCATTAAAAACAGGAGGCTGGAAGGCAAAAAGTCGGCATAAAGGAAGGTCAGGTTCAACAATCACCTTGAGCTCACTACATAAATGAAGTAAGTATATGATCCTGGAATTTTATTGATGTGCACTGCTAGTAAAGGGGAAAGAAATTGAAGCAAGATGTCACCATGTAATGCTTATCATTTCCGGTCACATTATATTCAGCTGGAAAAGAAATGTACTGGTAAACACAGGTCCGTGCAGGGAAAAAACAAACTAAAGCCGTTCATGAAGAGACAAGAGGGGCTATGTACAACCGCAATAGCAGACAAATAATTTCAATGCCAATGCAGGCTGCTTCATTCAAACAAACAAAGTCTCTAAGTCTCTAATGGTAGCACATGTTCTTTAAGAACTGCAAGGAGCTGGAAGGGCCTTCTTGAAATTTCTTTACAACTGTTACTAAACAGTCCTGTATTCCAAGAAGTAAGAATGATATGCCACTACTTCAGTGAATTAAGCTAATTTCTAACCTAAATAAGTAATAACGTTACTATCTTGTCAAACCACAACCTCAGATAAATTCCAATTTGATTCTGACAACAAATCTTCAAAATCACTACCTAGAATAGAGAGGGTTATCAATACAGTTATCCAGAATGTGGTTGTCATCTAACAATCCAGTGCATTTTGATAGTTGAACTATTTATTGAGTCCATTTGGTCCAACTGGACCAAAACACTTAGGGCCAGATGTAGGTAAATGGCATTTACCGATTCGTAAATACCAAATTTTACCGATTCGGTATTTACAAATCGGTAAATGCTATGTAGGTATTTTACCGATTAATTTACAGAATCTGTACCGAATCCTATGAGGCCCATAGGAACCAATGGCAATTACCGAATCGGTAAACACCGATTTGGTAAAATTACCGAATTGGCAAGGGGGACAGGGTGTCACTTTGACACCCTGTTGCACCCTTGATTCAGGCTTGTGTGCCATGTCACACACATACATGCCCTTAGGGCATGTCTGTGTGCCACATGGCACAGGTGTACATGCACAGATGTGCATGTACACAGGAATTCGTTATTTACCATACAATAGTATTACATGGTAAATAACGAATTCTTAGGGGCCTGTGGCACTGTTTGCAGTGCCACCTACATATAGATTTACCGATTCGGTAAATTTTCCGATTCGGCATTTTACAGAATGAGTAAATTTACCGAATCGGTAAATTTACCGATTCTGTAAAATTTAGGCCCTCTACATCTCAATCACCAAATACCGGTCGGTAACGGCCGAAATCGGCCGTTACTGACCGGTATTTGGTGACCTACATCTGGCCCTTGATTACTATGACTTGCAAAAGAAAATACCAGGACTGGAAAAGGGATACCCTTTTGGCAGGAGATGAGGCGAAAACCCCAATCGAGTATTGTAGTCAGATGTTTATAAATAACAAGTTCAAAGATGTAAAGTTTTATTTGTAATATAAAAATATAATTCAGTTAGACATGAATAACATTTATTATTATACATATTTTCCTCTTGCATTCAGGAAATGGGAATTTGCTGCCAGTTAATGAATGGCATTATTTCATGTTAAATAATTGAGCTAGTCCACTTAAAATGTCATTAGTTTACCTTGTAAATCGGAACGAAATTCAGTGCACAGGTAACTTCAAAAATCATATAATAACATTACTCATTAAAATAAATAGAAGAATTTCACCAACAGTGAAAGAAGTAAGCCAGAGGCAAACAACCAATTTACAGGAACAAACAATCAGAATAAGTCTGTCTAGTATTTGAGAGTGAATTGACGATTGTGCTTTGCATTAAGAGACAACATATTTAAAGAAATCGGTGCTTTAATAAAAGCCAACACCGTGTGAGGCATTTACTTCTCTCCCAACCTGTGCGGTTTACTAATGTAATACCTCTGGTGGGCAGCTTGAAGTAAGAACGGCCGGATTTGGGTAAATACAAATGAACTACTGAGAATCCTACCGTAAATTCCCCAATGTCTGCAGTTCGAACTGGTTAACATGAAATGTCTTCTTATGCATAATGCAAAGTGACAAAACCCTCTCATCTGTCTAACCTTATCTCAGCAGCAACACAGTAAATGTAGCTTTCTTATTAATGCTCCTGCAATGGCTTACATTGGCGTTCACACCCCCCTCACACTTTTTTCGATTGAGAGGTTTCACAATATATAACATATTTATTAGAATTTAGTCACTGTGGACATGTCAGATAGTTGTTACAATGAAGTCACTGTAGTATCTGGAAATCGTTGGTCCATAGGTCAAGACATTACTTCCAATTGTATATGTTTTATGTAAGGCAGATTGGTCATGAGTGGGTCTTTATTTGCTGTACCATGGCTCTGTGTCTTTTTACAATTTAGGGTTTGTTGTGGGTGATGGTCTTTACTACACAGTCCTGTTATACGCTTATTTGAGTAATCTAAGAATGTTATTGCACAAGTATTTCCTCTTCGCAGGGCTTACTGCCTTGCCAGTGAGCAGACAGTGTATGAATTTCTAATATGGGTCCAAAATGCATGCTTTAGTTGTATGAGAGACATGTTCATAAAAAAGTGGTGGTGGTGCTAAACTTTGCAGCGACATATGGCCTGTACTATAATACTATTACAGTAGCAGAGCAATTTACAAATAGATATGTATTACGAAGATTAACAGAGATCTAACAATAGAATAGATGTTCATATCCTGCATTCATTTTCCCCGCAGGGAATCACAACGCGGTCCTCACAACGACCGCGTTGTGATTCCTCAAAACATTGCTCCGCAAGTCGGAACAACGACTTGTGGAGGGGGTGTGCTGGAAGTTAGAATAGTATAATTTACTATTCCAACTCCAGTCAGTGCGGACACTAGGGAAGGTGTTAGATTTGAAATCCAACACCCCCCCCCCCCGCAAGTCGGTGTTCTGAGTTGCGGAGTAATGGAATGTGGAATCACTACGCAGTCGTTGTTAGGACCGCGTTGTGATTCCCTGTGGGGAAAATGATTCGTGGTAAACATTGTTTACCCTTACAATAAGAGTTGTTGAAGGAATTTCTGACATGACAAAATGAAAATCTGTTTCTCAGAAAAGACCTTAAATGAACCTACCAGTCTTCCATGAGATACTGATGGAGAAGACTACTGTAATAAAATGCAGAACTACACACAAGATAATAAGTGTAATGTACTAGAAAGGGTTGATCAGTGGGCAGCACATAAGGCCTGATTCAAAAAAAGCCATTTTTTGCTGTAACCCTAAATAACCGCAGTTACACCTGCCAGGTATCTACAAAAGTATGCCTACCAGGTGTACAGACATCCACTTGTGTGTAATTGTATACCATGAATGCACACAAGTACACAGTAATACACACTATCCATGTGGAAGGGATTGGGTTGATCAAGGTGCAGTTCGTCTGCAAAGTGTGCGAAAGACCACAGACCTGAGAAATCGAGTGAGGATCCGGGATGGGGGAAGGAACAAGCATGTACAAAAGTGCAGCTCAGTCCCCTCCCAAGTACATCCTAAGACACTGACAGCATAGAATATCTCCCCAATCTGACACTACCCTCCCTGTCCCAGAGTTTCTCCCCGAATCCTCTCCAACCAGCCCGGACCAGTAGAGATTCCCTTACTCCCATTTACCACCTTCTAAAACCATGGTAGAGTCAATTTCTGTAGTGCCTAGATCAGCAGTTCTGGACCAGCACTAGTCCTTAAGGACTTGCACACTTCATGCACACGACTTCTTTTTCCAGCATGCATTTATGCACCAGACTGAATGCTAGAAATCAGTGGCTCATGCAGCATTCCTCCATATGCTATGCAACAAACTTTTCCTGTGCTGAAAAAAAATGGACATCCACCAGTGTTGGTTTGGCCCGTTGGCTAATCTGGCACTGCCACATGGGCCCGCTTGAAAGGGTCAAAGTGTGGCACCTAGACAAAACGGTCCCTTACACTAGCTCTGTCAACTCAGTCCATCTGGCGGTGCCAGAAGGTGTGACAGGCAAGTCGACTACTGGCATCCATCTTTTGAGGGTAAAAAGAAGAGCTGAACACCCTAATCCATGTTTGAAAACAATGTGACACATTGTGGACGACAATCCTGTGCAGCCATGAAGGCGATTCACACTGAAGTGGGCAACAGCCTCCATGCCAGGGCTTTACAAACCAACTGACCATACATAAAAACATATGTGCGAATTTACCCACATATGCCTCCTAATATTTCCCCTGCATAGCATATACATGCATTCCTTTCATCACGTTTTGAAAGTACACTATAATGTCCTTTGGAAGATAATATGTTGCAGATAAAAATGTACTTCAAATTTTGGCTAATAAACAGCATTTCATGTAAATTCAGATAGGTTTCTCAGTTAATATATGCATTTCCATACCCAACAGCTTTATGCTGGTATTGGAATGCAAGACAAAGAGCTGCAGTGCATGGAACTTAAGGAGGCGGATGTCCTGGGGCGTGCTGCTTTTCTACTGCAAACACATTTGCTGAAAACCTACGTTTGGAAATCGGTCTAAAAACATTGGTATACAAATTATTCCACGGATAGGTAGGCAAAATTGAAAGAGCTTATTTTCTTGCAGGTACTGCAGATGTAGGAACAAAGCACTTAATAAAAGAAATCGTTTTCACTAAGCCATCTATTGTTTAGTTTCACGGCTGCTAAGGAAACAGCAAGTGATACTCAATCTAAAGTACCACCTTTTGTTTTATGGCTCTTAAAGAAGCATTTGCATCCATGGGAAAAATTGTTAAACTACTCCAACTAAATTGCATCAAAACTGATTGACTTTTTGGGGACTTAGGGGCTTATTTAAAAGCCCCTTACATCACCTGTACGTCAATTTTCCCATGTTAAAAATGACGCAAAGTGGCGCAAGGGGCTTGTAAATAAGCCCTTTAGAATCTTGTGATGTGCGCTAGTAATAAAAACATAAAATAATAGACTTTCAACAACCTACAACTAGTGTGGTTTGGGTTTGTGGGCTGGTTTAACACAGATTCATACCCATCTTTGCATATAAATGTAGGTGTAACTTTGTTGAACTCCCTGCGCTGCACTTCATGGCAGGGAAAGTGCAGGAATGCGCGGGTTTTGAGGCAATATGGTGCTTTCCTGCCTTTTCCCCTGCTCTGGCACTCTTTTGGCCGCCTAGCGCTAACACAGGAACGTTGCACCATGCTGCGTTGCATGCAGGATTCATTTTGAGCAGGAAGGGAGACCTTCCTGTAAAAGAGCAATCCTTGAGGCATAGTCCTCTTTCTATGCTGCAGCTCACATAGAAAGAGGAAGCAACGAGGAGAGATAAAGATATTTAGATGAGTTTATAAAAGCAATAACATTTTAACTTTTATCACAACTTCCAATGAGTGTACACACATGGCCGTGATCTGCCCCGACGATGTTGAATACTAGCCGGTCGCAAGAGAAATATCAACTACAGCAGAAATTGAGGAGCACCAATACATAGAATAGACCTCAATTTACACAGGATGAAGTAAAATGCAGCTTCTTTTACTAACCAACAAGCTATCAGTGGTAAACCAACATTTTCAAAGTAATCCAGGGTAAACTCTGGTGAGCTTGTTTTGATCTTCCATACTGTGGTTTGTATTGTCCCTTGAATGACATCAGTTCCGTTTGATACTATGGAATGAATGGTCTAATCTCCGTGATTTTTGCTCCATGGTTTTGTCCATAATTGGTTTGACCCACATATCTGGTAGATCCATGGGCGAGTCAATAGGCTATCCTTAGATTTATCATCTAAGAAGGCTAGTGAACTGACCTCGCCACATAGGCAACCAAGGAGGCTCCATCACTGTCTCTCAAGCTGAATAAGTTATCTCAATACTCTATCTGTATTTACATAATTTGAAATTGAACTGTTTGCATCAAATTATGAGTATATTAGTAGGTAAGTCGACCACAAGAGTCATCAAAAGAAGAACAGGCACCCAGTGGGGTGCACACATCTCAATTAACAGTGCTGCACCCATTTGCTGAGATTTACTGTCAAAGGAATGTGTTGCATGGATTGAATCCATATATGATCTGAAATGCTTGCAGAACAATATTTCAGCGAATCAGCAGAATGCAAAAACGGTTCCAACTGAGTTTTTTAATGTATTCTTTTTTTCTATGAAGGTCAACAATGTTTAGAATATTGCTGTTTTCATCCACGTTATTCAAAGCTCTCATGTAATTTCTAAATTCTATGAAACATAAAACGTGGTTATATTAATGTATCTTTTATAATAAATCGAAGTTAATTCTCATATACGTTTTAAAATAAATTCCTTTCCTACAATTTCGATCATATTTTTTACTGCTTTTGGGGATATGTGATTAAAATACAGCTGCAAAGAAGAAATTTCACAGTTACCAAACTCTCATTTATGAAGCAGGGCTTGAGATCTCAACATGTCAGGATTTATTTGTACAATAACTCGGAAACTATATTACAAATAGTTATTAAAATGCAAATCAAATTTCGTGTAAAGATTTGGAACTGCCAGTCATAGTCTGTTTGATTTGAAATATGAAAAATAAGATTATGAAAAATGACCTTGTGGGAGAAGAAACATATTCTGCGCTTCATAGCAAGATGTTTCTGTGCATATAGGTCTTGACAGCAAGCAGCCAAATACTGCACTTATGATGTCCGAAACAAATAAAGGTCAGAGGTAAAAATCTTAGTACTTCTTGATACTTTAAATTAGATGTGCCCTCTGATTGATTCTGCAAATTAGCTATTTAAACTATTATTTTCCAGTTTTTGTTTACCTGTTACCAGAGTGACAAAATGGAAAAAAAAGATTATGAATACAATACCCATAAAACTCTTTGCCTAATCAGATGCATCTCGTTCATTATTTAGTGAAGTGATAAACGATTTGAAGACTTAAGCATTTTGTTTAAAGTAATTTTATACTCATATTAGCACAGATAATCTTCCCCAGCAGCTGAGGCTGACCAGTCAAAAATTAAGTTATTTAGGAGAGGGGTACTCTTACCAAGTCAATGAACACACTTTGGTTACGTCAACACACAGCTCTAAGAGAATCTTTGCACAACGCCTTGTAGCTGTGGTGCAAGCAGCAGACAATCTCCAAAGGAGTGTGTGCTATGTTCAAGCAGTATGAATATTTTTAAACTAAAGGGTACAGCATAATAGAAGTCCCCAAATAAATCTAGAAAAATAGAGAAAAATGTAATGAGCAAAGAGACACTAATGACCTGAAAAAAAAGGCAAAATGTGAAGAAAAACTAAAGCATCATCAAAAGTCACTGTTCGCATTTGAATGGGACCCAAGTGTGATTTCAGGCCATCCGTCATTTCGCGGCGGTCCTATGCACAAAGTGGCTCCTCCCAGTTAAAGTTTTTCCCATCTGGCTTACCATTTTTTTAAAGGAAGTTGAAATCTTCCAACGGAGAAAGATCCTTTGAAATTGGATGTTCCATCATCGAGCTCATGTTGAAGCTATTTATCCCACTGAAACCACAACCTCAGAATGAGACAAGCCTGGATATTGTAGCTGGGGAGGTCACATGGCAAGTAGGATAAATTTGGCACCATGTCCTGGTCAAACGTTTTACCCTTGGTTGTTATCCTCCAGCAGGCCAAGACTAGAAGCTGCAATGTCCATCTGAACCAGTTTTCGGTGCCACAAAATCTCCAAGTAGGATTAGGCTGGATTTCTTGCCCACATGGGGTATGACATCCATGAGCACACTCTTCAGCAATTGTCCTAGTATTTTGGAGTTCAAACAAATTATAAAGTTCCACCTTTTATAAAGCTCTGGGAAAGCTTCCCTGATCCTCCTGGTCACTCTTGCAGCCTCCAGCTCCTCTGGGCAAGAATCTAGGTACCAGGTCTCTTTACAGCCTGTCTTCCTGCCAGGAGTCTTTTTGTGTCCCTCAGCAGCTAACAAGAGGCTAACAACTTGACCCCTGGAGAGATGTGTGAGTCCATAGATGCCAGCAGTAGTTAGAAGTCCTTCTAGCAGAAGTCAGGAGTTTTCTTCCAGCAGGGTCATTTTCTTCAGGTGGAGTCTTCCCAGGTCCAGTAAATGCACTGCGAAGGAGGTTGTGAAGGTGCCACATTTATTCTGTGCACTGGCCTGTAATTAAAAGAGTTTCTACAACCCAATCCTAACTGTTTCCCTGCAGTCCCCACCTCCTTTTGCAGCACATGCTTTTCGTATGACTGAAAAATGACTCAGAAGCCACTGTTTCAAGAAGGGGAAACTAACCTGCCATCAGTCAAGCCCCTTCCCTATTTAGGTGAGCTACCCTCCCATTCGACAGGAGCAAAATCAATGTTTCCACCTACTATGAGTGAAGCCTGGTGGTCCCAGATTGTCCTGGAAATGAGTGGGAAAAGCTCTCTCAGACATCTTCAAGTCAAAAACTTGGTGGTTTCAAGGCTTCCCTTTGTTTTACAACTGTGTCTGTCTATTCTCTTAGAGCTAATCATCTGTCTTCTGTCCTCTGAGGCAAGGTCATTAACTCTCCCAGTGAAGGATGTGTATTTCAGCTCTGGAGGTGTGATGAGTGACATAACTCGTTTTAAGTCCGCAATGAAATCACAAAACATTGAGACTGTTGTTCCAAATTTATTACACCTACTTCGACCACTGGATGCACTGTAATTTATTCTGCAATAGCCTGTTGAAGGGCCCTCAGCACAAAATCTGTGTGTGGTATAAGGTGTATGCCAAATTTAAGTTGAATACTATCATCTTATTTTATGCACCTGCAAAATATTTTGGTGAAAAAATCCATGAACAGAAGGGACTGTTTCGATGTGCACATCCACATACTAGGAAAAATGTTTATTTGACCAATAAATATCCATTTACGACATATATCCTATCAATAATCTTTAATGTTCTGCTCTTATGGTATGTTATGCTATGTTATGTTAACACTTATAAAGTGCACTACAAGGCATCCTGGGGCTGAAGTAAATGCTAATAAACAGTGGCGATGAGCACAAAATAACTGGTTATGTATAAAGCGGAGTCTTTAAGGCTTCCTAAAAGGATGTAGGTCATGAATTTTGCGCAACCAGGCGGGTTAGGGTTTCAAAGGAGCGTTGTATTGACGGAGAAGCACCAGCTACCTTCTCTAACTTGTTGATATGTGGATACAACAGTTAGAGACTCAGTCGAAGAGGGCGGTCTATGCCCTGGTTTTTAGCATTTAACTTTTGAGACTCTGTGAACCCATTACTGGGTCCTAAATCTAATCCTTTAAGTAAATGACCAATTGAGGATTTTAAGAGCACCTGAGGCAAAGGTACCACGATACGATTGCAACCTCCCTCCCCATCAAGAACCATTGTCTAAACTGCAACTCTCTACGGTTTGGTCTTTCCATTGTTTCAATTATAATTCTCGTTTTGAAATGGATGAGAACTCACTATTCTCGCTACACTTTTCACTCCAGTTTATCAACATTTCTGAACTTCTTAGCTACGTTCTTCTGCCAGAGCATCCTTTCTCACTAGCTGCTAAGTATCTTCCTTAAAATAAATAAAGGAAGGACTCAGTAAATTGGATGCAAGACCTAAATATAGAATCTAATATAATTTCTTTGAAGTCGATAGCATTAGATTTGTGTACAAATCAATATTTTTTCAATTCATAACATTTTGTTTCTATTCTCTTGAGCCTATTTAGGGTTTCTAAATGTCATGCTTTAGTGCATTATATAAGGTACAATTGGCAGCCTGTCCTTTTTTCGGAATAAATCACGATAAGTCTTGCTCAGAGGGCTGCATACCAGCCAACCTACAAACATTCTGATTGCTTTCTACAACTGTTTGAGCAATATTTTACAAACGTTTGAATAATTTCGCTTAGAAAAATTATCGTAAACATGTTAAAATAAAAATATACATGTAACTCTCATGCTATTATAGCCTGAAAAACGGATCCGGCTAATGTTTATTGCAAAAGGAATTCTATCTGCAGTTTGATGTGATGGTTTCTAATCCTTCTTAGAATGACCTTGTAAACTTTAATCTAGGTGAGCTTTTGTTTGCATTCGAGCCGTCTACAACATCCTTTTAATAGAAAAGTGTGAAGAGACATCTATATTTATCAAGTGCTTAAAATAGTAATCTCGGTTGCCTTGATGTTGCTAAGCCTTACATCGTTCTTCATGTTACCAGGTAGGATTATTTCTCCTTTGGTCATTATAAGTGTAAGGATTACAGCTTCAGAGAAAATAAGGATATGGCTGGTCTGATTGGAATTTAAGAACTGTTTACTGTTGTTGCCAGAGCAGAATTATTCTGTGAAGGCCAAACACGGCATAAAAAGGCAGACTCTGTCTACACAGCGTGTCTCAATGTTGGTGCTGAACATTATTTCACACTCCTAGAATACAAATTGTCTGCTGAACGTGTTAAAGGTCACAGCTAAAATTATTTGGCACTTATAAAGCACACAGAGGCCAGCTCATTCGATAGTTTTCAACCCGGAAGGTCATTCACCAGTTTCTCACTCAGAACTTTCACCAATAGAGCTATACAGAATTTGCTTGCTTGCCTATGTTTGCATTGTCAGCATTCCGTCCATCATTTGTTTGCTGTAACATTTTTCGCCCTAAGTGGGATGGGTATGCCCAGACGCGGTTCCCTTGCTCACTGTGCCTCTGGATTCAAGCTTGCCTGGCTGAAGAAGGGTGACATACCCTGAAACCGGTCCCAGGATGTTTGTTTCCGGTTCAGGGAGGACCTGGCCTGGCAGTTCGGTCTGAATTGTTCTCATGGGGCACAGGGTCAAGACTGATTTGCATATGGCTGGGTCCAAACTGGGGTGGCGTAGTGGACAAAAGAGCGATGGATTTAACCCAGATCTTTTGACTGGGGGAGAATGTTTGCATTGTCAGCATTCCATCCATCATCTGTTTGCTGTGATACTATTGTTGCTCATATGATGGCTAACAGGGACTTCCACTCTTGGATTTTCCTTAAGAACAGCTAATTGAACTGAAACTAGATAGAAGATATGAATTCCACACTATTGGTGCTATTACAGGATACTTACCTCCATTAAACAGGCAGCCATTTAAAATAGAGCAGTTCTTTTCTTAATGGGTGGTTGCATTTGAGAAATATGGATTTCAATACCTGATTATTTTCTGTAAGTGATTTGGCATGGCAGTATGAATACATTTGCCTGTGACTGTTGTGCATTTAATTACTGAATCAACCTTTTGTCTATAAATTAGTTTGAGTTGAGTGGAGGATATTTTCATGTATGTCAATTTGTTACTCCCTGTCACTTCTTTGGTTGATACTTCTTACTACCTCAACACCATACAAAGGTTTCTGTTCCCCATAATATCGTATAAGGACTGATTTTCGTTCTGGCTATGAAAAAAAAGCAAGTGGGGCCCCCAATCCATTATTCTAGCATTATTGCTGTATTGATAGTTATTCACTGAGACCCATAGCGAAGATGAATGACATGCTGAATTCCCTTTAAAAACCCTTCTCATCAAAAGAAGTCATGAGGATTTATCAAGTGTGTCATTTAATTTAGTTAATTGGACATTGCACCTCAGTTTCACATAACCTTTAATTAGAAAATTGTTCTCAGTTGGAAGGTTGTGAAAAAGTAATTAAGCAAATACACTACGTGCTGACAAATAAGACATTTCTCTGCTCTCCAGTGAAGGAAATTTGCACTTATCCTCCTAGCATAGGTCGACGTATGCAATGGGCAATCATTAAATGCAGCATTGGAATTCTCATAAAGCAGTTCTTTCATAGGGGTTGTGAACCAAAATAGTTTCTGTTTTTAGGACATACAATCCTTGGAATGTTTCACTAATCTGAAGCATAATGCAGTCTAACTAACTGAAGCAAAACACCTAAGACCTCATTAAATTAGCACAAAAAAAATCCTTGCTGCCCCGACCCCCTTGTATTAACCACTCCCAGGAACACAAATTTAACAGGGTGAATATTTTGGAGGGTTTACCTTTTTCAGTAATAACATGTGGAAATTGGATTTACTGTGCTGATTTCAGCATGTTGTTCCTCAGTATTCCCAATTCCTTTGTCTGCTTGGAGCCGGTGATACCTCTGGTGATATACCACTTACCAGAGATTTTCATACAGAATTCATAATTGTAAACTGAAGTTATAGGCCCATTGGAATTATAGGCCACTCAAAATGAGGGTTCTAGTTTGAATTGTTCTACCAACCTGATTTATAAGAAGGTGGGAATGAAAAGCAACAGAATATATCACATTTTCAGTCTGCATATTTGTTAGTGGTATAGTCAGGCCTATCTGGAGCTCGCTTGATGGTGTACATCCCACCTTTGCCACAAAATCTGGAAAGGATTCAGAATAACTGCAACCTAAATGGTGGTTGCTCAGCAGACCATTCTAAGGAAGCTGATCTGCTACCATATGTAATGTGGGAAAATCCATTGAAGATGTCTATGAAAAATATGATGTAGTTTAAGTATAACAAATAGAGCGTATTGAAGTGCTGGGAACCATCTCGCCAGTATGTTAGGGACTTTGGATTTATGTGTACTGACATTGCACTCTGACCTAGGAGACACATTTTCAGTGTCCACAGTTAGTAGCTGTTAGACCTGTCAGCCTTAGGATGATCTTCTCCCAAACTTTGTACCTCCCCTCCTCCATGTTGCTGCACCAATTTTTGTTGGCCTTAGGCCTCTGTGCAATTTACCACTGCTTTCCAGTGCTAGAGTGATTGTGCTTTCTTACCTAAATCATGGTTACATTGGTGTATACATAATTGGCATATTTACTTGGCTTATAATTCCGTTTCAGAGTGGTATACTACATACCCAAGGCCTGTAAATAAATGCTACAAGTGGACCCACAGCATCTATTATGCAACCCACTTAAGTAGCACTGTAAATCAAGTCCCAGGCTGGCCATTGCAGCCTGAATGCAGTTTTAAGATGCCATGTTGACTTGGCATTAAAACCCCTTTGCCAAGCCTTAAATTCCCTTTTGATTACATATGTTTCACCCGTAAAGTAGGCCCTGGGTAGCCCGTAGGGCAGGGTGCTGAGTAAGTAAGAGGTTGGACATGTACTCCTAAGCTTTACATGTCCTGGTAGTGAAAAACTCCTAAATTCATGTTTCACTTCTGTGAGGCCTTCCCCTCTCACAGGATAGCATCGGGGATTCCTTATAACATTTAATAAACTGTAATATCCAATTGGGAGCCAGTGGCTATGTAATGTTTGGTGGCTATGGTACTGTAATGATGAACTCTGTTTAATGATAAAGACTTATCTTTTATTGCAATTTTGAAAATGCCACTTTTAGAAAGTGCTACGCAAACAAATGAAGTTGGCACTTTCCTGTCCTTAGCCCTTTTATGACTCTAGCCTGGCCTGGGTAACATGACAGGGTGTAGCGGACAGTTAGAATTTGTGAAATCCTCCCAGATAGTCACACAATAGATGGATTAGGTGTGCCTGACTGGGCCATACTGGCAGGAGGGCAGAGCTGAGAACAGCCCACTTACAACTAAATAGCCTGTGCTCTGTCTTCATAAAAATGGCCTAACTACCCAGCATTGTCACTTCAGCCAGCTTGGAGCCAGGATAGGGGTAATAGGAAATTTCATGCACTTCAAAGCCACTGTCTAGAAGATTCTCCCATCTTCCAGAACCAGGGTATATAAGTAGGACATCGGACACCAACTCTTCTCTATTATGGGAAGTTCTACATTCTGGGAGTGACGTTGCTACATCAGAGCCATGACTAATTGATATAAAGTGATTAATAAAAGAAGTGTAATTTATAAAAAGATCTATGCATTGTAACCTAATGAACATCCCAATTCTATAATGAAAAACTGTTTTTTTTTATTCACCGCCTGTTTTTTCCCCTTCCTAGTTGTACACCCCCGCCCTGAAGAAGGTGTGGCCTATCTTGGCATTTAACACCGAAACGCGCGTCGGCGTGAACCCTATGGACGGCAGTAACCCAGTCCGTGTGGACTACATTATTCCATCTGCTCTGCGTCCATAATTTGCACCCTTGTCCAAGCATTCATAATTCTACCCTATGGCAGTCGCTGGTGTACTCATGTATGTTGTTGTATGAATGAATGAGAAAGTGAATGAATAAGCGAGTCATGGAATGTATGTGAGTTTTCCCTGTGTGTACGGGAGTGTGAGGAACATCCATGTGTATCTCATTTATTTCCCTAATATATCCATCCATTGTTTCTTGATTTATTAGAATTTAAAAATGAATATATATGGAATGTTTTTTATGAGTGTAATTGATTTGAAAAAACTACAAAAAAAGTAATAAAAGGATTATGTTTCTAAAATACCAGTTAAGTCTTTGGCACAGATGGTTTGTTGATGTCACCCCATACATAATCACGCAGATCCCTATTGGGACCTTTAATATCTATCTTGGCAGGGTGTCTGTTTTCTATTTTCCTGTATCTTATCCCCCCCATTTCCTGCCTACATCAAAAAAATTCCCCTTGGGGAACCCCCTTCTATTATATATATATACCAACTCTTCAGTACACTTTTGGAGCTGTGGATACTCTTCTAGGAATATTGACTGCTGTGCTTCTACAAGGATTGCAACTCTGCTGGACTGCTGCTCTAAAGGAACTGCTGCCCTAATGTGCTGACTTCCTGCCTTCTCGGCTGTGGAAGAAGGGAAGAAGAAGAACTGGACCTGCAACATCATCTTGAACACAGGATCTCAGAGTAATAACTTCAAGGGTTACTCTGGTGGCCTCCTGATCTGAGCCTCAGGGACATAAAAAGATCCCTAACAGCCCCTGGATACAAGTGCAGTGCGTTTCTGACCCTTTAAGCTGTGCCTCTCAGTTTCGGCACCCTTGGTGTGACTCATCGGCACTTAAATCAAGATTTTGGGCTCTTAGCAACTGCAAATTGGCCAGTTAGCACCAAGACCACATCATTTGCACCGAAGATCAACATGAGCTGCTACCAACCCATCTCTTTCCACAGCAGCATCAACAGCTGGCAGGGTACTGCAAACAGGAAGCTGCAGCCCGTCCACCCGCAACATATGGCCTGCTCTCTACATCACGCTGACAACAGCCTGAGATGTTCTCATTCCTCTTCACAACCCTCTCTTGAGAAGGTAAAACTTCAGCGAGACTCATCTGGGACTCTGTTCCACCTACGCTTTATTGTGGTCAGCCTAAAGTTTGACACAGTCCAGTTCGAACAGAAAGCCACATGTAGCGCTTTCTGCTTTTAGTCATTGTTTTCTGCCCTAACTACAGTTCTACTGATTGGAATTTTATTGTTTTGGGCTTGTTTTATTTATTTAATTGTGTCCTATTGTTTTAACCTGGAGTGAGATATTTGTGTGGCATTTTAAGTTTTAAAGTTTGAATTGTTGCACAATAATTTACACATTGTCTCTATTGGAAGTCTGACTGGTATGTGCTAAGCTACCAGAGGGTTGAGAACAGGTTAATTTGGGGATTGCTTGAGCCTTACACTGGCAAGGATTGTGGTTGCTGCTTGACCAGGGCTCACATCCCAGTCAACCACCAGCAACCTGATTCCTCACAGTAGTAAAAACTGCAGCTTCATTAACACATTTATGAAGATTTTCTTAAGGCAGTTTATTACATAAAGGGACTCCTCCCAAAGTGGGAATAGCCACTATTTTGCAGGAATCTCTACCACAGTGGCAATGAAGTGTAGTAGATTTTTCCAAGTTACTCTGGCAGCTTAGTTCAATGCAACACATTACTGGACCCTAATCCACCAGCAAACATCAAAATCAGGCCTGGAGATTTCAGTAAAAGTATTAATTTATCAAAGTTTTGTCTTGATTTTTTAATTTAGAATTAGTCAATCATACCAGTAACAGTAGGTAAATGAGTGTGATATCGCATTTGATTTAAACAGTTCAACTGATCTCAAATAGCTGTACATATTGCCCCTTTTACTTTTTTAAATAGTTTTATATAGCACAAACTAGAACCGAAGATATCGGGTATCAGAGCGCTTTACATATTTTTGATACTTCAATATCTGTATTTTAAAACTGCAAGGGATTGTGCTTTATTTTAGGATGGACAGTGGTTTTTGTTTTGTATGAAATTATCGTTTTCTATTAAGCAGTACTCAGATTATATGGCTGCAGGAAATTGAGTTTTTGCTTGAGGGGGTGAATACCTATCTCAGCAAAAACCACAATCTCTGTCAGGGTGAACCACAAAAGTCACTAAACTAGCCTATGCTTTATCCTGTGGTAGCTTGCTACAAAAACAGTCAGGCTTGATTTGGAGGCAATGTGTATTTATGCAGCACACAAGCAGTAAAAAAGTAAAAACACAACACAAACAAAGAAATTCCACATCAATTTAGAAAAATGGCGTAAACTTTTATCAAAATGTGAAACCAAAATAACAAAAAGTTAATCATTAGAACCCAAGATATGCAGTTACAAAGTTTTAGATAAGTATAGTGCCTAAAAGCACAATGCGCCACTTGCGGTCATTTGGTTGTGCCAGACTGATGGAGAGTCATGAGTTCACGTTAACAGCAATGGAGCACGAGCAGGATACAATAATCATGTTAGTCAAGCTGAAAAAGTTACTTTCTCAAAAGTATAGCACAAACAGTCTAGTTTGCGATGGAGAAGGCCGCGAGTAGAGCATTGCAGATGGTTGTCGCTGTTTAACGAACAGTAGGCCTGGAATGGCGGATGGTCCTTGCTGCAGTGTGAACATCCTGTCTGCCGTTATGGACTGTCATTACTGGAGCTTGAGGTTGGCGGGCACTGTGGGCATTTATGTCTGTAGCATGAATTGCAGATCTCACATTGCTGGTCGTCACTGGCGGTCTCTTTAGAAAGAAGAGTTGAGTTCACCGAGCTTTGCATTGGTAGTTGCCTAGGGTGTCAAGTTTTCTGCACGAATGGGCAACTTTGGGGTTGCGATGAGCCCCAAACTTTATTATTTCTCCCTTTTCAGAGGAGTGCATGATTCCAGCCAAGGGTTGAGGACCTTGGGAGTCACCTCTTGGAGATCAGGGACTTACTCTAATAGAGGCCAGCAGGACTCAGACATTTCCAGTTGCAGGTTCAGGCAGGTCACATTGCAGCAGGTCAGCTGTACCGTTGTGCGGAGGCCTCTGGGGCTTGTTTTGTCCCTGTAGCACAAAACAGGAGGTCAGCCAACTGATCCTTTGTCAGGACACAGGCTGCAGGAACCAAATGGTTAGGGCAAGGAAATGCCAACTATCTGAATGTAACTTTCGCACCTTTTTCTTTCATCTGTGGATATGCTGTGTGGGACGCACAGCACTGTTATGCACGCACCCATGATTGGCAGTCAAAGCTTAAATTTACGTTCCTAAAGGGAAGGAGTGCTTTCGCAATTATTCACTTTTGCTTCCAAATCAAACTCGTCCCATGCGCGAGTATTGGATAAAAGTATCAACTCCAATTTAAAGGATCACGAAGGAGACAGGATTACATCATATGACTTTGCTCTGATTACTAAACATCATCAGAAAATTCGGACTTTTTAACATTTCACCGAAAGAAAGGATTATTTTTATTTAGAGATCCCATTTTGGACACTGTTTTATTAAAGTCATGCTATCAGATTGGCTTATGTATTTGGTTATGCACATGTTTGTATTTTTTTCTCATTGTGATTTGATTCTCTGTTGTTTTATTTTGCAACTTGGGGGTTTCGTACTTTTTGGTAATTATGTTGGTGCATCATGGGAGTGGTAGGCAGGAATTCTTCTGATGGGTAGGTGTGGTGGAAGAGGTCACGGGGTGGCACTAATGCGGGACTAATTGGGGAAACATGTGCAAGCAAGTTTAAGATTAAATCATGCCGAAAAAGTTGGTTAACTTTTGAAAATGAAGGAAGATATGCACACGTCAACTTGTAAACTATGGCCTCTTAAGGGAAAATGAATAGGGGTGGTTTCTGTGGCTGCTACGAATCACAAGTGGTTCTGTGGGCTCTGTTGTATTTATTCTTGTTAGCATGACAGTGTTAGGAAGGGGGAGATGAATGAAGGGTTGCAAGGGTGGGGGAATTACTCATACAATTCATTTTTCACTACCAATTAGTGTGTATTTTTCTATAAAGTTGTTTAAATAGTTATTTTTGATTTATTGCAGTACCCCTGACGAAGAACTGACTATGTTCGAAATGCATTGGGTTTTTTACTGCACTGGGTCAAGGATAGTTGGCATCATGTGTCTATGTCTAAGTTTGGATAAACAGCATATGGCATTTGAAAATGAGGAATAAAGTATTCCAGCTCAACCTATCTGTCTCCGTAGTGATTTTACAAGAATGGAAAATATGGATTACCTCCAGTAGCGGTCGGCAGTAGGTGTTTCTATAGGGCGGTGACGTGGGCAGGAGGAGGGGCAGGGTGGGGGGAAATAATGTATGGATTACGGAGTTTTACAGGTAAGTAAACATTTAAATACATAAAACGAATTTCGTTGCGCGCACTGCATCACCAAATGTGATGCAGTGCGCGCAACGAAATTCGTTTTATGTATTTAACCTACTGCCGACCGCTACTGGAGGTAATCCAATGTTGTCTTACAGGGTAGGTAGGCCTTGCAGTACACAAAAACAAATTTAGGGACTTTTCACTACCAGGACATATACAACTTAAAGGTACATGCCCTACATTTTGAATACACTGCACCCTGTCATTTTGGCTGTTTACAGCCTACCTTAAGGGGTGGCCTGTTTATTTTAAAAAAGGGTTTTAGGCCTACGAAAAGGTTTAGTTTTCCAAGTCAAATTGGTAGTTTACAACTAACACAGGCTGCAAAAGCAGGCCTGAGACATGTTTTAAAATGCTACTAAAGTGGGTGGCACGATAAGTGCTGCAGGCCCAATCGGAAGCATCATTTAAATTACAGGTCCGGGGTACATGCTGTACCACTTTACTAACATTTTATAATACATTGAATGTGCCAATGAGGTGGAGGTCAATTTTACCATGATTTAAGGAGTGATAACAAACACTTTAACAATGATGAGCAGGTCCTAAAGCCAACAAAAACGAATTTCAACAAACAGGAGATAAGTAGGCAAAAAGTTTTGGGGAAGAAGGTCATAAGGCTGGCTTACAACAGGCAACTCATCTATATTGTAACTCTTCAACTATTTTGTAATTTCATTTGAATAAGCAGCTTATTGTAGATTTCGCACATTTAGAATCATTTAAAGTAGATTTTATACTTACTGTACATGGCATACATTTGGAATGGTTTGAATTAATTTCAATTCAACGGTACAGATCAATTAGCTATATTTGTGATAGGTTGCACAGTATTCACAATAATAAATGATGGTTTAGTTGTATATTATCATGCTAATTTCATACTCCATATGACATCATTTAACTTTTAGCAAGCTGTATTCCATGTTATGATCATAAGTATAGCATTTTAGTACTCATTGCAAACTGCTTTCTATGGACCATTATCAATGAGATTTATCTAACTTTTGTTTTCTGGGATGTACATTTGCAGTACCCCCTATAATATTACAAACATCTTTGGATCATTTGCAGTATTAAATGTTTAAACTGGTGTAGTCACCTGAGCTTCTAGGAAACTGTGCAAATTTACACTTGTCAGCATTAAGTAGTCTTTGAACATGTACAAAAACATATCAATTAGTGTTGACGGAAACAGAGTATGCTTATCGCCAACATAATGGACCGCTGAATTTAGATGTGAGTGGACATTTGGTTTAATCACGGCCAAGACTACTCTGCCTCTGACATGATGAACCCCCTCTGAGTAAGGGCTGTTGAAGACAGACTGCAATTCCACCCACCTAAATTAGATGGTTTTCACTACTGCCTGTCTCTCCCAAGAAAACACATGCGGTAAGCAGCAGGGAAAACTTCTAAATGCCCTGCTTCAAGATTTTCTTTTCTTTTTAAGAAAAAAGAAAATAGTTTGGTGTAGGGCTCCATCATGTTGAAGAAACCACGCACCAAACAGCAAAAAGCATATGCAGGAATCACCATAACGGCGGTTCCTGGCAATGCTTGGTGGTTATTTCTAAATCTGGTGACTGGTACCTCTGTCAAGGCAACAGAGTATTTTACTCCATCGCTCTTGCAGAGAATCAAGGGGGTTTATTTCCGCTTTTTTGGCTTTAAAAGCCAAGAAAGCGGAGATAAAATTATCTCCCTATTACCTAGCTGCCGCTAACACCAGTTAGCGACAGCTAGTAGGAGATAGCGACCATCTTGGGCCCCACTTTGCATGTCAGTGATATTTATCACTAATGTGATGCAAAGTGGGCGTGCCAAGATGTTAGCGACTGAAAACAGTCGCTAACATCGCTATCTCCTATTACCAATGTTTGGAGATATTCGCGTTAAGCAGGAATATCTCCAAAAGCTAACACCTGCCCTGAGCAGCTCTTAACTATGTTTTGACACGACAAGGGAAACCCAAAAGGAATCACACTAGGGTCCTTGGGCAATAGGCAATTTTACAGAACAGGGGACCCTAGACATTGAGAATCAGAGTAAAAAATAGACATATACTGAATAGTATATATGACCTCCGCCCAGCCGGGCAGGTTTCTTTAATTATCCAAAATTTTTTTATGTTACTCAGTGTAAACAACAATTGTACAAAAGTGGGCACAGCCTGTGACCCACAAGGAACAAGAACAAAACAAGTGACACAAACAGTTATGTAGAAGTGCACAAAGGCGGTCTGTACTCATTCCATGGTAATACAGACTAGTATACAATCTCAGCAACCCATTGTTGTTCAGAGTTTATGTAGTCAAATCAACATATGGTGCATTTAGGTCGACGACGTTTCGATGCAATTACACAATACTTGCATCATCATCAGGACAGAAAAATATATGTCATGTTTGTCTTGGAAAATTATTTAAAAAGCCTTTGTTTTGCGAGTTTACATAATACATAGAAAAAGGAAGGAAACAAAAAATAAAAAATAGGAAGAAATCATTAGAAACGACTAGGCATGAAAACAATTCATTTCATATTGAACAACACTATTCGACAATTTCTATAGTGCTGTGTGGAAGAACTGAATACACTCAGTGCAATGAGGCACATGCTAGTGATTTAAAAAGAAACATTCAAAGGTGTTTCCAGGTGTGAAAAACGACGCAGTGACAGAGGTTATGTGAAAAGCTACGGATACACTAAATGCCATGGGGCATCTACTAGTGATTTAAAAAGGAACCAGCACAAGTGTGCGTTTCAGGTGTGAAAAGCGGCGCAGTGACAGGAGATGTTTGAATAGCTGTGAATCTGAGGGGCTTGTGAGGATACCTCGGAGTAGTAAAGGCGGCGCAGTTTCAATGGTGTTCCAATTTACGGTGATCATGCTTGTGGCCGGACCTGTGTCATACACAATTAGGCCCGAGACTCTGACCAGTTCCAGTTTTGGGGTTTGTTCTGGGGAGGAGGGAGGAGGGAGGGGCGGAAGGGGGGCGGGAGGTAAGCTCTGTTGATCCTGCGGGGGCACATCTTGTTGGGGTTAGGGAGGTTCTCTCGGGACGGGGGGAGAGAGGGGCTGGGGGGGGGTACGATGTTGCGGGCAGGGCAGGGTGGGGGACGAGGGCGGGGACCAGTATGCCAGGGGACTCCTACAGGTTTCAGATGTTGACTACGGCATGTCGAACACGACTGCGCTACACGATGCTAAGCTTAGGTCTCTTCGAACTCTCCCAATATGTCTGAAACACTCAAGGTACTATCTCTCAATGTAAAGGGACTCAACAATCCAATTAAACGTAGAGCTGTTATCTCATACCTCGAACACTCGGAGGCTGACGTCTGCTTATTGCAGGAAACCCACCTCCTGATTAAAGATCTGCACAGAATGCGCTCCCGGGCTTTTCCTCAACAGTACTTTTCCTCTCTCCCGTCTAAGAAAGCTGGGGTGGCCATCCTAGTATCCCGACGTTTCAGAGGCCGGGTGGGAACCAAGGTAGGGGAGATTAAGGGACGCCTCCTGGCCTACTCCTTCCACATAGGGAATAGTGCGCTGACAATAGGCACCATCTATGCTCCCAACACGGGTCAGGAACTATTCCTGAAAACTGCACTATCCGAGGCACTACAGTCACCTCCCTCTCAGCTACTCATTGGGGGGGACCTCAATCTGGTCATGGACACGAATAAAGACAGGTCTGGGCACCGCTATGGAGATACTGGCGCACTCTCGGAGGCGGGTAGGTCCTGGCTGCTGGAGAGAGGCGTTCTTGATCTCTGGAGGGCGGCACACCCCAACACAGAGCGCTTCACCTTCTACTCCCATGTACACCATACATACGCGCGTCTAGATCACTTCTTAGGCTCTTCGGAACTGCACCCTCATATCACCGACGTTTCCATTGTCCCGGCAGCCCTTTCAGACCACGACGCGGTGGAGCTGACACTCCGTATACCCAAGGTGCCACGCACTCCTGGCTATTGGCGACTCAATGAACCCATATTGCAGAGGCCGGCCGTTGTTCGACAACTCCATAAATGCATCTCGGACTATCTCGCCACCAATGACACCCCAGCTGTCTCAGTGTCGACTCTCTGGGGGGCCTTGAAGGCAGTAGTCAGGGGGGAGCTGATCGCCATCGCAGCTGCTGACGCCAAGATCCGCAAAGAAAAGAGAGCTGACCTCTCAGCACAAGTAGCTGAACTTGAAAGAATTCATAGCCGCACCTGCGCCCCGAGGATCTGGCGTCAGCTGAAGGCCGCAAGGGCTCAACTGGCCGGCATCGATACAGACAGAGCGGAATTTGCCGCTCTTCGCCTCCGTCATACGTACTACGTAGGAGGTAACCGCACCGGACGCCTTCTTGCCAGTGCCTTAAAAGCCAAAACTCACCGCTCACAAATCACCACTCTCCTGGACGACTCCGGTACCACACTCACCGAAGACGCACAAGTGGCTAACGCCTTCCGCTCCTTTTACGCCTCCCTGTATAGCGAGGACAGTGTCTCGCCGACCGACATTGACGCATACTTGCAATCGGCGGACATTACACCGTTATGCCCAGCGACAACGGAAGCCTTAGATGCTCCCATTCGCCCTGATGAGGTCCTGGCCGCCATCTCGCGCCTCCGTCCGCTCAAATCACCAGGCCCTGATGGTTTTTCCTCAGGCTTTTACAAGCTCTTTGGCCACGTACTAGCTCCGGTACTCACGAGATTGTTTAATTCTTTCGAGGGCCCGAGCTCCATTACGCCGGACATGCTGGCAGCTGACATAGTGGTGTTGCCCAAACCGGGCAAACCCCCGACGCACTGCTCTGCGTTCCATCCAATCTCCTTACTTAACTTAGATTTAAAGCTCTTCACAGGGGTGCTGGCGGCCCGCTTGGGCCCCTGTCTACCGGGTATCCTCGAGCTGGATCAGTCGGGCTTTGTCCCGAACCGACAATGCAGTGATAACACTAAACGATTGATGCACCTCGTGGATAAATCTCACTTTCAGGTCTCGGACTCGGTGCTTCTAGCCGTCGATGCGGAAAAGGCATTTGACCGTGTCGACTGGACCTACTTACAAAAAGTCCTGCAGCGGTACCAACTGGGCGACCGGTTTCAGGCCTGGATCGCGAGCTGCTACCACCACCCTATGGCCCGGGTCCGGCTGGGCGGCCTAAAGTCGGACCCCTTCGAAATACAACGAGGCACGCGTCAGGGGTGCCCCCTTTCGCCCCTTTTATTCGCCCTGTACGTGGAACCCCTGGCGCAGAAAATTCGAGACAATCCTCGCATTAGTGGTATCTCATTCGGCCATGAACCCCACGTGGTGGGGCTATACGCCGATGACATCATCGCTGCTCTGGACCGACCGTCCAGCTCTATACCTGCTTTCCTGGAGGAATTGCAGAGCTTCGGAGCGGTGTCGGGCTTCAAAATCAACAGGGGGAAATCCTTGATCTTGCCCCTGGGCAAGAACGCCCTTCCTAACACCCCACCACCTGATTTTGGCTGCGACTTACAAACCTCCGCGCAGCTTCCATACCTAGGGATCACTCTTACTGCTTCCACGGACTCAACGGTGACCCTTAATTATAAATCACTTATCTCCCAAATTCGAGCCGACCTCGCGCGATGGTCAAAACAACCCCTCTCCTTGCTGGGCCGCATAGCGGCAATAACAATGTCAGCCTTGCCCAAGATCTTGTACATTTTCCAGACCCTCCCAGTAACGCCGCCGCCAGGTGCGATTGCTGAATTGCAAAATGCCTTCCACCAGTTCATCTGGGAAAAGAAACGCGCACGTCTGCATAAACAGGTGGCGCACAGACGTATTGATGAAGGAGGCCTCGGGATCCCTGATCTCAGGCAATATTTTCAGGCCTCGCAGCTCCGCTACTTGGTGGAATGGTACAGGCCTGAGTCAGAAAAGAGGTGGCTCTTTCAAGACAGAGCGATGGCTCAGACATCGCTGTGGAAGATCCCATTTCTTGCCCGCCAGCATAGACCGCGATACCTCCTTAAATCTCCGGTTACTCGCACCATCATGAAGACCTGGGACACGGTAGCGGTCAAACGGGGCCTGACAACTTTCCCATCCCCGCTCACTCCGCTCTTTGATAACCCGGAATTTCTGCCGGGCGCCGATCCCCGTGCCTTTCTACAATGGCGGAGCACGGACTGCCGCTCGGCCGGCCATCTCTTTGACTTAGAGGGCTTCCTCCCCCTTGCCGAGATCACACACGGCTACGGAGTGAATAAACCTCACATGTTCCAATACTTCCAGCTTCGTCACTGGCTTCTACACCCGGATCGCGCTCCCCTTGTCGCTCGACCGATGACGCAGTTTGAGAAATGGCTGATTACGAAGGACTCGGATAGGCACCTTATATCGGACCTTTACAAAATGTTATCCCCCGCGGCCGGCCCGGTTAAAACAACGGGGCAGAGGCGCTGGGAATCTTTCTATTTTTTATTTTTTGTTTCCTTCCTTTTTCTATGTATTATGTAAACTCGCAAAACAAAGGCTTTTTAAATAATTTTCCAAGACAAACATGACATATATTTTTCTGTCCTGATGATGATGCAAGTATTGTGTAATTGCATCGAAACGTCGTCGACCTAAATGCACCATATGTTGATTTGACTACATAAACTCTGAACAACAATGGGTTGCTGAGATTGTATACTAGTCTGTATTACCATGGAATGAGTACAGACCGCCTTTGTGCACTTCTACATAACTGTTTGTGTCACTTGTTTTGTTCTTGTTCCTTGTGGGTCACAGGCTGTGCCCACTTTTGTACAATTGTCGTTTACACTGAGTAACATAAAAAATATTTGGATAATTAAAGAAACCTGCCCGGCTGGGCGGAGGTCATATATACTATTCAGTATATGTCTATTTTTTACTCTGATTCTCAATGTCTAGGGTCCCCTGTTCTGTAAAACTGAGCAGTTCTTAGCCATGTCCAATGGGAGGTGGATAACATGGCTAAGAGCATTAGCTCGCTAATGCATGAATATCGCTGAGTTTCCAGCGATATTCATGCTTTGCGGCGATTTTTACCGCATTTGCGTTAAACCTTGGTAATACCAAGGTTTATCTGCGATAAAAATCGCCGCAGCTCAGCGGTAAATTTTTGTCTCTAACCAAGCAATAGCGATAATTATCGCTATTGCTTGGTAATATGTCCCTCGCAGTCCACCAGATTATAAATCTGCCCTCAAGTCTTGGAGCCACTGGCAATCTCATTTAGGGTTTTTCCAGTCTATTCATTCATACCATACACTTTCCCATCTACATCAACTTCCCTAAATGCCTTAATTTCATATTAGTTATATATATGATCATGAAGCAGAGTAGTTCTCACGGTTCGTTTACCATCTTGTTTCTCAACTCACCTCCTCCAAACAAACAATAAAATGCCTAGTGCTTAACCAGCTTTCTATTAGTCGCTCTTTGCATAACCAACTTAACCCTTTACCTGTGGTTTGTGTGAACTCCATTTCACAGAGACTGATTTCACACAAATGTTCTTATCCCTGCTTATCCAAACCAACCATCCTCTTTCCTCATCCTTGCCAGGCCTCTCATCAGTAACTGCTGTGACTGAACATACCACCATGCATTCCACCATTACCTCTCTAGACATCACAAACATTGTTCCACATTACCCTATTTTAGCAATTGCTTATTTTATATCTTCAGATATTATTTCCAGATATTCCTTGCTTTCCAGACCTAGACTAGCATACATGGGAATCATTCAGAGCACAGTCTTCGACCTCTTTCTCGTCACATTCTTCAAGGCACCCCTTGGCTAGACCCTTTTTGCCTCCTCTTTTCAGCCCATTGTGAGTGAATCTCTTTTTTCAACATTGTAAATCTGCTCTCAAAAACACTTATTCTCCCTACTTCAAGGTCCTCCCCCCATTATCCTACGTGCCTCAACTTAAATTTATACCTATGAAATATTTTATTGTTTGCTTTTCTGTTAATGTCTTTGCGAACATTTCCATCAATCATGATTCTTCGCCTATTTCTATGTTAACACCTATGAGTCAATGTTCTAAACTTACCACCTACAAGTATGTACAGTGTTTGAGGTCAAACTGCTTCCCTCTCTGTTAACACAAATTACGTTCTTCTCCTTCTTGATCATTTCAGTAAATTCTGCTCAGATTGGAAATGTAATGTTGAAGTTTTTTTTTTCAATTCCTGACTAGAACAGCTCTCATCCACTAACCTCACAATGCTATATCAATCTCAGCCATTTAGTGAATCATTCCACCTTCCAGGAAATACGATTTTTTGGATAGCACGAGGGACTATTCTACATCATAAAAGTACACTAAAAAAATCACACTACTTGTCACATTGAGGGGCATATTATCAAGGACCGGTGTTAAAAATTATTGCAGTTTTATCGGCAGGAAACTAGCGATAAAACGGCGATAATGGGCTTGATAATACGCCCTTGTTAATTCCCATTGAAGCCCATGTTAACATCAGAACATGGGCTTCTAAGGGAATTAACAAGGGCGTATTATCAAGCCCATTATCGCCGTTTTATCAGCAGTGTCCTGCCGATAAAACTGTGATAATTTTAACACAGGTCCTTGATAATATGTCCCATAATTCTTTATCTTCTGTGTTAGTTCTAGCAAACATTTTTTCTACTTTGTTCTATCATTGGCAAAGCTAATACAGCAGGCTTTAATGTGATGAGCAACATTTAAGGATGACAGGGCCCGATTCACAGAACTAACTTAAGACAAAATCCTAAACTTACTATCATTTTGGTATTCACAAAAGGCACTTACTCATTTTGGTATTCACAGAAGGCTCTTACTCATTTTGGTATTCACAGAAGTTAGGAGTCCTAACTTTAGGACTCCTAAATGCCTTCTGTGAATACCGAAAGTCTTAAAATTAGGATTTTTCGCAATTTAGTAGTAGTAAAGTTAGGACTCCTAACTTTAGGACTCCTACCTTTAGGACTCCTAAATACCTTCTGTGAATACGGAAAGTCTTAAAATTAGGATTTTTCTCAGTTTAGTAGTAGTAAAGTTAGGAGTCCTAACTTTAGGACTCCTAAACTGAGAAAAATCTTAATTTTAAGACTTTTGGTATTCACAGAAGGCATTTAAGAGTCCTAAAGTTAGGAGTCCTAACTTTATTGCTACTAAATTGTGAAAAATCCAAATTTTATGACTGTCGGTATTCACAGAAGGCATATGCATATGAGCTTATCTAGCTATATGCTACTAGCTTTGATGTGTAACTAGCACTGACATGGGTTCCGTATGCTCCATTATTTCTTTCATGTATTCACTCATGACAGTCATACTACAACACCCTATTTTATGGTTTTTTCCATCCCTGAATTGTAGTCCAATTGGGAGGACTGCCAGATACTATTTGTGGGATACCCAGTTGCGTATAACTTTAAGTATGTTAAAATATGATGGGATTTTCCATGTTATCATGGAGGGCTGTGTAGTAGGGAACTAGAATGTGCATCCTATGAAAGGAGCAGTTGAAAGGTGGCCCAAAGGTAGATGGGGCGTTTCTCTATGCCGGATTACTCTTAAAGAAATAAAAGCAAGTTGATTGCACTTCGAAGTGTATGGATTTTCTTTTCTACATTGGCGACGAGCTGGACCTACCTGCGTGGCTGTGGACGAAGCAAGCTTGAGGAAATCTACAGTGAGCAAAAGGAAACATCCAGAGAGGAAACTAGATGAATGTCAAAATGGACCGGTAGACAGGAGAAGTGTAGTGTCCCTGCTCTCACATTAGCAGCGGGTACTTCGGTAATAGAGGTTTGCACAGCAACTCCGGTGACACTCAGAGAGCTGGTCAGGACAAGACATTGGGAGGCAATGTTAATGTGTTATCCAGCTCTCGCGTATGCGCGCCAATGGCGTCACGTCCACTGAGTCTCTCTTTATCAACTCACCCATGTGATCCCCGACTGTACCATCCAGATACACTGACATGGGGGTGCGTCAGGACTTTACCCCTGACCCCAAACCACAATGGATTCTCCGCGGGTCACAGCTATTACATCATAGAGCCGACACCACGTTCCTCCCCAAACAGTATCAAAAACTAAACTACACTTTAATGACAGCAATCTAGACAGCAAAACATATATATATATATATATATATATATATATATATATATATATATATATATATATATATATATACATATGGAACAATCCTCAGCTACCTCTCGCCCGGAGCCCAAATGCAGGAGACCGCTGCGCAGGAAGAAGGAAGGAGACCTCAGGTGCAGTGAGCAATCTTTTTCTTTATTGTACCTTCGAGGAAGCGGCACACAGCATAGGACCATGTCATGTGAGACTGTTCTTTTATTTTATATATATATATATATATATATATATATATATATATATATATATATATATATATATATATATCGACCTGAGCAGGTTTAGCCCCAAAGGAGTTCCACCACAAGGAAATACGTGGTTTACAAAATGTATTTGAAGACTTGCAAGCAGGCAGCACAACGAACATCAGGCATCAGTCAAATCAATGCGCCAATCATGTTTCAGGATTCCCATCCTCCCTTCTTTGGTGGCGATTCATGTTAGAAGTGAGCAAAGTTTCTCGAGCACATTAAATAATCCACATCACCTGCCCTCGTGGGCGTGGCCCTCTTCAGAGCCTTCTGGTCAATGTAGTGCATCGAGGTATTACCAAGTGGGTGCGCTCATTTCTTCATGTAAATAAAAAACAGTATTACCCTTGTGGGCTCGTGCCAAGTCCGTAGGTTTGCCTGCCCCACTTTGTAAAAATCAAAATGTAAACATCAGCCGGAACCGGTCCTGCACAGGCTCCAACAAAGTCCTTTCCGTAACTTGAAACACCCATGTGTTGGGCACTTACACGGACCAGGACTCAAGCAGTGGGCAGAACTCCACGGCTGGGCAACAGCCGTTTTAATGTATCCACACGAGCAGGTTTAGCCCCAAAGGAGTTCCACCACAAGGAAATACGTGGTTTACAAAATTTATTTGAAGACTTGCAAGCAGGCAGCACAACGCACATGTGTGGATACATTAAAATGAAGCCAAACAGAAAGAAATGAAACTAGCTAAGAAAAATAAAAGAGGTCTGTCAATGGTGCAAGCTGCCATTGCATACAGGGATAATGAGGAAGAGCAGGAAAGTGAACAAATGCTCAGAAGCAAGAAATTAGCGGTAGACAAATGCTACCCAATATTTCCCCATGAACGACAAGGTTCAAAGGGAACATCCGAGAAAGATCCATTAATGTCCCATTTATTGAATTCACCACCCCCATATACATTGAGTGTTACTGCACCCCGAAGCGCTTTGTTATACCGCGCCCCGGTGCATGAAATGCAGCTCTTGCACAAGCACCAGCTCCTCTTCAGCTGGTTCCTACTTCTCCGGCGCAGCCTTCTCAAGGGCCGCCGCCTTTGCTACATACTACCTCTACTGTCCCACTGCTCCAACTGTTTATCTTGATACTACTTCTGCCACTGCCTCGACTTCTTCTGCTATTACCTTGACTTCCTCTTTTCACCAGCCTGTCTTTTCCGGCACATCTGCCTCTCCGCAAGCTTCTCCTTCTGTTCGACAGAGAGTGGCCAGTACTGTCACTGGTCTGTTCTCACCCTTCTTTGGGTCGCCTAAGACGACCCCTAAAACAGGACGTAGACAGTTGCGTAGTCAACTGCCTGATTACGAGGAAAGAGAAGTGCTGAACGAGTTAGCACGCAAATGGGTTACTGATACTGTTAGATACGATGTTCAGTCTGTTATGGAAGTCTTCCGACAGTGGGATGCACCCACTCAGATATATGTATTCGAAGAAATGTGTGTATATCTTTGCGAAGACTTGGAGACAAATGATCCCAAACGCAAAATGCAGGAATTATTCCGTATGCGATTCAAATTCTATGAAGGCATGATTGTAGGCGCCGATGTTGAACGAGCAATAGATTTGTTGTTATCTTACAGGAGTAAGGGAAACGTTTCCAGATCACTATATGAGGATGACATATTAGGTAGGAAAAAGGCGCGACAGTACCCCATGAGAGAAGTTCCTCCAGTCTGGAGGGAAGGTGACGCAAATGCGAATCCAGCAATTCTGCCACATTTCCAGCGTGTATGGGTACATGTCCCCTGGAAAAGATCAGAAGTTTTAGCACTCAAACAGACATTGCCTGATCCTCGTAAAAATCCTGCAGGGTATTATAAGGAGTTATCACAGACTGCCAGCTCATGTATAATGAATTTAGCAGATGTAGACATGTTGTTTGGGAATGTTGTTCCACAGCCCTTGTGGAGTAAGATTCGTCATACAGACCATGACTAAGAATTAGGCGACAAATGGGCTAATATTACTGCTGCAGACGCTAGACAAGTTGGTGGGTCCAAACCTGAGCCTTTAGTAGCTGAACTTCCTGGTAGAATTATTACATATATGAAGACTTTAATGCCTGAATTGCGTGTGAATTGGGACAAGTTGTCTGCGTGCAAGCAGAAAAAAGATGAGAATGTGTCTGACTTTTTCACAAGGTTTGAAGAGACTTTCGTCGACCACAGTGGTCAGGATATGGCTACCGAGGGTGGCCAAAGATTGTTTGTAGATACGTTTGTACATAATCTGCTTCCTGAACTATGTAACAAATTGAAAGATTCAGAGAGCGCTTGGGCTGTTTCCACGTCAGCACAGATTTTAGCCACAGCCCAGTACTACGAAAATAGGCGCAAAGACGAGCTAGATAAGGCAGACAAAAAGACCAAAGATTTGAAAACTAAAATTCTTCTCCAGCAAGCCTATCCGCCTCGTACTCCTAGTCAGCCCAATTATCAGCAACCACAGCAGTATTCAAGAAACCCGCAAGGGAACGAGTTTTCTCATCAGCGTTTACCGTATGGTCCGAATCAGTGTGCGTATTGCAAGGAAGAGGGTCATTTCAAGAATAATTGTCCAGCTCTGGCGCGACGTCTAAATGGTGTGTCCAGTGCAAGAGGTAGAGGTGTTCAACAGGCTCCTACGGGTAGGGGCCGTGGAAATTTCCCCCAGAATACCACTTCTTTTCCGCCTCAGAATTCTATGAATAGCTTTGATCAACAGAATAATGCGTCTTCTAGGTCAGCTCAGTACTATGCTGATGACTACTACGCAGAGAACGAGAATGAGGGTAATAATTGCTAGGACAGCCATGGACAAAGAGAGGGAGTTGTTTCAGTTCCAGTAGATCAGAATGGACCCTATGTTGAGGTGATTACATCAGGAGTGTCAGAACCTTTTCTGCTGGATACTGGTGCTACAAAAAGTTTGATTATGCACTCAAAACTTCCTGGCGCACCTTTGTCTGGCGAAATTAATGTTTCAGTAGGTTTTTCTGGCGCCCCGGTTAGAAACCCGATTTCTAGTCCTATGCCCCTTTCTGTTGGCCCATGTGAATTTGAAGCGCCCCTCATTTTTACAACAGGTTGTGGCGAAAACTTGTTAGGTTTGGATTTGTTAAAGAGATTATATGCGACTTTGTACTGTTCTCCTTCGGGAGTACAACTTACCCTAGGTAAGAAATGATCTCACCAATGTATTTGTCAAAGGAAAATATTCCAACAGAATTGTCATCACTTCCGGACATACTTTGGGCTACTGGTTCTAATGATGTGGGTCTTTTGGAGATAGCGCCGTATGTCATAACATTGAAAGCCAATGTTAGGTTGCCACGTATTCCCCAATACAAAATCTCTAGCGAATGTGAAAAGGCACTGTTAGCTATCATTTACGATCTGATCGAGAAAGATGTCATTGAAGAGACAACAGGCAACATTTGTAACAGTCCTGTTTTGCCAGTCTTAAAGCGTACTGATCCTTCACAGCCCCCTGTGTACAGATTTGTGATTGATCTCAGAGAAGTGAATAAGATTGTTGTACCACAGTTTCCAGTTGTCCCTGACATTACTGCCCTATTGACTATGGTTCCAGCTTCAGCCACTTGGTTCTCGGTGATTGACCTGAAGAACGTTTTCTTCAGCATCCCAATTGCTGAGGAGAGCAGAGATATTTTTGGCTTTAATTTAGGAGGGCGAAGCTTCCGCTTCAAACGCGCTCCTCAGGGCTATTGTGAAAGTCCATCCATATTCAGCCAGGCTCTGAAAACACAACTTGACAAGATTGTTCTACCTGATGGTGCGACTCTGATTCAGTGTGTAGACGATCTGCTGATCGCTGCAGATACTGAGGAAATTTGCAAACAAGCCACATTGTCGTTGTTGCGCCATCTATGTGACATGAAGCACAAAGTCTCTCTTTCAAAACTGCAATTTTGTCGACAAGAAGTGACCTACTTAGGTCACATCTTATCGAAGGAGGGAAGGAGACTGACCCCAGCAAGAATACAGGCAATTGCAAGATTGAGTGTCCCAAGGACACAAAGAGAAGTGCGTGCTTTCTTGGGCATTACATCGTACTGTAGACAATGGATCCCAAATTTTTCACTATTGGCTAAACCTTTGCTGGCACTAATCTGTAAAGACACACCCGATCCTATGCCTTGGTCTGAAGATTGTCAGACAAGTTTCCACGAGTTGCGTGATGCATTGTGTTCGGCTCCTGTGTTGGGCAACCCCGACTACAGTAAGCCTTTTACATTATATGTCCACGAGAAGGAAGGTTGCGCATTATCAGTCCTGACACAATACTTTGGGGACAAACAGCGCCCATGCGCATACTTCTCAGCGACTCTAGATCCTGTAGCTAAGGCATTACCAAGTTGATTGAGGGCCACTGCTGCAGCAGCTGTCTGTATTCGACAGTCTGCTGGGTTAGTGATGAATAATACTCTGATCGTTATGGTCCCACATGCAGTAGATATTTTGCTAAACAGAACGAAGACACAGCACTTAACTAGTGCTCGACTGTCAAGTTATGAGCTGACACTATTAGCGAGTCACATACACATAAAGAGGTGTGATACACTCAACCCCGCTACGTTATTGCCTATTCCGGCAGAGACAGATGAGGTTGAAAAACATGATTGCTGCTTTAGGACAGAAGAAGAGACAAAAGGGAAAGTAGATTTGCAGGACACTCCCCTTCCTGAATGCAATGATACTTTATGGGTTGATGGTTCATGGTTCAAGTTGCCAAATGGTGATACGACTGCGGCATACGCTGTAACCACATTGCACACGATTGTAGAGACTGCACGTATACCGCACAATTCTGCGCAAGCAGCAGAATTAGTTGCGCTTACAAGAGCGTGTGTGTTGGCAAAAGGAAAGCGAGTGAGTGTGTATACTGATAGCCAATACGGCCTTGGCGTGGCTCACAGTTTTGGAAGATTGTGGCGTGAACGTGGGTTCCTGACGTCACATGGTGCAAGAATCCAACATGGTCAGCTAGTGAACGAGCTTCTCGAGTCACTGACCTTGCCACTACAAGTTGCAATCGTGAAGTGCAGTGCACACAGAAAGATTCAAGATGATGTTGGTCGTGGGAATGCATTTGCAGATGAAGTTGCGAAAGAGACTGCAAGGAACACGATGAGTCGAATGTATGTTGTAGGTCCTGCGAGATGGATTGCCGATGTAGGTATGTGTGAGGACACTATTGAAAGTGTGAAATCCATACAGTCTGAGGCCACTGAGAAAGAGGTGAATGAATGGAGAGAAAGCAAGGGTAGATTGGATGCGAATGGTTGTTGGGTCGAATTGTCAGAGCATCAGCGATGGCTGTTACCCGATGCATATGTGCTTGCAGTGGTGACAATGGCCCATGGAATGGCTCACATTAGTGCAAAAGGAATCTGTAAGTTGTTGGCCCCAGTATGGCAGAACAGTGGTATCCCGAAATGCGCGGAGAATTTGGTCAGGAACTGTATGGTGTGTTTGAAGTACAATCCCGGTAGGGGAACCCCAACTCCAGCTGATCATTTTGCGCCTCCAATGTATCCGTTCGAGGTTTTGCAGCTCGATTTCATCCACATGGAGAGATGCAACAATCTGAAATACGTGCTTGTTGTTGTTTGCGCCTTCTCCAGATGGGTAGAAGCGTATCCCCTTAAGGACAACACTGCCTTGTCAACTGCCAAAGCCCTTGTCAAAGAATTCTTCCCTAGATTTGGTATGCCTAGAATGGTCTGGAGTGATAATGGAAGTGAATTCGTGGGACGAGTGATGAAGAGAGTGTGTGAATGTCTAGGCATACACCAGAAGTTCCACGCTGCAAATCACCCCCAATCAGCGGGATTAGTAGAGTGCTACAATGGCACGTTAAAGTTAAAATTGGCCAAGATCCAAGCCAGCACAGGCCTTAAATGGCCTGACGCCTTGCCTTTAGCACTCCTATCTACCAGAACGACTGTCCATTCTAGACTGGGACTTAGCCCCCACAAAATCGTGTTCGGGCGCCCAGCAAACATATGGGGAGTGCCAAGGCCCAAGAAACTAAGCGAGATAGAGCACCCTGTACTGCTTGACTATTTGTGCGAATTGACAACTAAATTGCGTGTTTTACACCAACAGGTTCACAGTTCCTCTCCACCAGCATCTGATGATCCAGGTCCCGCAATCGAACCTGGAGCCTGGGTATTGGTGAAAAACTTCCAGAGAACAGGAAATGAACAGCCCAGGTGGACCGGCCCATACCTCGTCCTTCTTTCCACGAGATCAGCCGTTCGGGTGGAAAGAAAGAAGAACTGGATCCACGGGATCCATTGTAAACGGATCCCTCTGCCCCTTCCATATGACCGGTGGGTCCAGGAGGGAATTGCTGACTCTGAGACCGAGTCCGCACCACGCTTTGCACCCTTCAGCGATGCACGATTGAAAGGAACTGGTACCGAGAAGGAGAGTGATCACATTCTGCAAGGATTTGTACCACCGTCAATGCAGTTGGACACTACAGAACCTGAAACATTGTTTGAAGACCACACAGTACCTGGGAAACAGCGGTATAATCTAAGGCCAAGACAATCCGAACTAGTGAAAACAAACTAATAAGACCCCCCCCCCCCCCCCCCCCCAAGAACTATTTTTGATTTTACAGCTCTCTCGCCCAGGGAACTTGCTCATTTTTGATTTTCGAACCGCCATCCGGTTCTGCTGCTAGGGTCGCGGTTGACAGTCTGGGGAGTGCAGCTGGAGACGTTTAGGTCAACGGTTCTGGTTGGTCTGAGGGAATTACCCCGGGCTGAACAGAAAGCACTCTTTGGCAGAATCAATCTCCCACCGCGGGCAGCAACTAGAGGATGGAGTTTCCAAGGGTAGAGAGACCTGCTAGATCCACGAACTTTAGAAAGAAAATATGCACTGTGATGGCCAGAAAAAGATTTCTGATAATATGTATTTTAATGTTGTGTAGCATAATGATGTTCTTGATTGGCTATACTTTACTCACATTTCGAGTTACCTTTGTAAATAACACTCAGCCCACACCTCCTCCTACTGTTTATCTGCACTCCTTTCACCCTCTACCTGAACACGAGTCTGCCAGAAGACTAGAATTTTTAAATAACTCATTCATCCAGCTCCTACACCAGCACCAGTCTATAATGAACACATCGAACTGTTGGATATGTGGACTCATGCTGCACACAACAGATAAGGGCATCCCTTACTTCGTCCTGCCATTCAGTTACTATGGTTCTCTGTGGGCTTTCCAGACAATGTTCCTGTTTGCCATAGAACCATATCCCCCGCGTCCAAACAGGAAGCGAATTCCAGCAACAAGGCACTAGTGGCAGGGATAAGGAATATGAGCAGGGATATTGACACGTATCGAACGATTCCCAAGGATGAGTTTACCCCATACAGTAGATGGAACATCACTAAGTATGGGATTTCCTTGAGTGAGAACAAGAAAACAAAGAAATCCTCCCCGGTTTGGATAGTACCCCACCGAGGTCACCTATGTCTGCAAGGTATTGGCAGGGATCTCAAAGCACAGTTGGGGAAGAGCGTATGCACAGAAACGTATGTGTTTGCATCCCAAACTTCTCCTCCATTCTTAGCGGCTAAGGGTACCTACTTCATCTGCCATGACGAAGCATACACATGGTTGCCCCCTGACTTCTCGGGCACATGTTTTATCTCGTTTCTGCTGCCACCCACCTACACGGCCAAGGCAGATTACCACCGGACAAGGACAGTTAGGGGTGTCGTGAGTCAAGACGACACTGCGGGTCAAGAGTTTGGGGACTTCGCAAAGGGTTTTCTGCCGTTTTGGGGGCCTATGGTGAACAGCAGGAACATTCGCCAGTTAACAAGGGTAGTTGAATCCGCCGTGACCGAAACGGCCGGTGCCCTTAGTAACTTGACAGCTGAGCTCCAGTCGGACCGACTTATGACTCTTCAGAACAGGGTTGCCCTAGATGTCATACTTGCAGACCGTGGTGGTGTATGTAGAGTGATCCAATCCAGTTGCTGCATTTTCATCCCTGATAATGCTCCGACAGTGTACCAGGCCATCTCCAAACTACACAAAATCTCTGATTCCCTTCACGTGGATAAAGGGGATTGGTCCCTGCTAGGGTGGTTCTGGGAACTGATCTCTGCCTGGGGATGGAAAACTCTGATCTTCATTGGGATGATCTTAGCCATTCTGTTTATGTTCTGCCTGTTTGTGCAGTGCGCTCCTGCAATATGTGGCCTCTGTGCTACTTCATGTGTAAGGAAGCCTGTGTCAAGGGACGAATTGAGCAGCAGAATGATGCTACAGCAGCATCTCCATGACTTCATGAATACAGATTTGGACTCAGATTAGCATGAGTTATTGCCTAATATGAGGGCAAAAGGAGGGTCTGTGGTTCTGAAATTTTGGGCCCTGCTATAATATGGTACCGAGGCCCAACACTCGTGTCACAAAATATCATCGTACCATGACGAATTTGGTATTGACAGACCGGTAATGATCCAAACGTTATCCCTATGTATTTGCGTCGTGATTGAGTGATGCTAACACCCTTAAATCATGGTTTCCGTTCTGAACCCTCGGACTCCATTTTGTGAACGGCATCCATTTTATGCCTTGCCCTCATATAAGTCAATTGATTAAGTCCGAGCTTGATCCAAAGGACACGTCCACCTTTCGCTGACTTCTCCGTGACCTGGCCGAGCTGACTCCACTGCCTCCAGCCAAACCTGTTTGGGCAGTCCCTCGCCCAGTGGCCGAGTAAGATAGCATCAAGGCACAACATGCCATAAACCATTCACTACATACAGACCCTGTTTTCTACACACATACACCTGTCCATGTTCCTTGTTTATGGCCAGTTTTACGATGAGGAGGTGCCCGACTTTATTGGGGTTTCATCGATATCTGATGGTAGTTCTGGGCCGGGCTGGGCCATCTATCACAAACTGGACATCTAAAATATGGGTTGGCCGACATGACTGAGCTTTCTGCTTTATTTTGGAAATATGTATATGACCGTATTGTAAACTGAAGAATTCTTGCCTGCAGCTGTTATTTTTGTATAAAAGGAGAAGGCTGGATCTGTAAAAACGAACAATCTCCTGAGAACTTACGACCCGTGCTGTCGTACTTCTAGGACACATGTTACTTGGTTGCAGCCAATAAAACTCGATCTCTGACTTCACCTAGAAGACTCTTGGTTTCTGTGGTCCGGAACAGGAACTCAGAGGTCTTCGGGTGTTATCCCCTGGCACCACCGGGTTCCTAAAAACCCGGCACCTCAAAGTTACGGAAAGGACTTTGTTGGAGTCTGTGCAGGACTGGTTCCGGCTGATGTTTACATTTTGATTTCTACAAAGTGGGGCAGGCAAACCTACGGACTTAGCACGAGCCCACAAGGGTAATACTGTTTTTTATTTACATGAAGAAATGAGCGCACCCACTTGGTAATACCTCGATGCACTACACTGACCAGAATGCTCTGAAGAGGGCCTCGCCCACGAGGGCAGGTGATGTGGATTATTTAATGTGCTCGAGAAACTTTGCTCACTTCTAACATGAATCGCCACCGAAGAAGGGAGTATGGGAATCCTGAAACATGTTTGGCGCATTGATTTGACTGATGCCTGATGTTCGTTGTGCTGCCTGCTTGCCAGTCTTCAAATACATTTTGTAAACCACGTATTTCCTTGTGGTGGAACTCCTTTGGGGCTAAACCTGCTCATGTGGATACATTAAAACAGCTGTTGCCCAGCCGTGGAGTTCTGCCCACTGCTTGAGTGCAGGTCCGTGTAAGCGCCCAAAACATGGGTGTTTCAAGTTACGGAAAGGACTTTGTTGGAGCCTGTGCAGGACCGGTTCCGGCTGATGTTTACATTTTGATTTCTACAAAGTGGGACAGGCAAACCTACGGACTTGGCACGAGCCCACAAGGGTAATACTGTTTTTTATTTACATGAAGAAATGAGCGCGCCCACTTGGTAATACCTCTATGCACTACATTGACCAGAAGGCTCTGAAGAGGGCCACGCCCACGAGGGCAGGTGATGTGGATTATTTAATGTGCTCGAGAAACTTTGCTCACTTCTAACATCAATCGCCACCGAAGAAGGGAGGATGGGAATCCTGAAACATGTTTGGCGCATTGATTTGACTGATGCCTGATGTTCGTTGTGCTGCCTGCTTGCAAGTCTTCAAATAAATTTTGTAAACCAGGTATTTCCTTGTGGTGGAACTCCTTTGGGGCTAAACCTGCTCGTGTGGATACAATAAAACGGCTGTTGCCCAGCCGTGGAGTTCTGTCCACTGCTTGAGTGCAGGTCCGTGTAAGCGCCCAACACATGGGTGTTTCAAGTTATGGAAAGGACTTTGTTGGAGCCTGTGCAGGACCGGTTCCGGCTGATGTTTACATTTTGATTTCTACAAAGTGGGGCAGGCAAACCTACGGACTTGGCACGAGCCCACAAGGGTAATACTGTTTTTTATTTACATGAAGAAATGAGCGCGCCCACTTGGTAATACCTCGATGTACTACATTGACCAGAAGGCTCTGAAGAGGGCCTCGCCCACGAGGGCAGGTGATGTGGATTATTTAATGTGCTCGAGAAACTTTGCTCACGTCTAACATGAATCGCCACCGAAGAAGGGAGGATGGGAATCCTGAAACATGTTTGGCGCATTGATTTGACTGATGCCTGAAGTTCGTTGTGCTGCCTGCTAGCAAGTCTTCAAATAAATTTTGTAAACCACGTATTTCCTTGTAGTGGAACTCCTTTGGGGCTAAACTTGCTCATGCGGATATTATATATATATATATATATATATATATATATATATATATATATATATATATATATATATATATATATATATATATATAAAATAAAAGAACAGTCTCACATGACATGGTCCTTCAGTCGGCAGGATGGTGCTGCGTTTCTTCGCAGACAGAACTGAGAACTTCCCCAGCCGCCTGACACACTGGGAGGAGGGAGCTCCACTGGGTCCCCTGAAGGGCGCTTACTGGTCAGAGGTGACTCAGGGTCCACTCTCTCCACTGCTGGGCAGTCCACTTCCGGTTCTTCCCACTCATCAGGATCCAGGGATACCTCTCGATCAGACTCAGGTGGGCTTGCCTCCAGAGGGGCATTTCGGGCTGGTAAAAAAGTTTAAAGAAGGACACATTCCTTGTGAATGTTTCCACACCCCCACTGTACAGTGACACAGGTGCTGTTCAGATGGAGGACAGTCCATGGCCCCATTTCATACCGCAGGCTGAACTAACTGTTCCTCTGGTGATTCCGGACGCCACTTCGGATGATGGGGAATAGAGTCCACAACCACCTCTCCCATGGAGAGATGCCCTGGAGCCACGCCAGTCATGGAGTGTAGCGTTTGTCGGTATACCCGTAGGAATGTGAAAATGGCTAACTCCAAGGACTTTTGACAGTCATGGGCGATACGGATGACTTTTTTTAGAGTGCGCATAAACCTTTCCACGTCACCATTTGCTTGCGGCCACCTTGGGGTTATCTTTTTGTGGGTGATGCCTAGAGACAACAGGTATTTGGCAATTTCGTGACTCTGAAACGGAGGTCCGTTGTCGGCCTGTATCTCTTGTATGACCATCACTTTCTCCAACTTTGGGAGGACTACACTTGCCATCAGTGACTGTAGTATTTTCACCTCAGGATATTTGAAGTGGTCATCAATCAGCACAAAGGTGTATCTCCCATCTGGGAAACTCCCAAAGTCCAAACTGATGCACGCCCAGGGGCCGTCGGGACGAGGTTCAGTGATTACTGGAGCTGGTGACCTGCTTTCACCGGTGGCCTAGCACAATTGACATGACCTCACTGACGTCTTCACTTTCTCGGCCATCAGGGGAAACCACACTTTTGTCCTCAGGCGGGTCTTGGCTTTCACCATTCCCTGGTGACCAACATGCGCCAGCTGGATCACCTGGTTGGCCCATGGTTGAAGGTATCCCAAGGCGATGGCCTTGAAGTAGACATCCTGAAGAGTCCACATTAGGCTCCTGCTGTATGCTGTACAGACTTTCCATAATTCTTTTCGCCTCCGGTGTGAGAACTTTTCAGTCGCTCCTTGCACTCTGCCACCGGCCATGCTTCAGAAAGCTATGGCCCGTTGGATGCATTCATCTCATCTGGTTTCTCCCCCAACACCTTCATGGACAACGGGATGGGGCACAACCTGGCAGTAATGTATCAGACATATTCTTTGGTGTCCTCTGCATCATCCTCCACCTCCGAAGTAGCAGCCCAGGGGTGACATGAGACATAGTCGGCTGGGTTCTGCGTCCCAGGATGATACTCCATTCAGCAGTTCTACCCCTGCAGCTGAAGCATCTACTTTTAAATGCTTGGTGGCGGTTTTGAAGCTGTTCCAGCAAATAGTGAGAAAAGAGGTGCCCATATACGTGCAAGTGGAAGTGGCCACATCCCCAGTGGAAGCTATGGCTTCCTTTTCTATTTGGGAGTACCGCTGCTCTGTGTTTGTCAGCGACAGACTCGCAAAAGCCACTGGGGCTCAGTCTTCCTCTGCCCAACTCCGTTGCAGTAATATCACTCCAAGTCCCTTTGGCCCAGCATTGACCGCGACCATAGTCAACTTCTGAGGGTCAAAGAAAGCCAGGGTTGTGTTGGCAGACAGGGAATCCTTAACCGCTTGAAACACTGTTTCCTGCTCCTGACCCCAGACCAGGGGACAGAGCCTTTTGTGAGTTCTCGGAGAGGCTGCGTGTGGGTGGTCAGATCCCAGGTAAATCAGCCACAATAGTTGACAATGCCCAAGAAGCTTCGCACTTAGGTGACGCTGGTGGGGGCAGGGGCCAATTTGATTTTGCACACTTTGTCTGGGTCTGGAGTAATGCCTGAGGCCGAGATTGTATTTGCTGTTGAGGAATTTGCACTTATCTCGATGGAGATTCCTGGATCCTCTGAAGCACTTGCATCAGCCTGGCATTGTGTGCAGCAACGGTCGTGAAGTAGATGAGAATTTCCTCACTGTCGTTCTCCACCCCGGGAAGGTCCATCAGCAGCTCATGCATCACGTTCTGAAAGACTTCTGCTGCACTCAACACACCAAAACTCAGATGGGTGTATCTCCTCAGGCCGATATGGGTTGAAAAAGTTGTGATGTAGAGTGTCTCTTTGTCCAGCACCAACTGGTGATTCCCTGACCGAAGATCCAGCTTGAAGAACCAGCACGCTCCGCTCAACTCCCTAATCAGATCATCAATCGTGGGAGTGAGGTGTCTTTCTCTTTTTATTGCAGCATTGGGTAACCTCATGTCAACACAGATCCACACCTTACCCAGTTGCTTGGGCTTTCTAGTGACCAGGATTGGTGATACCCAGGGGGTGGGACATGTTAGATTCTCAATGATGCCAGCAGTTTCCAACTTGGATAGTTGTTTTTCTACTAGTGGCCTCAGATGAAAAGTAATGCGCCTGTGGCGTAGGGCTACTGGTTGAACAGTGGGGTCAATGTGCAGATGTACCTCTTTTCCCCACAATTTCCCACTCCCGCTGAAGACGTCTGGAAATTTGGCTATGATATGTTGTACCGTCTCTTGGTGGATCCCAAAAGCAAATGTCACAACTCCAAGATCTTCAGCAGCACAGCAACCTCATAGCATGCCCTGTCCATCCTCTGCCATGTAGACCTGTGACCTTTTGACGTTAATAGTTTTTACTCGCGATAATAGAAGAGTAAACCTCATATTCATATTTAAGCCACGAGATGCCTTACTCAAAGCAGTAAAAAGTGAGGCCGTTTGAATGAAAAGGTTGGGAACATATCAGAGATAGATGTATGAAGTTGTGACTGCCGGTATAGAATTTAAAAAAAACGAAACCGAGCATATTATAGAGGATGTCAGTGATAGTTGTAATATTGTGGCACATATAGCGATAAGCAATCACTAAATATTAAACAATTTGTAACACCTCTACAGGCAATGACAAATTGAAGAGGCCAACCCCTTTTTGTCTTTGGGCTCTCCACCAAGAACGGACCAAATTGATAGCGGACCGTATTGGAAGCGAGATTCTAGCAAAAAACTCCTTTACCTAGATTGAATGGTGAGTGACAAATCAGTACTAAATAAGGTCCCTTAGCAGTGAATTACTGGAATTGTAATTAAAGCGTAAATTGTAATCCCTCAGGTAAATTAACAACAGCAACTATCAAAAAAACGGTGGCTCCTCCTGGCAGTCTAATATCCAGCAAGACTTCGCCCTAGCTACAGGTACACAACATAATGAACCAAATCAAAACAAATAGGGGGATAGGGGCCTTGTAACTTAAAAAACTAAGGGTTCTCTTTGCTTTGTTTCTTATGTTTTAGAGACATTTATTGAGGTTGATGAATAGAGACAGATGACAACATAAAGGAACGTTGTTAACACTTCTCTACTAGGGAGGTATGTAAAGACGATATAGTCCTCCCAAATTTAGCAAAGATATATGAAAATAGCATCAAAGGATCCAAAAATAAATACAAAAAATAAGAATTGTTTTTCTATCTAGAGACATCACACTTTGCTAATTGAGTACAGCATCATGTGACGGGTCAATCATCTAAAAGCCCATAGGAATTTTGTCAATCAGCACTTTCCAGTAGAGATATAACCTCCATCTGGAACAAGGTATGCGGGCTGATAACATTATCATAATGTTCTTAAATGTCTAATATAGGGTGTAACAGCATTGGACAACATGTCCAAGGGAGAGGCAAACAAATCTAGCTGTGTAATAAGTATATAAATGTGTGGAGAAAATGAACAATAGAAATGCTGGAGGGGATTGCATGTACATGAGACCATAGAGAAAAAGGAATATGATATTGTTGGTGTTCAACAACAGTGAAAAAAAGACGGATTACTGTTTGGTAATAAGTATTGGAACAATATGACAATAAGAAAGGGCAATCACTATTGTGATGCTGTGTCGGACATAGAGATATGTACTTTTAAAACTGCACCAAAAAATGGATGGTAACTGTGTTTTTTAAATTCATTTAGAATCAGTCCTGAAGAAGGTGTACTAACAGAAAACCGAAGCGCCGCGTCGACTCTTTTTGATTCTTTGTGTTTTTAATTTTTAATAAAATGTATAATATGATGTTTTTAATGTTGTGATTGTGAATAATGAATTAATTTTGTATATGAATAAATCCAAACAGAGTTTTACCAAACATGTATTGTAATGATCATCTTTTTAATTAGTAATTGTTGCAGTATTTTATGATATTCCATAAATTGCCATTCGTTAAGAGACTGTTATAATTTGAACACACCACATTGTACCTTTGCCTTTCCTGCCCAATTGATGGCATGCTGTTTTTTAGATAAATAGATTTACCCTCAGGAGCACTTATTGAAATTGGACATATCCCTACACTGTCCATTATCTTGGGACTTCTTTCTTTTCAATACTTTTGACGTTAGAGCCATGTGAGATCGTCGCCTTGAAATTCCCGCACATCAGCAGGGGTATGTCTTGTCCATACGCGAAGACTTTGATCACTGTGGTATCCAGCACTGGAACCGGCTTCATCACTTTGTAAAGTTCTGATGACATGATGTATGATGGCTGTGATGTCCTTCTCTTCAACCCTTATTTGACATTGCAAAAGCCGGCGAGAAATCCAGTCCACCGTTCCTATCATGTGTGCGGTATGGACCACCTTCTCTTTTCTATCATCATCGTCCATGTTACTATGCCCACTTTGCACTTCCGGGAGGAGATTGACCGCCAGCTGGGATCGTCTGTTTTTTCACGATAGACACACTTGCTCTAAGTGATTACATTTTCCACACCTGGTGCACTTTTTACCTCGTGCATGACAGTCCAGTGCCCGGTGTGGGCTACCGCCGCAGTTCCCGCAGCTTGTTGGTTTCCTCAACTCTTTACGGCTTGATGTAGCTGCTGGCCGTGTTAATATTGCGTTGACGGGTTCTATCTTACCGGTGCGTGTAGGGCTGCCTCCATGTGGGCTGCTCGGGCACGCAACAGTTCCTTGATCCTCCGTAGAGTTAGAATGTTGGACAGGGGCTTTCCAGATTCCTCCATTACTCTTGCTCTCTGAATTTCGCAGAGGCACAGCCCTGTATGATTTGACCTCCAATTTCTTCTACCTCATCAGTGAACCCGCAAGTGCTTGCTAAATCCTTTAACCGGGAGTGAAATGTGTTGATCGACTAATCTGCATGTTGGCGCGCCTAACGGAGTACGAAGCGGTCGTAATCTTGGTTTGCCATGGGCTCAAAATGTGACATCAGGGCTCCAATTAGTCTGAGGTGAGTCTTGGGGGCTGGCTCATGCTGGGACTTGTCCATCCTGTAGATGTCTTTTCCCCCTAGGTGTAGGAGCATGGCCCTCTTCTGATCATCATGCACCCCTGTGGCTTCAGAGAACAGGATCAGCCTCTCCACCCATTCTTTACATTTGGGAACCTGGGCAGAAGGTGGGCCCTCCACTAGGAAAGGTTCAATAGGTGGAATTAAGGAAATGGTTCAGTCTGATTGTGAGGTGTAACCCAACAACCTTACCCCCTTACAGCACTTGGTCTAGCAAAGAATCTGTTCTACCTCCCTGATGGTGTCCTCCTCAGGAGTTCTCTCCTATGTTGCTGGCAGCCTGCCTCTGGCTCCAGTGTAATAGGGAAATTATTCAGGCAAGTCTCTGTGGGCCCTGTGTTCTTTGCTGGTGCATCAATAGGAAATGCAGCCTTGCACCTCCCTTCACTCATGAGCAGCGCCTCCATAGCTCTGTGCCACGTGGTGTCTCGTGTTTCCCTCTGAGTCCAAGGCATCAGCTGAAGAATCCGCTGTCACTGGCAGTGTGCCGATGAAATCAGGGCCATTAGGCACTCGCCGATTCGTCTTCAATACATGGGGGTCGACGCGCAACTGCGCGCTCCAGCTGCGTGGCACAAGACCCGCGTGCGTTGTATCAGCACTATGGCCACCATGGAACAAGATGTGAGATGTGGCCGCCCGCCATAGTCTCCAATGTATGTCCCTGCTCTCACATTAGCAGCGGGTACTTCGGTAATAGAAGTTTACGCAGCAACTCAGGTGACACGCTGAGAACTGATCAGGACAAAACACTCAGAGGCAATATTAATGTGTTATCAAGGTCTTGCGTATGCGTGCCACTGGTGTCGCATCCACTTAGGCTCTCTTTATTAACTCGCCCATGTGACCCCCGACTGTACCATCCAGATACACTATCATGGGGACTGGTCAGGACTTTACCCCTGACCACAAACCACAATGAAATGACAGTGGGTCGCACCCATTACATCATAGGGGCACCTCAGAGAAGTGTCTCAAGAAGTCTACTCGTGATATCGACGCCAGCACTGTTATTTTGGGCTACTATGAATATGATGGCAAGTAACTTGTGTGCTCATTACTCATTGTGTGAGCTGACCGGCATTTAGCTACACTAGCAAAAGTTATTCTGCCACTCACATGATGTGATTTTGTCAGTGAATTGGGCTACCAAGCGAGAGCTTTCACTCTCTGGCTGATCGCAAGCGCTATTACGCGGGTCACTGCATCAGAGTTTTTTTGCTGCTTCCGCGCATCCATTTGTCTTCATGTGACCCCGACGGCTGCATCGGAGGTTCCAGCACATCTGCACGTCTTCACGTCAGCTCCTATCTCATGTCACGTTGCTGGCTGCATCAGTTTAACTGCTTGTATGCACAGACCCCTGCGAATCATGCATGCGCAGCTTGGTTTGTCCAGTGTTGATCGGTTGCTAAGCTGTGAGCAATGTGAGGCTGTGGACGCTTTGAGCATTATTGTTTTTATTGAGTTATAATTGTGGGTCGGCATACAATTGCTAAGTGCTTGCTACTGTGGAAGTGAATCATGCCAACAAGTACAACTAAATAATTTTAAAAAGCAAATACTTGGGTGTTGTATCGAGCACCGGAGTGAAGTAAGGCAGTTCCTGTTGGAATGAGGTTTCAAAGTCTTTAAAGGGATAATCTTGGCTTGTGAATCGAATACCAGCATTACAAGTTGTTTTATTATTTTAATTTGTTGTTTTAGTGTATCCTAATTTAGCATTGATTTTGAAGACAGCTAAATTGTTAATAGAAAAGGAAGAACACTTTGTTTAGAACTGGATAAGTGGTCTTAGGTGGTGGTGGTTAAGGGCCCGATTCACAGAACTAACTTAAGACAAAATCCTAAACTTATGACCATTTTTGTATTCACAGAAGGCACTTACTCATTTTGTTATTCACAGAAGACACCTAGGGCCATATGTATGAAGCCGTTTTTGAATCGCAAAGGCCGAAATTCGCAGAATTTCGGCCTTTGCGATTCGCAAACGGCCTTTTTGCATTATTTCCAATGTATCATACAATCGCAATTTAAGGAATCGCAATAATTTGCGATTCCTTATTTTGCCATAGCATTTAAGGAATCGCAAATTTAGCGATTCCTTAAATGATATGTATGATACATTTTTGAAGTGCAAATTTGTGTTAAGGAATCGCAATTTACCACCTACTTGTAGTTGGTGGTAATTTGCGATTTCTCCTAATAATGCCCTATTTGGCATTCGTGAGGGTGGTATGTGACACACATACATGCCCATAGGGCATGTATGTGTGCCACATGCACACACATGTAGATTTGAGGGGTGCAGCAGGGTGTCTTTGAGACACCCCTGCACCCTTGTAATAATTCTCAAATTGCGATTAGCAAATTGCGAATTCGCAATTTGAGAATTATTGCACCATCATTCCTATGGACCTCCTGGCCCATAGGAATGCATTGGAAATCATTCTTTATTTGCGATTTAGCAAATTGCGAATTCGCAAATAAAGAATGATAAGGAATCGCTAAAAAATAGCGATTTTGTACATACATACCGTTTTGCGATTTCTAAATAGCGATTCGCAAAAATTCGCTATTTAGAAATCGCAAAACGATATCTTGATACATCCGGCCCCTACTCATTTCGGTATTCACAGAAGATAGGACTCCTAACTATAAGACTCCTAAATGCCTTCTGTGAATACCAACAGTCTTAAAATTTGGATTTATCATAATTTAGTAGCAATAAAGTTAGGACTCCTAATTTTAGGACTCCTAAATGCCTTCTGAGAATACCAAAAGTCTTAAAATTAGGATTTTTCTCAGTTTAGGAGTCCTAAAGTTAGGACTCCTAACTTTACTACTACTAAACTGAGAAAAATCCTAATTTTAAGACTTTCCGTATTCACAGAAGGCATTTAGGAGTCCTAAAGTTAGGAGTCCTAACTTTACTACTACTAAATTGTGAAAATCCTCATTTTAAGACTTTCGGTATTCACAGAAGGCATTTAGGAGTCCTAAAGTTAGGACTCCTAACTTCTGTGAATACCACAATGAGTAAGAGCCTTCTGTGAATTCCAAAATGAGTAAGGGCCTTCTGTGAATACCAAAATGATAGCAAGTTTAGGATTTTGTCTTAAGTTAGTTCTGTGAATCGGGCCCTAGGTGTTTGGCAGGTTAAGATTGAGAACATTACTCCTCCCCATTTTTCTTATCTTCCTCAGGTGAGCCAGTGCTCAAATGTGCAACATGGAAAAAGGTATTTCTGCATTATTCTAGGGTATGTGAGATCACATTCAGTGCAGAGAGAAACACTTCTCTACTATTACATTGTCTTAGTCCTGAGGGACAAGATATTTTCGGACTAACTTAATAGAAATGAAACTGAAGCTTTAAATGAACTTGAGGAGTGGTTAAGAATTTGGACAATTATTATTGACCCAAAGCTAGCACAATACTAGGGTGGTACCATTTTGACAGGAGGGTACAGCAAACTCCGCAATCAGATGAAAACTACATTACTGAGCTGCACAAACTGGGTGCTTCATGTAAATTTGAAGGTTCTATTGATGAACGCATCCATGATCAGTTCATGTTAGGGTGTAATATCGAAAGGGACAGGGACGAACTATGGTAGAAGGATGACCCTAAATTGGATGAGGTTTTATTAATTGGGAAAAAATAGAGCATTCTTTAGCTTGTGTGGAGGTTATAGAAAAGAATCGTGATAAGAGAGGAGAACCTTCAGAAGGAATAGAGTATGACAAAAGAAAAGAAAAAAATGTAGCACCACAATTTGGACACGAAAATAAACCCACTTTCTCTGGTGCAAAGAAATATAGCAAGGACAAAAATGTTTTCCTTTTCTTTTGAATAATGTAATGCATTATAAAAAGTACATCAACACTCTCAATACAGCATCCCGAGCATTCTAATCGGCCGTAAGTACAGCCACAGCAGATTTACTTGAAGACATTCCACATCTTCACACCCAGTCCACGCTGTCTCCTTGAACTACCCTTATTTACAATATTTTCATGCAAGGGCATCTCAGACCAATAAGTGTCAACCTCACCCTGGGTCGCTACTGGGTTAAACACCCACCTTCTCTCATCCTCCCCACATCTTATCAAATTTCCTTTGGCACCCTCACCTATTTTAGATTTCCTTTACCATCAGTCCACAATATTCCATTCCGAGCTTGTCAGTGTTTGAATCTGAGTCATGGTGGAGGTTTCCCTACCCATTAGAGACATTGCAGCTGTAGGTGACTAATCTGAGACCTCCTCTGGCCCATGGAGCATCAAAGTGTTGGGGAGTACTCCTTCCTACCTTACCATGTTGTGATCATAAAACCAACCACCCCCCAACTCACGGTATGTATGAACCCCAAACAAAACTATATTAAACAAACTGATGCTACTTTCACTGGGGCATAGCTCCAAGTCTCTCATGCAGGGCCATCCCGTGTTTAATGACCCACTGTAGGCAGTCCCTAGGCTGTAGCAAAAATCCCCTCATGCCCACCAAGGCTCCTCCACCCAAGAGCCAGAGTCTTTCTTACCAGTCCTTGTTAACGATCAGAGCCACTCCTACCCCATGTGGTCGGACATCATTGATGTCACTAAGGGCAGGTGGTCATCGTCTGTTTCTAGTTTAGTCTCAGTTCTTTCTGAGCTGGTACTTTCCATCTCAGAGACAAGAGGTCTATATCTATTAATGCTGAGAACATCACTGCAACCCTGGACCTCTTTGACAGTTTGCTCTTGTGCCGCCTTCATCTGTTCATTGGTTGGTATAGCCACACTGGGCCTCCTGTTGTTCCTTCGTCTCAACTGCACCCTCTTCCAACCTTTCTCACTCTCCACACCCTGTGATGGGCCCTACCAGAGACCCTGCTGCTCCAGCCACATTCCAGCCTTCCGGCTAGCTATCTCACCTCCTTCTCCATGGCCGAGCATTTTTTAGTTGGGTCTTTTATTTGCAGTAGTGCAAAGCCCAGTTGATCCTCCGATTCTCTGACCCTATCCATTAGTTTCCTATGAACGTCTCTCAGCAACCCCACTTCACCCACCACTGTAGCTATTTGGGTTTCCAAGGAGATCTTTGTGACTTTGATAGCTTGCAGGATAGCCGCAATGTGAGATTCTGTGAAGTACTGTCCTCAACATTCTAGGGTGCATCCATCCCGGCAACGACCACCTCCTTGTCCGGGGTACTCCCCTTTGCATTTCACTGGTGAACCATCATCTCGTTGGCTATGTCTCACAGCCCCTCTATCATATATATGTGTGGACAAACTGCGGAATGCAGTGTCCAGTTCCCACCAGGCAATATAACTTCTCATATAGCCGCAGGAGCCCACCAGTTCACTGCCCGCAGCCCAGAAGTCCAAGTGGCCCCTCCATCAACTCACAATGATAAGAATGGGCATCAAGGCACCACTTCAACCACAAACTCTGCCCCGGGGTAAACCTGGCCCCCAACAGAGGTGAACCACCAAGCCCCAGCAGCTCACCATGCCACCAAGCTGCAGGGCCCTCACCACCCCTGGTCCGGTCCCATCCAGCACTATCGCCTACCTTAGGGGGAGAGACTGGGGGAGGGGTTTCAAGGTACCAGGACAGCCACAGCTCTTCAATTGCTCTGGGTCTTCCCCCTAAAGGCAACAAAGCAAGCCTTATGTTCCCTGCCTGCACAGTCCCCAGGCCCAGAACAGCCTCAGGAGTCTCCCATCAGAGATACTCCTGACACTCCCTCCTCCAACAGGCTAAATCCCCCAGGGCCTACCCACTACAGTATGGCACTTTGCTGCAGGGTCCTTGAAGATGAACTCTCCTTGCCACTAGTGGCAATGAGGCAAGTGCTGCCTCCACTGCATGCCCCACTAACAATGGGGTGTCAGGTAAGGCAGCTAAACACACCACTCCTCACCCCTGCTATGCGGCCGTCAGATCATTGTCAAAGCCCCTGCCAGACACCAGTTTCAATTCAGGGGAGGTAGGGTACCGGGATCCAGCGCTCACATCACCCGACAGACGCAGGCCCCCAGCAGTGACTCCAGTTCATGCGTGTGGCCACACGGCAGTCACCATCTTGAGGAAGCCGGCGTCACAAGGATTAGGGGCAATAGATATAGGCGTTCGCCCACTCGTGGAGGCATTTTGCCCCATTCATCCCCCACAATGGCTTCAGGGCATATTCCGAGGTGGACGAATGTTGTTTGATGTTGGAAACTACAAATCCCAGAAACCCCGGGAACAGTGTTTCAGAACTGGGAGATGACACACCTTTTATCCGTTTATATAAGCCCTGCCCAGGAAGAGGAAGATGCTTGACAATTTTAATTTTTTTGTGAGTTGTTCACGCCTCAGGAGCAAGCAGGCTGCTTGCCTCTTTGCCTCTCTCAGACTCACTCATTGGCAGGAGCATTTGAGTGCATCATTGTGTGGGTTTCGTTTCTACAGCAGGTTAGCAGGACGCTAACTTGATTCCTAAGCTGACTCCTCTTTGTATCCAGAATCGACACATAATCAGGGTCCCCTGCTGGTATTCTGTTTAATTGGCCTTTTGTATCTCTGCAAGCTCTCCCTTCGCAGTGAAATCCGCCTAAGGCAATTGGCAGGAGCAGTTTGCCTTTCATGCACAGCGTGTGAGAGAGGAGGCTTTTCCGCTCACGTAAATGTCAGCAGCATTTTCTTCTTTTGTCTCATTCCCCCTTTCCCCTAAGTGGTGCCTTTTTGGGATAGCGTTGGTAAATGCACTTGAGAGGTATCACAATTGATAAATTGGAGAGTTAGCATCACACATCGCCCCCCACTCCCCCCCCTAGGTAATGATTCAGGTTTCTGGTACTCCAATTGAATACTTGACAAACTGACAGTAGGCAGGCAAGTTATGGCAGGATAAGTCACCTCCGGAGCCTCTGGTGGATATGGGAGCTCCAAGTCACACGTCTTACACCATGGATATTAAGGCCATGCCCCAGGATGTAAATGTTGATAATCAAAAAAAAAATCAAGGGGAATTGTTTCCATTGTGGCGCCCAAGGGCATTTGGTGCATGACAAAACCTGTCCTGCCTGGGCTGGTAAGTGCAGGGTTTGTGGGAAGATGGGACATTTTGAGAAATGTGGTACTTCTCAAGATAAATTGAAGAGAGTAAAAGAGTTGGATGTGGAAGATGATTGTGAGTATGATGAATTGTTTTGTGGAGAGATAGTTTTACTAGTAGGACATCAGAACAAGAATAGTCCTATTGATTGGGTCAATGTTAATGGTTCTGCAGTAAGAATATTATTCGACTAAGGTACCAAGATCTCTCTTATTCCAAGGATGTACTATTTAGAGAAACTGGTGAATAAACTAAAAGTATTCAAATCTGATATTCGGACCCTAGCATATGAGGGGCAACCTATCATACTGGATGGGTATTTTATAAGAGAAATTGAATACAAGGGTAGGTTAGCAGTGGGAATAAATTACATTTCTTCTAAAGAAGATGGAATCATCAGTTGGTGGCACCAAACAGATTTAAGCATGATGTTAGATCCCAATAGTGATCAGAGAATTGTTTTGAAGAAGGTTGGTTCACAAACTGTGGATTCTTCAAGAGGTACAAAGGACAGTGTGAAAACAGTCTTGAAAAAGGGTGTATGTGATGATGATTTGATTAAACCTGGGCATTCTAAGTTTCCTGATGTTTTTATTGAAAAACTGGTTTGTTAGATTATTCACATAGGATTGTGTTAAAGGAGAACAGCATTCCCAGTGTGAGTAAGAAGCAAAGGGTCAATTGGCCCTGAGACAGGCCATAGCGGATCAAACTGACAGTGTCGAATAGGATGGAATCATAGAGGTGGTGGAAACAACAGAGTTGGTAGCTCCTGTTGTGTTAGGATGTAAGGCATTGGGAGATGTGAGATTATGTGTGAAAGTAAGGTGATTGAATAAGGCTATAGTCATTGATATGTATCGCCTCCCCAATATAACCAAGATGTTGACACAACTTGAAGATGCAGTAATTTTTTCAACTCTAGATTTATGATCTGCCTATCACTAGATCATGTTGGATAAAGACATCAAGAACTTGACATCATTCATCATGCCTTTTGGTCTGTATAGGTTTACAAGGATTCGCTTTGGCTTAATATCGGCAGCTGCTGCATTTCAAAGGACAATGGAGGATTTGTTGAGAGGCATAGCAAGGGAAAAAAAATATCAGGACGATGTATTAATTTATGGATGGACACAAGAGGAAAATGATCCGCATTTGAGAATGGTATCGGAAAGATTTAAGAAGATGGGCCTTACTTTAAAAGAAGAAAGGTATAAAATTGGATGGAAGGAGGTTATCTATCTGGGCATAAGTTGTTTGGAGATGAGTGAGACCCAATACATTTACCAATTCCTAAAAACACACGAGGAGTTTGTTACATTTTTGGGGATGACGGAGAACTATCACAAATTTATTCTCAAGTGTACTAGTCGCATGAATAGTTTGAGGTTGTTGTTGAAAAAGAGTACACTATGGGGCCGATTAGGATCGCGGACGGACCTGCGTCCGTCCGCGACTCCCCAGGTGGAGGGAATGTCCGCGGGGGCTGCGACGTTCCCTCCTGTGCAATTAGGATGTGACCGCCACCCAGGCGGTCACATCCTCAATATTTTACATTGTGGCGGGTGCTGCTTGAATACATCAATACAGTGCCTACATCACAAAGGGGTTCGACCCTGAAGCTTCCATCAACGGCGCAGATCTGCGCCGATGCTCACCTCCATCACCAGATTAATGTGTCGCCTCTTTGACTCCTCGCTTCAAGTCTTCACTGTCAACACTTAGCTTCATCCAAGTGTGGAGCGGAAGCGGCCCTTACCTCCTCGCAGCGACGTCCGAGCGCGGGGATCCTGTCCCCCGTGCCTGGTCACTTAACGTCCCCATGACTCCCTCTCTCTTTCTTCCCCTGCAGGAACCGACACCGACAACAGAGCCCGGAGGACCGGAAGCAATCTCCCGCGACCCCGGAAGTGGGACACCCATTTACGACCCGGAACCAGCCGCCTCTGACCCCGGAAGTACTGGTACGGACAACAACCCGGAAGGTAGAAAAACCCTCAGGAGAGAAGGAGAGGTGTTCCAAGCAGCCGACTCGTGGCAGGAGACAGCGGGAAGTGAAGAACCACCGACAGTGAGCGGAGCAGAGTGGCAAGACCGAAGCGAGGACGAGGAGGAGGACGTCTGGACTGAAGACTGGTGGCGTCCTCAGGAGGTGGCTGGAGAGCGGCCGCAACTCGCAGGAGAGTTGCGGCGGGGCACGTGAGTACACTTCAACCTTTCTCAGTGCCCCTTCCTGTATATAGTTGTATATAGCGTAGTTAAGGTTGCACGAGCACCAAGGCACTGTATATTTACCCCTTTTCACGCACTGTAAAGAGACCGAGCACCGTCCCCAGCACCTGTCACCCCCTCTTCCCCTCCCCTCTCTTGCTTACCTTTTCCTTAGTCCCTTGCTGTCCCTTCCTCACGGGCAGTTTCATATTCCCTCACTCCCTGGTGTAGGTGGAAGTGCTCCGAAGTTCTATTTGCTTGGACTAAAGCCATTACGCTTCTCTCCTTTTCCAAGCCTCCGAGGAGTCCCAGTATCCTACATCGGAGAAGATTGTGCCAACCGGAGGAGAAGACCTGACCCACAATGACCCCACCGAGCCTGATCGTCAGCTCAGTCAACCCGCCCTACACAACCCACCAGAACCCACACAGCACCCCTCCTTCCCTACAGGCTTTGTGCAAAACTGTTTAATAAAAACCTCTGACCGTAGCTCACTATATCCGGCCTCCCCGCCTGTTATTCCGGTCCGCCCATCCCCCACGTCCACAGTTGGTATCAGAAGTGGGATATCCCGGAAGCATGGAGGCCGCAGTCAAACAGCTGGCGGAATGCCAGGAGCAGCTAGGGAAGATGATGGAGAGGTTCCTCAAGACGGCAGAGGACGTTCGGGGACAGTTGGATGACGTCCTGAAGGGTCAGGGCACCGCGCAGGACCAAGCCCTTGAGAATCTCACTACCGTTATGGGGCAACAAAGACTGGTCACCTCCCTACCATCCGTCGTTTTACAGAAGTACGTGCCAGGCGAAGACCCCGATTACTTCTTCACAAACTTCGAGCGCCTAGCCCAGGCTGCTGCCTGGCCTGCCGACCGATGGGGCCACTACCTGGGTCCCCTGTTGACCGGTGAGCTGCAGGCCGCCTACCAACAAGCCAACATCCAGGGACAAACACCATACCCTGACATCAAGGCTTGCATCCTGGAACGTCTGGGGATTGACGACGAGACGTACAGGGTTCGGCTGCGTCAAGCAAGGGAAGGACCCTAAGAAACGCCTCAGGCTTTATCCTTACGTATTCAGGACCTGGTAAACCAATGGTTGAAGCCCGCTACGGCCACCCAAGGAAGATATCCTGTCTAAAATATACCTGCAGCAGTACCTAGCTTCCTTACATCCAGCCACCCAGAAGTGGGTACGCCAACACGCTCGTCTAACGCTCGACAGCGCCGTGGAAATTACCAGCGCCTATAGCAGAGCCCAGGAAACCCAGCGACCCAAGGAGGAACATCCTCCCCGCATACCCCATGGCAGTCATCCCCGGGTCCAACGACCCCCTCCTGTGGTCAGGAAACCAGAGTCCGCTCCCCAGATGCCCTACCCTGTCATGCCTCGCCCAACCCCACCAGGACCTCAATGTTTTCATTGGGCTGGGTACGGACACATTGCTGGCATATGCCCACAAAAAGAAGAACCCATGGACATAGGACTGGCCAGGAACTATGCATGTCTCACCGCAGAAACCACCCCTCCCCCATTTCGATGTTCAGTACGGATTGATGGACACAGAATGATGGCACTGGCCGACACTGGATGCAGGCAGAGTGTTCTACGCCCGCAGGAGCTGCCACACCCTGTCGGTCCAGTGACAGGCACCGTGGCTATCAAATGTGTCCACGGCGACACCAAGAACTATCCGACCACCAGAGTCGGTGTCCAACAGCCTACTGACGAGGGAAGTTTGCTAACGATTGGCCTGATACCCAATCTCCCTGAACAAGCGATATTGGGTAGCGACTACAGTTGTCTGCCCCATCTCCTTCAAGACACCACCGAATCCCTGAAGAAATGGTCGGCCGAAGCCCCTTTTTCCCATGAACCCTCTCCTGTGAATCCTGAGGTCAAACCGACCAAGACCAGAAGGCAGAAAAAGAAGGAAAAAAGGGACTTTGCCATGGCCTTCCCCGCTCAAGTGGATGTCCATCCATGGGAAACCGACAGGGAATTCCGCGCCACGCAACAAGAAGACCCGGTGCTACAGGAGGCCTGGGGCCGTGCCCTGGACACCGAGGACCCACTGCATGTAGGTCCTTACTTCTTCCGAAAGAACGGGCTCCTCTACAGAAAGGGAGGACCCCAACAGTCCCCCCAGTTGGTTATCCCCGGATTGTTTCGGGAGAAAGTACTGTTCCTGGCCCATAGCCGTTTGCTGGGAGGACATTTCAGCGATGAGAAAGCTGGACAAACGATACTGGAAAAGGTTTATTGGCCTGGTGTACACGGGCAAATAAAACGGTATTGCCGCGAATGCCCGGTCTGCCAGAGAAACAGCCGATACCGTCCCCTCAGGGTTCCTCTACAGCCCCTCCCTCTCACTGATGTCCCTTTCACTAGAGTAGGGATAGACATTATAGGACAATTGCTACCCTCAAGAAGCGGGTGTAGGTATGCTCTTGTACTGGTGGACTATGCCACCCGCTTCCCTGAAGCAGTTCCCTTACGCCAACCCACCACCCAAAACATAGCCAAGGCCCTCATCTCCATCTTCTCGAGGGTGGGATTTCCCAGTGAGATATTAACCGATCAGGGGACGCCTTTTGTTTCCTCCCTTATGCGCCAAGTTTGTTCCCACCTGGGCATCAAACAAATAAGGACAGCGGCCTACCACCCCCAGACCGACGGGTTGGTGGAACGCTATAACGCCACCCTAAAAACGACCCTTAAGAAACTCTTAGGCCTAAAGAGCAAAAGATGGGAGGAGATGCTACCCCTTGCTCTTTTCGCCATCAGGTGTAAGGTTCAAAGCTGCACCGGTTACTCACCGTATGAGTTGTTGTATGGACGAGCCCCGCGGACCCTCTTAGATATGGCTAGGGAGGCCTGGGAAGCCGAACCAGACAGAACCCGGCCCCTACCCGAATACGTTGACAATCTGAAGACCCACCTAGAACAGATAAGGGAAATCGTGAGGCAGAACCTGGTGGCCGCTCAGGTCAAACAAAAACAGCAGTACGACAAGGGAACCAAAGCCCGTACTTTTAACGCTGGGGATCTTGTATTGTTACTTTTGCCTTCTTCTGACCATAAGTTGCTAGAGAAGTGGCAGGGCTCCTTCCCTGTTCTGAGACACGTGACCCCCTGTTACATATGAAGTAGAAACAGACCCCACCCGAGGGACCACCCAAATCTATCATGTGAACCTCCTAAAGAAGTGGGAGGGAACCCGTCCTGTCCTGTCCACAGCGACCGCCCTTCCCTTCGAAGGTTGCCTTGACCCTGACCTCCCGGAACGTAACAAACAGGACCTCAGACGGACCTTGTCCTCCGTGCAAACAGTATTTTCCTTCCTACCGGGACACTCCACCGTGGTGGAATATGCCATCCACACGGAACCGGGTAAAACAGTGAGACAAAGACCCTACCGCATCCCCGAAGCCTGTAGAGCTATCATCAAAGAGGAGACGAACCAGATGCTGAGAATGGGCATCATCAAACCCTCCAGCAGCAGCTGGAATTCACCTATTGTTCTAGTGCCCAAGCCCGATGGCTCCACTAGATTTTGCATAGACTTCAGAGAAGTGAAAAAAATATCGGCCTTCGACACCTATCCCCTGCCCCGCGTAGATGAGATGGTGGAACGCATAGGCAAAGCTAAGTATATAAGCACCCTTGACCTGTGTAAGGGATATTGGCAGATCCCCCTCAAAGAAGGAGACAAACCCAAGACCGCCTTCTCAACCCCTGAGGGATTGTTTCAGTTTAAGGTGATGCCCTTTGGGCTTCACGGAGCCCCAGCTACGTTTCAGAGGACCATGAATTCGGTGTTACAGCCCCATATACCGTACGCCGGGGCATACCTGGACGACATCTTCATTTATAGTGACAGTTGGGAACAACATCTACACCATTTGCGGGCCGTCATTACCTCCCTGGGGAACAATGGCTTCACCATCAACCCCTCCAAGACCACATTAGCGGCACAGAGCGTGAAATACCTGGGATACCTGTTGGGGAAGGGCTCATCCGTCCTCAGGACAACAAGATCGAGGCCATCCAAGCCATCCCCTTCCCTTAAACCCGGAAGGAACTCCGTGCCTTTCTTGGTTTATTGGGGTACTATAGGAGGTTTATCCCGAATTTCTCCCAAACCGTGGCCCCTCTGACCGATTTGTTGAAGAAGGCCACGAAGACAGAAGAGCGACTCCGACATCCCTCTTCCCTGGTGTTACACGCCTTTGACCGACTGAAACAGTCCCTGATCTCAGAGCCGGTGCTAATCAGTCCGGACTATACACAACCCTTCATCCTACAGACCGATGCCTCCGATCAGGGCTTGGGGGCTGTCCTCTCCCAGAAGGACCCAACAGGGGTCGAAAAACCGATACTATACCTCAGCAGGAAACTCTTTCCCCGAGAAGTGAATTATGCAGTAGTAGAGAAAGAAGCACTAGCAATCAAATGGGCGGTGGAACGCCTTCGATACTACCTGGAGGGGCGTGAGTTTCTCCTCTACACCGACCACGCCCCTTTGGAATGGATGGCCCGCAACAGGGGCAACAACGACCAAGTACTCCGGTGGTTTCTCTCACTACAGCCATTTCGGTTCAAAACATTGCACAGGAAGGGACTGCAACAGGGCAACGCTGATTATCTGTCCCGATATCCACCTCCCACAACCCCTACAAGAAAGACAGCTAGGGAAAGGGGATGTGGAGCGGAAGCGGCCCTTACCTCCTCGCAGCGACGTCTGAGTGCGGGGATCCTGTCCCCCGCGCCCGGTCACTTAACGTCCCGGTCACCCAGGACTCCCTCTCTCTTTCTTCCCCTGCAGGAACCGACACCGACAACAGAGCCCGGAGGACCGGAAGCAATCTCCCGCGACCCCGGAAGTGGGACACCCATTTACGACCCGGAAACAGCCGCCTCTGACCCCGGAAGTGCTGGTACGGACAACAACCCGGAAGGTAGAAAAACCTTCGGGAGAGAAGGAGAGGCGCTCCAAGCAGCCGACTCGTGGCAGGAGACAGTGGGAAGCGAAGAACCACCGACAGTGAGCGGAGCAGAGCGGCAAGACCGAAGCGAGGACGAGGAGGAGGACGTCTGGACTGAAGATTGGTGGCGTCCTCAGGAGGTGGCTGGAGAGAGGCCGCAACTCGCAGGAGAGTTGCGGCGGGGCACGTGAGTACACTTCAACCTTTCTCAGTGCCCCTTCCTGTATATAGTTGTATATAGCGTAGTTAAGGTTGCACGAGCACCAAGGCACTGTATATTTACCCCTTTTCACGCACTGTAAAGAGACCGAGCACCCTCCCCAGCACCTGTCACCCCCTCTTCCCCTCCCCTCTCTTGCTTACCTTTTCTTTAGTCCCTTGCCGTCCCTTCCTCACGGGCAGTGTCATATTCCCTCACTCCCTGGTGTAGGTGGAAGTGCTCCGAAGTTCTATTTGCTCGGACTAAAGCCCTTACGCTTCTCTCCTTTTCCAAGCCTCTGAGGAGTCCCAGTATCCTACATCGGAGAAGATTGTGCCAACCGGAGGAGAAGACCTGACCCAAAACGACCCCACCGAGCCTGATCGTCAGCCCAGCCAACCCGCCCTATACAACCCACCAGAACCCACACAGCATCCCTCCTTCCCTACAGACTTTGTGCAAAACTGTTCAATAAAAACCTTTGACCATAGCTCACTATATCCGGCCTCCCCGCCTGTTATTCCGGTCCGCCCATTTCCCACGTCCACACCAAGGTATTTCTTCAGTGGGGGTATCTTGGTTCTTTAGCTGGTCTGCGGTTGATTGTGGTCAGCCTAAACTTTGACTTTGCACAGGTCCTTCACGACCTCAAGCAACCTTTTAACCGCTAGTGACTTAAAAGCACCATTTTTTGGTTTATTCTTTAAAATTTCATATGTCGACTACGACTTATTGGAGTTTTGTAGTTTTTTGTCTTATTTTCATTAGATGAATAATCTCTATTTTATTTAAAACCTTTGTGGAGTCTTTTTGTAGTGTTTTATGGAGTTACTGTAATTTAAGTGTTTTACATACTTTACACATCGTCTCTTAAGTTAAGCCTGACTGCTCTGTGCCTGATGAGCACAGGTTAATTTAAGGTGTGTATTTCAGTTACTCTGACCAAGGTGGTGGTTCCATATTTGGATAGGGTGCAAACGTCTGCCAACTAGAGACCCCATTTCTAACAAACAGTAATTGTTTTTGTAGTATTTTCATATGGTACATTTACATGCCTATTGTATTATCATTTATTTTTATGGTGATGGGAGAGATGCGTGATATAGTTATAAGTATGTTAGAATATGATAGGATTCTCTATGTTGTAATGGAGTGCTGTGCACTAGAGATCTAGAAAGTGCAGCCTGAGAAAGGAGGAGTTGGAAGGTAGCCTCAGAGATGGATGGGATGTTTCTCTATGCTGGATTACATTTAAAAATAAAAAAGCAAGTTGATTGCACTTCAATGTGTATGGATTATCTTTTCCATGCCAGTGTTATCTTCAGTGAAGGTGTGCAGCAATTTTGGAAAAACATTTTACTCTGAAATGCAGTGTTAGTTCATAACCTAGTTCTTACGTCTGGATATGAGTTGATGCAAAGCAAATACAAGGAGATGATGGATGAAGCTCTGAAACTTTTCAGACACACCACCAGTCACAGATCTGGGTTTAATCCATCGTCGTTCTTTAGCTCTATTTGCCAACTCAGTTCAGACACAGCCATATGCAAATCAGTCTTGACCCTATGCCTCATGGGAACAGTCCAGCCTGAATTGCCAAGCCAGGTCTTCCCTGGACCAGAAACAAGCATCCTGGGACCAGTTTCGTGATAACACCCCTCATCAGCCAGGCTAGCTTGAATCCAGTGGCAAAGTGAGCAAGGGACCCACGTATGAGCATACCCTGCAAACTTAGGGTGAACAAAGCAAAGACAAGCAGATGATGGACTGATTTAAATATGGCTGGGTCTGAACTAGGGTGGCATAGTGAGCTAAAGAACAATGATGGATTCAAACCAGAGGTGTGACTGGACGTGAGATTCTTCAAAGTTTCAACACTCCGACCATCATCTCCTTGTGTTTGCTATGAAGTGGTGCATGTATCACTTTTAAATTCTATTTTTGTACCTTTACTGCTAAGTAGTTTATTTACAACATGGAAATTAGTATATGCTACATAAAGCTGTAGCAAAGACAGCTGATAATTGCAGCTTTCTTATGCTTTCAGTACCCAAATACATGCCAGTAACATGCACTTTCCTTTACTTTGAAAACTATTGATTATACTTTAAATTACAATTTCCATCTCTATCTGTTATCAAGATTTGAATTTTTCCATCTACTGCAGATCATTACGCGATTTATAGAATGTGTGATTTACAGTATATACTGCAAGAGGGATTTAGCTGCCATTTTGCAGATCCCCTGGCAGCCATTGTCAGCCATTCCAGAATTCAGAAGGTCTGGTGCTTCAGCAACCCTCACCATATAGCTATTTCCCAAGAACTTCAATATTTTCTTTCATCTATATTTCGGCTGACTCCAGCTGTGCTATGCTTGGTATAGTGCAACTCTTAACCATATACAGCGTAACATCCTCTATACTGAAAGTGATGGCAGTATTAAATTGTGTTCATAACATTGTGTACACTCATTATCCAATATGAAATTGAAGGAAACTCTGCATTCCCAGGTGCACATGATGACCCATTGGGGGGGGGGGGCCCTGGAAGGCAGCCAAATGGTCTTGTGGAATTTTCTACGGGACATTCAACATGGTTCAATCGGAAATGCACGCCCTGCAGAGAGATTTTGACAAAGGTTGGATCGGAGTATAGCACAGCACAGGCATAGAGCAGGAGTTGGGGTAGCACCTCTTTTTGTATGTGCCTATTCTTATGCTCTTGGGTTGAAAGACAGATGATCTCTACAAGAGAAAGTACGCTCAGTAACTGCCACTTCTTTCATGGGATCCTTATGCCATCCCACGGTGCAGAAGCAAAGGGGATCTGCAGGGCAGAAACATATGTGTGAAGATGGCACATCTGTTTCTTTTTTAGAATTCCAAAGCAGTGTTCAATAATGTTATTCCTAAATGATATTTACACTTCACAGATTGGGTTGGTAAATAGTGTTTTGATTCCGGGTAACAACACCTTTCTTTCTGGGTGTTAAATCAATTGATATTTTCAGCACTAACACTTTTTTCACTGTTGGCCAATTTGTTTTAGCAGAGAAACTCAAAACTTTCAATTTAGAAGTTAGAAATTCCCCAATGCAGGTGGCATTTGCTATATACGCACTAATCGTAATTTCAGTTTTCCCTAATTTCTCTTGTCAATCTTTACACCTGGTTAGTCCCTTCTCAATAGATTTTCTATTTTATACATGCCACCCTTCACTGTCTTACATGTACATCTTGAGAAATATGTTAATATGAGAAATGAGATGCAGCTCTTTTGGTAAAAACTTTGCTCTGAATTATTAGTAAACTCAAATGAAAATCAGATCCACTGTTATTATGGCAATGGTAGTTTAAACATAGAAATAGGCAATTATTTGTCATTTGTTAACTTTGGTCATTTGCAGTATGGTCATTTTGGAAAGTATATACCTCGAATCCTTGAAGTAAAAAAGCAGATCATGCAGAAAGTGAAACCACACAAAACAGCGAAACTCTATGAATGCATCTGGTGCCGTATAATACAAAGTGCCCTGGAGGAGTAACGGGCATGTGCACCCACTGTGCGCACCCTCTGGGCACTTTGGTGTTACAGAGAGGGCTGCAGATGCATGTGTTGCCCTTTCTGTATTTCAGATAGTGCTGGTACACATATAGTGCCAGCGCTATCACTAGAGGGTGTTACCTCATTTTCATGGGGACAGGGACCCATGCAAATCAGGGAATCCCTTTGCCTCTGCACCCATGCTGTATTATACATCTAGTATAATGGGGTGACCCAGTGCCCCTCAGAACCTGGGTGTGAAGAATGTGGACTAATGTTGGTTCTCTCTGGTATCAAATTACTTTCTAATGTTACTGAATAATGTAATAACAGTCAATGGAGAAAAGAAGACCAAAAAAACACACCAAGCATGACTAAATCAAAAAAAATTATTTTAAGGATTAATCACTATATATATTTTTTTTACATTTTATGGTGCAGAGATGACACTGAAAGGCTGTCACGAATATTAACCACAACAGTTATTCATAACAGCGCAAGTGATATTGGCCAGATTCATGAAAGACCCGTTTTACGAGTCTGAAATAGCGATTCATAAGGAATCGCTATTACAGACTCGCAAAACGGGATTCATGTAGTAATCGCAAAATTAAATGCGATTCCTACAGATTCCTTATTTGCGATTAGCAAATTGCTAATCGCAAATAAGGAATAACTCCCCATGCATTCCTATGGGCCAAAAAGCCCATAGAGATGAATGTGGAGTATTCCTTATTTGCGGTTAGCAATTTGCTAATCGCAAATAAGATAGCGATTTGAAGGGTGCCAGGGGTGTCCAAAGGACACCCTGTAGCACCCCTTAAATGCACATTTCAACAGGTGTTGCGCACACACATGTCCTAGGGACATGTGTGTGTGTAACACGCAACTTAGAAAAATGCTTTTAAAAGCATTTTTCTAAGTTTTCGCTATTTACCATGAGGTTTGACCTCACGGTAAATAGCGGCCGAAATTTGCGATTTCGCAATTTTAAAATGTTTCAAGAATAGCATTTAAGGAATCTCTAATAGAGATTCCTTAAATGCTATTCCTCGCAAATTTGCGAGTTTCTAAATAGCGATTTTTGCATTTGGGATGATGAATCCCAAATGCAAAAATTGCTCTCGCAAAGGGCCAGATTCTGAGAATCTGGCCCTTTGCGAGCCGATTTCGGCTTGATGAATCAGGCTGATAGTGACAAAGGTGCATTTCTCGAGCAGCGCCGGAAAAGCTTTCCTACTGTGCCTCCCTTTTAATGAGATTCATCACAATCTAGAACCTCGCATCAGTCAATCCTTCTATGAATCCAACCTATGGTGGATCATTCCTTGAAGACTTGAAGATAGAAGATAAAAAAGAGTGTACTATAATATCTCCATAATTTGAAATTAGAGGATAAAAATTAGGGGCCTCATTAGGATGGCGGACGGACCTGCGTCTGTCCGCAACCCCCGAGGTGGAGGGACCGTCCGCAGGGGCAGCGGCGGTCCCTCCGTTGCAATTAGGATGTGACCCCCACCCTGGCGGTCACATCCCGTATATTTAACCTTGCGGCGGGTGCTGCTTGAAGCAGCACCCGCCGCAAAGTTAAAAATGCATGATTTGCATTTACATGCACAAAGCGGCAGGCACCGCGCGGTGCCTGCCGTTTCGTGCATGTAAATGGTACCCCCCATGTGCACCCCCACCGCCCCTTCACCCTGGGGGCTGCAAGGGGCCCCCAGAAGCAAAGTTCCACATGCTTTTCCACGGCCGTAAAGCCGCCGCGGAAAAGCATGTTCCTATACACATCTTAATTGGGCTGACGGTGTCTTGCAGACACCACCACCAAATAGCGCCCAACAACCCGCGGATCAGCAGCGGACGGACCTGCCGTCCGCCGCTTTTCCCACAACCATCCCACCGCCATCCTAATCTGGCGATGGGTGTTTCCTGTGACCGCAGCGGTGAATCCGCATCCTCCGGGCCGGCGGTGGCTTCCGCTGGCCTGGAGGATGCGGATTCACCACCATCCTAATGAGGCCCTATGTTAGTATCCTCAGAATTGATTCATGGGAGATGTGCAAGTGCATCAAACAGAATAAATTATGGACTATGAGTGGCTTCAACTGAATACAGAAAAGCTCCAACCCTACTAATAAAATAAAGAGTTTGCTTTAATGTGAATTAAATAAAATATTTAATCATTTGTGTATTTGTTTGATAAATGTTTGTTTCTTCATTTTTCGGTGTTTTTGTTTGAGCGGCAAATCCTTGAAAATGCTTAGGATGGGGTCCTTAGCTTCTACTAATGACTCAGTGGGCCTGCTGTAATTCCAATAAGGATTCAGTGAGGGTCTTCAGGTTCCAATAATTGTTAAGAGGGGGTCCTTAGAAGTCAAAAGGTTTAGAACCATTGATCAAGGACATAGTTTCCAAGTACCTAAACACATTTACAGGTAAAGCACTAATGATGATCTTTTACTATCCATATGATATTTAATTTAGTAGTTGTTGCAATACAAATCAATCATGTTTTTAAAGATAAAAAATTAAATACCATAGACATGATTGTAGTAATGATGACAGGCTGGTAAGTTGTATCAAAGTAGGTTTGTTCAGGTAGATAAACAGGTCATCATTAACAAGTATATAAGTCCTGTACGGCAGCCTGTAAGCTCATATCAACAGCCCCACCAGGAGCAACCTGCTAGCTGCTCAGCCCCTCTCACAAACTGTCATCACTCATTCAGTCACACAGGCATTCCACACATAGCCCACACACCAACATTACACTCAGTACACTCACACAGGCTGAGCAGCTAGGAAAAAAATAACAGAGGAGAAAAACCATAACATTAGAATATTACAATGATAACTTAGAAAAATGTAGGAACTCCTGTATTTGGTCTGGTGCATGGCATGGGAATTGCCTAGTTTTAAACAAACAAATTCCTCTCTGCCATGGGTAGTGGCAGCATAGACATATTAGATGTTCTCCCATCAACCACTAGGAAGTTGGCAGAGTGACTCCTTCATAGGGGAAGAAGCACTGATCCTTCCTTTATTGTCCACATATCTATAAACCCTGATCACTTTCTACACCCAGACAGGCCTCCAACAGACTTCCACCACTGCTTCCTTTGGATAACAGCTTAAAAATCCTCACCTTAGCTTAGACTGTTCTAGCCTTAAGACTTCCACATGAGTAAACTAGCAGTTGGGTTAATCAATTCCCAAGAAGAACAATCTTTCTCTTGCCCTACGGACATGGGTTAGGACTGGGGTGCAATTAAAATTCCAGTTTTACTCACACCACCCAGTGGAAGGCAGACAGCTCGTGTATCCCAGGGTGGTGAAGAAAAATGTAGCCTGCTTTTGGAGTACACAGATTACCCAAGAGCTACACTCGCTCAGACAGGGCTCACAAATGCTTCCTTTGGACAGAAACTGACATATGGATTGTGCTGGGAATTTGCTCTTCCTGCAAGCTTACCCAGGATGTTATTGCCTTTTTACAGAACTCTATTTTGTATGCCAAATGATTCTGTGTACTTTACTCCTCCAAACCTTTGGTAAAGTACTTGTGCCCCCCCTTTTTAAATACATTGACATTGTTATACACTTGATTTGCACATTTATTTGTCTTTCCTCTACCAAAGGCCAACAAATTAAATGCCACTAATGGGGAGCAGCACTCTTTGTTTCAACCATTATAGTAGCATGGATATGAAGTTTAAAACTGCCATTTCAACATGGCAAAACAAATCTTTTTTTTAGGTCTAAACCTTCATTTTCAATACTTATAGGTCTCTCCTAAGTTAGTCCCCAATTGCCTATAGGGATACATAATAACTTTTAAGGCTTAGTTTCAGTTTGGGAGCAGCGAGAAAAATGGTTCAAGGACTAATTTTAATAGCTAATTTGGATTTAATATTCCCATTTGCAAGGGACACTTTTAGAAAGATGTCATTTTCCTGCCTAAAGCCAAAAGGGTCTTTCTTCCAATGTCCAGTCTCACATGACTGCTGATGTCAGCCCTGTGACAAGATGTGTATTTCTCCAAGATAGTGGGCACATTGCTTGGGTGTGGGGAGGTGATTTTCTACCTTTAGCAGGATGGACCTAGCCCCTCCCTGACCTTCAAAGGATGCCTACCCTGTCAATGACAAAAGTAGATTACACCTAGTCCTGCCTCCCTTTTGTCTTCCTAAACAACTTGGCCGCAAAACTAGAGGGAGGGGGAGCTACCATAGAACAGGTTTGAAGTGACTAGTAGGGAGAGCTTCCCTAGTTTTGCTCCCTCATTAGTAGGTGGGTGCAGGGATCTCTGATCAGGAGAAGAAAGGTTCAGCCAAGCGTGAATTTGGGAAAGAGTGGTACTGTGAGATACCCTACAATGAAACCCACAGGAAATGCTGCACAAGAAGCTAGTGTCACCACTGGGAACTTTCACTCCATTGTTTAGGAAGTGACCAGGAGTTTACCTGGCCCATTGGCTAGCAATGGGTATACATGTGGCATCCCTGTACACTCCTCAGCAAACTGCTATACCTTGAGAGATCAGAAGAGGGACTGCCTGCTGTCTGAGACCTGAAGGAAGACTTGGCCTGTTTGCCTTGAACACAGAAGTGACTCCGAGGGTCAGTTGGCTGAGCTTGTGTTTGAGCTATATGGACACAACAAGCTTCCAGAATCCACTCTCCTGCAACTACCCCCCAGGGGTGCCCTACGAGGTCCTGGTCACTTGGCTGCCATTAGAGTGTACTCCTCCTGTCTTCATTACTGCAAGAAGTCGGAATTGAAATCTTTTTGATAACTTTCTACCTGGAGTTCCAATGAAGACCGTCATCAGCGTTGAATCACAGGTCAGCCTCAACTTGCTGGTTTGCTCCATTGAAGGTGATCTGACTACCCAAAACGTTTCTAAGTTCTAATGCAGAGGACTTCATTGGAACCAACACCAAGAAGCATCCATTCGATTTCGAGTCCTTCTGCGGCATGGACTCCAGACATCACCTCTCAGAGCTTTCCCACATTTGCCAATGACAGCATCAGAACATCACTCTTTTGCATCCCTCTTCAGATCGAGTTTCTGGCTTGTCCCAATGAAGACCACATTTTTCTCCATGAACGTTTCTAAGTCAGATGATACATTTTCCACCTGGATGAACCTGGTCCTTGCATTTGAACAATGCTCTATCATGGTCGGCCTTAAATTTTTACTTTGACCAGTTCCCGCACAACCAGATTGCTGTTTTTTTTAGCTTTGTGCGTTTGAGCGTTATTTTTTATTAAAACTTTCAAAATTCATATCTATGGTTCAACTGATTGGGTTTTTGTTGTTTTGGTGTACTATTATTTATTAAAATATATTCTACTTTTTTTATTGGTGTGGATTTTTTCTTGTATTTTGATTTCTTTACACACTGCCTCCAAATTGTTTTTTTTGTTTTTTGTTTTAAATTAAACTTTTTTATTAGAATTTCGATAGATCAGCATACAGTGCATATCCTTGGGTAATATGTGTATCCCACACAATGTACATATGTATATACCAATATGATGCAGTTAAAGTGACAAAAAACATTTCCGTACATGTTCAAGCAATACACTAAGATAGAAAACACCCCCAACGCCCCCATCCCTCCAAACACTGCCTCTACGTTAAGCCCAACTGCTTTGTGCCAAACTAACAGAGGGTTAAGCACATGTTTAGTTAGTGAATTTAGTGTTTGACCGTTAGAAGGATTGAGAATAATATTTGAAGTGGGTTCACCCCCTCCTGAACTAATTCAACAATTTTTTTAATTGCTTTTAAAGGCGGGCTTAAGCTCAGTCAAGTGCAGCTCGGCAACTCCAGATTTGTGAACTGGCAAATAATGACAGCACAGGCATTCGGAGTAGTCATATCTTGTACAGTTAGTTTTCCAAAACACAAACCAATAATTATTGACATGATCCTTTGGCAGCAATGAAACAAGAAGAGTCACTGTCCAATTCTACCTTAACAATGCACACATCAGGGCTAAAAATAACTAATTATGAGTAGATGTAAATACAAACCAGAGCATTTTGATCATCACAAGAGGTTTTAACCTCATAAGTGCTGCGCCCAGTCCAACGGCCGACGCCACCACTACCTCGGGAGTGCTGCCGTCGGCCGTTGGACGTTCCAACTGCACCTGCGCAATGGAACGTTCAGCACTGGAGCTGGACGTTCCATAGCTGCTAAGGTGTTAAACATTTTCAAATTGGGAAGATATACCAAAGGCATATACATATTCATCACTCAGATGAGACAGAGAGAAATGATGAGTATAGAGCATAAAAACGGTTTACTATGTATAATATATGTTCATGCATTGTTGTGGCTACCATACTTTGCAGCCAATGCTCATGTTTCAGGAGGGGAGACTCGTCCCCAACATCTCAAGAAACACATTTCAGTAATTGTACGAGATGAACCATTCCATCTCTTTAAATGGAAGGTCAAATTAGACATATCAGTAGCGTGATGTTATAGGACAAATTGTGGCATAAAAGGTACAATTAGTGCGCCAGTAGCATTCATTGTGTATGCAATACTTTGCCATACTTTGTGTATGGAAGGGAAGAACCACAAGAAGTGAATCAAGTCAAAACTCTTTCTCTACAGTGCTAGCAATCAGCAGATGTGGCCACATTAGCCAGACTGAATTTCCGCAACATCCAGTGCCAACCATCAAGTAGTTTAAAAGGCTAAACTTCAGTCTAGCATCTCTTCAGTCTAGCTTCGCAAAGGCCACAACTGTATTCAACTAGTATAGAGGACCAGTCGTCATCCCTGTATTGAGTCGCAGAGGTGGTTTGCCACCTATCATTCGGACTGCATCTCAGGGGTTTGGAATTAATTTCTTCTAGAAATGTGGGGTATGGACCTGAAATCACACCTTTGAAATAGTACCAATGTTTTAAGTAGAGATGGACAAAAGATTCTGCTATCAGAATAGTAATTAAGGGTAGGCAGTGTTCAAGTTGTAAGCATTGCCACAGCTGTCCATCGTGAAGCTGGAATTCCATTTGTAATGATTTCAAGGATTTCCCAGGGTTACCCTCCAATAGTTTTCCTATGTGAGTTACCCATTTTTGTACCAAGGTCTCCAGAATGTGAGTTGACCACCAATCAGAAGCACAGAATTGCTAGATTACCGCTGTCCATTAAACAGGCCATGCATTCAAATAAGTTTGTGTGCACACAATCGGTTTCCCACAGCAGATGATTCATAGGTCTTGAGTAGGAGAATGATGTGAAATAAATCCAGCTTGCATTAGAGATGCTTACTTTTAGATGATTTTCTATGAGAAGCCAGTCTGGGGTTTCAAACAGAAAAATATGCACAGTGCACTAGGTGATCTGTGGATGTCTAAAGCCATCAGAGGTGTGTTCTCTTGCAGTTTCGATATCTTAAGACAGGACCATTGAGGCCCCCAGGCATATGTCTTAAATAGTAATTCTACTTGCTGAAAAGTTTTTGGGGGAAAGATAGGAGGAGCATACGGAAAATGCAATTAAAGGGAGGTGCCACCACAATTTCAACAGTTTGCACACCACCCTAAAGAGGGTTGCAACGTTGATCAGGGCTTTTTTGCTTCTCTTGGGGTTGCTGCTGCAGTTGCCCACTGGCCCCGCAAAAGGGCTCTTTAGCTGATTTTATTTAGTAAAACGCCTTTGTGGTAAGTGTGGGTGTGCGGGGTTAGTGCAGAGGTGGGTTAAAAATACTGTGATGGAACCCATATTTTTCTCATTTATTCCTGGCTCCGTCCGGTATAGTTAAGAGCAGAAATCAAACTGTGACCTTCCACCAATGAGGAAGTATAGCCTGGTTAAAAAAGGTGAGTAGTGATAAAGGTCATGGGGTCGACATGTTTCACACCCTGATGGTCCAGAAAGATCCTTAGCGTTACTTCAGGACCAAATGAATTAAGAGAATTGATAATGTACAAAGTAGAAGAGATCAGGGGAGGAAAAATGCCCTGAAAAGGAAGTCTCGAGCAGACTTCTTGTGGCATTTGCAGAGTGAAATTTAGTTCAACCAACGCCTGAAATGTCATTATCCAACCCTAACATGAAGGGGAGGGCCTCAGTGGAGGTAGTAGGCTGAACGTAATGGCAACAGTGACCAGTAGAAGCATAAGTACTCTCACATACCTGCATCCATCACTATTTTTGTATACTCCAATATATCCCATCAACGTGACACACTCACTGCAGAAAATAATCTATCTGGGTCTCAGTACCTCGAGCGCATAATAAAAAGGTATTTTATCACTTGGTGGGATATAGCAGGCGGGAAAGGTTCAATAGAGCATGATCCAAAATTAAATCATTGGCAGCATCCTTATCTAATGCTCTATCAACTTCCAGAGGATCTGAACTGTCAATAACGGGGTCTATAGTGAGTCTATATCTTCTTTAGTCCATATTCCACTGGTAGTCTGGCCAGTTCGAAATCGAAATCAGCATTGTTATCATTGGAATCATACACAGATCCAAGAATCACATATGAAGAATAGACCTGAAATTTTACGAAGGCTTATCTTGGTCATTGTTTTCAACTAGGGAGAGGAGTTGGCCTAACGTCTAGGGTGGTCGACCTCAAATCTGGGGAACTGGGTTCGAGTCTCGGCAATGACGCTGAACATCCTGTGATTCTCCCCGTGCCTAACACAAATTAATGTATCCTCATGTAACGTAACTGGTGCTATGTAAAGTGCTCTGATACCCGATTCTGGTCAAATTTGCGCTATATAAAACTTTGTAAAAAAAGAAAAACTTCTTCCTGGTATGTTTTTATACAGCAAGATAGCCACCACACCTTTTTGGGGTGTAACACCCGTAGGTGCATTCTTGTGTATTATCATCTACTAAAGTCTTACCTTATGGCCACTGGTGTTCATACATTTCTAAAAGTAGCCCCATGCAGAAGGGTGCCTGATGTTAGCATTTACCTTAGCTTACAATGTTAAAAGTACATGTGTTTTTCTGTATTTTATGGTTATTTAGCTTTGAAAATGGACCGCTGTCTATGCAATCATTTTGCTTATAATTCTCCTTTTCCTCCTGACTGCCCTTTCCATGTTTCTCTCTTTTCACAGTTCATTGCTTGTTGCTGATAGCCATAGCCTGTGACTCCTTCTAAGGTATAACTGTCCATTCGTTCGGCTTCAATCCTTCTTCAGGCAATTCAGGGGCTAGCTATAGGGTTCACAGGACTGTGACTTCTGACAAAATCACGGCACTGATTGATGGACAGACCTGCCCATGTGCCCTATCAAGTTATTCAATCAATGTAATTTATTGCCTGGCATGCAGTGGGTGTTACTGTGGGCCATCCTCTGCATCACCTATTATTTTTTTATGCTGCCCCAGATTTACAAGGCTGAGGCAGCACAAAAACTAACGCTGTGGAATACCAGGCGTTAGAATTTCTCCTCGTTTTTTGCTCTTTTCATGTGGGCTGATAGAGCAAATTGCCATTATTGATTGTTTACGTGCAGGAAGGTGTCCCTTCTGGTACATAAATAATTGTTCCTGCAGTGCAGGCACCCTTCCCACCTGGCAGCAGGGTGCCTGTGCTGGTGCTAAGCAGCTTTTTTGCATCAGTGCAAGGGGAAACGCAGGGGTGCACCCTATTCATATGAATACTGCGCATCCCTGCATTTTCAAATTGTTGGCGCCTGGTGCTGACAAATTTGGCACATCTCCGCGCTCCAAAATCTTTAGTGAAATGCCCCCCTGTGCTTAATTTGAGCCGGTGGATGATGGTGGGGGCCACCAGCACTTTTTGGGGGGGATCAGCACTTATTTTGACTGAGAACAAGAGAGGGAAAAACACACAAATCGTAATGACAAAGGAAGAGGAAGACGGTAAAACATTCAGAAAGAGGGACCTGCGAGAATGAGATAAAGGGGCGGGGAGTGTCTAGTTGTGGATTACAGAGGCATGAGGTGAATTTAATACTACAAGTCTCGATACATGCCATGCCTACATTTAATTGTACCATCCACGAGCTGCTGAGCAGAACTTTGGGCACCAGCACTTTTTCTTTTACAAATTAAACCCTGGTAGCTCACCTCACCCTATTGTGCAAGACGAACATAGGAGCTATAATCCTTAAGAGTGCGACGAAATATTGTTGATTTACGGATTTTTAAAAACTCTAATTAATTCTAGTTTCCTTTATACTCTCAAATCTACACAAAACCTTAACCTTGTAAACTGAAATGCACCCCTCCAAACTCCTCATCTTCTAAACTCAAGTGAATTTGGAACCTACTCTTGGCCCTGCGTTACCTTCAGTCTTTGAATCCAATATACAAGGAGTCATCTTCTTTAACACTCCCAGGTACAAACTTTCAATCTTTGTTCACCGTTTCCTTTACTGTGTATTTGATACTGTAACCTATAATCATACAGGTTTTAGGTGGCTCTGCAAACACAAGTAGAACATCTATTTCTCGGAAATTGATAAATAAATGGCCTTAATCTACCTACGAAATGGAACGTTGATGTCATAGCAATAATTGCTAATACACAAACCATAATAAAATGAGGTCTTATACAAGAAAATAAATTAGCTAGAGGCTTTGCTGATGTAATAAAACAGTCAGAAATAAACTGCAAACATATATTGTTTTTTTTGTTGAGTTAAAAAGAGAATACATGGTGTGCTTTCTCACGATAAAAAGGCATTTTGCAAACTCAATGGTTTACATTACTGGCTCCATTTAAATTAATGGCATCAATCTCGGATAGGCAGCATGTTATTTTGTACTGTTTGCATTGCTCACACTGAACGCATAAGTGCCCAACATAACTCATTAACTCACGTGTTATTCGTACCAGAGAAAGATAGGCCTATTGGAGAAGCAAATGACTGAAGAACACGGCTGCTTCCTGAATTAATCCCCCACAAAAAAAGAAACATGTGGACCTAGTCGTAGCCTAGTGCACAGTTAACAGGTCATCAGAAACAGGTAGTGTAAGATTCTATTCTTTACTTTGAATGAGCCCTGACTAGTGCTAGTTCTTCTACTTCTGGGGGACCTTATCTCCGCACAGGCTGCCCCTGCCCTACTCTGCATTTGAATGTCCTTTGTTGCCCTCACTTACTGCATTCACCCATCTCAACAGAGAGAGTGGTTTAAGTTGGGATCTCTACAATTCTAGTATCTTCAGGACATGGCAGATTTACCGGTAAGTTGTCCTCCCAACTGCAATATTTCGACCGCTCATATTTCAAATTCACTCTTTAAACAGCACAAATAATGGCCACCTAGTGGTGTTAAGACTAAAGTCCTGTGGCCTCATTTATGAGGTTTTGCCATAGGCGTTGCCGCAGGCCATCTTTCTGTGCTGCACTACGGCAAAAGAAAAGGGCAGGAATGAGGTTTATCTATCGGATATGGCGCATTCCTGTTCTTTTGCCCTGCACCGGCACACAACAGGCTACCGTAAGCCAAAGCAGACACCTTTGCACCATGGCGCAAGGGTACCTGCATTGCGGGGATCATTATTTTTGTGCAGGTAGGGAAATCTTCATGCACAAAAATATTCACAAGAGGATTTACCTCTTTCTGTGTGTGCTTCAAAATGCAGCACGCATAGAAAAAGAAAAAACTAGGAGAAATATAGATATTTTTCTTCGTTGGGCCTTCCTTATGCCTCCCTTGGGGAGTCGTAAGATTTTGGCACTGCCTCAGATTTACGATTTCCCGTAAATCTGGTGCAGGGTCAAAAAGCCTTGGATGTTGCAGAGAATGCCCCCGACAACAAGCATTGCACGCCCATTTAACGCAGAAAATGTGTTAAAGGGGACGATATTTATGAGTCATCATTAAGCCAAAAAAAATGGCTTAGTGCTGCCTGATAAATAGGAAGCAGGTTCCTGCGCCATGGAAAGGAACATCACAAAAAAAGATGTTCCGGGCGCAAGGGGCCTCACACATGAGACCCCTAGTCTGACAAAGATTCAGCACAAAGGAATGTAATAAATGTGGAATGCTGAAAAGTGTTAACAATCAAAAGGAGAGTGATATTCAAATAAAAATGCTGATTATAATCACAACTCTAAGACGTAGGGCCAAAAAATAGGCAATTTATCTAATTTCCCCCTGATCTATCTACATATCCTTCAAATAATAAACCCTTATATTCATTTCCATCAGGTGTACAAGAAAGCATGACATCACAAGGTAGAATAGAAACCGAAATAAAATAGTAGCATATGCCACTATACATGTGTTTAACCCCTTCGCTGCTAGGCCTCCCCGTGTTAAGCCTTTTTTTGGCTATTTGGGCTAGTTCTCGCTTAGGCCCCTGTAACTTTTTTGACCTCATTAGGTATCCATGCTGAATTTGCATCCTTTTCTTCCAACATCATGGGGATTCTAAAGGTAGCCAGGGTTTGTGGATTCCCCTGGAGGGGACCCTCGAAATTAGCCAAAATACAGCTAAATTGATTTTTGTTTTTTTTTAAATGGGAAAAATGGGCTACAATTTAAAGTGTCTGTTTTTTCCCTGCAAATGGTATCAACAAAGGGGTTGTGGTGCTGAAAACACAATCTTCCCAGCTTTCAGGGAAAAGCAGACTTTTGTCAGAAAACAAACATGTTTTGGCATTTTTCTGGGACATAGCCTATTTTGCTATTTTTTGTGCTTTCAACCTCCTTCCAATTAATGGTAGAATGGGTATGAAAGCAATAAAGGATCCTGGAAAGCTATAATTCTAAATTCAGCAAGGGGTCACTTGTGTAGATCCTTCAAGTTTTCTTTATAGAAACTAACAGTTGAATATAGGACAAATTGAAAATTAGTTGAAAAAAACAGCCATTTGTGTCAACGTTTTCACCTGTAACTTCTTCTAATTATGACGGCTGTTTAAAAGCAATATATCGTTACATCCACTGGCCCTTTCTGATTGTGTGAATATATAGGACTTGTAGGTTCACCAAGAACCCGACAAACTCAGAGCCAATAACTGAGCAGTGTCTAGCAATGTTTTTTTATGTACCGGGTATATAGCAATTAATTTGGGAATATATATACATGGAAAAATGGGTATGAAAGACACCTATGTATTTCTGAAATTGGAACAAAATATAGAGTAATGAAACAGTAGATATTTGCACATTTCAGAAATTGTGAGTACCCATACTAGCATGAGAATTAAAGGTAATTTTTTAAAATGACTTCTTTTTTACACATTGTCTTTCATTTGGAAGGCAGAAATGCATCAAAAGTCAATAGGTAATAACAGTTGCTCTAAATTCTGGGTTACCCTAAGTCTCCCGATAAAAATGGTAGCTCACTTGTGTGGGTAGGCCTAGTGCCCGTGAAAGGAAACGGCTCAAAAAGCAACGTGAACACACTTTATTTTTACAGTGAAAACAGACCCTTTTTTTGCAAAGTGCCTAGCTGTAGATTTTGAACCCTAGCTCTGGCGGTACCGAGGACAACCTAACAAACTTATACATTTTTGAAAACTAGAAACACAGGGGCATCTAGGATGGTGTGACTTGACTGGCTCTCACCAGGTTCCATTACCCAGAATCCCTTGCAAACCTAAATGCTTGTTAATAAAAACACACATTTTCCTCACATTTCTGTGGTGAAAGTTCGGGAACCTGCTTGGATCCGCAAAATTCACCCACCCCGCGTTCCCCTAAGTCTTCCAAGAAAAAAGGTACCTTACTTGTGTGGGTAGGCCTAGTGCCCGTGACAGGAAACAGCCCAAAAAGCAACATGGACACACCACATTTTCACAGTGAAAACTGAACCTTTTTTTGAAAAGTGCCTAGCTCTACATTTTGAACCCTAACTCTGCCGGCACCTAGGGAACCCTAGCAAATCTATACATTTTTGAAAACTAGATACCCAGGGGAATCCAGGATGGGGTGACTTCAATGGTACTCATCAGGTTCTGTTACCCAGAATCCCTTGCAAACCTAAAATTTGTCAAAAACTCCTCTTTCCTAATATTTCTGTGGTGAAAAGTTCTGGAATATGCGCGGATCCACAGAATTCCATCCACCCCGTATTCCTCAAAGTTTTCTGAGAAAAACGGTACCTCACTTGTGTGGGTAGGCCTAGTGCCTGCGACAGACCACAATTTCACAGTGAATACTGACCCTTTTTCTGCAGAGGGCCTAGCTGTAGATTTTGAACCCTAGCTCTGACGGCACATAGGGAAAGCAAGCAAACCTATACGTTTTTGAAAACTAGACACCCAGGGGAATTCAGGACAGAGTGACTTGTCTGGCTCTCACCAGGTTCTGTCACCAAGAATCCCTTGAAAACCTCAAAATGTGTAAAAAAAAAAAAAAAACGAATTCTCCTCACATTTCTGTGGTGGAAAGTTCTGGAATCTGTGTGGATCCACAAATTTCCACCCACCCCGCATTCTCCAAAGTAACTCGAGAAAAATGGTACCTCACTTGTGTGGGTGGGTCAAGTACCCACGACAGGCAAGGGCCCAAAACCTATTGAGGTGACATCAAAATTACCTCAAGCAAAAAAACCTGGTTTTGCACAGGGTGTCCCATGAGTTTTTGGCCCCGGGGTCAGCGTCCATCTAAGGAAACCCACCAAACCCACACATTTCTGAAAACTAGATACCTGGGGGAGTACAGCAAGGTACAGCTTGTGTGGTTCCCCTAACATTTCCCTACCCAGAATCCCCTAGAAACTCAAATTTAGCTGAAAAAACACATTTTCCAAATATTTATGTGTGGAATCCCAATGCGGGCACAAATGGCCTACCCCATGGCATTCTCCTTAGTGTCCCGAGTAAAATGATACCTCACTTGTGTGGGTGTCCAATGCAGAATTGGCTAAAAATGCATTTTTTTTAAAAATGTAGCGCTTAGAATTGTCGGTACTATACCCTAAATCCCTATGTTTTGGGCTCTTCCTAGTCACTGGCCCTTGCCCCACCCACACAAGTGAGGTATCATTTTACTCAGGAGACTGTGAGGAACGCCGTGGGGCATGGTAATTCCACCCAAAACATTGTGGAAAATGTGTTTTTTAGCTAAATTTGAGGTTTGCAGGTAATTCTAGGTAGGGAAACATTAGGGGATCCATGCAAGCCATACCTCACTGGACTCCCCCGGGTGTCTAGGTTTCAGATATATGTGGGTTTGGTAGTTTCTCAAAATAGCTGCCGAGCCTGGGGCCAAAAACCCAGTTCACCCTCATTGCAAAACCAGGTTGCTTTGTGATAGGTCATTTTGATGTCTCCTCAATAAGTTTTGGGCCCTTGCCTGTCGCGGGTACTTGACCCACCCATGCGAGTGAGGTATCATTTTTATCAGGAGGCCTGGGGAAATGCTGGGTGGTAGGAAATATGTGGATCCACATAGATTCAAGAACTTTCCCAGACAGAAATTTGAGAAACAAGTGAGTCTAGTTTTAAAAAATGTGTGGGTTTGGTAGTTTTCCCTAGATGGCCACCAAGCCTGGGGCCAAAAACTCATGTGACTCCCTTGCAAAACAAGGTTAATATCGGATACATAGGGGGCTGGATTCCTGACTCTGAGAGTGACCTCGGCTCTGCTGGGTCCCTAGTACATGATAGGGCAGGGGGATTAAAACTACCTTTAAGTCCCTAGTATATAATAGAGCATGGCAGTTTAGGGGCCAACAGCCATTTCTGCATGTGCAAAGTGTGCTCTGCAGAGAGCTTGCGGGCATTTTAAAAGCAGTCTTCTGTGTTGCAGCACTGCTTTTAAATGTAGATTTTGGCCAAACTAGACTTTGCTGGTACGGGCTCCTAAAAAGTAATAAACAACAATGATTTGGAATAGTAGGTACCCCAGGGTCTCCCCTACATGTCCCAGGGTGGGGGGGAGTTTAACGTATTTAGAAGGAGGTTCCTTATAAAAGAGGTTTTATATGCCCTGGTGATAGAGAAATTGCATATTTCACTTCTCCCATTGTAGTAATGTCCTTCCCAAAATCGACTTTGATGCTAGGAGCACTGTGGAATAAGTATCTACAATATTTTTACATATTCAGGATCCCTAAAGTCTCCCCTAGATGTCCCGGGGGAGAGGGGTGTCATGCAGGTACACGGAGGGTCCTTATAAAATATGTTTTAAAGGCCTTGGTGTTGGAGAAATTGCACATTTCATTTTCCCCATTGTAGGGGACCATAAACTATGGAGTTTCAAAGGGGGATAGGACGGACAGGGAATGACAGGCTAGCTACCCACCCGAATAAGGCAGGAATTTGCAGATGGTAGGGGGAGGGGAACAATTTAAATCAGCCATACTGAGGTTGGTTTAGCTAGTTCTTGCTTCTCTGCCGTAAGTTCAGCCATTTTGAATTTTGGAAAAATAGTGCCACACTTTGGAGGAAGTGGCAATGCTCTGTGGTGTTGCCTTGAACCTTAGAGAAAGGTGCTCTCCTGCTTGACCCCAGAGAACACTGAATAAATATGTGAGAGGTGCAGAGCATCTCAGATCTGCTGCTAGAAGAAGAAGAAGGCTTTCCAAGCTGGAAACTTAATTTGTACCATCGGGCCCTGCATTCTTACTGACGGTGCTTGCTGCATTATCTTGAACTGCAGCCTTTTGCATGTGCCTTGCTTCAAGAAGAATAAAGAGTAGACTCCCTGAAAGCTACAGGTAAACAGAGCTCACTTGGACCTTCACGACCAAGAATCCCCAGCCTGGAGTGCATCTTGTGGATTTGTAAGGGTTTTGTCCAAGTGCATTGAGCGAACTGAATTTCCAAACTTTCAAGGACCATCGTGGATATTCCAGTCCCTTGGATTGTGTTTTGGACACTTTGCAACCACCAGAGAAACTTTAGGAAGAGGTTCCAGAAGTTTGGTTCAAAAAGCTTCAGAGGGGGACCGACTTAACCATGAGAGCCAAGCTGGTGACCTTCAACCGTGAGCCAGCCTGCCCTGTTGGTTCTTCCTGCTGGAACGCTCCGGAGGTCAGACATACAGAGTTTGACTGGGAGCTCCATGGAAAGCAGCCTGGCGAAGCATCGCCGAACCCAGACTAGTGAAGAGCACCAAGGGACCCGGTGGAAAAAGCTCCAGAAAAGTTTCTAAGTCCAAAGGTAAAATCTCGACCGAGGCCTAACGCAAGGGCTTTATCTCGGTCCATCTGACCTTTTACTTTGTCCTGCTCTAGCGCAACCAGATGTCCCAATGTGGCGTTATAGGTACTATATAGTGCTAAATCTTAAAAAATTCATATCTCCAGTTCTCTGCATTGGATTTCTTTTTATTTTGGTGTCATTTTTAACATATAAGTATTTCCTATTTTTATAATTTGGTGCTCGATTTCTATTGTGTTGTGTCTTAACTATTTACTAAAATTGGTGTTTGTAAATGCTTTACATACCTGTCACCTAAGTTAAGCCTGCATGCTAACAGCCAAGCTACCAAGAGTTGAGCATTGGAATATTTAATTAAGACATGTACATGTACATGTACTGTGTTAGCAGTCCTATTGCTAATCGTAGATGTATATTTACCACTACTAATATCCCACTTTCCAACACATTGTAAGAATGTTATGTTCTTCCTGCGTGTTTAATCAAAACTAGAAACTACTACTTCTTTAAGAATTACTGGGTTTACCACAAATGGTTGGATTTCAAGGAAATCCAGCTGTTTTTACAATTTGTCTTTCATGCTTTTTGATGTTGGATATGTCTGTTCTAAATAGGGTTTGCATTTTTTGTTTATAAACAGTTATAGGAATGCAAAACTTCACCAATATAGTCAGAAAGTTAAACTTACACTTTTGTGTAAGTTTACAATGTTTTCCTATTCAAAAAAGTATTTTACAAGTAGTATCTTTACGGCCACAGAGGCTTCGCTCTTGTGAAGGAGACCCTACACATAAAAGAATAGGAGACTGCACCATGAGTGCAGAGACTTTGCAGTAAAAAAAATGCTAAAATAACTTTTGAATGGGAGACAATCATAAACTTACATAAAAGTGTAGGATTGCCTTTGTTAATCGAGCCCTCAGTGTTAAAAATGGATAGACAAGGTATAACAAAACTGCATAGAGGCCAAAAACATTTCATGACATAACATTTATGGACAAGAGTTGGGCTAAGGCATAGATGTAAACATAACTATGCTTACTTTTTTTCATAGGTTTGTCTAGTTTGCAATTTATATTAGAGGAAATGGTTCTGTTTTCTGTAGCCGAGGCTGTGGCAGATGTAACAGATTTCAAACATAGTTCCAAAGCTCTGAATGATATTTTGAGTTTAAGGAATATGCTGTGCAGCTGTCATCTGTCCATAAACACCTCCATGTCATTCTGATTAATTGGAAAACTTTATAGTATTCGTCATCCTTTTTGCAGTGTTTGAGAAGCTTAAAACAGTATTGGCCAACATTTTTGTAATATTGCTTATAATTTTCAGATTCCTTGTGCATAGTACATGCTTTAAAGTTAGCCATTGCAAAACATTTATTTTTGTGAAAATTATGGTTTCTTCCCACAGAGAACAACCCCATTACCCATGTATTCTTCCTCTGCTGGCCTATTGTTAAATACGTTTTCCTACTAATGCTTCTTGCTGCTAGGGGTATTTGGTCATCGTGCAAGTAGCCAGTGACCCCTGTGGTGCACCCCCTGAAGAGAATTGCAGAGACTTCTCAGCTGAGGGAAGGAAATTCTAGCTCAGCCTGATAGGCTAGACTATTTGAATCTGAAGGATACACTCGTACTCACTTGCAGTGATGTCACATGGCCCATAGGGACATTGTCGCGCTAGCACGCTGCATTTTGACTGCTGCTTTACGCACTATACTACGCTAATGTATTTTGCAATAATTTCAATGGCTGTTTTCACATGCTGCATTCACTCTCTGCATGTTCCTAGGATTTTCTCTGAATATTGTGAGCAAGGTCGAGCAACAATGCCCTGTGTTATTTTGTTCTGGTCAGGCCTTAGCATCTAGACAAAACATACTGTTGTTTGGGAAAACGTACTTTGGTCTTCTTGGCATACACAAACATGTAGGACACACAGGGAAAAGAGCGAGACAGCACCTTTGATGTAGGTCTACTCTCTATATGCTAAGGTAGGGGGTCTGTTGACAATGCCCAGAGATCATATAATAATACCGCTTCTTAGAAAGGGAGGGAAGTTTGGCTCTAGTGTCTTTTCATTATGACATTCCCTTTCATGATATATGGACTAGCTGCTATAATGACTGTATTTGTACTATGCATTTTCCTGCTTGTTGTGGCAAATATACTACATGTTTGGGCTTGTTAGTTAAAATAAATATTTTAAAGTTCTTTGTGTCTCTGTCAGATCTTATTGTGGACAAGTACAAGAGTGTGAGTGAAAGGGTGTGTCTTGTTATTGCGATTCCTGAGAGATCTGGGAGTGTTGTGATCTGGGGTGTGTAATCATTTGTTTCTCTGTGAGTGAGTAGGAGAGCAATTGAGACACTATAGCTAGTCAGTCCTGGGCTCATGGGTACTAAGGTGGTAGGATGACTCAGTCCCTATACACCAAGGTTCTATAGTACTGCGCATAGTTCTTTTGGGCAGAAACACTGCAACAGTGGGCCTAGCCCAACTTTCTGAATGTATACATCTAATAAGGAACTTCCCTCTACCTAGTTCAGCACCTTTTCACCCTGATTCTCCATGGATCATTCAGTTGCAGGTGCTTTTGAAATGTGGAGCAGAGTGCTGCCCATTTCCTCCTGGTTGTGATCAAGCCTGCAGTACCCTGATAACTCTCTGTTGTCATGCCCTGCAACAGCTGCAGCCCTTACCTGCATGGAAGCCCCTGGTAGGCCCAAGAAGATGAGACACACTTCACCTTAAAGACCTCTCTCACCAGAAACAGAAGGGCTGACCAAGAAAATTATGGCTACAGTTTACACAAGCAGGAAATAGAGTGGTGACTTTGCCTGGAAAGCACATGCCCTCTCTGCACTACCTTTTCAGATTTTTGCTAAGGAGAATTAAGAGACAGTTCATTTTGCTCACTGAACCTGCTGTCTGACCACAATATTTAACCAAAAATAGTGTGGGACAGAAATATCATGGCCAGAATACTGTGATGTCATGAATATTGTGGACCTTATAATTAAAATAATAATATATTTTAGGTATTTAAAATTATTTTTCTAAAGTTGGATATATTAATATTCACTGAAAAAAACACAAATGAGAGGTGGTGTGTGAGTGTCTGTATAGATATGTGAGTGCAAGTGATAATACCATATTGATGGCTGACTGCATGTATGAGTGACTGTATGGGTGAATGAGTGGATGTGTGTGTAGAGCTAGGAATTAGTGAGTGGATGTGTACTAACTGGTATTGGTGTGTCAATGGCTTCCAAAATGATAGTCTGTATTTTAGAGTGGGTGTATCAATGGTTATATATGAGGGTATGATGAGGTGCATCACATTTTCACCTGGATGATGTCATCAGTGATATCATTTGAGATGTCATCAGTGATGTCACTGACCATGTCATGAATGATGTAATATGTGATGTCATCAGCAGTGCATTTGCGGGGCGCGAGTTATAGTTAGCTCAACTAACTATAACGGCTGAATTTCTATGGTTTTGTAGAAGTGAAATGTCCAACTAACTATAATGACCCTGAAACCTATGGTTTTTTCTGTAAATTTCCAAGGTTTTTTAAATGCTACTTTCTAACTATAACGTGCCTGAAATCTATGTTTTTTTCAGTGAATTTGTAAGCTTTTTTAAATGCTAATTTCTAACTATACCGTCCCTGAAACCTATGGTTTTTTCAGTGAATTTCAAAGGTTTTGTAAATGATCATTTTTAACTGAAATGATCATTAAACCTATGGTTTGTTCAGTAATTTTGTTTTTGTTTTTTCTGATATATTTCAAGTTTAATATCCTAAAAATTGTTTTTGTTATTTTTTGTTGTTATTTAATTTATATAATTTCTTCTGTTTTCTTACATATGGGAAATCTCACTTTAATAACATATTTAATGCCACAGTTAATTTTCAAACCTACCCCCTTTCTCCTTAATGCCTGTTTCCTTAACAACAGTTCATTGAACACTCAACTGAACTCACAGGTCACAATTTCAGCACACAATGTTACAAATACAAACAGCAAGTATGCTTGACTTTCCAAAATATGAGCTTATTCTCTCTAATGTACCTTTGAAACATTTCTTAATAACCAATAGGAAACATGCTTTTTAAACACAGAAACATGCACCCTATGTTTGACTATATAATGTTCTTAAACAGCCAATCATTTCTCTCATTTTTTTTAACTACATCTTGTCCACCATTTTAGATATCTCTCATTCTACCAACTTCCTACTTCAGCTACAGACATCTTTTCAGTGCATCCAGACTTCCCTTCAAGATGCTTAGAGTCTGGATTTTGGGACACATCTATGTTTTCTGTTGCAAAAAGTATGCTGAACACTGAGGTATTGACAAAGATCTAGCTTTGCAGAATGTAGATATTAAATGTATTGGAAAAAGAGGATGTAAAGTGGCACCAATTGATGCCTTTGGTTAAAGCCTTTTTACATCTCCAACCCCCTGACCTCATGATTGTCCACTGTGGAGGCAATGACCTAGGAACTTTGACTTGGGTAGGGGTGGAAATGCTAATGAAGGACACCTTTGCAGAATTGATGTTGTTTTAGCCTTAAACTGTATTTCTATGCTGTAACATATGCCAAAGACAGAAATGGAAGTGGTCCAATCGATTATGTCCACAGATTGAGAAAGCTAGAAAAATAAAGCTGTTTCTGCTTATCTCAGAGCCCATAGGATGGGCTGCATATACAACAACAATCTGCGTTTTGATATGGATGGCATTTACAGGAGTGATGGTGTACATTTCACAGATAAGGGAAACAGAGTCCTTCTCAACAACCTAAGGCTCTGCATCGGAACTTACATGTAGCTACAAAAATCTCCCAATAAACACAAGGGCCTGGCTTCTTTGTTGGGGACCATGGGGGTAGCCCCAATGCACCCACAGTCCCTGCCGGATCTTCGCCTCCCTGCTGCAGCTTCCAAAATCCAAAGCAGAGTTTGCTATGGTAGGGTGGGAACCGTGCTCCTGTCCTACCATAGCAAACAGCACTGTCCCAGGGGTGGGCACCCTGGGACACTGCAGGAGCTGGCCCTGGGGGTAGAGGTCCCCATGGTCATCAAGCGCTTCATGGGGGGGGGCGTGTGGCCTCCTCCCACAATATCTGAAGCCCCTGGGAGGTGGTGATCCCCGGGCACGGGGGTCCATAACAGACCCCCAAATTTTAATTTTAAGTGCCCCGGGGAGGTGGTGGTCCCCAGGGCAGTGTGGGGGGATATGAGCTCCCCCCACACACATTTGTATTTATAGCCCCAGGGAGGGGGCGGTCCCCGGGGCTTGGGGTGTCCCGCAAGGCCCCCCATCTAATTTCAATTTGTGTCCCGGGGAGGTGGCGGTCCCCGGGACTGCAGGGGCCTGTGGGCCTTTGCAAATTATTTTGCCAGTGCCCCCAGGACCTGGCCCACCCGAGGGCATTTTCAAACAAAATGCCTAATTTTTTTAAATTTCTCGGCAGAATCCATGACCCCAGCGCAACTTCTGCTGTTTAAAAAAATAACGTTCATTTTTTGCCTTGGGGGGCCTTGTGGGACCCCCTGAACAGGCCAAGGGAGGTAGGGTGTACCCAGCCCCCTTTTCTTCATTTTCATCTTTAATTTTACCTCATTTCTTCTGACTGGGTTACTGAGTCAGAAAATGGCTGCCAACACATTCTGGTTTGTAGTGTTGGCAGCCAATCAAAATGAAGTGCATGGTCGGGAGGGGTCGCGAACCCACCGCGGCCAACGATATCGAAACTTTCTTTTTTTAAATTTCTCAGCAACTACCAAACAGATTTACACCATTTTCAAAAAGGTCACTTTCTGAACCAGGAGCTACCTTTCTACCAAATTTGGTGTAATTCCGTTCTGCAGTTCAGTCTGTAGCCTGTCTCAAAAGTTCCTATGGAAATGAACACACGAAAAATGCATTTTGGGACCCCCCTTTTTTCTCAGCCCCCACGTGATAAATCACCCCCAAACTTCCAGGCTAGGAGCTGACCTGGATAGACTTTTTTTGGCAGAATTCCGCGAAGATTTGTCAAATGACGCCAAATTTATTAGCAAATCAAAAAATTATTTTCCTATGGAAACTATGTTCGAACTATAACTACCTACTGGCGACCGCCAGTAGGTAATTTAACCTAATTTGATACATTTTAGTTATTTTAGCATGTTATTAGTATTATAATAATATATCTGTTTAATTTGTTGTACTTTATGTTGTAATTTTTTATATAAGATGTAATTTGTTGGAAATTGCCCTTTCTGCAGGGCCATCCTCAAACCTTTGCCTTCCTCCTCCCCTTTTTGCTGAATTAGTTTTTGTTGGATGTAGGATTCTGGGCACTTTACTACTGCTAACCAGTGCTAAAGTGCATATGCTCTGTACTCAAAACATGATAACATTGACCTATCCACAATTGGCGCATTTAATTTACGTATAAGTCACTGGTAAAGTGCACTATATGTGCCTAGGGCCAATAGATTAAATGCTACTAGTGGCCTGCAGCACTGATTGTGCCACCCACTCATTAGCACGTTAAACAAGGCTCAGTCCTGCCATTGCAGAGCCTGTGTATGCAGCGTTAAACTGCCATTTTAACCAGACAAGTTAACCTACTTGCCTAGCTCACACCTCCCGTTTTATTACCTGTAAGTCATCCTTAGGATAGGTCAAAGAGAAATCCCTGGAACTTAATATATCTATACCATTGCAGTTACACTCAAACATATAAATAGCAGGCTACTAGGTTTAGCTGTGCTATGGGATGAAATGTAATAATAATTTCCACAAAGAAATAAGATTCGTTAACAATCTATTTTAATAAAAAATTTGATACATTGAACAATAAAAAAACACAATGGTTAAAATTTCAAAGAAATATTCCTTGAAAGATAAAAATATAGATTTCATATGCACAATTAAACAATACAGTAGATCTTAGGATAGGCCCTAGGTAACCACATGGGCAGCGAATTTAAAAAGAAGGACATGCACTTTTATGTTTAACATGTCCCGGTAGTGAAATACTCATAAATTCAATTTTAACTACTGCAAGGCCTATCTCTCCTATAGGCAGTTCTAGCTGGACTGTTCCGATGAGGAACAGGGTCAAGACTGATTTGCATATGGCTGGATTTGAACTGGGGTGGCAAAATGAGCTAAAGAACGATGATGTATTGAACCCAAATCTGTGACTGGGGGTGTGTCTGAAAAGTGTCAGCGCTCAATCCATCATATCCTGGCGTTTGCTTGCTTTATTCATCCTAAGTTGGCAGGGTATGCCCAGATGTGGGTCCCTTGCTCACTTTGCAACTGGATTCAGGCTAGCCTGGCTGACGAGGGGTGTTACCCTGAAACTGGTCCCAAGATGCTTGTTTCCGGTCCAGGGAAGATCCGGCTTGTCAGTTCCAGTTGGACTGTTCACATGAGGCACAGGGTCAAGACTGATTCGCATATGGCTGGGTCTGAACTGGGGTGGGGAAGAGAACTAAAGATTTTTATTTTTTACATTTTCAAATTGTATTTTTGTGGTCTGTATTCAAGTGTAATTTAAAACATGTCCCTGTTCCTTCTAAATATCCTCCGTATCACATGGCGAACCAGACTTCAAACAGAATGTAAACTGAAGGAGTGGACGGATCTTCGAGAGGCATTGGATCAAGGGGCCCGGGAGGCACAATTGAAATTCTGTCTGTTTAAGTCACTGCATTACTGCCACTGTACTCCCATAAAACTGCAGGCAGTGGGTCTATTACCTCATGCAAATTGCTGGTGCTGGTGCTGCCCCCATGACTGATGTGACCTGATACATGTTATCTGTGATTGTCCTTCGATACAACCTTTTTGGGAGGCTGTTGCACCATGCTGACCTACACCCCACCAATCATGTAACCTCTGCCTTGCCCCTGATGTTTCTACATGGTGTCACGACCTCCCCTGACCTTTCCCGCATTCAGGGCTATCTACTACATACAGCTCTTGCCACGGCTAAGTTCTACATTCTCCGCCACTGGTGTGAACCCCACCTCTCATGATGAATGGCTCTTGATGAGATACCAGACAGTATCCTATGAGACGGTCAAATATAACCTACAGGAGAATACAGAGACCTTCCTCCTAACCTGGGCACCTATTCAGATGAAGTCCACTGGCCCTTAAATGAGACCCCCCAAAAGAGTGTACAGATATCATATCACAGTGGCACTGCCCTTGAGATCCTATCTAGTCATGATCCTTGAGGGTGTGTGCTTTCGTCCCCCAATTTTCACTCCCACAACCCTCCTTTTCCAAATCTCTCCTTCTTTGCTTCTCGTATTCTTCCTCTCTTCCCCCTTCTCTTGCTATTTCCTCTCCGTTCACCCTGTCCCCCTCACCAGGGCATGAAGATGAGAGTATGGATTCCCTGTTTGCTTTTCCTCTATCCGTTTCTTTTTGTCATGTCATATTTTTCTGGCCCCAACCTCACCCTGCTGACCATTCTTTGTACAGGTGTCAACTCATGTGTCCTCCTTGATTTTGCCCTTCTTGTCCTTCAAGAGCCCCTGCCTTGTGGGAACATCACATGCTATGTACCTAGCGTGCTCTGTTTCATCTTGCACTGTGCTTTTTTCCGTATAGTATTACTGTTTCACATATGGTACTTTATGTTCCCTGTCTTTCTTTTCCCTATACACTGCTTTGTTTTAATATTCCAATACAGAATTCTGAGAAAAAACATTTAAGAGTTTGAATAGTATATGTGGCCCCTCAAAAGTTCAACTATTTCCCTTCTGTTGCTCACATTTGGAGTGCAAATAGTAAATCTAACACTTTCCTTACTGTTTGCAACAAAATTCCAAAGTCATGTCTTCAAAAAACCCTGTCCCTCCCAGATCTGACTGACATACTCAAGTCCCTCAAAGCCACTTATTAGGCAAATGATGTCTTTCTATTATATTTCATCAAACATCTCTCTGATGATCCTCTATTACCACTACTCACCATTGTCAATAACTCCCTCACTCAAGGTATCTTCCCACAAGGTATCATGACTGGCCAGATCCTCCCACTCTTACACTGGACCCTGATGACCTTGCCGACTACTGTTGAATCATTCATTAGTAAGGTAATTAAAAAAGCAGTATATAACTCCAAGGTCACTTCAAAACTAATCTCCTGCAAGACTACCAATCTGGTTTCAGATCATGCTGCAGCATTGAGACCACCAACTTACAATTTGTAGACGATGTCCTCTTGACCACAGATGACCCTGCAACCTGATATTGCACAACTTCTCAGCTTCCTTTGGCACAGTCGATCACCCCATCTTAATACACATCCTCCAGTCACAAATGGGGTTCGCTGGCAGTGTACTTCATGGGTTCTCCTCCTACCTACCCAACTGACACTAGTTTGCTCTCATGTGCACCTCCAGGTCAGAAAAGTTTCCTATCATATGTGGAGTCCCCCGGGTTTCCATACTGCCTCCTCTCATCTTAAACCGTTATATGGAGTGATTTGGTGCTCTACTCACAGATAGCACTGATATGCTGATGATAAACAATTCTGCTTAAAAGTCTCCACTGCTTCAGACATCCAATGCCTAAAACACTGCACATCATCCAGACCTGGATGGCCAGTGACTACCTGAAGCTCAATCCAACCAAGACAGAAATCCTATTATTTGTGAAGCACAACAAACAAGATACAGAACAAACTGGCTAAATGACAAGAACCTTAATGGCTTCAAGCCCCCAACTCTCATCACATGCCAAATCACTTGGATCATCCCGTACACTAATATCTTCCTCAAAGAACACATTACCAAAAAAGCAAAGAGTGCCTCACATCAAAGCCAAACCGTTTTTTGCTAGAAAGTGACTTCAGGACTTCTGTTCAAGCCCTCATACTCTTGCATCTAGATGGTGGTAATGCTCTAATCTAAGGCCTCCTAGAATCTACATTGGTACCAGCTGTGGTCGCCAGCAGGAGTTCCTGCAGGGCGGTGAAGTGGGCAGGGGGAGGGGCAGGGTGGGCGGTAGTAATGTATGGATTACAAAGTTTAACAGGTAAGTAAACATATAAATAAATAAAACAAATTGTGTTGCGTGGACAGCATCACCAAATGCGATGCAGGGCGCACAACGAAATTTGTTTTATTTATTTATATGTTTACTTACCTGTTAAACTCCATAATCCATACATTACTACCCCCCACCCTGCCCCTCCCCCTCCCCACGTCACCGCCCTGCAGGAACTCCTACTGCCGACTACGGCTGATTGGTACTCTTGGGGGCATCTTACATGCACAGCACGTTACATTCAGGGCCTAAAGGAAATATAATCACACCGACTCAAAACCAGATTGAACTCCATTGGCCACAGCATCTTCAAAACTAACTGCATCATTTACAAAGCAATCACAACCAGCATCCTTTCTTATCTGACAGACACCTCACCATCTCAGGAGGTTTTGTGGAGCTCAGTAAACTATTTGCAAACGTTTAATAAGTGAGAGCCACGCTCGCCAAATTGTATCTGCTTTTCATTTCAGATGAAATATTCCAAACGACCCTAATGGAAAATACTAACAGTAAATATTAGCATATAGAAAGAAGTGGTTTTAGGTATTAAAAACTGTGTTGAACAATGCTCCGCTCATGTAGCTAAATATAGACTTTGCACTTTAGTCAAGGGCACACTTCAATTATAGTGGTATGTTTCTTTTATGTGAAAGGTGTTTGCAAGTACACTTAAGTTTCTGTTTATTGTTCGCTTGCAATTCCCAGTTTCAACACAGAAACTTTTAACCATGGTGCACTGTGGAAAGAAATCTGGTATATCAGAAAATAACCTAATCCTACTCACCGAATATATACACTAAATAAAGGGGCTGTCAAATGTACTAAAATAGGAACTATATAGCATGCAGGTCCCTATTCATATAGATACAAGTTCATTTTTTTCAAATGAAGCATACATATGCAGAATATTATGAGTACATTTGCTTAGAAGGCTCGTTTTCAAATGTTCATTATAGGCTGATGCAGACAAATTCTTTAAATTCCATTTTTAGACACTGCATATCTGTAAAAGAGTTTTCGTAGTCAAACGCGTCCAATGTTAACCCAATTATTGTATTTTTGTAAATTTTAATAGATCGCTCGATTTCATTTGCTCCACTATTACACTTATTGATCTGGGCAGTGAGATGTGTCACGTGATCAGTCTGCACTGCACCCAATTGAACCCTGAATGGTTTGGTTTTGTCTTCTAGATGACAGTAAAGTTATACAATAACTGCTCCACGCATGTGTGAATTAGGGCAGAGGTTGTTAATGTTAATGTTAATGTTAAGATACACTTGTAGAGTGCACTGACACCGTAGGTTTCCTGGCGCTGAGATTGGGATTGAAGGTGATGGCAGAGGACTAGTGGGAACTCGAGAAGAGCCAGGTTTTTAAGCTCTTCCTGAAGCTCAGCAGGGTGTCAGAGGTCTTGATTCGTAGGGGGAGGGAGTTCCATAGTTTGGGTGCCAGATAGCTGAATCTGCGGCCACCCAGTTTCTTTAGTTTAACCACCGGGGTGGTTAGGAGGTGAAGATGGGCAGATCGGAGATTACGGGCCGGACAATGCGAGGTGATGAGAGATTTCATGAAGGCCGGGCACTTGGACTGCCGGGCCTTGTAAGTTAGGCAGCCGATCTTAAAGCAGCCTTTTGATCGATAGGCAGCCAGTGCAGCTTGGACAGAAGGGGTCTTGCTGATTGCCATTTAGGGGCTTTAAAAATGAGCCTTGCTGCCTGGTTCTGCACCATCTGGAGACGATGGAGCAGGGACTTGGGTAGGCCCCAGTGAAGAGAGTTGGAGAAGGCAAGGCGGGAGAGAGGTTGGCAGCCTCTAAGAACAATCCGTGATTGCCCTTTGCTTGGTTGCCATAGCCTTCAAGGGTATGAAGTGGCCTACCAGGCATGACACAAACTACAACCTAATTACATATAACATATGGCTGAGATACCCGCCACCCCCTCTCAACACAATCCCCAAAAGGAGGGAAACCGGAAACAGTTCTTGAAGTTTTTGGATGAGGGGAGGGAGTGACCCTCCCCGGCCGTATTTATTAAAACAAAAAATTAAACATTAAACGTTTCATGTTATGTACAATTTCATTATCACATTGCGATGTTTGGCTAACCTTAACATATTCTCTAATACAGAGGTTCTCCTAGCCGAACTAGCATCCTACAAAACATTCTCTAGAAACACTGAAATTGTACATCCTAACGTTTAAGGGCCAACGGCAAGGTCATAACCGGTGTCAAGATCCCTAACCAGACTTACCCCTCCCACTTGGGAGGGGCGACAGCACCGAGGCTTACCTCAAGTGCAACTACTAACAATTTCCCTTGACTTGACGGGGGCACTTAAGACTCGACGCCATTTAAAGGTCGTTCGAAGACTTGTGTGTGGTATCTAGAAGGTATCGTGGACCTCCCCCCACCCCACACAACTTACCGCATCTGCCGTCGCAGATGACACTGGCCCCGGGAAATTCCACAGGAGGGGGCTGTAACCCCTCCTACAAAGGAAGGGGCCTTGACCGCCTTTCCTTTACTTCCGGCGACCCGCCCTTAGACGGGACCGCCTCCCCACTGAGGGGCCAATGGCCACCTCTCCCGAGCGCTCCCATCCGTGTTGGGTGACGCCCACTCATAGGGATCTACCAATTAGTGCTCACCGATCATGACCTTACCGCCTACCAAAAAATAAATACGACAATTTTTATTTAAACCTATGAAAAAACATTGGTCGCTACGACCGAAAGAACATGCAAAAAATTCAACACTACATCAAATCATTTTAATCGTAACCACCTACACGATATTCACCATACTTTATTATGATCAACAACAAACTGATACTTTCACAGCCTGTAAACGGAATGAAAAAACAAACTTATAGATTCACTTTATTGCACAACAACTTGCTGTCCTCAGGGGCTGGTGGGTGGGTCAAAATTGGCTCTTCGTTCTGTCCCGAGCTCACGTGTAGCGAGGAGGTGCAGCTTCGGAGCACAAGAACAAGAGGACGTCTTCTGGTCTTGCGTCTCTTTTTATCCGTCTTCAGGGCGGGCGAGAACCCGCCCCTGCCGGCCCCTAGGGCGGAGCTGGCTACGTCGGTGTCTAGGCCAGCCCACTCTAGGGCGGGAAAGGGCGCGCCCCGGCTACGCCGCTTCGGGCATACCAGCCGAGACGCGCCTCCCGCCCAAAAAGGCTTCCCGGGGGGATCGAGGCACTCCGCCATACGTTCGGGGGGACCGAGTGGTCGCCCCTTTCCATATGGCTGAGATACCCGCCACCCCCTCTCAACACAATCCCCAAAAGGAGGGAAACCGGAAACAGTTCTTGAAGTTTTTGGATGAGGGGAGGGAGTGACCCTCCCCGGCCGTATTTATTAAAACAAAAAATTAAACATTAAACGTTTCATGTTATGTACAATTTCATTATCACATTGCGATGTTTGGCTAACCTTAACATATTCTCTAATACAGAGGTTCTCCTAGCCGAACTAGCATCCTACAAAACATTCTCTAGAAACACTGAAATTGTACATCCTAACGTTTAAGGGCCAACGGCAAGGTCATAACCGGTGTCAAGATCCCTAACCAGACTTACCCCTCCCACTTGGGAGGGGCGACAGCACCGAGGCTTACCTCAAGTGCAACTACTAACAATTTCCCTTGACTTGACGGGGGCACTTAAGACTCGACGCCATTTAAAGGTCGTTCGAAGACTTGTGTGTGGTATCTAGAAGGTATCGTGGACCTCCCCCCACCCCACACAACTTACCGCATCTGCCGTCGCAGATGACACTGGCCCCGGGAAATTCCACAGGAGGGGGCTGTAACCCCTCCTACAAAGGAAGGGGCCTTGACCGCCTTTCCTTTACTTCCGGCGACCCGCCCTTAGACGGGACCGCCTCCCCACTGAGGGGCCAATGGCCACCTCTCCCGAGCGCTCCCATCCGTGTTGGGTGACGCCCACTCATAGGGATCTACCAATTAGTGCTCACCGATCATGACCTTACCGCCACAGGTCCGGATAGTTGACCGGCTATCCGGACCCCCCACAAAACTCCTACCTAAAGGTCATGTCTTAATGATTTTAACCAAGCTAGGAAGTCTCCTATGAGTAACTCATTCCCCACCCTCGACAAATGCACCCCATCCTCCAAATACATACTGTCATCATTAATACAACTATGCGAGATCGAATGCAATGTCTTGGAACGGAACAACCTACTCACTTTGTTATTCAATTTTCTAACGGAATGATTCAAAGCAGGGATCGAGATAGCCCCCCGCCACACTTTTCGTGGGATCATATGAGACCACGCAATTATGCACCCCGGAACTCTCCTTGCTAACCAACTTACCGTGGAAAGCATAGCCTCCAGGAGAAGTCGTCTACCGGTGGTGACCAAATCATTGCCCCCCACATGCACTATGACTATGGACGGCGGTGACCTCATCCGCTCTAGCAAACCCTCAAAAAACTTCTGAAACTGGTCAATACAGAGACCGCCCCTTCCGTAGAAGGACACTCTGTACCCGTATTCCCCAGGTACGTGAATCATGTCACCTGCTTTGAATACGTCTGCGGCCCGTCTCACGTATGAGTGGCCCACGACCCACACCTCCTTCCTCACAGCCGGTGACGTGCGACCGCTGGCCTGGTGTTGGGTCGACTGCACAGTCCGCCCTGCCGCGTAGGCTTGCGCAACTGAAAACAAACAAAAGACAAGAAGCGTGAGTACATGATTACAGCTTCACAACATGTGCAATCGCACGTACCTCTTATAACAATTGGAGGACCAGCGCCCCACACGTTTCACTTGTTCTACATTAAGACCCCTGGCTGTAGCTTCAGTGGCAGCCCCTATTCGAAAGGAATGGGTCCCAAATTCGCCCGGGTCCAAGCCCGCTGCGGCAATGGCCATTGCAAGCACCCGCTGAAACTGAAACCTCGTCAGCGGGGTGGCGTCTGCATGCCTCAACAATGTCCCCCCCCAAGATGCCACCCTTCGTGCTAGGTAATCTTCTAAGCACTGTACCGGACACATGGATGACTCGGGGTTCCTGCGAATGATCGTGCAGTCCCCTCTCCCATCCTGGTCAGTCTTGGACCTGAGAAAGGAGACAATCATCGCATCACCCCTGATCTGAACACGTTCCCTGCACAAGCCCCCCGTCACATCCTGTTTGTTCCTTGCAACTAGCTCACTAACTCTCATAGCCCCGTGAAATGCCAGCGTAAATGCAGTCCGGAACAAACAGGTCTCGAACGGGGACGAGCATGTGTTAGGGAGTGTGGTCAGTAACTGGGACAACCTGTCTAGACCTATCGGTCGTCTTACGTCTACTCTGCGACCCTCTAGACGTTGCCACCCACGCAGCGCTTTCTGTACCGTGAAAGACGCTGTTGGGTCCAGGATGCCATGGGCCCTGGCAACAAAGGAAATGGCGGCACGATGCCTTTGGGCCGTAGCCACCGACTTCCCAGCCCTACGTAAGGACATCAGAAAAAGTACTACCAACTCTTCCTGACCCCAAAGTCCCCCTCTCTCTGCCCCCAAAAAGGCTAAATAGGCCTGGAACGCCCCTTCATATGCCTTCCTTGTCCTGGGTGCTAGACTCTCTCCCACGAGGTGACGAAGTTCGGGCCACCGAGAGACCAGAGAGCTTCGGGGAAGGGTGCCGGCTCCGGGTCCGCTGAAGGAAGGAAACCCGAGAAAGCCTGCATGTGAAAACGAGACAGTGCATCAGCAGCCTGATTCATCACCCCTGGGACATGTTTTGCTCTGAATACCACGTTCAGTTGCATACACAGTAAGACAATTTCTTTGAGCAGCCTCAAAATCAATTTACAACGGGCTGCCTGACTATTGATGCATTCTACCACGGTCATATTGTCGGACCAGAACACAACAGAATGATCTCTGAACCCTTCCGGCCAGGTTCTCAGGGCCACCAGAATGGGAAATAATTCAAGGAAAGCGATGTTACTTGTCAGCCCCTTCTCGTGCCACCATAGGGGCCACTTTTGTGCCGACCATTTTGTGCCGAAGATGGCGCCAAAACCTACGCTTCCTGCTGAATCTGTCCATAGCCCAAGCTCATCGGAGGACATGGCTGGCTTGTTCCAGACGATTCGGCCATTGAAGTCCGCCAAGAATGCTAACCAAATCCGCATGTCCTGGCGGACCTCAGCCGATAACCTTGTGCGGTGATGACCCTCTTTTAGGCCAACCATCGCTTGGGCAATTGAGCGGGAAAAGGGGCGAGCCATTGGTATCACCCTCAAGGCAAAGTTCAACTTTCCCACTAACTGTTGCAACTGATGCAGTGTAACTTTGGATGCATTTAAACATACTTGGAGGGCTGCCCTGAATTTCGACACTTTGCTAGCTGGTAAACGGAAGCACCCCTCCCTTGAGTCCAACTCGATCCCCAAAAACTCGAGGCAAGTCGTGGGACCCATAGTTTTACCCGGTGCCAATGGCACGCCAAGATGACCCATTAACACACAGAATTCGGCTAAGGCCTGGGCACATTCGGGACTACCGGCGGGGCCAAGGAACAGAAAGTCGTCAAGGTAGTGCATTACATTTCGGAAACCCGTTGTCTTAGTGAACACCCATTGCAGGAAAGTACTGAATTGCTCAAAGTAAGCACATGATATAGAGCATCCCATTGGCATACACCTATCCATGTAAAATGACCCCTGGAACCCGAATCCCAGAAGACGCTGATCGTCTGGGTGTACCGGGAGCAACCGGAACGCTGACTCGATATCAGATTTCGCCATCAACGTCCCGTGCCCCAGGCGATTCAAGATGGCTACCGCCTCATCAAAAGATGCGTATCGCACCGAACAAACTTCTGGATCAATTGCGTCGTTCACCGAAAGACCTTGTGGAGCAGACAGATTATGGATCAAACGAAACTCACCCGGGTCCTTCTTGGGGACCACCCCTAACGGAGAACAAACGAAATCCGGTACCGGGGGTTCACTAAACGGGCCGGCGACCCGTCCCCGGCTAACCTCTTTCTGAATTTTTTCTTGCACTACAGATGTATGTTGTAAAACGGAAAGTTGATTTTTGCACGTCCCTACACCCTGAAAGTCCCCTACCGGGATGCGGAAACCATGTGTAAAACCGTTCCGTAGCACCCCGGCAGAAGTACGATCCGGGTATTCGCTGAGCCAGGGAATCATTGCCAAGGTATCAATCGGGGTTGGTAAAGGCGCCCCTCGGCCTAGCTTAGACCTGTTTGGTGCCTCCCTTACCCCCATTCTCACCCGTTCTGGCTCTGCACGATGACTCAGGATGGGACGACCCACACGTACTACACTCATGTTTGAATTTACACGATCCCGGAGGCCTGGTACATTTCCCCTTGTTGAAATTAAAACAGAAACCCTTTCTCCCTGTATTGCCTGCGGGCCTCGACTGGTCGTCGGTGCTCGTACTCGGTCGAAAGGGCGTCCCCACATTTTGGCGGGAGTAATCAACAACATTGCTCCCGACCAATGGCATTCTTAACATTCCCGATTCTTTCATTTTGTCCCATGTTAAAGAATCGTAACAATCCCAAGTCAAACTCTTGTTATGTTCCTTTTCTTTCCTGAACAGATTGTCATAACAAAACCAATGGTTACCTTGATACGCTGTCGAGTAACCCATAATCCGTGATTGGTAAACAGGAAACTCAGGAACCAACTCGGGCCTACGTTCCCCCAAAATCGATGTGAAAATACCCCATGCATTGCCCCAGTTGCCAATGTTCTCATTTACCTTAAAGGCGGCCATTTTTGCGCGCCAAACACTCGGATGCATTAAGTCCTTCTGACTTTTCACATGCTCCACATCATAATGATCAACAAGCAGGGAAAAAATATTCACGTACTCTCCCGCCCAGATCTTTTCCTTTATAGCTAAAGGCACATGTTGTCCCAATCTCTCTCTACGAGAGGGTGCTGACTCGTCCCTTGCAATCGGCAATGGCCGCTTACCTGAACCGGACGCAGGTTCTGCCGCTTGCGGCTTGTCTATCCCCGCCAACGGCGCAGCCACTCTAGCTGCCTCTTTCTTCTCACGAAGCCCTTTTATCAGCGCCTGTGCCTCGGCAGCCGTGGCGCCATCACCACTATCCCCCAACCATGCTGCTAGCTGTGCTGCCAGCTCGGGGGGCATGTCTTCCTTGGATGTCGGGGTGACGACAACGGGGATTGGATTCCCCTCCATCGGTACTGGGGTCGGCGCCTCGAGAGGGGCAGAGGGAACCGGGACGTCCCCACCGGCTGGAACCTTTCTCGGCCTCTTAGGTCTCCCTCCAGCCGGCGGAGGGGCCGAACCCTCGTCCCCATCTCGCTCCGCCAACCGTTTCTTTATGTCGGACATATCCTTAAAGAGGGCCCGAACCATCTGCTCAGTCGTCATTCTTTTTGCGCCTTTCTTGGGCATCTCTCCGACGAAGTATCTAGAAGACAAAGAAAAAGATCAAAACGCTCAAAATTGGCTCTTCGTTCTGTCCCGAGCTCACGTGTAGCGAGGAGGTGCAGCTTCGGAGCACAAGAACAAGAGGACGTCTTCTGGTCTTGCGTCTCTTTTTATCCGTCTTCAGGGCGGGCGAGAACCCGCCCCTGCCGGCCCCTAGGGCGGAGCTGGCTACGTCGGTGTCTAGGCCAGCCCACTCTAGGGCGGGAAAGGGCGCGCCCCGGCTACGCCGCTTCGGGCATACCAGCCGAGACGCGCCTCCCGCCCAAAAAGGCTTCCCGGGGGGATCGAGGCACTCCGCCATACGTTCGGGGGGACCGAGTGGTCGCCCCTTTCCAATATACCTGGAGCTGCCTGAGAGGCATGATATTGAAAATTTAGATAAGCAGCCAAGGACATCTTGATGCAGATCTGATAAACAATTCTAGCCTAATTGCCTCAAATGAGATGTCATTCCAAAAGCCAATCACACATGGCCACTGAGCTTCAGGTCTAAGTTTACCTTGGTGAATTGGGCCCTGTGTCTATTCTACAATACCACCGAATGGGTGACATCCAAAGTCAGGTTTTCTTCCATGATGCTAAGGCTGGTGTTGCTCCCCCTTTTCTGAACTTCAAAGTCCAGTTGTGGCATCAGCAAGGAAACTATACTATCTTTGCTCTGTGACTTTAAAACTGAGACAAGTATCATGGTATGGTAATTACCTCCTTCTGCAGGATCTATCGCACAGTATAATTATTCCATTATTATCTGAGCAAAGTATGTCAATGACCATGTGACATACTAAACACCCCCCTAACCCAAGGACACCTCAAGGTTGCAGCAAACTATGTATGTGCCAGACTGTTGCACTGAAAATAAGTGGACAAGTGATGGTGTACATGTGGTTTACTCTAGTTTCATCTAATTTGTTGTAGAGTGCTTTCATATACGTTTAATTGCATTTATTTTCATTGACCATCTAGGTTTGCACGTTATTGTTTCATTTTTTTAAGGATGGTCTTCGTTTTTTGTATGGTTTAGTTAAATTGAAGGCAAACTGTGAATAATTAAACAAGAACCTCATAGCACACCTAATTAAGCAACATCACATATCATAATACAGTAGAAAATTCATAAAGCTACTTATAATAATGGTTCGTTAGAAATGTAGAAGATTGGCACATGCACATCTTTCAGTAAGCTGTAGGTGTCGGAGCAGACTACAATCCTAGTGGGTAAGGGTCGTTGCCACTGTTCTCCAGCAGGACATTTATTTATAAAATGTGAACACAGCAGCACACAAAACTGGCCATTCCATGCCTCGAAGAAAAACATTAAGTCCGAGTGTGTAGAACCTGCTTTGGGGACAGAGGAGTATTCTGCTTCGTTCAGTTGGAAGTATAATTCATCAAATGACTTCCACCTCATTCCCATGCCCTGGTTCCTGTCAAGGCCCCGATTCATAAAGATCTCTTTCAGAAGTATTTATTTATTTTATTTTATTTATGCATTTTTATATAGCGCGGACTTTACCCGAAGGCGTCAGAGCGCTTCACATTAGGAACAGAAATGAAACATAATGAGAAACATTACAAAAGAGCAGATTACAAAAGCATACGTTACTTACATAAGGTAATAGTGACAATTGTGAGCAAACAAAATACATGAGGTAGTAAAAATTGTGAGCAACCAAAAATACATGAGGTAGTAAAGGTAATAGTGATAATTGTGAGCAAACAAAATACTTGAGGTAGTAAAAATTGTGAGCAACCAAAAATACATGAGGTAGTTGCCTTTCAGTCCTGAAAATTCAGGCACAGCTTTATTAAGATTTTTCATTGGGTTGCCTAATTATTGTGGCACAGCCCTGAAGTAAAATCCATGCTGGGATTTACTAAGCCACGCACATCAATTTTTGCGTGGCTTTGCATGGAATAGCTCTGCCTTGCAATACCATGCTTCGGGGAGAGGTTACATAAGGTGAGCATGGGCCTTCCCAAGCACCCACCTATGTATTTTGGCGCAAAACCATGTTTACTAACGTCAGTCAACATGGATTTGTACCAAAACGGTGTGTCTATCCGGGGCCGGCATAACAAGGAGAAATATTTGTATTTCTCTTCATTACTTACTCTGCATGTGTGCTGCATTCTTAAGCACACACAAAAAGAGGAATACGCCTCTTGGGATTGTTTTTGTGCAGGAAGATATCTCTTACTGCACAAAAACTATCCTGAACAAAACACACTAGGCAGCCAGACGTGCGTTAACACTACGAGAGAGCAGAACTGCACAATCTCTTGCTTTGTATGGTGCGTTTTTGCTCTCTCCCTTTGACGCTATGCACCACAGCAACTTCCCTTGTTGTGCTGTGCTGTATCAAAGTTTAGTAAATTGGGGCCTTAGTGTCAGGCCTAAGTCAAAAGGGTGTGCCACCAACTCATGAACAAATATTTGTGAAAATAACAAAATAACCTACTGGTGTTGATCTCATTATCAGGATCTAATTCCTTTCACTGTTACCCCTTGATTAATTTTTCAGCATCACCTCTACCTGAAGTTCCCTCCACACTGAGGGCATTACAAGCCACAAACATAACATAGCATAAGGAACAAAAGTATCTATCTGTCTTCTTTGATGGATTAGGAAGATGCCTGAAATTCTCTGTTACCCCACACATGTAATTCCCATCCACATCTCAAAGTGTTCAATTCTCTTTTTATAGGCAGAATCACTCTCATTAGGAGGTTAACTACCTCCTTATAGTTACTGCTCCCCTTCCTTATGCACCAGCCCTTTTCAGTTCTGTTATCGGTAACAAGATGAACTATGGGTTTCTATTAGGCCACACCTGCAATGATTCAATTGCATTTCAAATAGGGAAGGAAGAATCTTGGCCACCTAGCAATTATGTTGTGGCATCAGATGAACAGTGTCTAGGAAACAAAGTCGCCCCACTATTGCCTCACCTATCCTTCAGTTCTTTAGGTTCTGATTCAGCAAGTCAAAGCCTTTAAGCTCTATCTATCTTTCATCTGAGATTTGCATCATTGGTCACTACCTGCCTATGTAAAACTAGACTGAAATTGAGGGAATTCTGCACCTTGTGGCCTACACATGCCCCCAAGTACTGCCACAACATTCAATGGACTAAGTGCTTGGTAGGTTAAGACCAGCAAGGCTTTACAGGACAAAGCAATCATGAAGTAGGCCAAGAACTCTGGAAGACTTAGCCAGCCGCTATGGGCTGCGACATTGTCATTGTGCCATCACCTTGGTTTCTAGCGAGGATTTCTCCTTGAATTCCTGCCATCTCTGTCCTATGAAAAGCCGTAGGTTCCTAAGACCTTAAGGCAGCTGTATATGGAGGGACCAACAGGCATGTCTCATTCCAACAAAGCGATCAGCTCTGGACTTTGCTGTAAATGTGTTGATTACAGAGAGAGACAGGGAGAGAGATGATACATGCTACATCCACAGGCAGTGCAGTTGCAGTAGGAGACTGAGTGCAGTCTATTGCTTCTCTGAGAAAAAAGAGGGCTTGTTGTCATTGAGAACAGGGACCACGATTTTATGTTCCCATCTGTTCTCAGGTTCTTGTCCTGAATGCCATGACTAGAGTAAATTATGAATATAATATGCACATTGCAAGTACTAACAAAAAACAATATACCATCCGGTCCTGCCCTCCAATGTACACTGTGCACTACACATTTTCACTTTCCTTTCCTCTTCCCACCTCAACAACTGTGCTTCAAACCTTCCATCTGCCCTCGTCTCCTATCCTCCACCATTTCAAATGCACCCCAATGAAAGAGATTGATGGATGAAATCTTGGTGCTGCCTAAAACTAAATATCTTTAAATGCTGCTCCTCACTTCATACTGGGGGGATAACTTTGATAAACACAACCGATCAACATAACGTTAGGGTACAGGGGTATTTAATGCTCTCAATCCATCAAACCTACTCCTCAGAAAAGTTATAAAAGTGAGCTTCTTAAATAAGCTTTCTGTTGCCTTAGAAAATGAACAACAATGGATATGAGGACAACCTTAAATTCTGGCTGACTGTCACTACCTTAGACCTATTAACTCTTGTTTAAGCATATCTGTACAAAAGATTCTAAAGAGGCAGAGTGGAAACGACATGATTTGTGCTTTATAACACAACATGAAACACATTTAGAAATGCCAATCTCAAACAAGGTGATTTTTATAGAGCATCGACGTATAAATGTTTCATTATGCACCTTGGTTCAGAATTTAGATGGGTATGCCATTGCCATCAGATTGCTAATAATGCTTACACATTAACTCTGCATGTGTGACTTTGCATCCAAAGACTTTCCAGACCATTGACTTAGGCTCAGCCTGCGGCTGCAGTGTCAAAGCTTCATGGCTGGGCCTTCATAACACCTAGAAAAGCTGAAACAGTGTAACAGTGACTGCAACCACTGAAAAGTACAGCCTATTTGGGGGCAGATTTATGAGGCCGTTGTGCCTCTTTGCGCCGCAATTGCGTCATTTTATTTGGCGCAACTGCGGCGCAAGCAATGCGCCCTATTTACAACGTGACGCATCTAGGAGATGCGTCACGTTGTAAAGCACTGCGCCATAAGGAGGCGTTCCGGCGCTGGGGGGGGGTGTTCCTGCGCAGGAACGCCTCCTGAAAGTGGCTGAGTGAAATCTATGAGATTTCACTCAGTCACTTTCAGGGCAATGTTACGTCAAATCCCTGGGCGTAGGTCTTGACGCGGCATTGTGAAGATGGGGCACCCCCGAGCCTTGCTGGAGCTGCGTCGCGCTTGCGACGCAACTCCAGCAATGCGCCACATTTCCGGCACAGATGCGTCACGCATCTGTGCCGTTTTTGCACCATGGTGAGCCGCATTATAAATGCGGCGCACCGTGGGTGGCGGAGCTGTGGCGCACTGTGGCGCAAGTTAACTGGCGCATCCCTGGGGATGCGCCAGTTAACATAAATCTGCCCCTAAATTAGTAGGTCTATATCTTTCAATGTAAGTTGTGAAGCAGTACACCACACGTTCTTTAAATGCCATTCGAAGAAAAAACATGTATATGGGTTAAGGGATAGGGATGAATCTTTAGGGCTATCTGGTCTAGAGTTCTCAAAATAAGTGGTGATTAAAACGTTTTAATTCCTTTCTCAAGCTTTGAGAATCTTTAGTGTTTTAATTTTTACATTTCTAGCTCAGACAGACCAATAGGTTAAAATAACCTTTTCGTGAATAAATTGATGTTTATCATTCTGTCATTTGTTAGGACGAATTTACCGATGTGACTAAATCAAAATAAGTGTAATGCAGATTCCATTAGGATATAGTGAATCACATATAATGACTTCATAGTTAACTCTGAAATTACAGACTTTGCTAAGCAATAAATTCTGATGCATCAGACTATAACGTTGAAGAATTATAAATTACGCTCTCTATAAAGCCGAAAAAGAGAAAAAAAAACTACTAAAATATGTCCTAGAAAGATGGTGGCAAATGCACTTGATTATGTGTTGAAGTACATCTGGTAAGCCGCCTTGCCATTTTTGAAAGGGTATGGCGTAAATCGTGCTGGCAAACCTGCTTCAAGAATTCTTTGCAAATCCATGAATGTGATCCATGTTCTTTCTCACGGCAAGGGTGGAAGAGGAACAGATGGGTATCTATTAATACACCGGCGGAACCCACAACAACAGCAAACCAACATGCCCAAACCATTTCCTGTTTTGTGGTTTCTGTATTGAACACATGCAACGTCACGACCACGACAATAGAGAACATGAGTGGAAGAGTCCCACGTGCTTACCCTGCCAGATGGAAGATTGCATGACTCGAGTGCGGTTTCTATCCGCTTCCTGTCTGCTGAGAATAAACGATACATGCTGTAGAGAAAAGGCAATAAACACAGAATGAGAGGGCTCCAAGGCACACACGGCAGCTCAGCAATTGACGACGCTCTTCAACCATAACATCACATTTCTTTCTGTAACAATTTTGGGCATTGCGTGCGTTTTTAAATAAACAGAAAACATGATTAATGTTAACGCGCAAACTAAGCGACATGTCGTAGCCACGCCATGTTTCACTGTTTTGATTTAGATTGCAAAATCCATGAAAGCCGATTTTCATCACTTGCATCCTTAGATGCGATATTGTGGAGCCCAGTTGGTGTGTTCATTGAAAGAACGGAATTACCTGTTTACCTCTAGCCACCGTTACGAGTCGGACAGAGCAGACTTACCTCATCAATTGTGCTCCGCTTAATTGCAGGTGGGTCAGTTTCCCCACTCCTGGTTTTGCAGGGTGGGAGAGAACCAGGCTCGATTTTACTATGCGTTAGTAATTTCGCACAATATAAGCAATTGCAATGCAATCGGTCTCGCCTTTGGGACCTTATATGTATTTAGCAATGCAGCACATTAGCCTGGGTGCTGAAACATCTACTGTTCTTTAACATGGAGGAAAAGTATGCACCAAGCTGGTGACACGCCAGGTATGGGAACACATGGAGAGAAATATTGCCTTTCAGCGGGAAATGGTATGATCCAAAACTCAGTTTTTAATATAAAATCAGGGCCATCGGTGATCATATCACTGAAAATACAAGATTTGAAAAAAATATTATTGTCTATGGGTGCTGGTGGAAGACAATCTCTATGGACCGGAATCTAGAGAATGCTAAAGTGATTCTGGTATTTTACTGGCCTCTGCTGGTCATTTTCTATCAAGAAAATTAAAAAGAGGTAGTTGCCAGAATTTTTTTTTAAAAAGGAAGTCCTTCAGCAGAAAGCAATACTGGTATTTTATTGACCTCTGCTGGTCGTTTTCTATCACAACACTTAAAAAATGGCAGTTGAACAGAAAACAAAATTCCCTAAGCGGAAGCAGATAAGTCCTAGGGCTGATCTCCAGAGCCCACAAAATACATACACATATAAGTATAACCTAAAGTATATACAAGAGGTCTTGAATGCTCGACCTAAAAAACTGCAGGAGGCTTTGACTTCAGCAACAGCTAAGCCTCCTTCCCTGACACAGGGGCGCATACAATGCTCTGCTGCCAGAAACCCTTTCCCTCCCCTAATCACCCTCCATTCTCACTCACTCACTGCTTCCTATGGGACCACGCACACATTTACCACCTGCTTAGTGCAGCTGGTAAATGTATGGGTTAAATCCCAAAGAAGTGGGACTTCCGACACAGTTCAATAGGAAAACCCAGCCCCACATGGTAATTTCCCTCTCAATGGGGTTTTAACTTGTAATTGCATGTTACTGGGGAGGATTTATGGCAAGGTAATGGCAACATTGCATGCAATGTAACTTACTCCTAGTACCGAGCAACCTGGAATGAGGACCATAGCGTTTGCATAGCTTTTATTTTTATGACTCAAAGATTTGTGCAGGTTCATTCTGCTGATTTACGATGGGATAATTGTTGCTTTAAAGCTCTTTTGCTTTTTTAAACTTGGACTATGTTACCTAGGATTGCGTTATTTTTATTTATCGTATTTACGCTTACAAAATATCCTTTTCCAGTAACACTTCTGTTGGAATTTAATAACAGGTTCAAAATCAGTAGTCTTCAGGCTGCAGTTATTTGCACTGTGATCAGTGTTTTGGGGGCTTTTTTAAGCTTCCCAAGCACCAATCAAGATTGGAAGGATACTGTTAGGAAGGGGATAATGTCCCCTTCCCAATGGTACCTCTCACTAGTGGTCCTTGTAATGGGGATTGCAGCAGGAGGGCGAACCCCAAGCAGGGATCCAACCACTGCCCACCAGGGATGGCTCTTGGGGTGGGGAGCAGCCATTCAGGGTTGGCCAGGTGAACTCTGCCCCAATATAGGTCATATTCAGTTTTTCTACCACCTTGGGTAGGACAATCGGGAGCTACCCCCAATGTGCCCCTCACTGTGGGCACCAAAATGCCCAATAGACCCAGCTTTTTTTTAAAAGAAAGAAACAACTAGGAATGGCTCGCCCTGGCATCAGACCGGACCCTCACCCCTGAAGGCATCAACAGTCTTTCTGTTCCCTGAGAGGAAGATTGCCTTATCTCTTATCTGCCTTAGATAGAGGGGCAGAAAGTCCACTAGAGACCAGGAGTCAGGAATCTTCATGTATATATACAAAAGAAGTGGAGTGTGGCCCGACCCGCCCAAGCATCGGGCTGTAATCTCAAAGCCCCTAGAGTCTTTCTGTCTCTCTGGGGGCAGATTGGGGTGGGTTACTTTTCTGTACCCCTAGTGGCCCCAACATTCTTTCTGACCTTGGGAGGAAACAGATTGAGAGGTGTAACCCCAAGTTACATTGCCTGGAGGGGTTAAACTTAGGGGCAGCTTTGGCAATTTAACCCTTATATGCCATCCACAGGATGCCAGCAAGCTTGCTCGAGACAAAGGGATTTTTATATTTATGTTAAAGAAATGGGGTGGGGACTGGAATGGTCAGGCCTCATGCGTACTCATACCCCTAAAGGCCGAACCGTTGTTCTGTCCTCCTGGGGGGCAGATTGCAGGATTTCTCCCCAATCTGTCTACTCATGGGTTCAAAAAACACATCAGACATCATGCATTTTGTCTTTATAAAAAGAATGGGGCGTCGGTGGTATGACCTATAATTGGGCAATACTCCCCTCAAAAGCCACAAAAGTCTTTCTGTACCCCCTGGGGTTCAGAACCATGGGTTTACTCACTATCTACCATCACTGGGGAGGGAAAAAGAAAAAAGAAAAGGAGAGGGGGTGAGCTGGCCCAGGCATTGGGCATATTCCCCTGCCGTACAGGCCTCCCAGTCATCTGGGGGCAGATTGGGGTGTTTACCCCATATCTGCCCACCCCAGGGTGCAGAAAAACCCGTAGACACCAAAGGGTTTACATTTATAAAAGAGAATTGAGTGGAGGCTATTAGTCTGCATCAGGCTGCACCCTACTCTAAAGGCCACAACAGGCTTTCTATATACTCCCACCTGCACTGGGCTGACAGCATCTCCACCTCATGATAAACACAAAGAAATATGGATTTATTTGGGCGAAGGTTAGTCATGAGGGCTCCCAGAGAGTTGCTTATACCGCCTTCTTATTGTCCCTTACCAGCGTGGTATAAAGAGTGTCTCTTGCCCAAGGGTAGTAATGGGGAGCAGAACTTGGATGGGTAAACCTTTCACCACATTCTGTTTTGTCACTTTTTCCCTTTAGGGCTTTATGACTCCTAGCAATACAGGCTATGCAGTTCCGGGGGGGAGGAAGGAGAGAAATAGTCAGGTCATAGAAGGAGGACCTGGAGGTGGAGGGACAGTCTCTTTAGGAACTAGGTCCCTCACACACCCATATGGGTGCCATGCTTCATCATAGGACTTTGCTCCTTGTCAAGCCGACACTGCAATGCCTAATCGGCACCTTCGAGGGGCCTTTTTATTGGCGATATTTAGTCCCACCGCTGTATGTGAAGTGCAAGGCCCAGAATGTAGATTGGTGAATTGTAGTTTGTGCATGACAAATGTGATTTAAAAAAGTATAAGCAATTCTCTGGGTTGGATTTTAATCTGTGAGTCTGTTTGTCCAATTAAGAAAGTGGTGGCTCCCAGTAGAGACAATGATCTCTGGATGGCAGAAAGGTTTAAAAGGTTGACATGTTTCTTGCCTCAAAAAAGTCAGTAAGGATCTAGGGGCAATTCATCATGACCCAAGGATTCTAATCTACCCAGTGTTCGGTACCTGTTTGAACTGCCATCTTTTGGCGGTTGCCTTGTCTTTTTGCCATCTGACCTTCTGTTTTTGATGGTATGCTGGACTTTGTTTTTGTTGGTTTAATGTCTCTGCACACTTTTTCACTGCTATTCAGTGCTAAAGGTCAAGTGCTCTTAGTGTACGTTGTGTTATTGTTGGTTTTCTATGATTGGTATATTTGATTTAATAATAAGTCTCTAGTACAGTGCACTGTGTGCACCCAGAACATGTATATCAAATGCTACTAGTGGGCCTGCAGAACTGGTTGTGCCATCCAAAAAAGTAGCCTCGAAGAGGTGTCTCAGACCTGCCACTTCAGTGTCTGTGTGCAGTTTTTACTGCCATGTCAACCACCCACTTATCAGGCCCTAACTTTCCCTATTCCTACATATAAGGCGCCCCTAGGGTAGACACAAGGTAGCCATGTGGGTAGGGTGCAGTGCAGGTGAAAGGAAGGACATGTTGTAGTGTGTCTTACATGTTCTTATAGTGAAATTCGGCCATTTCTTTTCCAGTATAACATTTCATTGGGACAAGATGGAGAAATGGAGTTTAAGCTCTCTGAAATCCGAATTTATTAACATCTTTTAGTAAAGGAGGTTTTTGAATTGTGTGCTAGAAAATGCTACTTTTAGAAAGTGGGAATTTCTAGCTTAGCCATCCTGTGTGCCTCTGCCTGGTTGTGTATTCACCGTCTGGTTTTGGAGTGACAGGAGCTTTAGCTGTGCATTCACACTAGACAGTCACAAGAGGGATTGAGGTGTGTCCTGCCTTTCCTGGGAGACTCATTTAGAGTGGTGGGAGGAGCTTTCACTAGTACCTGGATAGGATGTGTCTGCTCTGCACAATGTTGTCTTCACCCGCTGTAGTGAAGTTGGACCAGGAAGGACCGAAATGGTTTTTATTGAACTCAGAGACGTTCTGCCTAAAACTTCAAAGGGAAAGTAGTAAAAATATAGGGGTCCTGACCCCAGAACTTTTGAACTCGTTCGACTAAGGAACCGACCAAGAAGGAGAGCTGGAGAAGCTGTGAAGAGGGACTACCACTTTGCTGTTTGCTTTGCTGTGTTGGCCTGCAGTAGTTGCTACTGTCTTGGGCAGTGAAAGGACTGCACTTTCTGCAACTTATGTTCCAGTGTTTCTCCAAGGGCTTGAGTTAGAGCTTGCGCCCTGTTCAAGAAGTTTCAGGAGCAGCAAAGACGTCCAGTTCATCAGTCACCAGTACTAGGAACTGTGTGTTTTGTGCTGCAACAGAAGAAAATGCACCATCAATGATGCCACTGCCGGCTCGTTGACCTCTTTTGTGGTAGTGGTAAGACCCCAGACTATGCATGAACCGCAGGGAAAATTAGCCCCCTCTGGGGACAGTGCCCAAAGTTATCTCTGTTCAAGGTTTTGGTTGTCGGAGGTTTTGTGGGTACCAGTATGTCTTTAATATTGGAAGTATGTTTGGCATGGTGAGGTCTCTAGTCTGTAGGATATGCCAGTGCTTTTTTGATTATCTTGCTTATCCTGTTAGAATCAGGAGTGAATGTGGTTACGCAAGTAAGTATGTCATCTGGTGGCCTCCTATGGTGTTGAAGGAGGGCATCTCTATTGTTGTTCATTTTTTTCTAATACAGTTTGGGGGTAGTCCAGGTTTACCAGGTTCTCAGATACTAATGCTGCCTGTGTGTCGTAGTCATGTATGGAATTGCCGTTGCCGCGCAATCACAAGGACTGCCAATAGGAGAGGTTATCCTTTAATGCATTAGGATGGGAAGACTGTTAAAATCCGTGGTATGTTTGTATGCTGTCAAGCTCAGTCTGCCGCCCTCCTCCAGATGGAACATGGGATCCAAAAAGGGAATTTTTTCCTCAGATACATAGCTGGAGAGGCGTAGGAAAGAATTGAAAGTGTTAACCCAACCAAAAAAAGCTTCACATGGGATCCTGTCTCCCTTTCACCCAATTGGCACATTCAATTTACCCTAGTAAAGTAGTACTATATATGCCCAGCACTGTAAATGCTACTAGTGAGCCTGCAGCAATGATTGTGCCACCAACTGAAGCAGCACTTTAAATATGTCATATTCCTGCCATTGCAGCCTGTGTGTGCAGTTTTAAACCGCCATGTGGCCTGGCAAAATAAACCTTTTTCCAGGCCAAAACCTTCATTTTTATTACATATAATTCACCCCTACCATAGGCCCTAAACTGCACCGAGTTCAGTGTGCTGTGTATTTCAAAAGTTGGACATATACTCGTAACATTTCCATGTACTGGTATTAAAAAATGCTTACATTTGTTTTTCACTACTACAGGCCTACCTCTCTCATAGGATTGCATAGGGTTATCTTATTACATTTAATAAATGATAACGTTCCATTGGGAGCAGGTTGGAATGTCAAGTTTGGGGTCTAAAGAACTGTAATTCAAACCCCTCTTTAATGGTAAATTTGGATTTTAAGTCACAATTCTGAAAAGCCACATTTAGAGAGTTGCCATTTTCCTGTTCCAACCATTTGGTGCCTGTAGTCTGATTCCTGGATCACATGACTAGGTGCCGCTGGCAGTAGGTTTGTGCATTGCTCCTGGACAGTGAGATAAAGGAGCATAGGTTGGGCTATTTCTTACTTCATGAGGGGAGGAGCTGCCATATACCACACTAGCCCATCACAATCGCTCTGCCTGGGCACCCTGACAAAGGGTTTGACACTAGTCTATTATGAACCCAGATAGGCTGGGGCCAGGTTAGGGAGGAGGGAAATTCTAAACAACTCTGGAGGGGGGAAACCTCCAGAACCTTCTCCTACTTCAAACTGGGCAACAGGTATAAATATTGAACCCATAGAATAAATCATCAGACCCCTCCTGGATCCATGGATACTACAGAAGTTGGACTGCTGTGCTGCTTTACTGACAGAAGAACTGCCACTCAGTTTCCCGTACTGCTTTGATGGTGTGCTGCTTGCTATTCTGCTTGCTGAGAAGGAAGACTCGACCTTCGCCCTTCATCCCAGGCTCAAGTAACTCCAAGAGTTAGCTGACTGACCTCTTGTTTTTAGCTATAGGGAATTAGCAATCTCCAGAGGCTCCCTGCAACTGCCCAGATAACCTGCTGACTGGACCTGCAAATTGAGCTACTTGAGCCATGCTGGGCTCTACTGGAGTGAGTTCCTGACATCCAAACGTGCCCCTCAGGTCCTGGACCCTAGGTGTGCCATCAGTGGATCTCCTCTCCACAGAAAAGTTGAAAGTCTGAAGTTTTGAGCTCTTGGGTTATTCCTGCCAAGATCTTCCAGCTCGTGCTGCATGCCAACACAGAGTTCTCTGGTAAACCTGACTCTTCGAGCTACTCCGACCTACAACAAAGTTTGGCAGTATGAGATCTGCGCTTCGCGTAACACCACAGACAGCTTCCATTGACCAGCAGTACGAACCTCCATCAATGACCATCATCTATGCCCGGCAGGATCTTCATGCTACAGCGACGACCACCCGTGATGCCCTCCCTGCTCCTCACGATTCCTCCTACCATGAACGGAATGTGCTGGACTTTGAAGGTAACTCTTTCAGCTGGACTAACTTGGTCCCCGCATCAGACCCACATTCCATCATAGTTGGATTGAATATTGGACTTCTACCTAGTCTCGCACAACCAGAAGATTGCATGTTGTGCATTGTGCTTTTAGTCATTTTACTTACCTGAAATCTTTACAATTGCCCATCTCTGGTTCTACTGATTGGATTTGTCTCATTTAGGTTTCAAATTTTTTTTTACATTTTACTATATTTCCCTAAATTAGTGTGTTATTTTTCTTGTGTTGTGTTTTAACTTTTTTAGCAGATATTTTTCAGTTGCTTTGGCCAGAATCTGGAACTCGCTCTCTCAGTCCTTGACTTCAGTCAAAGGACATTTGCGTTTTAGAAAGGCATTAAAGACCTGGCTGTACACATGGTATAGGATGTTTCTCTTCCTGGTCTTGCATATGCTTGACCACTGGATTGAGAGTGCTGTTCTGACTAAAGCGCCTTCATACCTATGGGCATTTGCTGAGCTGTTTATATTTCAAATCAAATCATTACTGTTTGAAGTGCTGCTTACAAATTTTACACATTTGCTCTAATATAAGCCTGGCTGCTCTTGGGCCAAGCTACCAGAGCATTAAGGACAGGTTGATTTGAGGTTTGTTGGTGTTTCACCCTGATAGAGATTGTGGTTGATGCTTGAGTAGGGTCTTACCCCCTTCAACCAGTAACCCAATTTCCAGCACCCAAGCATGGGGCACTGGAGGAGTGTGGCAACACTGGATGGTAGGAATTTTGAGGATCCCTGCAGATCACAGACCTTTCCCTCAGAGAAATGTGATTACAAGCTGTAATTTTAGACAAAGTTTGACATTTTCATGGCATTCTGGTTCAGAAAACACTATCGGATCCACGAAAAACATAACCAAATCATAAAAGAAGGGTTCAGAGAAGATTTAAACACCAGCAGGAGTTAACTCCCTGGGGGTCTCTAGTTTGCAATGGTATTCACCTTTGTCCAAATAGGGACCCTTACTTCTAAGTCAGGATAAGGAAATTACACTTCTTAATAACCCCTGCTCACCCCCTTGGTTGCTTGGCACGAGCAGACAGGCTTATCTCAGAGGAAGTGTGTTAAGCATTTGTGAATATACACAGTAATACAGTGAAAATACTATAGATGGACACAGCACAGGTTTTATAAAAATAAGTATTCTTTATATAGACTTAAACACAAGACCACAAACGACAAAAATCCACAATACTATACTTAAGATTACTTAAAAGATGATTAAAGTCTCTCAGTTCAAGTTGTTGGTAAATGCGACAAAGTTCTCAATAAAGTACCTGGATGCGTACCAAAAAGTGAACAAAAAGCTCGCCAAAGGGGAGATGCGTCGGTTCCGTGACCCGGGGGGAACAGTTGCGTCCTTCCTCAATGGTTGCGCAGAGTAGGGGACTCGTCCTGAGCCTTACCAGTGTGCAGGAGATGCGGAGATTCTCGGCATGCGGGCCCGATGCGGTGCGCAAGATGGCGCCTTGATGTGATGCGATGATCCAGTTGTGATGCGAGAAGATGGCGCCCTTGATGCGGCAATGCGATGATGATGCGATGACGCCCTGGCAGCCGTGCGACAACTCTGTACTTTGGAGTCACGACAGGCTCTGCAACACGCTTCTCCAGTGATGCGATGGCGACTCTCTTGATGGCATCACGCTTCTCTGGGGATGCGACAGCAGACAGCTTCGATGAACACATGCTTCCAGGGAGATGCGACGAAGGCTCGCTTCTACGGCGTTGCGATGATTTCAGCTGCAGCGGCGACACACTTCTTCTCGATGCATCGCGCTTGCAGCTCCCAGAGGCACGCAAGTGACTGGAGTTAGAATTCCCAGCAAGGAAATTCAGGGGGGAGCTGGAGGTAAAGTCTTTTGTCCCTGAGACTTCAGCAGGAGGCAAGCACAGTTCAAGCCCTTGGAGAATATTCTGTAGATGAAAGTCCTTACAAAGTTCCTTCTTCTTTCCCTTGGCAATGAAGCAACAACTGCAGGCCAACCCAGCAAACAGCACACTGGCAGAGGGGCAGTACAACTCCTGCAGCTTCCTTGGTTCTTCTCCTTGGCAGAAAGGTTTCTTGTTCCAGAAGTGATTTCTTGGGATCAGGGTTCCAATATTTATACCCCAAAATCATGTGTTCTCTGAAGGCAGAGAGGTCTCTGCCTAGTCCAAACCAGTTCCTGAGCACTTTGTTTACATGACTCTCTTCTTCCTTTCACTGTGCAGGGCAGAGACATCAGTCATCCTACAGGAGGTGGAGCCAGCACAGGTGAGGGAAGATACAGCTCTGGAGCACTCTGTTGACAGGATTCCTCCTCTCCTTTCACAGGACAGAGACATCAGACAAGCCACAGGGGGTGGAGCCAGCATTGTAGAGGGAAGGCCCAATCCTATTCTGGTCCCAGGTGCAACTCTCCCTTCCATCTAGATGCAGATCTCTCTATTCACCACTGGGCTGCCCCAGCCTGTCTCCTGGAATCCCCCAGCCCTGTCACTCACAAACTAGGCCTGGGCGGCAAATTCCGTTCCGCTGGCAGAATTCGCAGAATTTGGGTAGTTTTGCATTACGCGGAGAACGCTAAATTTTTTGCTTGTTCGTGTTCTCAAAATGCGTGTTTGCAAGATATTTCCCCCCGAGCATGCAAAAAGCAACCGCCAACAGGAAAAAAGCCTCACGAACAAGCAATCCCGCTTGTTCGCAGAATTTCTGTGGGTTTGAAGAGATTTCTTACCGTTTCGCGGAATTTTGTGTAGTGCGACTACGCAAATTCAGCCCACCCACATCACAAACCCAGACAAGGAATACACAACCCAGCAGAGGCAGGCTCATATGGTTCGGAAAGAAAATACCTACTTTCTAAAAGTGGTATTTGCAAACACAGAATATTAAAATAAACTTTACTAAAAGATGTACTTTATTATTATGAGTTCGAATTTCTACCATGTTCCCTGAGTCAGTTAGGATTATAAGAATGTAATAATCTAACTGCCCCTTCTAACCTATGGAGAACAGGTAGCCTTCAATAGTGAAAAAGGAAAATGGCTGTAATTCACTATTAGAAAATGCTAAACACATCAGAGCATGTCCCACCTTATACTTATAATGCACCCTGCCCTTGGGCCTACCATAGGGGTGTCTAATATGAAGAAAAGTGAAGGTTTAGGGACTGGCAAGTGGGTGCACTTGGTCAAGTCGACATGGCAGTGCTAGACTGCACACAGGCCTTGCAATGGCAGGCCTGAGATACACTTTACAAGCTGCTTCTGTGGGTGGCACAACCAGTGCTGCAAGCCCACCAGCAGCATTTGATTTACAAGCCCTGGGCACACCTGGTGCACTGTACTAGGGGCTGACAGATAAATCAAATAACCCAATTATGGAATAAGCAATTAATACATGCATTTAACATAGAGAGCACTTGCACTGTGGCACTGATTAGCAGTGGCACAGTGCCCAAAGCATAAATCCAGCAAAAACATATCAAAACAGAGTAGGAAATCCATCAAAATGGAAGGGAGACTCACGCCAATGATGCCAGGTCTAACACTCCCCAATATAATATTATTAAACACATTAGAACACCTGGGTCGAAACTAAAAGAAAGAAGTTAATAACAAAATAACCTAGCTGAGATGAAGTATTCTGTTTAACACCTTCCATGCTATGGCTTTTCCCGTCCTGTGCTGGAAAAGCTTGAAAGGCATTATTTCATGACGAGCTCACCTTGTCATAAGCACAGCTCCAGTGTGCCTCATGACGAGCTCGTCATGAGCATGGAAGGGGTTAAAGGACAATTTCACTCACCTTGTGCCCTGCATTATGCTCATTCTGTCATAATGGTGAGTGAAAAGGCTGCCTTCGTTATGGAAAAGCAGAAGCAGGCTAACAAATAACTCAGGAGTGGCTTCTATAAGACCGTGGCTGTGCCAGAGTGTTTGACAACCATATTGGATACTGGAGAGTCTGATGTGGCAGATGGACAGAAGACAAAACCATAATTTTGCAGTGCCACCTAGTGCCCGTTTGTGGTAAGACATTGGTTAATCATAAACAGATGGGTTCTGGAGTAACTCTTCCACCCACAGGGGAGCATGGCACTGCAGTGTGTCATATAAAGGGAGCATCAGGTCGAGCCCGTTGAAGTAATGGCACTGATAATGACAGTAATGGTTGGCTACACCAGTGATCCTGTTGCCTCAGGGAGACGCTGCAACACCAGTCGTTCTCATGGCGAGAAGCAGCAGACTAGTGTTGGTTGTACCACGTGATAAACACTTTTTATGGGCTAAGGGATTCACTCAGTTTGACCCCAATTACATGATTGTAACCCTTCAATGGATGCAACAGAGAGCAACTGGATCACCAACACCATCAACCAAGTTGACCCCATCAAACAAGCTAGGACCACACAAGTCTTTACCATGACTATGATGTTTACATGCATGCCTTTAAATGTGAGTTTTTTTACAGGTAAGTATAAAACATTTTCAATATATATATATAATGCAGGTGTTCATCCCATGATGGATGCTTGTTGCTCAGTGTGCGACTTATGATAAAGGAGTAAATCTGAAACACGTAAAGACAAAGACATTAAGATTTTAGTGGCATGCAGAGGTTGCTGCAGTCCTCACTGGAAGAGGTGTCAGTTTCCGGGAGGGTGTCCTCACAATGGGCAAACTTGTTGTTTGGATATATGTATATATAATTTTTTCCACAAAGATGAGAAACACACCATTTCCAGGTTTTAAGCTTGTTTCAGCTTTCTCTGGCTACAACCAACATGTTTCAGCCCAGCAAGACCTTTGCCACGGCCTTTCTGGATTGAAACGCGTTGGTTGTAGCCAGAGAAAGCTGAAAAAATAAGCTTAAAAACCTGGAATTGGTGTGCTTCGCATCTTTGTGGAAAAATTAAACCTGGTCGTGGATTCAGCCCTATCACGGATGCACCCGTCGCTGAGTGCGCTGCTGGAGGAATCCGATTGTACATATATATATATATATATATACACACACATATATATATATATATATGTGTGGGTGTATATATGTGTGTATATATGTATGTATGTTTGTATATATATATATGTCTCCAATAATCCTGTGCCCCAGCTGCAGCTTTTAGTGAAGAAGCAGGTACAGACCACAGACGCACTGGACACGTTAATGAAAGTGCTTTACTCCACCATCTTTAGTCAGCATGACGTGTTTCGGCTGCGTCACCACAGCCTTGATCATATATATATATTCCAAACAGAAGACACATCCTACTCCTTCAGCTGACGTGAAAACAGACCAACCAGCCAATCCTTTGGGAAAATTCTTTAATCAAGGCAGTGAATCCAGCATAATGCGTTTCAACTCCATGAGTTTTAATCCTATGTTAATGTGGGAGTGACCCTTCTTTAGCTCTTTATATGACTGATACATCAACAGTGAGGACGGACACATATTAATTTGAGGTTCAAAAACAGAAGGACTTATGTTGGTAAACATCATCCAAGTTATTTTTTCATTACGATTGTTCAATGAAATCAGTAAATGCTTTCTGAATAACATGTAAAAACAAAAGTTGCACTTACATTTTTTTCTTTTACACTCTTGGTTGCCACTGATCTTAGTTTGTTATTTGTATAAAACCACAAGGTCCATATTGCTTTCATAAATACTTTATGGTGCCAACAACAAAGCATTATGGGCATTGTGGTTTTATACAAAAAAAAACTAAGATCAGTGGCAACCAAGAGTGGAAAAGAAAAAGTCAAAGTGCAACTTTTGTTTTTACATAATCATGAGCTCAGCGTTCTCGTCATGTTGTTTAGGCTTTGCCTGCACATTGCCTATGCTATGGCAAGTATAGTTTCTCCTCTGCCCTTTACCTAATCTCCCCACTTTATAGAACCATCAGTAAATGCTTAATATTATACCTTTCTCAATAAACTAATCATAGCACTTTTACGAAGTTTCATTAACTTATATTACACAACCTCTCACCAAGCTAACTCTTACAACAAAATAAAACTTATTATTGATCACATAGTTGAAATCTATTGCATTTAACCAATGCTTGTTTAAGTTTGCACCTGGTTACCATCAAAACCAAGTTGATGTTAGTAGCATTTCCTAAGTGCCCATTTCACAATTAGGACATGCGGTTAGGAAATTGCAAATAAGAAATCACCATTGGCGACTTCCTATTTTGCAAATTGCAAATTGCGATTTCCACTGGGTTGAAATTGCATTTTGCAATGCCACCTAGGCCTTTCTACATTAGGAAATACATTTTTGCATTTCTTGAATAGCTGAAATTGCGATTCGGTCTATGAAGAAATCCAAAATTCGTACGTACATGGGCCTATATGTCCCTGTGACCAGAAATGTCTGATGGTATATTACTGACTTACACCAGCGATCAGGTTAAAAAAAAATTCAGATAAAATGTTGTCACCTAGCTTAATTTTTTCCTACTTACTTTCATTAGTTAATAATTTCAACAATCCTTTTCTTTGGGGAAACCATGAACATCTCCATAAATGACTCCTTACTGACTTCTGAATTTTGTCTCTTTTTCACTCCTGAGCTTCACACCTATTCCATCACAAACCGAAAGTGAGTGGAAACACAAAAATAGGAAAAATTATCTACCACTAAATTTTTTTTGTTTTTACTCCTCTACCCATTACTGAAAGCTGAGCAGTGGTTGACCTTAGCATAGCAAACCGTTTGTAGATGGTCATTTTAGGAGAAATAAAAATAATTATAAACTTATTCTTGCACAACACTTTTTCCATTTCTTACAACAACAAAAATGCTACATTTTAGAGAAACTGGCAAACCATGGGTGGCTTTAGAATTCTTAATATGTGGGACTAAATGACCAAGATTTGCAACAAAAGTTTTGAAGGTTTCAATGCACTGGACCAAATGTCAAAGAAAGGGCTCTGAGCTGGGGAATCAGGTGTTGGTTGTTAGATCTCAAACCATAAGGGTTTAGTATGCCAGCTAAATATCTGCATATACCCAGGGCCACTGGAATTATGCAATTCCGTGCTCGCAGTTTTTTTTGCATAATTATTTTGCTACATTTACCACATGATCCATCATTTGCTGCATAATCTGCACATTAAAAAAATGTTTTGTAGCTCAAATGGCTCAAAACTTACTAAAAACATGGTCATATATGTTCCCACGTACTGGAAACCCTTCACAGTGGTTAACTGGTCACCTTTCAGTTGATTATTTATGTACCTGGTTGTTAAACTGGTGGTACTAAATAAGTGACATCTTTCCCGGACAGTATTTCCATTTGCAAAAATGAAAAAATAATGATGTAATACTATTAAAAAAGTGCCACATTATGCTGCATAATGTGCCTTTTCTTGCCGCATGATTCAGTCAACCCTACTACATACATTAGTGCTCCCTTGTCTCATAATTCCAAGGGCCCTCAATATATCCACTCCCTGATGTACATAGACTATGTCCATTGTGCTTAAACAATGGGCCTGATTTAGATTTCGGCGGACGGGTTACTAAGTCACAACAGTGACGGATATCCTATGTGCCAAAATCTCAATGTCATTATTTCCAATGGGATTTAGATTTGGGGGGATGGGATATTAGTCACCAATGTGACAGAGTAACCTGTCTACTGGAATCTAAATCAGGCCCATGTCCTTGTTTATATGTATCTGGCTCATTGCCAGTTTGTGGATCTCTTTTTTTTTTTTAACATATTTTTATTAGAAGGTTATGCCATTATACATCGTTGGGTTTAACAAACCACATGGTCCTGTCACATTGGAGCAAGAGCTAATATGGCAGTCATAATTACACAATATTAATCCCAATGTAAAAGTTGTTTTTCAGGAGCACACCCAATACTTCTATTACACATTTTGGTTACATTTCAAAAGAAAGCATACCTTCCCATCCATATCAAAATACATGCAGTTCTAATATTATCAATCCTGGGGTCTGTTGTCATACCCAGTAATCACTGTATTCAATACTATCTGCAAATGAGAATCTAATACAAGAAAAATAAATCCTACCAACCACCCCTTTCCTCCCCCCTGAGGCTCAACATGAAAAAATTACATTATCATATACTCAGTCCAGTACCACACGTTGACATTTTGCCACATACAGACAGTGTCCTGCCGGTCTACAGCAACCCCCCCCGTTCAAGGCCCAGAGTTCCAGCCCCAGAGTTTTGCAACTTGGTATAAGCCACCCTAGAATATACATCAGTTACAGTATTCTATTATGTCAAAGGGTCCAAGTTCCTCCATCAGCAAGTTCCATTCCATTGATAGGGGCGTCCTACGCAGTCCGCGTTGTTCTTCCCTTTTCAATTCCATGCCCTCTGCCCTGCCCCATTTCAATACCTCATCAGACCAGATTTTTAATGCTGGTGGCCTAGCTGCCATACATTGCATTGTAATATTTCATTTAGCCAGTATTAACGTCAAGTTATTAAACTTAGTTACCAGACTACCCTTCTTCCCTTTAGGACCCAACCCCAGCAGACAGTATTCCAAGCTATCATTATTCCGCACTGGTGCTATCTCCGACAAAATCTCACAGACTGCTCCCCCCAGTACCGTCGTAGTCTTGGACAATTCCACAGCATGTGTATCAAATCTGCAGCTTGTAATTGGCAATGCGGGCATACATCCAAAGCATTTGGGTACATGGTCTTCAGTTTGCACGGTGTCAAATAGGCCCTATGCAATAGCATAAGTTGAATAAATTTAAATTTCGAGTTTCGCGACACTTTCCTGGGGTATTCCACCAATTTATCCCATTCTCTATCGCTAAACTCCCTTCCTATATCGCTAGATCTCTAGATCTAGATCTCTAGATCTATATCCCTAGATCTCTTTGTTAATGCGGAGTACATGAATGTTTTCATTGACCCAAATCTGTCTTTCCTATTATTCTATCTTCTCTTGCTACCATGCACGTTTCCCTCTGTTGGTGAGACGTGACTAAAGTGCTATAACATTTAAACTTTTTGGTAAAATAAAAAATACATTTTCCTTGATATTCATTCCTAAACATTTGGAGAACAAAAAACCATGTAAAACATATCTACAACATACCTTCCTAATCATGTACCTAACAGTCTAAAATAACTATTGCCCCATCACTCCAGGTAACAACACCTTTGCTCCCTGAAGTTCCTGATCCATATTCACACAAATGTGTCAAAGAGCCTACTTCCTACAGCCTGACATTCCAGGTTGAAGCAGATGTAAATAAATTGGTCCAATTAATACCAACTGATCTGGGCACTGTGCCAGTGTTGTCAAAACACTTTAGCAATCACTACTTTCTGCAGTCAAATCATTTTCAATATTTTGCATGAGTTATAACTGTGTGAACAGTGATTTGCTTAATGCTATAAACTCACCTCAGCTTTGTTCCTCCATTTACAAGAAAAAAATGCGAATGCGGGGAAATACTAATAACCATGTTCATATTTCTCCTCAACAGCGCAATCATGTGTTCACGAAATAATTTCTCCGATGTAATAGTGTATCTCACCACATTGCACAGTGCCACAAGCTTGTTATTATCAATAATTCCCTTTTAACCTGAGTTACGCGCAAGGATCCATGGAACTCAAGACTGAGATGTGTTGCCCTGCACCATGGGTAAAGAGTAAGGGTCCCTGTCCATTAAACAGGCTTGGCGGGGCTATTTATGGTTTTCTATACAGGTCATCTTGCATTGTAATACTGGTGGCAGAATGACAAAGGTCCTAAAACGTGCTACGGATATGTGCTTGCAAAAAAAAACCACTTCAGATTTCTCTTTACGCCGATGCAGATAAATGGGGTCAAATTAAATGTTCTTTCTCTTGGCCCAAATACTTTGTTTCCCTATATGTGGTTTTAACTTAAGGAAAAACCATTCCTGTCCCAGCATAATTAACTGAAGAAGCCAGCATTTCACCTTGGTACAGGAGGGCACAGAGAAACTAGAGGTGACCTCCGTGAGGGTGCCTTTGACAGCAGAGCCATTAAAGGCAAAAATAATAGGGCCCCATTTAAGGAACTCCTATAGCTGCATTCAGTTTCAATCTTTATTTCGACCATTTGGTCATAAAAGATACACAATACAAAGAAGAAAAAACACATATTCAAACAACTTTGCATTTAAAATATGGCTACGCAGAGAGAGTTCATTACAGGGATAAACATATTTATAGTGAATTTAAAAAAGTTCAGTCACTACCCAACATTCTTTAAAACACGGTTTCGTGTAAACCACACATTGGTTAAAAATTTAGAAAGTGCAAAAACAGTTGGGCCAGTAACATCAGTTTTTAAAACCCTGTACATTGGTGCGTATTCCCTGCCACCCATGTTCCTTATCAACGGAAGCAGCCAATACTTTCTAGCTGCCCTATAGCTGCATTCACACGCCCGCATGCAGATTTATAAATTTCAGGAGTTCAGAAAAGCTTGCAAAAGCACACCAGAAAACACATGTCAGTGAACAAGCAGGACACTCCTGCACACCATAAAAGTGCAATGATCTGTCCGTGAGACCACTGCCTGCTCTTAAAAAATGTTGCCACCCACAATCACTAAGGGAAAGGGGTCCCATGGGGACCTCTTCCCGTTTGTGACTAAGAAGTCATTAAAATATGAATGTTTTGCAACTGCATTCTGGTTGCAAAACTTTCAAACATGCCACTGCGACTTGCTATTAGGAAGGGGTACCCTTGAAAGGCACCTTTGTAATAGCGACTCACAAACCCTATTTTGCAAGTCAGTATAGGTTATTGACTCTCAAAATAGGGTTAGTACATTGCAAAGGCTGTTTGATAGGTCCCAAGGGGCCCGATTCTCCATTTGCGACTGCTAAAAATGGCCGTACACCTGGCCCTTAAAGACTTAGAGCATTTAGGACTGTGTGTTTCTGGAAGCCAGACTTAAACATACAAAAATCTTATGCGACTGCGCAGAAGTCAGTTCTCCAAATATTGGGTACCTTTCTATGTTCTTAATGCGCGAAGAGAAAACTGTGTATCATAACATACAGACCAGGTAGCACCCTTCATTTACAAGGACACGAGCAAAACGGCACCATTCATTTTTGGGAGCTGTTTTTTCAGTTATGCTATAATATATTAATAACTAGCAGAAATTCAGTTTAAAAAAAAGGAGGGTTGAAATGGGAAACTGTATGGGATAAGGGGATGAGTGAATACACGTAATATTAGCAATTCAAAGTAGAGTGCTACTGCTAGCATTGACATACAACATAATAATCCAGATTTTAGGACACTGTTCAGTTTATTACAGTAAAACAATATTTAGGATTTTATTTAAATATCATATCTTTACCAAGCCAGTAAGCGTTCTAAAGGATTGACATATGTTGTAAAATCTGACATAGTCTGCTGAGTTGTTAAGGGGTTGCTTTTTTAAAATATGTATATCACAAATCTAAGTTCACTGGGCCATGATCTGAATTATACAATAATTATTTGCAAAGCTACCATAAAGACGGTAGAGATAATTTATAATGAGCATTATCACAGTGTGTAAGGGATTAGCCCAGGGACATAACTGGTACCATCACAACTCACTCTTGTATTCTGCATTTTCCTCATATACAAGAGAACCTGACCCCAAAACGCCTTTACTCCTGACAGTCAAATAAAACTTGATTACAGTGTCACTATTATCACAGCCTCATAAAAGATTTAAGTGCTAGTCATAGTAAAACCTTTTTCACTTTACCTATGGCAAATTTGGAAAAGCTTTGGCTAAGCAAGGTAATGTGTTCCTATTTCAATGATAAAGGTTTCCACCCTCATCAAGGGAGAGTTGGCTTTTTTCCATTGACAGAAAGCTTCACTCATAATTGGGCAGGCCATCCTGTGACTCCCAAACCTACTGGGACATAAAGGTATTGCAGGAATGGGGTAGAGGATGGGAAGGTGAGGGTCCATTGGTGCAAGAGTATAGGGGCAGTGAATGCAAGATAAGGGAACCAAATGCAGGGACTTTTTAGGGGAGAAAATAAGGGCTAGGTGAGAATGAGGACAGAGCAGATGTTTCAGGCAGAAGATCAGTCTGGGGCTTGTGCTCAAGTTGCATTCATTCACTTTGGAACCCATGCAGCACCGTGACCTGACTTTCGATGACGCAAAAGAATAGTGAAACTCATTTTGTATTTAAAAAGACTGTCAAATTCTTTGAACTTGATGAAGTTCAAGTAATTTTTCCAAAAAGTTGGGAGTGGATGGAGTTTGTACTGTTGTATTTTCTGACTTATTGGAATTAATGAGTGGCAATTATTTGATCTCCTATTTCCGGAAAACTAAGAACTGTGGTTCAAATAAAGAAATAAATATTTTATAAACATGCATGTCGACCAACTTCTCAATCAAATGTAAACCATCTCTCAAACGCGTTCTAACATTTCGTGTAAAAACCCAAGATAGTGGATTCACAATTTCAATTGAGCTGCATCATGGCAGTTTAAGATGAAGTGTATATAGTTTCCACCTGCATTTTTAAAGGCAGAAGCAGAATAAAAGAGTCATAGGATTACTTTTTGCAAATTATTTCTGATACTTACTTTTTTACTGGAATACGTCCTTCGGGAGGGACTTGCAGCTTGAGCTTGGTGTAACTATGGAGAGAGTAAAAAGTATTGATGTCAGTTGAAAATGCTGAACGTTTTTGTAACAGATGTTTAGCAAGGTCATTGCATTAATTCATACACATTGTTATTGAAATCTAATTTCTGGAATCACCGTTTACATATAAAGTTGCAGAGGGGTATCTGTGAATCTCAGAGATGTTTTTCATCAAGGGGTTCTAAGTGACATCAAATAGACAACAAGCAACACTTTTTTATCAAGGGCTCAGTCTTCAGCATTAATTTTGGTGTGTGAGTTATAGTTTGCATGACTGTTGTGTGAGTTACTGTTGTGGAGCTTACAATTGTTTTGTACCCTTAACTTCACTTTAACTGAGTATTTTAAATGAATGTAGTCATATAATACTCTAAAAACACAAATTGTATTGTATTCATGGCTTCTCAAATAGGAGCATTGGGGACATCACTGATCACATCGCTGATGACATCAATCAAGCTAATGCTTCACAAATAGAAACAGAGTAGTACTGGAGACCAGTCTCATTCAGTATTGTGGAAGAGATATGGTGTGCATGTTAAAGTTTTAAGTGCAAGCAGTACTTCATTAAAGCAATGCAGAGACTCAGCAAAACTAGTATGAGTTGCAGGTATGCCTTTCAAATAGATTGTGGTTCAATTCAAAAGCCTATTACTAAAAAATATGCAATTAAAACTAAAACTCTTCTTCACTGCACATTATTCTTCTATGGAAGTCTCTGTGCATTCTGATGTTAAAGAGTTATCATGTATTGCTATAAACAAGTTCTATGAAAAACTGGAGATTAATAAACTGCCTATATTTATTTCTAAACAGTTATTGAAAATGATGAGACATGCCTTGTTCTAGAATGTACAATGCATGGGTAACTCACAGAAGATTTCAATTGCAGTTTGGCGTTACAATGGTGACCACCCTTAGGCTGGCAGGTCTAACATGAACACTATGGGAAATTAGGATTTCATCCATGAAAAAGACTCACGGTATGACATTTTAGTGTTAGGGGATTAGGATGACTTCTTGTATGTAGGCGTACTACTGTATCATAAAAATATATGCATATAATGCTAATTGAAGTACAGACATAACAAATTAGGTATTGGTACTTGACATTGTCAATTGAAAGCAAAAGGATTGCTGAAAATTACATGATATCAGACTATATGTTTTTGAACCCCAAGATGGCCACTGCATGCTAAGGTTTACCTGGTGATTGTCTTTGTAAGGGCACTGGGGGTGCAGTTAGATCCCAGGTGAAAGTGTAATAGGAAAATTCTAATTTATGAAGGAATATATTTGTGAAATATTATCAGTGAATATCCTGTGACGATGGATAATATTTATTGAAAGCATAATCCATAGTATGATACATTTGTGTACTTATTGTAGATATTTGCATTTGAAAATGGTGCTGGACATACTTTTAAGGGTTAAATTATAACAGTATATTGACAGTTGACAAGTAGCTTTTTGATTCACGTATAACTTTAGTACTGTTCAACGAAGTTACAGAAAATTAGGTAGGTGTTCTAAAAGCGTAAGTGAAGTTTAAAAACTCTGCAACAAAGTCTGTCGGTAGGCTTTTAGCAAGTCAAGCCCAATGCAGGTATCTCTAGTGTCAAGAAGATCCTGATAAGACGGATAGCAAAATTAATGTTAGGGGTCTAAAAAATCATTGATTTGCTAGCATCTTTCATGCAGTTTCACAGATCTGCACAACGTGTGGGGATCAATCCTTTTTAAGAACTTCGTAGTGCTGTACTGGAAGTTGATTGTTGCTTGTTTGCCAGTGGGTCTTTAGTTGCTGTCCCAGTGGCAGACGCAAGTGGCATCCTGAACAGCTGTGGAGCCATTCTTGTATGGTCAAGGAGTTGCAATTTTGCATACTGGGACTTGTCCCATTTATTGAACAAGAAACAACCCCCACCAGATACCTGTCCTTAAGATATCGCCGAAGGTCATAGGATTTAAATATGTGAAATATGTGAACAATATCCATGGGCTGAGGTCATCCATAGTCCTATACATTGAGGCACATCCAAGAACTAATTGATGAAGTCTAGTCCATGCGATGGACTGTTAGCACTCTGTTTCCCCTGATGATTGATTGTTTACAAGATATTAAAATGTATAATGACAGATGTTTCGTCATTTTCAAATTTACGACTTGTTCTTTTCAAATTTTAATGTCATCTGATTGGTTTATGAGCAATGTAAATACAATTATGTCATTAACTAACACCCCTTTCTATCTAAAAGAATGGTCTGCACTTTCCCTAAAATTAAAAAACTCATGAAATGTAATAATTGTGTCGTTCTCGTTCACTGCAGTAATCATGTTTTGGCTTCTAAGTGATGCAAAGACAGAATTTGATGAAAAGATTTACAGTGGAACAATTTCATTTTCTCTTTCTTTTCACTGTTTAAACAAAAATCAAATTAGGGAGGTTCCTTTCTTTATTTCATATGATATTGTTGTAGGCATTGACTTTGCTTTGACTTCCTAGAAAGTGATTACTCTGAGTGGCAGAGAGCAATGTCAAGGATGTTAACCCCTTCGATGCTCATGACGAGCTCAACTCGTCATGAGGTACACCTCTCGTGTGCTCATGGCGAGCTGAGCTTGTCATGAACAATGGGAATCGATGATTGTCAGCATAGAGGGAGAATATCATCAGCAGCGATGGTGCATCAACAGCACTGAAAAAACAATGTCAAGTGGTAGTTATCATTATTTACTCAGAAACTAATATCTCCATTCTAATGTAATAGTCTTGGCCTAATTTACATTTTTGAACCCTTTAGTGAGTGAAAATGAATGTTGAAGTCACAGCCCAGGCCAGCAGTGAGCAGTTGTCACAGGGCCTGGCCTTCAGTAAGGCTATGCAATCTAAACCCCAAGTTCTAACAGGGCATGGTGTTTGACCATGCTCAGTGCACTATGTCATCTGTGAGGGAACGTGCAGTCAAGTGCAGAAGAGTGCTGGTTATATGCTACACTAGGAATCAGTCTGGTGAGTGTTAAAGTGCATTATTGTAATACTTCTTTTAGCATTTTCCACTAGATTTAGTGTAAACATCTACGGTGTGCGTGAGACTAAAGAATCACTGAACAGAGTCAAGAAATTCTCCTTTAAGTCACATAAATGTGACCATCGCAGCAAGCGGAGTATTGAAGGGCAAATTGCTCAGCAATTTGCCTATCAAAACGCGGAAACAAATGTTTTGAAGATAATCATGTTTTCCTGATTAACCACACCAAGAAAGGCAAGAAATGCAATCAAACAGGCAAATGAAATTATTGTTCGTTTTCAATCCCTGATGCCTTGTTTGCCATGATTATGATTGAGTTCCATGAGATGTGCTTTTCCACGATCAGCAAAATGTACATCATCATCATCATCACCTTAGCCCACATAAAAAGGAAGTGAACATTCTGGTTTTCTTCACCCCTACCTTCATGGGAATTAAAAGTACTGATGTAGAGTTGGTCAGTGATGTAAAATCATGTTATTTACGGAGAAAACTAAAAATCCAGCTCTAGAGCTTGTGGTATTTTCTCCACCAACGGTATAGTGTAGTTGAGAAAATGTTTCGGGAAATGTTCATCTCGATATAGTATTTCCCCCAAAAAGTAGAGGATAAACCTTGACTTCCTAACTCGAAAGATTGATCTCTTGCACTTTAATCAAAGCTGAAACGCATTCACTTTGTCCTGAACCTTTTACCTATTTGTATGTTCCATCCTCACATGTTACATACATATCTCCAACTTTTTATACAAACGTAGGTTTCTGTATGTGTCTTGGATGCCTGTGTGCGATGTAGTTCTACTGTTCGTCACCTGTACTTACAATGTAAGCTCTAAGGGGCAGATTTACAAGCCGCTTGCAACACTTTTACGCCACCGTAGCATCACTTTTGTGACGCAGAGTCGGCGTAAACCATGCGCCACGTTGCAACTTATTTACAATGTGAGGCATCTAGGCAGATGCGTCACGTTGTAAAGCCCTGCGCCACATGAAACCTGCGACAGGTTTCATGTGGACGTTCTGTCGTAGGGTAGGCGTTCCCTCGCAGGAAAGCCACGTAAAACTGACGCAGTAAAATCTACAAGATTTCACTGAGTCCGTTTTTCGACACTGCTGCGTCAAATCCTTACGCCTGCTTGAAGCAGGCGTAAGGAATGAGGCACCATGTTGAGTATAGGCGGCCCCTGTGCATTGCAGGAGTTGCGTTGCGCTTGTGACACGACTCCAGCAATGCACTGCCCGTACGCCACAAGATGCGTCACGCATCTGCCCCTCCTTGCACCATGGTGCGCCGCATTGCAAATGCGATGCATCTGTGGTGGCACAGGGGGAGGGGGGATTACGTGACGCATCTGTTTTGGCGCATCCCTGCTGATTTGCAGAGATGCACCAGAAGACGTAAATATGCCCCCAAGTACCGGAACACAGATCTCAGAGTTTTGTAGCATTCCTCCCTCTCCAGAGAGCCATTAGTTCAATGCTGCTTGAATGCACATTACATTTTTTGTTCATTAATGTTTTGTTGATGCTGTCACTAGAACTACAACTTGTGATTTATTGTTTATAATATATTACAAAATCAGGACAACACTACACGTAGTGTGGTGCGGAATTCCTGTGCTGAACTCCGTACCACACTGTTATATGGTGTATTCGTACACCCAGATTTCCTGGATGCAGAAATATCTCACATAATTTTCTGGCTATGAATTCTAGCCAGTAAAATCACTTTGGATAAGAACTGAATTGCAGCCCTGACCTATTTCCTCATCCTCGCCCACCCTCAGCCAAAGCACAGAGGAGTATGTCATTTGACATCCTGCCAGGCAACATTTGCTCTTCCTTCCCCCATCCTCCTCTGTGCCCTGCACAGCAGCCCTCACAGACATTTACCACCTGCTCGCACACTTTTAGAATTGAGCCGATCTACATTACAATTAGTGCTGCAGAGTTGTCTTGCATATAACAATATGGCATTCTATTGAATTGTAGCAGGAGCAAATTTGTTCCATCCTCAAGTACCAGACTGCTAAAAAAACAACGTATACAAATTATTATGTACAGTGTAATTGTACCTGGATCTCAGAGGCATAGTTCTCTTTTCTGTAGAACCACTTCTGTTGCTACTTTAAGTAATTCTGTCCATCCGCAACACAGTGTTGAAATCTATACCATTATAATATAAACCTACTGAATCTCACAGGCACTGGAGCCCAATGTCGGTCTCTGGCTTAGCCCATGTCCCAGAGCACTGACAAGCCAAAATAATGCCCAGCCACGCATCAGGGGCTTAGCTTCCATTAGTGCAGCAGGTTCAGTGCACCTGGCCCCAGAGGTCTGAAGGGCCCACTGACCCCGATTATTGTTGTTTTTCATAATTCAAAAAAACACTGGGGGACAATTTCATTCCTTGCATTAGGGCCTATGACAGGCTGACTATGTTACTGCCAACCATCCAAGGCACTGCACTTTTCCAACCCTTAGGCTGTATTTAAAGAGAAAAGCTTGGTATATGCAAAATGTCTGATCGCATTGCATCGATATGGTGCTTTCCTGAATGGGGGGTGTGAGTTGGGTGTTTCTGGTTGTCTCTCTGTCTTACGGTGCTGTGGGATTTCAAAGAACTCTTTGTTTTGCTATACAAGTTCATTGCTGACAAGGGTGGCTGACCAACGCCCTCTTAGCAGTTTATTAAGAAAGCGGAGGTAGTGATATTAGCACAAAAAAACCTTCTCTTTCCCTTATGGCTAAATTTGTAGTTTTATTTCTAAGAAAGACATTTACATTTTATATATGTTTACATTGAATTAAAATGTCATACTGGTATTTATAGAACATGGGTTAGGTCTACTAAGATAGGATTCAATCACTCTATTAGGTGGCTTGTAAAGCACGACTACTTACCCGTAAGGGTCTCAACACGCTGGGGGGGGGGGGGGGGGGGGGGGGGGACAGCTGCTGGTCCGTTGAAGGCACTGTAGTTCAGTTGAAGAGCCAGTTCTTGTGGTCCTTCCTGAATTGAGGCAGTGATGGTGATTGCCTGAGGTGGAGAGGCAGGGTGTTCCTTGTCTTTGTTGCATGGTGGGAGGAGGCTGTGGTATTCCAGATATGTGGAACGGTAGCCAGGGCCAGTTGGGTGGAGCAGAGGTCTCTGGTTGGTGCGTGGAATGCGAGGCGGTGATTGGGGTAAGCAGATCCCAAGTCATGTAGGTCTTTGTAGGAGTGTTTGAGGAGCTTGAAGATGACTCTTTTGTTGACTGGGAGCCAGTGGAGGTCTCTCAGGTGGCCGGTGATGCGACTGCGGTGGGGGATGTTAAGGATGAGTCTACCAGAGGCGTTCTGAATGTTATGCAGTTTCTTGAGGAATTTCTGGGTGATGCCGGTGTACAGTGCATAGCCACAGTCGATTCTGCTGCTGATGAGTGCGTGGGTGACAATCGTTCGGGACTCAGTGGGGATCCACTTGAAGATCCTTTGGAGACTGTGTTGATCTGGCGGTTCATGGTGAGTGAGGAGTTCAGGATGATGCCAAGGCTTTATGCATGGTCAGTGGGTGTGGTGGGGGGTTCCAAGAGCTGCAGGCTACCAGAAATCATCCCAGGCAGTATGGTGGAGCAAATGGTGAGGGCTTCAGTCTGCTCCGAGTTGAGCTTGAGGCAGCTGTTCTTTATCCAGGTGGTGACAGCCTTCATCGCATTGTGGAAGTTGTTCTTGGCGACTGTGGGTTTGTTGGTGAGGGAGAGAATCAGCTGGGTGTCTTTGGCGTAGGAGACGATGTTGAGTCCGTCGTTCCAGGCGATGGCTGCGAGCGGGGCCGAGTAAATGTTGAAGAGAGTGGGGTTCAGGGAGGAGCCCTGAGGCACTCTGCAGCTGATCTTTTTGGGTTCTGAGTGGAACGGGCTTTGTCACAGATGCCGGAATCGTGGAGTCTTGTTCATAGGGTGCGATGAGAGACGGTATCAAAGGCAGCAGAGAAGTCCAGGAGGATGAGAGCTGCAGTTTCGCCTCAGTCGAGGAGGGTGCAGTCGTTGTCTGTGGCAGTGAGGTGGGCTATCCCTGTGCTGTGGTTGTTTCATAAGCTGGATTGGGAGAGGTCCAGGATGTGGTTTGCTTCAATGAACTCTGAAAGTTGGACTTTGATGGACTTCTCAATGACTTTGGCTAGGAAGGGGAAAAGAGAGATGGGTCTGATTGGGTCACAATTTGCACACCAACTTTTTGTGAATCCCATGGTATTTTGTGAACTGACCTCTGTTCTAATATATTAGTTCACGAAATACAGAATCACAGTGGGTCAAAATTCAACCTATCTCATGAATAATTATGAGCTAGGTCGTAAATCAAAGGTAAATCGCGACCGACTATGTTTTGCTGCCGTCACAGGGATGGTGGCCTGCTGAGGTCAGCAGACCACCATGTCTGTGATTGCTTTTAAATGTAGCAAACATTATTTCTAATGCAGACCCTTTTCTTTAAAGGAAAATGGGATGTATTATTGAATGAACTATTTAAAAAAAAAATTTAAGAGTATTGGTCTCACATACCACTGCCTACTCTATAAAAACGTTTTTTTTTACCATTCACAGAGGGAACCTTTCCCGTTTTTCAAACCGGTTGCCACTACCTTTCAGTAGTCAGTAACATATTAATGTTTTGTTTCAGTTGCAAAACATTAATACATACCATAAGGAATCACATTTGGAAGGGACAGCCTATCCATGCCCCTTACAAATAGTGATTCCTGTTTCTTAAACCCATTTAGTATTTTAGTAATTTGTTACCAAATTGCTTAGTTCGGTTCAGTATATTAGAGAAGCCCATTTTCTTGTCACAAACTCTGAGTTTACTGAAGCGCGGAAAATGTCTTCATGCATCTAGCCCATAATGTGCTCATTTAGTTCATAAAATAATTCAATGCAAAGTGTTGTCCTTTTGTGGTAAAAGTTAAAGAAAAGAAGATATTTATCAAGTGGCTGAATAGCTTAACATGTAAGCAGGAACATTGTTCAATTCCAAGCTTTCCCACTTGAACAAACTGTGTAATCGTCGAGAGATAGCTTTACTGAGCCTCAACTGTGGTTTATTAGACAGTAATGTCGCTGGCATTCAACAATATTGGCAATAAATAAAATGAACATGAAGAAATGAGATCTCTTGATTCATCAGGGCATGGGGGTGTTTATGTTTACAAGCATTTCATTTTTTACAGTTATTAATACAGTGATATACTCTAATGTACTAAAGTGAGATACAAACATTCAAAACCCAACTTTTTTTTATTTGAAATCATCTTTATTATATATTTCATGCCAATTATTTCATCATTGACATACCACATCTTTTAATACCTCGGCTCATGGTTTAGGTCCTAGAGCCAAGCCAGACGATTGGCTCCTCTTTGGCTGGGGTTACCTATGAATTTGTTGATTAGGACAGCTCAAACAGACACATCACTTACGGTATGTTTTTAACTGTATAAGGCTGACATATGGCCTTATCTCACCTGGCATTTAATGCTGAAAATGCAACTGAGCTTTTTATTCTAAAAGCTCCTTTTTAGCACACCCTTCAAAACAAACTCCTTTTCAGACAACCTGCCTACGATGCTAATTTATATGGATTGTGAATTCCAAATTCCCTTCCAATTATTTATTTTTCTTTGTAAGGGTAAATGTAAATACCTATGTCTGACATTAAGATTTGTTCCAAGATGATGCATTTATGAAATTCTCGAGGGAAGTGTAACAATGACACACAAAACCAGCCATGCAGGAAATGTGAAACTTTCAATCGTCTATACCAATTCAGCTTTACATTTATCACAATTACTGTGGTAAAGAGGAGAAACAAAGCGTATTTTTTCATATATAGTGGAGTAGTTTAACTGCAGTGTATTTTGTGGATAAAGGAACTGAAATCTATCCAATTCTGTATGAAAATGTGAACTTTTGCAAGGGGGGAGATTGTGTGACATTTTCCCAGATTAGATATGTATGAGAAAAGCTCACCCCATTCACAGATGATAAAGCACAATTCTATTCAGAGTAGATTATATGCACCTATGAGTAGCAATTCACCAAGAGGCCAGGGATAGGGAAGCGACTTCACAAACCCTTTTGAACTTAATGACATCACAGAAAATATTATCATATGATCCTGGACCCAAATTCTTTCCTGGAATACATATGAAGCCCTAACATTATGTTCCATAATAACTGCATGATTAGTATAACTGCCTAACACAGACAAATGTCTACTTTAGATATCTCCTATATAAAAGTGCCGACTAGATCTTTGAAGGGTTTAAAGCATAATAATTGCCCTGAATTGTAGTCTTTGAGCAAAGCTAGTAAGTCAGACCTCTTCTAGGTGGTTTCTACTCACAAGAAAAATTTGAAAAGAATGCAGGGAAATAGTGCATCGTACAGCACAATTTTCAGATAAATTTGCTATAATGTGATAGTGCCGAAAGGGTACTCATTACATATTCAAATCCTTTCAATGCGTGCCAAGGCATTAAAACCTGACTTTCCCCATGAGTTGACAGTATTTTTTTCAAAATGTGGTAGGGGTTTCCCTATTGGCTAAAACAACATTGTGCCTGAGCATTTTGTCATGGGTGGCCTCATATTCCATGGGAAGAAGTGATCAGCACATATTTCTCAGAGGTGTTCTCATGGCTCCAACGGCACCAATTTAAGTGTAATTCCGATAAATCAGAGATTATTCTTTTTGGCATTCCAACAGACAATGTGTGGCAAACTTGGTGCCCCAGGATATATCTTCCCCCACTGCCTCGGTTAAGACAGTTAAAAACCTAGGAGTCAGGTTGGAAGATAGTTTATCCATAAACTCCCAAATACAAAATGTGGTGAGTTCTTGTTTTGGAGTGCTTAAAATGCTCAAGCAGTTCTTACCCCTTTTGTCGGTAGCACATAGGAAAATCGTAGTTTAGGTGTTAATTACATCCAGGCTGGACTACGTTAATGTTCTTTATCTGGGAATCCCAGAATACCTGTTAACACGTTTACAGGTAGTCCAGAACGCAGCAGCCGGGGCAATACTTATGCTTGGCCATAAAACATGGATGTCCCCTCATCTTAAAGCCATGCACTGGCTCCAGATACGCAAGAGGATACTTTTTGAAACTATGGTTTTAGCTTTTAAATCACTCCACGGAGCTGGGGCCCTCGAACCTTAGGAAAAGACTGCAATTCTATCACCCGCGCCGTACCCTGAGATCCACCACTCTCCAGTTAGTATGCACCCCTAAATTTTTCCGCGCACAAATCGGCAGTTGCTCCTTTCAGGTGGAAGCAGCACAATTCTGGAAGTCTCTCTCTGGCTCTCCGACGGACACAGTACTTCCTCACCTTTAGGAAGTCATTGAAAACCTGCTTATTCCAGCAATAGCGCCCTGCTTAGATGGTTATGAGCCCACTGCTGTCGCGCTCAGGTGGCTTAAGCGCCGGGACACTCAATTGAGTAGCCGTGCGCTCTATAAATTCCATGTAACATAACATAACCTAACATAACATGGGTGCCTACTATAGGTGGCTGTCAAATGTTACCTCAATATGTCAGGGCCAGTGTTTTCTCTTGGTTGACACCCTTCCAGATGCAAGGTTGTCCACCTTAATGCCAAAATGGCCTCCATCAGATAGACTAGTGGCAGCATTTTGCCACTGATATCTACATGGCAAGAATTTCCTCCAGCATACCAGTATGGATGCCATATATGCCATGAACTTTAGTATGCCAGTACCAGCATTTTACCTTTGATGCCCTTTATGCCCAGAATTACCCCCCAATGTGGATGTGCCAATGTGAGTATTTTGTCACAGGTGTCTGTCCTACTAAGAATTGCTACAATATTCTAGCATCAGTATTTTGGCATGGGTGTCTCTATAGCCCAATATTTACCTTCACTATGCCAGGACCAATGGCAAACTTGCAAGTATGTCACCTTATTCGCTCACATTCCCATTCTTATTCATTCTGACTCACTTGCCTTCACTCTTAATCACAGTCATTCTCACTCACTCACTCATACTTACTGAAACTTACTGAAACTCAGGCCCAGCTTTACTAACACCTTGTGGCAGGTTTGTGTCACTTTTATGAACAAACCGACTCAAGGTGTTAATGTGGGAGTTAATATCCAACACAAATCAAGATTTGTATTAGATAGTATCACAAAGTAAGGCAACGCTGCCCTATGTGCTGCTTTGCTTTGTGTCAATGGAGCATTCTTTGGGTGGTGCATCGCATTTCCATGTAATCACCCATCGGTTTTAATGCAAATCCTTATTTACAAACATAGGTAGACAGCAATTTGCACCAAAATATTACACCTCTTTAAGGCAGGCATAGAAAGGAGAAATGCATTAATTTCTCCTCATTTTCCCAATGTTGCATTTCTTCTGCATTGAACAGTACACAAACGAAGGGTGAAAATCCTTAAAGAACTGGAAGGGGCCCCATCAAGTACAAAACGTATGCCTCAGAGAATGTGCATGCACTTGAAGGATGGTGCAAGTAGGTGTGTTTGTTGGGACATTGCTGCGAAAAGTGTGCGAGTGCAAGGGGAGAGAAAAATGCATCATATATTAATTGATATTTTATATCTCTCTTTAACCCCTTCACTGCGGTGGCTATTCCGCCGCAGTGCTAAGAGGGTGGGGGGGCCGTGCGGCGGTCCCGTGCTCGTGACGGAACCGGTCCGTCATGGCACGCGGGTGAGCTGTGCTTGTGACGGAACGGGTCCGTCACGGCCCCGCCTGCGCTTCAGAACGCTGCGTGGACGCTGCATCCAGTGTTTTATGGCAGCGCAAAACAACTAGAACGCTGACCATAGGAGGCGGGTCCGCTATAACAGGGCATGCGTTTCACTATTGTGCTATGAATTCCCCTCAGATCATTTACATTTCTCCCCCCCCCCGTAATATTAAAAATCAGCAAACATTAAAAAATAGCTTCCTCGAATTTCAAAAAGCAGAATAGCAATCAGTAATGCTACGGTGATTCTGAGCCTCACCCCCTGGGAAACCCACCCCAATGGAACCCCCATATCTATCCCTATGTGGAGGAGGACACTTGTTGGTTCTCATCACCCTCATAAAGAGGGTTTGTTGATTGTGTTGATAGTAAGCTGTATGATTGGTACACAAAATGCTAAATTTGTCCATATGAAAGCTAATAATCCATATTACTAAAGTCACCAACTAATCAGAAAGTATTTTGAGCATAAAGAATGGGATATGTGCAAAAAGTATGATAAAGAGAAAATGTATATGAAACTGGCTTACATGTTTGTTAAGGGATGTTTGGGGAGGGAGGGAACACTGCACATCATGTTGGGATGGCCGCTGTGGGAACGGGTGGACGAAATGCGATAGACAACAGCAGATGCAGAGAACAAAAAGGCATGTAATTTACAAAAATTGGGATTTAATAAATACAAAAGGAAGAGTTGAATGAACATACTAATACAGAACAATGTTGAGCAATAGGGATCACAAAGATGAATCTGTGGACATAAGCTTGTTAACATGGAATGTGAGAGGACTTGGGGATCACCATTAGAGAAGACATTTGTTAGCATACATGGATAGGCATCATGTGAATATTGGTATAATCCAGGATACGCATGAAAACCCATCTAGCATGATCGCATTTGCCTCGTATAGGTATTTCTCCTCGTATTCAGCATATTCAAGAGGTACTGCTATACTTATTAAATACTTATTAAAAAAAAATAGTAGCTGAAAACCAGCTGATAGACATCTGGTGGTACCATCACCCCAACCTGAAGGAAGGGACATTTCAATCAGGCGTGCACAGTAGTTGGTCTAGGTTAGATATCTGGTTAATTTCCAAAGAACTAGCTATACATATCACTACTGTGGAACACTTGGCACATACATATTCAAACTACACCCCTGTATACATGCGGCTGTCCCCCCCAGACTCTGGGTATAGATATATAGAGTGGTGTTTACCTTCCACAGCACTATTAGACTAAGCTTTCAAAGCGGAGTTGGAACAGGAGCTAGAGGAGTTTCTTAGGAAAAACATAGATTCTGTCCCCTTATTAACAACAGGATGGGTAGCACTAAAAGTCACACTAAGAGGGATATTCATGTCTAAGGCAGGAGGCATATTGAGAGACATCAGAAAGACCTAATCCCAACTGGAAATTAAATTAAAAGATCAGGAACGACAAATGCTACCCTGGCAAATATAAGAGAAACGCCCACAGTGTGTCAGGACACAGTGGAATGAGAATGCCTATTCAGTGGAAAATACCATAAAGCCACAAGATATGGAGAAGGGGAAAGACCTGGTAGAGCATTAGCTGAGCTCACACGCCCCTCCCCCCCTCCAATATATGTTAGAAATTGTAAACGAGGAAGGCATAGAGTGCAAAGACACATCGGGAATCGTAAACATTTTCACTTCACACTACAAAGCACCATATACTTCATGCAACTCCAAACAAGCAGAAACAGAAGGGTATCTTGAGAAGATAGAGCTAGCCTGGCTAAGTAATGGAAATAGGGAATTCCTAGCAGCTAAGCTAGAGGAAGAGGAGATCAGAGTAACCATAATGCAAATGGGTAATGGAAAGGCCCCAGGGCCCGATGGGCTCACGACAGAATTTTACAAAACGTGCATAGACATATTAGTTCCATTCCTGAAAAAAATGTATGAAGAGGTTGTGCAAACAGGTATATCACCACAATCACTGCGAGAAGCTCTTGTAGTTTCGCTCTTAATACCAGACAAGCGCCAAACAACACAGATCCGTACACAGACCATTACCCCTTATCAACTGTGATGCCAAAATTCTAGCTAGAGTGTTAGCTAACCAACCCAGCCTGTTGATGGACAAACTGATTCATCCAGATCAGGCAGGGTTCATGCCGGGTAGAGCCACCTCTCACAATTTACGCACCCTGTTCTCCATTATGCAGGACATAGATCAGGATGAAAAGGTGGTGGCGGTCTTTTTAGATGCCACAAAAGCATTTGATTCTCTTGAGTAGGAGTATTTATTCTCAGTTCTAACACACATGGGGTTCCCACTTTGATATCTGGCATGGGTGCGGTTGTTATACAATAAGCCAAGAGCTTCATTGCTGATAAATGAGACTCGCACTCCTGCATTTGAAATATCTAGCGGCACAAAGCAGGGATGTCCCTTACTGCCTCCGCTGTTTGCGATAGCAATAGCAAGAGAACCACTGGCGGCCATGATCCAGCAATATTACAAAGCACACGCGCTGGACTACCCAACTAGGCTGGTGCTAATCTCATTATATGTGGATGACATCACGTTGTATGTACGAAACCAGTAACAAAATGGCATCATCCGCAAAATCATCGAATTTGGCGCATACTCATGTATAACAATAAATTGGGGAAATCACAGATCTTCCCGCTCACTCAAAGTACTCTGAAGACCCCACTGGAATTCCCACTGCAGTGGTGCATAATGGAACTCCGATACTTGGGGATATAAATATCATTAAAGACAGGGAAGAACTAATGAGAGCTAATTAGGGCAGAGTCCTAAACTCAGTGGAAGAGACTATCACCAGGTGGATTGCAATGCCACTATCACTAGCCAGGCGCATTGCGCTAATGACAATAGTAATGCTGCCAACATTTTTATATCTTTTTATAAATATCCCTTATGCCCCGACCTGCCCCTTTTAAGTAAGGCTTAAAAGCCAACAAATCAGATTAGCATGGGGAGTAAAACAGCCCTGTATTAAATGGAGCACCCTTATATTGCCCTTTGCACAAGGGGGTTTGAAACACCAGACCCAAACTATGGTATCTCAGCGCACAAGCCCAATATGCTGCCTACCGGTTTAAGCCACCACCGTTTAAGACACCTCTTGCAGTGGACCAAGGATATATCTCACCCTCTCCTACCGCCGGGTTCCTGGGTACAAAGGGACCAGCAACGTGCGGTAAGTATTCCATTGTAGCAGGGACCAATCATGCATGGAAAAAGATTGCACAGAAATCACAAGCCCCTATGATATACTCTCCATTACTTCCACTACTACACCAACAGGCACTCCCAATTACGCAGGAGGGACTATGCAATTGCATGCTTTTAAAATATGGTATAAACACATGTGGAGAAATGTACGTAAAAGGGGAATTTAAGCAAGGGAACATACTTTTTGGAGAGACCGAACCTACAGTAATGGATCGCTTCCTATATATTCAAGTTAGGCAAAATGTTAAAGCTTCCACATCTATATTCCCAGAGGAACCCCCCACTTTGTTACCAATACATCAACTATTGGGTGGCGGGACATCCCCTGCAGTGTCACGTATATATAAAGCACATATCGGGAAGGAAGGGGGAAATACGGTGAAGGAAAAAGCGGGCTGGGAGCAGGAACTGGGTTATCCTATAGTGCGGTTCTCGCGTCCGACGGGAAGGGGGGGGCGGGGCAGCCTGCGACCCTACTGCTGGCGAGGAGCAGCCAGGGGAGCGACTAGCTAGTGAGGGGGCAGCAGCAAAGAGGGCGCGTGGTAGGAGGGGCTACCCTTATATCCCTTCCCTAGGCTCACCCCTATCTCCCGCCCCCTTAGCCAGTGAAGCCCCACCTACCCACCTCACCCCCCGGAATGGGCTGGCCGGCTGCCCACGGACCTACTACGGGGTCTGCCCTCCTATGGGGTCCCCTGTAGGGACCGCGGGCATCCTGCAGGAACTGGGTTATCCTATAACAGATGAAACATGATGGTACTGCTGCCAGCAAACATAGACAATCACAGCGAGTAGCAGATTAAGAATTATACGTTACATTTTTTCATAGGATGTACTATACACCAGCAAAAAGGTACAGAGTTAAACTGAGGGAAAATTACGCTTGAGACCGGTGTGGGCAAGAGAGCGCTGATTTAATGCATCTGGCATGGTCATGCACAGTCATAGCTAAGTACTGGGCAGAAGTAGGGAAGTTGCTGAATGGAATATCAGAAATGCAAACTGACTTGACCCCAGAGATGGATTGCTAGGATACGCAAACAAAATTGAAGGACAGATCAAGCAACTGGTTGCGTTGGGATTGCTAATGGCAAAACGCAGAGTAGCACGTTAGTGGGGAAGAGGCAGGGTCCCTAAATTCAAAGACTGACTTAAAGATATGACATACTGCCAGGAGCAAAGCAGTATGTATGCTGAGCTACTCCCACCTGGCTCCAGGCCCCAAGATATATGGGAACCTTTTAAAAGTTACCTCCAGCGAACGAGTGGTGCAGAGGAGAAGGAATAGATGCCCAATAAGTAGCCAAAGATCAGAAAGGATAGAAGTCAAGACATAAAAGCATACTATGAGCTAAGGCAGTGCACATAAGTGGTCCGTATGATGTGCCAAATTGTGCAACAGAGATAAAGGAGGTATATTTTCTGAACCCAATTGTAATGAAATATTTGAATGTTAGGGAAAAGAAAATGTTGTAAAATATGTAAGTAATGTAACATACAACAGTTAATGCCTGCCTTTGACGACTCTGTGAAATAATCGATATTACATATATGTATAACAAGTGTTGTCTGTATTGTATAACGGAAAATACAAATGAACAAAGAAAAAAAAAATATATATATGTAATTAATATACACAAGTAATGATATCACTTTTCAAAGGTTATATAAGTTCAGTCCATATAAATCAATGGATGCATTTCTTTTAGCACAAAGTACGTTGGATGCATCAAAATTCAAAGACAAAACATGCACAGGCACAGTAGAGGTGAGGCGTTGGAACAGCAAATGGATGCGTTGGTTCCTTACTCCCAGGTGAGGTGATGTGTCGGTTCCTTACTGCTACATGAGGTGATGTGTCCGTTCTTTATTGCTACAAAGGGGAGGTGATGCATGGGTTCCTTACTGCCAAGGGAGGTGATGTGTTGGTTCTTACTGGGAGGGTAGTTAATGCGTCGATCTCCAAACACGCGGCATTGGTACCTTACTTCTATGCAATGTCGATAAGGAGTCAAAGTCGAGGAACTATACGTTGAAAATACAGACGTGCGGAGACGATGGGAAGTGGTGATGCAGGCGCTACGTTGGTCTCACACCACGAGAAGGCAATCTATTGATTTGTCAGCCGTGAAGCACAGGCTGTGTTAGAGTCGGAGTGGGTGCCCCGGACGTCAGTGAGACAGGGCTCAGTACCAAGGCTGTGGTGATTTTTCAGCTGCAGAGCAGGTGCTGCGTTGATTCTTTAACTGCACTGCGGTGCTGCATCAATTCTTCCACCACACGGCGGTGTTGCATCACGAAAACGGGCGCTGACAGTCCATTTGTGTGGTTTTCTCACCCGATTACACTTCCAAGGGCCCAGAACTGGAATTAGCACCACTTTGCACCTAAGGACCCTCAACAGAAATGTCCAGGCACTGGTTGGTGAAGTCTTTGATGGCCCTGAGACTTCTTAACAGGTGGCAAGCATGCAGAACCCCTGGGAGGGCCTTGGAAGCCGGATGTAGAAAGCAAAGTCCAGACCCTTTACTTCAAGGACAGAAGCAGCAAGCAGCATTCCAGCACAACAAAGCAACAGACAGGAAGGCAGTCTCTCCAACTGCATTCAGCTCTTTTCCTTGCAGAATGTCCTCAGTCCAGAAGTCTGCCTTTCAAGTAGGCAAACTTCAAAGGAAAGTATTTGTAGTGCAAAAGACCCACTAATGGTCCCGAAGAAGCAGCAGGAGATCACTAGACTCCATACGTCTGCAGAAACATGTCGACCTTTCATCTTTAGTGGCTATTTGTTAAACCACTATTGCACTGTTTTTATTGATTTAGGAGTGTGAGGGTGGTTATTAAATTGTTTTTCCCGACCACTACCTAATTTTAGAGCTTCTTCTCTTTCTTTTCACAACACACATCTTTTTTCACGCACTGCTACTTAGTTCCCTTCTAGATACGCCTTTCTGTTTCACATCTGTAAATATCACTGTGGTTTTTCCTGTGCCTGGTGTAGTCATCTGCCAGCACAGGTTTTTTACCCTCTAATGTGACAGAAATTATGCACCAGAGATCCCAGATGATGAAGGGCGGTCTCGTTGGTGGACTGATGGGAACTTGCATAGTTTAATAACTATTTCCTGTGTAACTTTATTTGGGTACATTGTCTGTTTGTTTCTTGACTCTCTGTTAATTCTAGGTTGGTGCAAAAGACCCAGCCTTTTCCTCACCTGGCTACAGACACGTTACAGGGGGGTGAAGACTGCTTTGTGAGAGGACAGGCCCAGCCCTATTCAGGTATCGGAGACAACTCCTCTCACCACTCTAGCTCAGGAAGGCCCATAAGCCTGGTGATGGGCCATTAGGATATGCAAGGCACACCTCAGTTCCTTGTTTGACTGTCTATAGTGAAAGCACAAGAGCCCACCTGTCAATCAACCCAGACATAAATTCTACAGACAGGCAGAGGCACGGAAAGGTTACGCAAGGAATGCCCACGTTCTAAAAGTAAAACACACAAGATGATGGACGGAATGTTGCACAATGGCAAAACATGCACCCCCAGTCACAGATATGGGTTTAATCCATTGTTATTTTTGTTACCAAGCCATCCTAGTTCAGCCATGGCCATATGCAAATCAGTCTTGACCCTTTGCCTCATAGGAACAGTCTAGCCCGTACTGCCAAGCCATGTCTTCCCTGGACCGGAATCAAGCATCCTAGGACCGGTTTCAGGCTATCAGCCATCTTCAGCCAGGATAGCTTGACTCCAGTGGCTTAGTGAGCAAGGGACCCACGTCTGGGCATACCCTTCCTATATAGGGTGAACAGCAAAACACACAAGATGATGGACGGAATTTTGCACAATGGCAAAACATTCACCCCCAGTCACAGATCTGGGTTTAATCCATTGTTATTTTGCTAACCAAGCCACCCCAGTTCAGACATGGCCATATGCATATCAGTATTAACCCTGTGCCTCATGGGAACAGTCCAGCCCGGCCTGCGAAGCCATGTCTTCCCTGGACCGGAATCAAGCATCCTACGACCGGTTTCTGGCTATCAGCCGTCTTCAGCCAGGATAGCTTGACTCCAGTGGCTTAGTGAGCAAGGGACCCACGTCTAACAATGGATTTTTGTCGAAAGAGCCAGAGACTACCACCAGACTGCCAAGCCACAGCCCACCAATATTTTATTGATGGTCAGATTCAATTTTGCTGGTTTACCCCACAGATTGAAGTTTGACTTCCAAAAAGGTATAGAGGTACAAAGGTTGAAATCTTCACTAGGATAAGATGCTGAAAATATTTGGCCGGTGAGGGACCTTCCCTTTCCCCACCAAAAGTCAAAGTCTTCACCAGGACTTTGTTCGTCGGCAATCCAGTGCCTGGTGGAACCCATCTTGGCCATAGCGTGCTGCCCTGCACCACTGAGGATCTTCAACTTCTCAAAGGTGTCTAAGTCAGCAGATAAAGCTTTCCACTGGACAGAACTTCGTCCCTGTATCTGGCACACGGTTTATCATGGTCAGCCTTAACTTTTGACATGGTCTAGTGCAGCAAGATACCCACAGTTGTTGCTTTGTGATTTTTGGCTCTAGAAACAGCTAGAACTTTGAAAAATCATATCTATTTTTCCCCTTTTTCTTTTTGGTGATTATTTTCTCCTTCAATTTCTCTCTGTTTTTATAAATTGGAGTGGATTTTATTGTGTTGTGTTTTATACCGTTTGATGGCTGTTGTACTGAGAAATGCTTAACTCACTTCTCCTATGTTAAGGGTATCTGCTCTGTGATACAGCTATCAAGGGTTAAGCTCGGGTTTAAATTATTGATGCCTAACTTGACCTGGTAGGAATAGTGGCACTAATACTTGAAGAAAAGTACTATCCATTTCAACTAATAATCCACTTTCTCACACATATTACATAAAGTTGTCATTTTTTTTCTACAACAGGTGCATTTTGAAACTTCATGATGCATCACAAAGGCCATAAATAAATTCCACACTAACAAACATCGAGTTCTGTACCTTAGCCAAAAGAACTATTCTTCGCCCTAGTCCTTTATTCCCCCACTATACCGGAGAGTTGTCTCCATTCTTCTAGGAAAATAGGTTTTTATCTAAGAAGATTCAAGTGCAAGAGCATAGTTTTTAATGGCATTTAATTAGTCTTAAAGAATGGTCAGTCAATATTCTTTGCAGAGAAAAATGCTCTTTATGAGCTAAGGGCCTTATGTTCAGAGGCTTTTTGAGATCACAAAAGTTCCTATTTGCAGAAAGGCCTTTTGGTATGTAACAAATCCAAATTGCGATATAGTAACATGTTACCGAATCGCAATTTGGGTTTGTGACTACATACCAAACGGTATTTGGAGGGGGAGTGTTTAGGGGTTCCCTTTCAAATACCATTTAGCAGTAGGCTGTATTAACGGTTTGAGACCGAAATCTGATTGCAAACAATAACGTTTTACCAGCTACTGAAAGATAGCAATAAGTAATTTTCAAATGGGAAAGAAATCACTTCCCCCTTGTGAATGTTGACAAAAACATTTTTAAGAGTAGGCAGTGATACACTGCTCTTAAAATCTGTTAGTTAAACATTGAATAATTTTTTAAGTGCATCCCATTTTCCTTCAAAGAAAATAGGCTGCATTAAAAATAATATTTTGCTTTATTTTAAAGCTATCAGAGACATGGTGGCCGGTTGACCCACATGATGGCTACAAATTGTAGTGGGTCACAACCCACTAAAAATTCAGTATTTAGCAAACTGTCCTATTAGTTCATAGGTCGGTTCACAAAATGCAACACTGCCCGCAAAAAACAGTTTGCAAACTGCGACCAGTATTTTGCAAGCAATTCTTCGTAGATCTGGTCCTTACTATTTTGATTATTGCTACTCTTCTTAATCAATTCTGTTGCTAAAGAAATCAAAATGAAGAACCCGGACACAATGATCGCTGATACATGTAACACTGTACCACTCAGGAAGAAATTATTTCCCCAGAAGAGGCAATTATTATGTCTCTCTTCGGTGATACCATACTCTTTTTTTATATTTTATTTATGGTGTGAACTTGAACAAAAGTAGAGCGAAGCACTCGCAATTGGAAAAAATAAATTCTTAGTAAAATTCGGAATTAAAAAATAACAAACATCAAAAAATTAACAAATGAAGCACACTTAATTAAAAAAACAGTGGTTATATGCTTTTGTTTTCTGAAAAATATTTTAGTTTGAGTCCACCAAGGTACCAGAAGCAATAGATTTCAAGAGACAGCCAGATCAGAAAATGACTGTTTTATAGATTTAGCTTTAATACAGGTGGGACATGAATCCTAGGCTCAACTGATCCTTTTATCAGTTAGTAATGATAATGAGCTGAGCCAACAAGATAACTTTAAGGGTTTTTCTTCTGATTCATTATTCACTTCGAGGACAATCTCAGATGATTACTCACTAAGTGAAAATGTCTTAATGGCATTTTTAATTGACTTTTCAAAATCCCCATTACCTCTTTTCGTAATTTCAGAGCTTATTTTCTCATATTTGTTTATTTTTAAACTCATTGTACAGGAGGCAGAAATCAATAAAACCCCTTTTAAGTTGCTTTCACCCTTTACATTTCACTACACTAGTAAGTACCTTTGATTTTTTGTTTTATGTATTACATTTAAATTATAGGGAGTTTCCCACAGTTATCCATCCATTACGTTGCGTTTTTAAACTGTTCCCCTTTTATAGGGATTATGCCTGCGTTGCAGTGCGCAGCACCACTCGCGCAGCGAGAGCCCTTTTGTATGGGGTTTTTGAAAGGTGACCACACGCTCGTGCATGTGATCAGCTTTCGCCGTCAGGCAATGGCTTTTGCGTGATTTTTTTTTACAAAAAAAAGAACACGATCAGGCAACGGCGGGCGCATGTACCGCCTTTGCTCCGCCCATTCCAGACGATGGCTAGCATGCGCAGCAGTGCACGTTCGCCTCACTGCCACGCTCCCTCCCCCCGCTTCTCTGTGGTGCGTGCACGCCACTACTTTCGATTCCCAGCCCTGCTCCTCTGTGGGCCGCGTGCACCACTGGTTTGTTTTGCTTGTTTTAATTACCAGCAAAACACGCATTGCTCAGATTTCACTCTGACACAGAACCCTCAGTGGAGAGGAATATTTTCTCGTTTGTAATCCAAATTCAGGAGCATAGAATAATTTGTGCTTGAATCTGTGATGCGAAATGCACAAAATGACGGCATTTTACCTGGACACAAAGTACGCATAGTAAAACTTGGTGAAATTTGAGTGGGAAAAACATTGGAGTGTGTGGCAGGTCAGACCCGGGGAAAACATGCAGTATTACCACGTTATTGCCCATTTTGAGTTGTAGAAATCAAGATGTTGAGGTAATTCCGCACCTCATAAAACCACATTCCAAAATATGGATTTACCACCTCACATACCAGGACACTCGGAAAACGGCCCAAACTATGAGAATGTGAGGAAACACTGATAATACAGTCCTCATCAAGTCTAGTACAGAAAACGGGCCGAATGAACACTGAAAGATGTACTTTCATGTACAAACAGCGGCAAACCAATCCGCTCTGACGGCACTTTGAATTGTTAGTGATGAAACAAAACGCTTGGTCAAAGACCGGAAATGCCATTCATAGTTCTGTCGGACTACGTCAGAGCTTGTGACTGCTGTTATGGTGCAACCTCCCTGTGACCTGCAGGTCATTCCTACGTGCCCAGTCACTGCAAGTTAGGAGGAGCCACACCTCGGAGTAAACACGTCAAGACGCCGTAGGCTTCTTTTTAAATGTTATCTTATCGCTCACAATATCCAAAACAAGCAAGCATTTGCAATGCAATAGGTTTCGGATCACTGAAAGTTTGAGCTATTGCTGTTGCAAACAATAATGCAACGCCAATAGCTCAAACTTTCAGTAATGCGAGACCTATTGCATTGCAAATGCTTGTTAACTTATGTTGTACTATTTTCTGTACCATTGTCCCTAAATCCTAAATTTACCACACAAAGGTTTTCAGACAGAGATGACAGGCAACAAGAACCTGTACTTTTTTTCCTACCCCATGCCTTTGCCGAGAACGATGCAGGCTCACTTTTATTTAGCCTTTCAAAATTCTACTGCTATGCTTTCTAACAGTGCTCAGCAAGAACGTCAGGTTCGGTTCCACAAACGATGCAAGTTTAATCGTGAACAAACTTATCCTATATAAACTTTTTGACTTATATGAAGTTGATGGAACACGTACGACTGTGGGTTTCATGGCACCACTTTCTAGTCATTGCCAAATTACTGAGATGGTTTCAATAGTAGTCTTTTTAGAATTGAGGGAGTGCTCAAGCATCCAAAATTCTATTTTGACTGCACGCTGAAAATTCTTGCAAAGTTCATGCAATAACAGAGCCATTATTTATTAAAGGATTATGTTTTTAATAATAATAATCTCTTTTTTCCGTCCGCTCTGCATAGTAAGGGAAAGCTTAATTGAGGTAGTTTTTTCATGTCTATTAGTTGTGACACATTATCTTTTAGTCTTCTAGCTCAATAGTTCTAACAATTTTGTATTTTTTTCTTGAAGTGCTAGTACATGAATTTATTTCATTTCATAGTTTTATTCGACACAAAATAGACCAGGTTGTCAGAGTTCTTAACATTTAATAGCAAAACAAAAAAATGACCAGAGAGAAGGAGGAGTTGTTGCTTATAGATCAAAGGAATTTTCTAAATTTGACTAGAAGGAAATTAAGCTAAATGTATAATTTTGATTGTTTTCCTGAACTGAAGACAGTGAAGTAAATTGGATAGTTCTACTGCTTTGAATTTTTAGAGTGCTGTACTACGTACGATTGTCAGTGCAATCTTTTGATTAGACCAGCACACATTCTATGTGCACTGGCAACACACTTATATTTTCTCTTTTTGTAGACCATAATTTTTAATGAAAGTGACTGTGTGTGTAGTTTATGAAAGTGTCTGTGTAGTGTACTCGTTCCAAGCACAAGGCAAGCACGCCGTATGCAGCGGGGGTACAACGAGCGCGGTGACGAGTATACGCCTCACCGACCACGTGACCGTGGAATTGGTCCCAGCTGCCGGTCCTCCTGGGGATATAATGAGCACTCTTGCATTTGCTCCACCAATAGCCAGGGCGAGCAGAGCAACAAGCAGGTTTGCTGTGGGTAGGGACATTTCGAAATGTAAGTAAACCCGGCAAATACAGGCTTAAAAAACATAAATGCACTGGACCACAAGCCGAGCAATAATAATAGTAGAAATGCAACTTAACAGATCGCGCTCTTCAATGTCTGAAACTGAAGACACTTGAATTATAAGGAAATCAGATTCACCAATATATGTCTGCATGAAAATACAGTATAATTTTTTTCTGTTACAGGTACTTCAGATACACAGTAAGTACACCTAAGTGTTTCTCGCATGCATAAGCTTATATTCTGCATGCAACACATTTTTCTGCAAAATCCGCAGGCGTGGGGCTTGGCTTGGCTGGTGATCATGGCGGTCGTCTAGAGCTTGAGCTCCGACCAGCCTAACCGTATCCTGAACATATAACCTCGCCCTGGGCTTCCATAAGGGCTCTATGCACATGATTCGATTGCTGGACTGGTGAGGCACACTCTGTAGCGATATCAGCCGTGTGGAGGCGCTGGGGCCGCAGTGATGACCGGGAGACGCCGTAGGGTCAGGAGGCTCCGGTGAGGCCTGTGAAGCCGGGGCCTCGATTTTGGAGCCAGCCCAGGAGATACTATTGGCGGCAGCGGAGGGAGTGGCGGAGCGCCGGGGCTTGGCCTGCAGCCGGGCAGAGCTGTGGGGGAGCCCACGTATACAGCGGCGACTGTGCCTAGCACATTGGAGCAGTGCCCTACATCGTGCTGTGGGGCGAGCGTCGGAGGAGCCCCCGAGGGAGGCGGCCGCCATTTCGGGCTGCGGGTCGGCGGAGGAGACACCTGGCCAAGTGGCGCAAACAAACAGAAGGAAGCCCTTGCGGGTGAGGAGTGAGCTGTCTGCTGGCCCTGACCATCGGGGGCCAGGCTGCGACGGCAAGGGCCTGCACAGCACAGTAGAATCTCTGTGGGTGAGTGAAGGATTGCCAGGGGTCTGGTTACTCGGGGGCTAGATCGGGCCCTGGTGGAGAGTATAGGCGGTGCCCGCTGCGGCAGTCGGCGGAGCTGGGACTCTGTCTTTGGAGTGGCTGGACGGGGGCGATTGGCAGGAGGCCGCGGCGGGAGCAGAGAGGCCCGAGAACCCTCCATGGCACTGGAGTGACCCATACCACCGCCCGCACCATTGGCGCCTGCCGGGAGGTGTGGTGCCCGGCACTGTGGAGGAGCCCCTGAGCTCCGGAGAGGCCCGGCAGTGACCCTGTGAGCCCTGAGGTCCGGGGGATCCGGTGCGGCCTGCACAGCCGGGACCTCGACTGGGGTGTGGCCTGGTGGAGGCGGATCCGTCGGCGGCTGCGGCTAGGGAGGCGCTGCCTGGGGGTTCGCCCAGGGCGCAGGAGTGAATCGTGCCATAGCCCACGCCGCTGGGGACTTGCCTGGAGGTGCTGTGCCCGGCGCGGTTGAGCAAAGCCTGAGATCTGGTGAGGCTGGCCAAGGGCGCCGCCATTTCGTGCAGCCCACTCATTGCTGCAGCGGCGGAGGGGCCCCGGTGGAGGAGGAGAGAGTGCCAGGTGATGCCCGACCAGATGACGATCGGCAGCAGAGTCTGGTGGTGAGTGGCGCGTGCCCTGTTGGGAAACTCTGGGCCAGATTGGGCCCCGGAGGGAGGGAATTTGCGACATCTTGAGGCCGGAGGAGTGCCACAGAGGGTTAAATTGGTGAGGGTGCCTCTATGAGGGTACCTGAGACTGTTGGGCACACGGCTGGTAGAGGGTCCGGTGAGGCTCTGTGCCAGTGCATGAGAGAGAGTAGACACCTATCTGATAACTGCGGATCGCGGCCGTGACTGACCTTCCAGCCTTAGACTGTAGTCTGGAATACTTAAGCCATCCGGGAGTATCCATAGCCCATGCTGCGTTGCCTGTGAGCCATGACACGAGGAGGAGCTAGAGGGGGACAGGGCAAACAGGGGCCCATAGATAAATACACAGTGGCGGTGGGTCCTGGTGGCCCCTCAATGCAGCGCTGCTTGCCGCGATCACACTTGACGCTAAGATAGGAACTGTCGGGCCGACGTTACCCTTCTCCGCCAGGAATTGCGGAATGCGGTGGAGCGTATTACAGGGGCAGAGACTCGCTTATCTGAGGTGGAAGATGTCATGACTACCCTTAAACAGAAAGTCGCAGAGATGGAGAAGGTACAGAAGGGCCTGGTCTTAAGGGTGGAGGACGCGGAAGGATGGGCCCGCGCAACAACCTGCGCTTTGTTGGTTTCCCGGAAGGGTGTGAGGGGGATAAGGTAGAGTCCTTCATAGCACAGTGGCTGGAGAGCTGGATCCCGGCGGATGCCCTGTCTAGGTGCTTTGTAGTGGAGAGAGCACATTGGGCACTGGTGCAGAAGCCATCGGTCGGAGCGCGCCCGAGGCCGATCATTGCAAAATTCCTGAACTATGCAGACCGGGATGCCATCCTGCGGCAGGCAAGGATAAAGGGTGCACTTACACACGACAACGCCAACATCATGATCTTCCCGGAATACACGAGGCCGGTGCAGCAGCAGCGCCAGTCCTTCCTCGCGGCCAAGGCCCGCCTCCGCTGCCTAAAGATCCAATATGCGCTACTCTTTCCGGCGAGGCTGCAGGTTATTTACAAGTTCCGGAAGCTGTTCTTTGACACTCCGGAAGAACTGTTCCAGTGGACTGATGAGACTGTGAAAATTCGGATTAATGCTGCCAAAGAAGGAGAATCGGACTCTCGCTCAAGTGGGATTGCCAGGGAGGGTCTCCGGAGTCAGCGTCAGCGCAGCAGAGGATCACGATCAGGCAGGAGATCGCGCTCGGGCTCGACCACCCGCCGAGATGACACGCCACAGGACCCGCGGCCAGATCTGTCTTGATGACAGAGAGACTTGATTGTTTATCAAAGTATATGGTGCTTAAGGGAGCTCAGGTGCAATGCTGCCTTAGGCTGGGAACCCGTCCTGTTCAGTATGGGAGGGTGGGAGTGACAGCCTAGTTTATATGGGTTGTTACTGGGGGATCCATTGGAGGACATGGTGCATGCTCCCCCGTTGGGGGCTAGGCCGCGTTCCATCCGCGACAGGTACTTCCACGTTTGGGTGGTGCGGGTTGGGGGGAGGGTGGTCGGGATGGGAGCTGTTGGGATTTGGGGGGTCCTGTTTGCGTGCGCTCTGCTGCTTACTGATTGCCTTGTACAATGCCGGCTGGATTTTGACACTACTGGTCTTGGATATGCTGTATTGCTCAAATGTATAATGCTCTGGAGGGAGGGCGGGTAGGCCAGGGGTCGCTACGAATCATGAGCTGGAATGTGAGGGGGATGCTCGACAAAATTAAACGGGGGGCTGGCGCATTTCAATATGCCAAAAGGGTGGGTGTGGATGTACTACTGCTGCAGGAAACTCATCTCCTTGGCACCAAAGCATTGTGTCTGCAGCGTTCAGGGTTTACGCTGGCATTTCACTCTGGGTTCACGAGGGGCTGAAGGGGGGTGGTGGTTCTTATACATCGCAGGGTGCCCTACATACATAAGTGCGCCTGGACAGACACACAGGGTAGATAAGTTGTGGTGCAGGGGGAGGTAGGCGGAGATAGGGTGACCCTCGGTAGCGTGTATGCCCCACCGCTGCTCCAGTGGTCCCTGGTTGAGAAGGCCTTATCCCTGTGGGGCGAGGTGCCTGACTCTTTGTCCATAGGGGATTGGAACGATGTCATGGATAGGGGCTGCGATAGGTGGCGGACCGGGGCACCGGCTCCAGATCAAGGGGGTGTGGGAACCACCACCAGACTGGCTGCCTTAGTTACAGGGCTCGACTGGCTGGACACTTGGCAATATAAACATGGCGCAAGAAGAGACTACACATACTTTTCCGCCGCACGAGAATCATTCTCCAGACTGGACTACATCTTTATCCCGAGGGCGAGGGCCTCTGGCATAGTCTCGGTGGAGATTCTGCCGAGGGCCCTATTGGATCACTCGCCGGTGCTCGCCTCGCTTCATGTGGGCCCGGCCGTTCAGCCGTTTCGGTGGCGTATGTCGGCCTGGCACTTGACCCTAGATGTTTATAAAACGCATCTCACGATTGAACTTGACCACTACCTAACTGTGAATAGGGGTTCCGTGGACTCCCCAACTACTCTATGGGAGGCCATGAAGCCCACGTTACGAGGTGTAGACATATCTTGGTGCACGGCAGCCGGAGGGAGAGGCGTGGTGACCTGGTGAGGCGGGAGGCAGAACTGGAGGTGCTGGAGCGTCAGGCTCGGGAGGCGGGCTGGCGAGACGACAGCTAGTGCTGGCGCAGCAACAATACGCCTCGGTTCTTATGGATGAGGCGCGGCAGACCTTGTTGGCGACTCGCAGTCGGATTTACCAGTGGGGCGACAAGTCCTGCAAAATGCTGCACCGTCTCTGCCAGGGTACCATGCATGCCCAGCCGTTGCCCCGGATCGTGACCCCCGAGGGGGAGCCCATGCTAGATCCCGCGGAGATTGCGGAGAGTTTTGCCGGGTACTATGAGACGTTGTATGCACCCCGGGAGTGTCTGGAGGCCAGCACTGTTCAGCGCTTTATCGATGACCTCCTGCAGAGGGCTGTCTCGGATGAGGTGAGGGACCTGTTGGACCGACCCCTGTCTGATGACGAGTTAGGTGCCGCCCTGGGAGAGCTGAACCCGGGCAAGGCTTCAGGTCCTCATGGATTTCCCAGCTAATTCTTTAGGAAGTTTTCAGTCCAGCTGGGACCGCTTTTTCGGCCGGTGGTAGAGGAATCGTGCGAGACCGGGACGTTCCCACCAGGCTGGCATCATGCCGAGGTGGGGGTCTTTTTGAAGCCCGGGAGACCCCCTGAGAGTCATGCCTCATACCGCCCCATTTCGCTCCTGAATACTGAAGCTAAAATCTTAGCGAAGGCCCTTGCCACCAGGCTCAAGCCGTACATTACGGACCTGGTCCACCCGGATCAGGCTGGGTTTATGCCACAGCGGGCTACCCGCCATATTATCAGACGGGCTCATGTAGCGGTCTCGGCTTGGGAATGTCTGGGGGAGCCGGCCGCTCTGTTCCTTGCGGATATGGACAGGGCCTTTGATTCCCTGAGCTGGACGTATCTCTTTGCTCTGCTGAGCCGTCTGAATGTTGGCCCGTGTTTTCTAGTGTATGTCCAATTGCTGTATACAGGCCTTACGGTGTCGGTGCGTGTTGGAGGCGCGGTGTCCCGCTCGTTTCTGGTCCAAAGGGGGACGCGGCAGGGCTGTCCCCTCTCCCCGTACTTATTTGCGCTCGCCATGGAGCCTCTGGCGGCGTGGGTGCGCATCGATGCCCAACTCAAGGGCTTCCGTTGGTCACCGGGCCTCACAGATAAAATAGCGTTGTATGCCGACGACGTCCTGTATTTTCTCACCGACTTGGACCGATCCGGGCCGCGACTGCTGGGCATCTTACAAATCTTTGGTGAGACCTCCAGTCTCTAATAAAAGAGAGAGGGACCCTCTACCAAAGGGATGGGGTACCAGCTATTGACGGTCTCTACATGAATCCAGACAAATCCACGCTGTGGACGCTGGGTGGTCAGCGGAGCGTTGGAGACTGGGCTACAGGCCTTCAGGTGGCGTCGGGCGGTGTGAAATATCTGGGGATTTTCCTATCAGAGGACGCGGTACTCTCCCGGGACCGCAACATCACCCCGGTGTGGGATCGGGTACGTGAGGATATGAAGGTTTGGGCTTTCCATACTCGGCAGGTCTGCTATTTTCAAAATGGTGGCGCTCCCACGCCTGTTGTATCAACTGCAGAATCATCCCCATGTGATCTCGCCCCGCTGGTTTCAGCAGCTTAACTCGGCCCTGAGAAGATTTTTGTGGGAGGGGGCGCACCTCGGGGGGCTCTACGGACGTGTTTTTTGTCGACATATACCGGAGGCCTGGCGACGTCGGACGTGCACTCGTATTACCAAGCGGCGCATCTCCTGGTTTTGAACGACTGGTGGTATGGCGACAGGGGCCACCCGGCCTACGCGGTTGAGAGACACTTAATGGGTTCAGCCTCCTTGCATATGTTGCTGTACGCCACGCAGGTGGTCTTTCATGTGTGGAGGCAGGCACTGAGGCGGATGGGCTGGTGGAATGTCCTTACGCAGGAAACTCCCCTCTGGCGTAATGGTCGGCTCCCTCAGCTGAACGCCTTGATGGGCTTCAGGGGATGGGACGCCATAGGCATTTCAAACCTGGGCGATGTATTGTCTGGCGACACCCTTAAATCCTTCACAAACCTGCAGGAGGACTTGGGATGCCCCGCACCCAGTTCTACAAGTACCTCCAGTTTCGCCGTGCCCTGGCACCCTCATTAGTGGGCCTGGAACAGATCCCCGAATTCAGTCCCCTAGAAGCCAAAATTTTCATAGGAGAGCTGCCAGACAAGGAGGACTGGGTGGAGGCCCTTGAAAGTCCCAGGGGGGCGGCAATCTCCACGTGCCTGCGACTGATTCAGTTCCATTATTTGCACCGCACATACTACTCCGACAGCGCTTATGGAAGGCGGGGCTGGTAGCGTCCCCTGACTGCCTTCGTTGTGACCTGGCAGTAGTCACGCTACTACACACAGTTTGGGAGTGTGCATCGCTGCAGAGGTTTTGGGATGGGGTCCACAGCTGCTTAGTCGAAGTATTGTCCTGGGAGATTCTGAGAGACCCTAAGCTAGCGCTGCTGCATGTCATGGCTGGGGTGGTGGGAAACAGGTATAAGCGTCACCTAATGCTGCTGGGGTTTATACTGGCGAAACGCGATTTCGCGAGAGCCTGGAAGGCCCACCGGGCCCTATCGCTCACAGCCTGGAAGAACGGAATGGATTACTGCATGGGTTTAGAACAGCCCATATTTATTGCAAGGGGATGTTCCAGGAAGCATTTCAAAATTTGGAAACGGTGGGCGGACTATCGGGGGCTGGACTTGGACCCACCGCCTGAGGAAGCCACCCTCCCGACAGTGTGAGGAGATGGACTATGAACAGTGGCAGTTGGCATGATATGTGCAAGGCGTTGTAATGTACATGTATTCTATGCTACAAGTGGGCGAATGGGCACGCAGGGAGGGCGCAGGGGGGTTGGTGGGGGGGTTGAACATTTACTACATCCTATGTTTGCCATGCCTAACGGGGGGGCTTTCTTTTTTGCTTCAATTGTTTTTCATCTGTTAAACTGCAACTGACGATTCTTGTGATGCATTGATGAAGGCAGTTGCCTCTGGGAGACAGAGCTATGCATAACATGTGAGTTCAGACAATAAAGATAATTGCGAAAAAAGAAAAAAAAACCTCCGCAGGCGTGTGTCACTAGGGGAATGCCCAGGACCTATTTGGTCAATGGAGTAGGGCAGAAAGATGTCAGCATTTTACGTTAGGGTCATAGGACCACAATATCCTCATTGTCCCTCATATTAATAATTTTACCAGATCCCAGTCAACCCGCGCACCTTGGGGTGAATAAGGAATACTTATATTTAAAAGTATATAACCCCCCAAAAATAAGAACTTCTTCAAAGAACTCTCTGGAATATGGCTGAGCTGACCATGTCGTTTAGGGGTCGGGGCAAACCCGATAATGAAGCATACCACTATTAGAGTGGGCGAGGGTTATATATAAAAAAGGTTTTTCCTTTCCCCACTTTTAAGTAAGGTGGAGTATAGGTGTATCCTTGTTATTGCTGTATTTTGTCATGGGAGGATAGCATTTAGGAATGTGCTCAGTCCCCTGGTGGTGAATCCACCAGCGCAATTAAATTAGGGATACAGATAGGTGGTGGAGAAAATTCCCAAGTTGAGTGAATACTCGAAAAGAGGATTTAGAACTTTAGCAGATGACTCTCTGTAACTACCAAGCTAAACCACTCCAGATGTGTTCATCAGATGTTTCGCTCACCGTTTCTTGTGTCTTGCAACTCTAGACCATGAAATATTTTAATAGATGTCAATCTTGCTCATACATATTTCTACCCACCCTTCTTTTGCATTGTCTTAAAAACATATCAGTCTTTCTTTGCCTTTGCGTCTTTACTGAAGATTTCCATTAGGCCTTGATCTCTGTTTATCTATACTTACTACAAAGTCAAGCTATAGGAGCAGTGAATTCTGTCAGCACTACAGACACAATCATACACAAACAACTAAACAAATAATTCCTCACTTTACATTTTCTTTCCTTTACTACACAGTCTGGGGCACATTTTCGATTTTTTCTTGCAACATGGCACAGCATGGGAACTGCCTTGAAAATCAGGGGGAGAGTCGAAATGCTCCATATTTATGAAAATATGGACCATATATTCTCTCTCTTGCACTGGCACACTGTGTGCTGGACAGGGGCAACGCGGGCACCATTGTACCTTATTGCAAGGGTGCCTGTGTTACAGATAGGATTGTTGTTTGTGCAGTGAGAGATACTATCCTGCAAAAAAACAATACAAAGAGGCATGTTCCTCTTTCTATGTGTGATGAAGAATGATAGAATGGAAAAAGAAACCACAAATAGGGAAACAAAATCTCTTCGTTATGCCAACATCTGGAAGGCATACTGATTTGGTGATATCGCAGGTTTACTAAACTTTTTTAAGTCTGTAATTGCTTTAAATTCCTGGGTGCATGTACGGGAATGCCCATGCTACATCCATGCAACGCCTCACTGCTCGAAAAATAACAAATAGCAGCACAAGCAACTGTTTTGTATTATATTTCTTTACAAAGCCACGCAAACCACCCATTGCGTGTTTTGTAAATACTACTTAAGCCTTAGCGTTGTCCTGCTGTTGTCTTGCGCGAATTAAGGCCAACGCGAAGACTTGGTAAATTCAAGCTTTCGTTTTTCCCTTCCAGACTGATATTTTGCTTAACCTGGGATGTTGAGCAATTTCAGGTTGCCGCCTTCTAAACAAACAGCATGGCTTTTAAAGTATCGAGATTGATGGATCATTGTTTATTTTTACAAAGTGTTCCCCATTAGTATGGTTTCCTAGAAATAGCTCTTCAGCCAGTTATATTTCAGGGAGGGCTGAAATACCAGCCCATATCCGTTTTGTATTATAAACTTGTAACAGCGTAATCCTAATTCATTTTTGTAGCATCCCTGCGCCCCTCTTGGGAACGTATTACAGTATTTGGTGGCCTACATTAAAGTTTTAAAACAAAAGAAATATAGGTAATGTGTAAATGTTTAGACAGATAGCAAAAGACCCACAAACATATTTGTAGATTTCTTAATAGACTTCTCACAATAGAGGATTCAAATTAACATGAAATAGCATCCTTTCTTATGATGTCTTACATTCAACAGCATCCTTGCACAAATGAACCAACCCTCCTTGTCTTCTCAACCCCATCCCCTCGTCTGACCCCTCAGTGACCCCTCTGGTTTATTATCCCTTTCTTAATCACTGGACGTCTTGTCTTCCTGTGAAACCTGAAGGTCGCATCATGCACCCATATCTTCTTTAATCATAATGTGACCGAACAGTCTTTATTTCTTGAAGGTAACTGGTCCCCAATCATGCCTGCCCTCTCGTGGACCAGAACTACACAGAGCAATTGACCCATCGGTCTTAACATTTCTAATTATCAATATGTATCCTTCAGGCAGGAAACTGTATTTATTTAAACATCTCCATGTCCTAGCAATCTGACTGCCATTTCCTAAAGCAAGGATCTGTGGTTTATTTCCATCAATCATCCAAATCACTCCTTCTGAACATAAGTGCACTAAAATAAGCTCTTGTCCCTACTGTATCACCCAAAGCTGCGACCAAAATGTTGGTTGTAGACCATCATGCACGGCATGGAGGGCATTCCCCAATAGGGCTTTTGTGGTGCTGACCTCAGCATCCTTTGTTGACAGGCAGATTTCACAACGACGCTAGGAGCTGCACTCCAGCCTATGTAAGGAAGTAGGTGGTCTCCCTTCTCTCATCAAAAATGTTTCAAGTGTTTTCGGAGCAGGCACTGAGCCACTGCTGGCAATATTCCTCTACATGTAATAAAAACTATGGGGCAGATTTATGAAGGGCTTGCGCCACGTTTACGCCGCCGTTGCGTGACGCAACGGCACGGAAACGTGGCGCATCCCTGCGCCCTATTTACAACGTGACGCATCTAGGAGATGCGTCACGTTGTAGAGCACTGCGCCATGAGGAGGCGTTCCTGCGCAGGGGGGGCGTTCCTGCGCAGGAACGCCTCCTGAAAGTGGCTGAGTGAAATCTATGAGATTTCACTCAGTCACTTTCAGGGCAATGCTGCGTCAAAACCCTGCGCCTGCTTGAAGCAGGCGTAAGGCTTGAGGCAGCATTGAAAGAATAGGCCCCCCCAGAGCATTGCTGGAGCTGCGTCGCGCTTGCGACGCAACTCCAGCAATGCGCCACATTTCCGGTACAGATGCGTCACGCATCTGTGCCGTTTTTGCCCCATGGTGCGCCGCATCATAAATGCGGCGCACCATGGGTGGCGTAGCTGTGGCGCACTGTGGCGCATGTTAACTGGCGCATCCCTCAGGATGCGCCAGTTAACATAAATCTGCCCCTATCTTTATTCGCACACACCATATCTTGCCTAAACAAGGATTTTTCAGGTAAAGATGGATTATGGAAATGATACAAACTCATTGTCATCAAGAACTGAAATGTGGTTGGCATGGGTGATATAAGTAGAACAATTTAGTGAGTCTAAGAAGTCAGTGAGTAAGTAACTGATAAGAAGCATGGTCTAATGAATAAACCTGGCGAGAAAGTAGCACAACTTGAATCCTCACTATTTCAGGACATTGTCACATGCAGTAATAATTTTATTTTACATTCATGTTGATGTCAGTGACATCAATATTGGTCTAAAACTTGATTGTTTTGTCTTAACGAGAAGCTCGAATCATGTTGTTCTCTGGAGTACACTAGGGAATTAACTGAAAACAGTCGCTAACATCGCTATCTCCTATTACCAACTTTTGGAGATATTCGTGCTAAGCGCAAATATCTCCAAAAGCTAACACCTGCCCTGAGCAGTTCTTAGCCATGTTATCCAATGGGAGGTGGATAACATGGCTAAGAGCATTAGCTCGCTAATGCATGAATATCGCTGACTTTTCAGCGATATTCATGCTTTGCGGCGATTGTTATCGCATTTGCGATAAACCTTGGTAATACCAAGGTTTATTTGCGGTACAAATCGCCGCAGCTCAGCGGTAAATTTTTGTCGCTATTGCTTCGTAATATGCCCCACAGTGTTTTCTATAATATTTCTTTCATTGCTTCTTGGCCCATGTAACAAGTGCGAGTTTTATTTAAACGTAATCAGGACCTTGTCTTGGATGCCTAGGAATCTCTATACTAAGCTAAATACAATCAATCGGCAACATACATTTTATTTTAATTCTCTCATAGCCCTCCTGTAGTCCTCACTCTTGATCTAGGAGGGTCCATCCGTCAACTCTGCCAATACAATGATTCATTCGACTAGATTTTCTACTGACTTTGCAGAGTTCCTCTAGGCTTTCTCCACAATTGTTCCCCTAAGCACCTTTTTGTTATTCTGGCGCTTCAACATCCAGAATCGATCAGCGGTATAAAGGCACAGCACTAATTAACATTTTCAATTAGATAAGTGGCAAACTTGGAGGTAATAGAAATAATGTGATTAAACAAATAAATCAATGAACGCTTCTTCTTCATTGCTCAGCACATCACACAGCGTTAAACAAAAAAAAAATATACAACTCAGTTAGCAGCCGTTGCAATGGAATTGCCAGAGACTGGCTACTTGAGGAGCTGTTTACTGACTGATTCTGGATTACTATTGTGTACCTCCTATCGGAAAGTAGTCACTCTGTAGCTATAGTTAGGATTCCCAGAGATAGGAATTCCTCTGTTTTTTTGCTCCCTAATAACTTTGCACCCATTTGATTAATCTCCGGAAAAATTCCCAGACCTATAGCATTTTCGACATTTTATTATGATGGAAATTTTTATGGTGAATCATTACGGAGATGCAAAGATTAAAAGGGGGTCGCCGGTCCAAAACCAGATTTTACTCAAAATGCATTTTATGTGCCCTTGTGTATGTGATGTAATGCAGAAATGGCTGAATGGATTTGGATAATTTTGGTGATATTGCAAATTATGATATGAAGTGGTTATGAAGTTATGAGAGCCAAAAACATAGTGATATTTGTTGTTGCAGTAGCACAGCAGTACATGGCAATGACAAATCATCTTGTGATTTTCTAATGAACCCCTTTACAAAACTTAAAGGCAGCCATCTAGTTTTTAGGTACAGTTTGTCTGTGTTCTGCATTTTGCCCTTAGATGTAGGTAAGTATTTGGTTTGATATTGCACCCTACTTATTACCACTTTTTTAAAGTGGTAATAGTTAGGGAAAAATATTTATACGTTTCTATATATTTTTATTAATGTATGGAGTACCGCAGTACTGACTCTGGAGTACTGCAGCACCAAAAGAAAAGAAACAAAATATGGTAAAATATTAAAGTACACCGTAGAACCCTATATTTGCCAAATATAAAGTACTACAGCATATTTTCAATATTTGGAATTTTAAATCTTCATTAAAAAGTCTATGGCATATTGCGTTACAACCTACAAATTACCATGCATTAAATGCTCAATTCTCCATAAACAGATGTAAAAATATATAGAACATCATATAAATATATTTCTCTACCTGTTAACACTTTATAAAAGTGGTAACAGATCGGGAACAACAATTGAACCTACTAGTTACCCACATTTAAGCCCCTTTACCAGAATGCAGTGAAGCGCGGAACGCAGACAAATTGTCCAGGAAAAGACATGGCTGCCTTTTACCTTTGGTAAGCAGAGCCAGTAGCCAATCACATCCTACCTTATGCACATGCACCGTGGTATACAGAGAAATTACTGCAGTATACTGTTGACAATAAAAAAACTAAGTATTTTAAAAATTCTATCTTTAAAAAGTACCTGCACTATTCGCACATACTATTAAAATTACCATTACCACCAAATAACGTATTTTCCTACCACATTACATTGGTTAACACTTTTCATGCTACATCTGTTTCAATTGCCACACTCCACCATACGCTTTGCACTCTACGCCACTTTATGTGACTCCACTAGAAGCCATTCCACTTAACGCTAATGATCTGTACACAACTCTACTCTACCCCCATTTCACTCTATGCCACTCCACTCTGCACCATTCTGCACCACTAGACTGTACGTTATTACACTTTATTCCACTCCATTTTACGCCACTCTAGCATATGCCAATACACTGTACGCACTTCCACTCTAAACTACTACACTGTAAGTTTTTTCACAGTACACAACTCCAGTCTAGGACACTACACCCTACACTATTCCACTCTATACCATTCCTCTGTATGTTTCTTCAGGGTATACCACTGCACTGTATGGTATTCCTCTGTTTGCCACTCCACTGTACGCCACTCTAATATATACCACTCCACTCTACGATTATCCAATGCACCCAATTAAACTGTATATCACTCCATCCTATGGCACCAGACTCTACGCCAGTGGTTCTTAACCTTTTTTTTTAAATCAAAGTAGTTTTTATTGTGGTTTTCAAAACATGACTCAAGGCACAATCCGCCCACATGCCCTCGCAGGGGCTCTCCGAAGTGCAAATCACAACAGTCACATCATTGGCAAACAGTAAATCGGAGTGTCCCTTAGCTACTGTGTACCCAATCTCAGTCCATATCATAGTTGAAGGTGTCGGTGTTGGGGTGAAAGGGGAGCAATTGTCACGCCCCTATAGGGGACCTTCAGTAAGAATAATGTCATGTCCCTGAGCGTCTCTTCGCTCCTTCTTCCTTCTACGCTCCCTCTTTCAACAAAAGGCCAGTATGTGCCTCCGGCACGCCATGCCCCCAAGGAGCTCGAGGAAGATCTTCAGTGGGTAGTGCAACAAGAGTCAAACAATAGAAAAGAGTGAAAACAAAGGAAAAAGGACCCCAACTCATCCCCCTCCCCCCAAACTTCACCCCCCTCCCCTCCCCAGTGGTGGTGTTGCGGCACAGTAGAGTGTCTTACCGCAGAGTGAATCTTAGATTTGGAATAAATGAAGGGTCCTGATCGTGGAAGGGCAAACCGCTGATGGCAGGCCTTTCGAAAGGTAGGAGACCAAGGGACCCCAACGGAATTCAAAGTTTTTGAAGTCCTCAGGGGCTATGTCAGACATACGCTCTAAGCTCATCAATTGCCACAGGCGGGAGTGCCACAAGGATATTGCCGGTGCCTCCTTCTTCTTCCATGCTGCCGCGATAGCCAGTTTAGCAGCCCCCAAACATAGCCACATAATTCTCTTGTCGGCCCTAGTTTGATGTTATAGTGTAGGGTCTCTAATGCCAAGTAGGGCCTCGGTTATGGAGGTTGGGATGGGATACCCCAGGATGGATTTAATCTGCACAAGGATCTCCTACCAAAACGGCCGAATGGAGGGGCACCAGATGTGTTGGAAATCCCCCAGGAGGCCACATCCCCTCCAACACCGATCCGTCGTGCCGGGAAATATTTTGGCTAGCTTGGACTGGTATAAATACCAGTCCATCATTACTTTCAGATGGGCTTCTCTCAGAGCTGTGGATTGATTAAACTTAAAGACATCTGACCATAGGTGGCTCCAGTCATCTTCTGAAATGTCGCGTTGGGCCATCCCCTCCCACCAGGCCAGATATCTTGGGCGGGGGTTAGTTTCCGTGGAGAGTAGAAGCTTATATATTGACGAAATAGCTCCCTTCATGCATTTAGTTTTAAGGAGGAGTAATTCAAATTTAGTGAGAGGTCTAGTGGCTCCCTCCCTGATTCGGGGGTCGAGGGCCCAATGTAACAACTGTGCATGATGGTATCGCTCACGGTCCACCACCGCATATTCTCTTGTGCAGTTCTCAAAGGTAAGTGGGTCATAGTTGTGGAATAAGTGTGTCAGTGCGAGGCAACCTCCCTCTCTCCAAGCATTCAACGGCCCCTCTACAAGTGCAGGGGGGAAGTGGGAGGAGAAATGGAGAGGTGTTAGTGGTGAGGGGAAAGACGTCCAACCCTCCCTTGTAGCTACGGTGTCCCACACCTTAAGAGTAGTGCGTGTTGGGGTGCTGAAGTATGCGTTTGGGGGCCTATCCTTCTTCTTGCGCCAAATCAAGTCCCATATCGTTCTGCCTGCTACACTGTGGTCCATGTGGAGCCAATGCTTTTCAGACTCCATTCACGCCCATTCGACTAAGATGCGCAATTGGGCCACTTTATAATATAGTTTGAGATCAGGAAGCCCTGCTCCCCCATCCCTCTGCGGCCGTCGGAGTATGGAGAAGGCGAGACGGGCCCGCCCTCCCTGCCATATAAAGCGCAGGATTATTGTTTTTGTGCGCCTAAAGAAATCCTCGTCTAGTTCTATGGGGAGCGCCTGAAATAGGTATTGTAATTTGGGGAGGAGTGTCATTTTTATAACGTGTATACGTCCCAACCAGGAGAGAAAGAGCGGCTTCCATATTGTCAGTTCTGTTTGAATGCGGGCGAGGATAGGGGGAAAATTGGCTGAATATAATTTCTCCAATGTGGGTGTGAGTTGTACCCCTAGGTATTGTATGGAGGAGGGCGCCCACGCCAACGGCATTAGAGATCGGAGTTGTAAGGACTCCGCGTTCGAGAGGGTAAGGTTGAGTATATCGACTAAGATGCGCAATTGGGCCACTTTATAATATAGTTTGAGATCAGGAAGCCCTGCTCCCCCCTCCCTCTGCGGCCGTCGGAGTATGGAGAAGGCGAGACGGGCCCGCCCTCCCTGCCATATAAAGCGCAGGAATATTGTTTTTGTGCGCCTAAAGAAATCCTCGTCTAGTTCTATGGGGAGCGCCTGAAATAGGTATTGTAATTTGGGGAGGAGTGTCATTTTTATAACGTGTATACGTCCCAACCAGGAGAGAAAGAGCGGCTTCCATATTGTCAGTTCTGTTTGAATGCGGGCGAGGATAGGGGGAAAATTGGCTGAATATAATTTCTCCAATGTGGGTGTGAGTTGTACCCCTAGGTATTGTATGGAGGAGGGCGCCCACGCCAACGGCATTAGAGATCGGAGTTGTAAGGACTCCGCGTTCGAGAGGGTAAGGTTGAGTATATGGGATTTACCCAGGTTAACCTTGAAGCCCGCTGCCATCTCGAAGGAACTAAGAACTTCTTGTAGGTGTGGGAGTGAGCCTATCTGATTTGACAAGGAGAGGAGGACGTCGTCCGCGAAGAGGGACATTTTATGAGACTCCCCAGTGAAGGGGAGACCCTCAATTCCCTGATGCTCCCTTACTGCTATAGCTAGGGGTTCTATGCTAAGGGCGAACAACATGGGGGACAGGGGGCAGCCCTGTCTGGTCCCCCTGGAATGGCAGAATGAGGAAGATTGCATGCCGTTGACAGAGACTTTAGATTTAGGGTGTCTATAATTGGCCTGGAGCATCGTTATGAACGTGGGGGAGTAGCCGAATCTCGCCAATGTGGCCCATAAAAACTGCCAATCGACTCGGTCGAATGCTTTTTCAGCATCTAGGCCGACTAAGACTGCAGGAATTTTAAATTTGTTGGCTTTCTCGATTAAATGGACCATACGACTGGTGTTGTCATGTGTTTGGCGCCCTTTAATAAAGCCCGACTGATCGGGATGGATAATGAGTGGCATAAGGTCCGTCAGTCGCTTGGCCAGAATAGAGGAGTACAGCTTTGCGTCAATGTTCAGGAGGGCAATGGGCCGGTAGGAAGAACAGCAAGTGGCATCCTTACCCGGTTTGGGGATTACAGAGATCACCGCCTCCGCCATGGAGGCAGGGGTGTCGCCGTCTAGGGCCATCTGATTGAAGAGCCTGACCAGGTGATGGCTAATGTCCACCGCAAAGGTCTTATAAAAGACTGCTGTGTACCCGTCCGTACCGGGTGCCTTATGGGGTTTCAGTGCTTTAATAGCTGTTTGTACTTCCTCAAGAGTAATAGGCGCTATGAGGGTCTCGTTCCACTCTGGGGAGACTTGCGGGATTGAGAGATCCTTGAGGAAGGCCTGCTGGTGTTCCGTGTTGAGGGTGTCAGCTGAGTTCAGTGAACTGTAAAAGGACTCAAATAGGTCTGCCTTATCTTTGTCCCTATGGAGTAGATTCCCTGCCCCATCTTGAATTCCTCCTATGTATTCCCTGTCTCGTTTGTCCTTCAGTTGTCTAGCAAGGTGTTTCCCTACTTTGTTGCCCTGAGTGTAGGATAGATTGCGCAATTTAGGAAGGGTGAATTCTGCCCTGTTATTATATATGGCACGTAGCTTACCCCTAAGTGCCGTGAGTGTGCGTAATGTGTGCCTGGTGGGCTTAAGTTTGTGGGTCCGTTTAGCCTTCTCCAGCTCCTCCTCCAAGCCCTCCCTTTCCTTCGCCCGGTGTTTATTCAAGGCTGAGTTGAGCGACATGCATTTACCTTGCATAACCGCCTTAAAGGCGTCCCACGTGTTGTATTCAGAGGTCGCATCTGGGTTATTGAGGGTAAAGAATTTGGCGATAGCCTCCCTCAGCAGTGTCATCGATTCCTTGTCCCTCGTCAGAGCTTCCGGGAAGTACCAACGGGCAGGTCTTGGGGCATTACCCAGCCATGAGAGGCACACCGTATACAGACCATGGTCGGATACCGAGATGGGAAGTATCTTGGCATCCTGAAGGTTACCCTGCAGGGATTGACTCAGAAAAATGTAATCTAGCCGAGAGTACATCTGGTGTACATGTGAAAAGAAGGAGTAATCGCGCGTGAGTGGGTATAGGGTTCGCGAAGTGTCCAGGAGGCCCATGGGCCCAATTTGTGTCTGTAAGGCCTCGGGGAAGGTACCCGTGTCAGAACGGCGTGTGTGTGTGCTGTCAAGGGCTGGTTGCCACACTAGGTGGAAATCCCCCAGAAGAAATAGGGGGCCCTCTGCAAAATCGATCACCCTCCCCAACAATGAGTGCAAAAAGTGCTTTTGCCCCGTATTGGGGGCGTAGAGCGTTACAAATGTGCAGAGCTTACCCTTTAAGCGGCCCTTAACCATTAGCCATCTTCCATCCTTGTCACCCTGGGTGGCCAAGGGTTGGAATTGTACCCCCGTGCTAAAGAGGAGAGCCACCCCTTTCTGTTTAGTGGAGGCAGAGGCTTTATAGATGACGGGATATCTTTTATGTTTAAGACGATGATCTTCCTTTTTCAATAGGTGAGTCTCCTGGAGGGCCACTATATCTAAATGATGGTCTAGAATATATTTCCAGACCTTCTGGCGTTTCTGCGGGGAGTTAAGCCCCTTGACATTCCAGGTTCCTTTTTTTTAGCGGCATATTAGGGCAGACCCTGGTGTTTCCTCTATGGAAGCTAATCTTGGTCCCGTTTCCCCTCGTGGAGAGCCATACCTTCCCCATTCCTCCTGCGGTTGCCACCCCAGTCCCCCAGCGGAGGCAATGAGGCCTCCCACATCCCCCCCTCAACATCTCCCCGTCTCTGGTGCCCTACACCATCGATCCACATCATGTCCCCAAAAAGGCCTATGATGAAAACCAGCACTGCATCCACCCCACCCTACCCCTCCCCCCCTCCAAACCTCCCCAAGAATAAAATAAGCATGATCCCAAACAAAGAACACCAACTGTAGTACAATGTTCCAGGCCTAAGGAAAGTCTGTTCAGGCCTGCAGTACATTAGTATAAGAATGGGTTATGTGGTGGTGGCGGCTCGATGGCTCGAGACCCCCCGCCCCGACCCCAAATCGAGTTGCCATACTTAGCTAATCAGGACCGTAGCTTGAGTGTCTCAAGAGTCGGCGCCAGTGTCTCTGGATACTTCCTGAATTGCCGCAGCTTTTTCTTGCTCCATCGTTTCCAGGTTTGGCTTGAGATGTTTCCTGGAGGGACAACCTCTTCTAACTTTTTGCCAACCGTCTCCCTGTGTCCGAAGGGATCCGGACGGGGCCCCCGATGAATGTCCCCCCTCCTCTTCATCTGTTCGGTCCTCCTCGTGCTGTATGCCCAGTAGGCTACATGTGTCCTTCAGGAATCGCATTTTATGGAGCACCCCGTTCCATTTAAAGATCAATCTAAAGGGGTGTCCCCATGAGTACGGGACCCCCTCTTTGTGGAGGAAAGTGGTGGCTATTTTGAATGATCTCCGCTTTTGCAGGGTGATAGCCAAAAGGTCCTGGAAAAGTTCCACCTCATGGCCCTGGAAGCAAAGAGGTTGTTTGAGCCGCGCCGCTTTTAGAATCCGTTCCTTGAGGGGGTAATCTGGTAGGAAAGCCAGGATGTCCGGTGGGGGACCTTGAGCTCGGCTGGCTGGGCCCACCCGGTGGGCTCTATCGATGCGGATTTCGAATTCCCTGCTCTCTTCGAGTACTGAACAGAACAGGGCTTGCAAGTATCCTTCCATATCGTCCCCTCTGCTTTGGACGGCACATTTCGGACCCGGATATTATTGCGCCTCGAGCGGTTTTCGAGATCCTCCGTGTGGGATTGGACGTCAGTTTGTTGATCATTGAGTCTGATCATTTCTTGTCTCAAAAATTCCACTTCCTCGCTCCCTTTCCCCCAAGTCATCAACGTCTCGACGCAGCTCCTTAAATTCCCCCGCCATGTCTTGTCTTAGGGTTTGGAAGTCCTCTTTGAGGGAGGCGAAGAGGGCCTCCATAAATGCCTTGGTCGCTGGGGCCTCTCCCTCGTCATGATCCTTCCCTTTAGATGGGTAGCCTGAGTTGGTTTGTCAGGGCTTATGTCGGCTTTAGGAGGACCCTTGCCCAGCAGTTCAGTTATGGTGCGATTCCCTTTGTGATTGGAGGAAATCATACTCTCTCCTCAGGGCGATCCTGCCTTCTTTCCTCCGAAATGGAGGTGATCCGGGGTGGGGGGGGGGGGGTTGCCCCGCAGCGTGTTCCACGTCGTCGCGAGTCGTGCTCTTCCCAAGTCCGTGATCTGGGCCCCACTGGTTCGGGGCGCTCCGTGGCAGTCCGTTCTCACGCAGTTCTGTGGTCGCGTTCACTCCCCCTGCCCTTCCCAGCCGTTGAGCCCGGTCCTGGTTTGCGCCACTTCAGGGGTTCGACAGACTCCACCTAAGGTCACTCCCCATCATGACAGTTCCCCGTGGGGCCCCCCCCGGGGTCGTCGCACTCGCCTTCAGCTGCGTGTCCTCCTTGGGGGTCCGATCAGTGCCCCAGGCCGCCACCCTCGGGCAACAGCAGAGGTGGCGCCCTAGCTTCGGCTGGTGGCCCGCTGCAGTAGGCCTTATGGCGTAGTCCGATTTGCTTAGCCGTGTGGCCCTGGGTTTCTGTAACGCCTGACAAGGTCTTCGGGTACCAGAGGTCCCGGCGGAGGCCTCCGGAGGTGCACTCCCTGGTCATGCTATGCCGCCTCTCTCACCTTTGGACGTAGCCAGAGGTCGCTTGGTCCCTGCCGAGTAGGCCGAAGCAGGGGCCTGGAGTGTCTTCCAGAGCCGACCCTGCGAGCGCCTCCTTCCGCGGGTCGTCTTCGCGGGTCCCGCAGATGCGTCCTAGCGAGCGCCCTCTCCGGATCCCCGCACCAGCCGGGGAGGCCCTCGGTGCGATCAAACATTCTTGAGATCTCAAGATAGGGGCTCGCCTGCTTCCCTCGCCGAGGGCGCCGGTGCACAGCTTCTCGCTTCTCTAACGGTGTCCAGCGGCGGCTCCGCCCCGTCGGTCTCTGCTCCTTTCTCAAGGTCCGCCGGAGTTCCTGATCACTTCTGGGGAGTCTCTCGTGCCTGCAGGTGTCGGCACCGGTGCTAAAAGGTGAGACAGTCTGCTTTTAGACCCGGTTTGGGGAACGGGGACGGGGAGCCTCCCAAGAACACGTCTTGTTAAGCCGCCATCTTGGCCACGCCCCGGTTCTTAACCTTTTGACTTCTGTGGACCCCCACTTAATCAATATTGAAACTCAGGGACCCTCACTGAATACTTATTGGAAACCGGGGACCCCCAGTGTGTTATTACTGGAAGCTGGAAATTCTGGCCTAAGCATTTCTGATGATTTCAATTGCAAAGCAATACACAAAAAATACTGCAATGAGCAGTTATCAAACAAATACATGATACATATTTTATTTAATTCAAAACATTTTTAAAATATAAACATTGTTTTAAGAGGAAGAGTGGAGCTTTTCTAAATTTGGCTGAGGTCATCATGCATACTATATTCAGTTTAATACACTTGCACTGCTCCCATAAATCAATCTGAGGACACTAACTTAATTATTAACCTCCAATTTCAAATTGACAGAACAATTTAAAAATTAACCCCTTCAGCGCTGCGCGAATTCTACTGCGGTGCTGAAGGTTCTAAAGAACCAATGGAACCATGACGGAACGGTTCCGTCATAAGCACAGGCCAACCGACGTTCATGACGGAACCGTTCCGTCATGAGCATGGAACGGGTTAAATATCCAATTCTGCTTTTTATTTACTTATACTTTATTATTGTTATCATTATTTCATTTTTTATCATGGATCCCATGAGTAGGCTTCGTTAACCCCCACAGGTTTCCGGACCACAGGTTAGGAACCTCTACTTTATGTCGCTCCACAGTAGGACAATCCACTCTACCGTATTACACTCTACACTATTCCACTGTAGGACACTCCACACTACGCCACTCTTATCTATGCTATTCCACTACATGTAACTCCACTCTATGCCTAAGTAGTGTGGTTTAAGCATAATTATTTTTTCTTTTTTTTTACAACGCAGTTATATCTGTTCTTCTATTGATAATTAAGCATCCACATAGCGAAAGTTTGGATTTAAACAATAAGTCCAAGAGAAAAACTTTTGCATTGGTTTGGCTGAACTCTATTGTTAGAAATTGAGGTCTCTAGTTGGCAGACGATGGTACTTTTATCCCAATAGGAACCCTTGCTTCTAGTCAGGGTAAGATGGATACACGCTTTAGATAACCCCTGCTCGCCCCCTTAGTCGCTTGGCACTAGTAGACAGGCTTATCCAAAAGGCAATGTGTTTGCGCCAACACACACAGTAACACGGTGAAAACAGCACGAAAGGACACCACACCAGTTTAGAAAAATAAAATATCTTTATCTAAACAAAACAAGACCAAAACAACAAAAATCCAACATACACAGTTAAAAATATGATTTGTACCATAGAAAGCTATGGATGATTGACTTTTACACAATGTACCTGAGGTTGCGTCAAAAATCCACAAGGCTAAACAGCCCCAGAGTCAGAAACAAAGAGATAAGTCAACTCCTGAGACCTTGGGGAGGCGATGTGACAGTCCAGCTGAACGCAGAGGAAAGGTTGCATCGAATCCGGTCTGTATGGGGAGTGATGCGTCAATTCTTTGTGACGGATCCAGTCCGCAGGTGATACGTCAGGAGAACTTCCTGCAAAGGGGCGATGCGTTGAAATCCAGGATGAGTCTGTGATGAATGCAGCTGCGGCGTGCGGCACTGCATCGTTCTTCTTCAGCTGTGATCTGTAGATGTGTCAATTCTTGTCAGCGGCGACAGGAGCTGCATCGGTATTCGCAGCGGAACGGCAATGCTTTGAAATTCTTCTCACGCCGTGGAGATGCATCGGTAAAACAGCTGCAAGAAGACTGATGCATCGATTTTGCAGTTCTTCAAGTTTCTTCTTTCTTTCAGCTCCCAAACAGCAACAACAACCTCCAGAGGCTCAGACTGGCACAGGTACCTCTTGGAAGGTCAGAACTCACAGCAGAAGTGTTCAGGGAGGGCTGGGGTGACATCTTTGGTCCCGGAGACTTCAGAACAGGAGGCCAGCACACAGAGGTCCTTGGAGATCTCCTTCAAGCAGGGGACACTGCACAAAGCAAAGTCCTTCACCTTTCCTTGGAAGAAACAGCGACTGCAGGCCAACCCCACACCACACACAGCAAAGTGGCAGTCCTCAGTCTCTCCAGCTCTTCTCCTTGGCAAACAGTCCTCTTGAATTCCAGGGATGATCTAAAGTTCTGGGGTCTGGGCCCCAATATTTATACTACAAAATCCTATGTTCACTGGTGGCAGAGAAGCCCTGTGCTCAGTCACAACCAGTTGTGTCCTCTCTGGTGCATCTTCCTGGCAGGAGGTGGAGACAGCATTCTGGAAGGCAGGCTAGACCCATTCAGGTGAAAGGAAATGTCCTCCCCTACTCTAAATGCAGCCCACCTCTCTTCAGCTCACCGCTGATGAATCCAGACTCTCTGGAGCCACTGCACATCCCCAGCCCCTGCTACTCCGAAGCCAGACAGTCAATACACATCCTAGCAGAGGCACACTGGATGGCTAAGCAAGAAAATACTTACTTTCTAAAGGTATTATTTTCAAACAGAGAATGTGAAAATCATACTCACTAAAAGATGCATTTTAATATAAGGTAAGGCATACTAAACTTTATTACCTACCTTGTTTCCCAGGGGTAGTTATGCTTTTAAGATGTTATAAGCAAACTCCTCATTCTACCCTATGTGAACAGGTAGCCTTGCAATAGTGAAAAACTAAATTGTCAGTAGTTCACTATCAGGACATGCCATACACACAGGGCACATGTCCTACCTTTCACATTCACTGTACCCTGTCCAAAGGGGTACCTTGGGCCTACCTTAGGGGTGACTAACATGTAGGAAAAGGGAAGGTTATGGTCTGACAAGTGGGTGCACTTGCCAGGTTGACATGGCAGTTAACAAATTGTGTGCAGGCACTGTAGTGGCAGGCCTGAAACATCTTTTCAGGGCTACTCATGTGGGTGGCACAATCAGTGCTGCAGGCTCACTAGTAGCATTTGATTTACCAGCCGTGGCACACTTAGTGCACTTTACCATGGGCCTACTAGTACATTAAATATGCCAATCAGGGAGAACAAATCGTAATAACAATTTACACAGGAAGCGCTTGCACTTTGACACTGATCAGCAGTGGCAAAGTGCCCAAAGCATCTAAGCCAGCAAAAACTAAATGCAGCACAGAAATACAGGATATAGAGGCATAAATTCAGGGGAAACAACACCACGGATGCCAGGTCTAACAGCTATCCATTGTGCATTATAAAAGAGCTTACTCTGTAAATTGTTGATACCACTACACTCTACCAAAATGCACTGTACGCCACTGTACATAACTCCAATTTATGCTATTTCACTGTACGCCATTTCACTGTACATTACTCCATAGTAAGCTTCTCTACTCTATGCTACTCCACTCTATGCCATCCTACTCTATGCTATAATACTCTATCTCCTTTCTACTTCACTGTACTCTACCCCACTCCAGTGTACGCTATTCCACTGTATGCCCCTTCACTATTCAACACTCCGCTCTAAATTATTCCAATGTATGCTGCAGCACTGTATCTCACTCAACTCTATGCCAGTACACTATACAGCATTCTTGTATGCCACTCCACTCTATGTGACACCATTGCATGCCCCTCTTGTCTATGCCATTTAATTGTATGCCGCTCCACTCTAACACACTCCATTGTAGGCCACTACACTACACACCACTCCATTTGATGGTATTCCACTGTATGCAGCTCAACTGAACAACACTCAAGTCCACACCACTCCACTGTATGCTACTACACTATAGGCCAATGCACTCTACTCTATTTCACTGTACGCATCTCTGTTGTACGACACTCCACTCTTCGCCATTTCACTTTATTTCACTCTAATACAGAGGTCTTCAAGCTTCTTGATGCTGGGACCTCCCTGTCAAAAATGTTTAGGCGTAAGGACCACCTCCTGACGAACATTTCTAGAACTTGGTACTCCTCTTCATTGACAACTATTGACAACCATAAATGCCCCCAATTCCCACAGCAAATCATGTTTACAGTGGGGAAATAATATTAAACAGTGTTTAGCAAACCAAAGGTCAGTGAGCATGAGGGTGTAATCGAAGGTGTACCTAAAAACAAAAGGCCTCATTTATGAGGAATTGGCGAAGGGCAGCCTCGCTAATTATTTTGCTGGGCTGCCCTATGCCAATGTGAAAGAGCAGGAATGCACCTTATTTATGAAATATGGTGCATTCCTGTCTTTTCCCCTTGCGTTGGTGCACAAATTGCTGCATAGCGCCAACGTAGGCAGAAGCGTTTTTGTTCCGGAAGGGTCACCTTCTTACACTAAAACAATCCTGAGAGGGGTTTTCCACTTTCTATGTGTGCTGCAGCAGACATAGAAAGAGGAAATACCATAGAGAAATGAAAACATTTGTCCTCATTATGGCTGCAGTGGAGAGTAAGGTTTTGCAGATACTGCAGGTTTACATGGGTTTTTAAATCTGGGGCAGCGTCAAAATACATGGGTGTTGGGTGGGAACTCCCATCTCAATGCCCACGGAATGCCTACTTGACATAGAGTAAGGAAACGCAGTGACTTGTGCTGCGTTGCCTTACTCTATATCTATGAGACCATGCACAGCCATGCAGGGTGACATTGTGTCGCCTCCTTTGTGTCGCCTCATAGATATGATTAAAACGCTTGTGCCGCCAGAGATTCATAAAAAGTGACGTTGCAGCTGCGCAAGCCCCTTATAAATAGGCTCCCAAATATATTGTTAGTTCTTTAAGTCTTTCACTATCAGGTAGCTACATATAAAATAATGGGCAGCTTAAATCAAAAATACATTTTAAAAAGTTGTTACCCAGTGGGAAATACATTGTAGTACATTAGGAAACCTCCATTACTTAATGCACTGCAGAGGTCTGTGTGTAACCAGAGAGCCACGGATTTAAATTTGGTTGGTGCAGTGGAGAAGAGTGACTTGTGTATTTATAGTGCTACGAGGCCACAGCCTATGTCAGAATGAACTTTGAATGTGTTATTATTTAATGCTTGCATTACACACATTATAAGATAGACTGCTACAAATTGTGTAAATAGTTTTAGGATAAAATGGAGCTTACAAAATGTCGATTTTTGTGATATATGATCATAAGTAATGCATTATTAAAAGCATGCCCTTCACAGCCCAGTTGTCAACTCTTCATACTACCACTCAAATAAAAACAAATCTTTGCCATCACAAGGCTTGGAGTGATTTGAGCTATTAAAGCCAGAACTGCTCCCAAGCACCCTCATGTTTGCAGATTAACTCATAGCGCTGGACGTGCATTTCATTCAGGAAAGCAGGCACCCTGGCACCAAGGTCTGCCTAGCCTCTTAATTTCACAGCACAGAAGCCTCAATTAACTTCAGCTGAAGCATTTTAAGGATCAGAATAAAGAGTCCCAGATGGTTGTCATTTTCCAAAAGAAATGTTTTGGATTCCAGACAGAAATGAGGCCTGGAAATGCACGACCCCCATCCCAAACCTCCACGCCCCCTACAAAATACCTCACTTCACTCTAAGCCACTCTACTCAACACTATTCCATTGTATGCCACTACACTCTATGCCACTAATTCTATGACATTGTACGCCACTCAACTCTATGTCACTCCACTCTACCCCACTGTTCCATTGTATGCCACTCCAGTGTAAGCCACTCCAAACTAGACCACTCTACTCTATGCCACTACGGATCACTGACTTAATATTGAGTACATATATATGTCCTTACACAAATATTGATTCAAAAAGATTGATATTCAAAATATCAACATCATATTTTTAAAAGATAAAATACAAAACTATCGAGTAAAAAAATATAGATGTTAAAAATATCGATTTTACAAAATATTGTTTTTTTATATATAGAAAAATAATGTTAAATAATAAAAATTAACTTTAAAAAATATTTAGATTTAATGTACATTTTAACAAATATAATAAATACATTTAATTAAAAAAAATAACGTACATATATAAAATGTAATATATAAATGTATATTCACTGTAAACCAATTCAGAAACTAATAACTTTAATTTCTTTCAATATATTATAAATATATAAAAATTAGCAAATAAATAAATATATATACATACACCTATAAAATAAAATATAATAAAAAAATGTATATTATGCATTAAATTATTAACATATTTAATAATTTTTAAACTTACATTTTGCACTGACTGCAACAGTAGGAAAAGTGTTGGATAGCAGAGGGGAAATTTTACTATTACCGCTCCAGTGAGTACAACAGTAGGGAAAGTGTTGGATAGCGGAGAGGTAAAAATTATTATTCCCACTCCAACTACTGCAACAGAAGAGAAAGTCTTGGATAGCGGAGGGGAAAAAATTACTACTCCCACTCCTGTGAGTGCAACAGTAGGGAAAGTGTTGGATAGCGGAGAGCTCAAAATTACTATTCCCAATCCAACTACTGCAACTGTAGGGAAAGTGTTGGATAGCGGAGTGGCTAAAATTACTATTCGCACTCCAGTGAGCGCAAAAGTAGGGAATGTGTTGGATAGCGGCTGGGTAAAAATTACTATTCCCACTCCTGTGAGTGCAACAGTAGGGAAAGTGTTGGATTGCGGAGGGGCAAAAATTACTATTTCAACTTTAGTTAGTGCAACAGTAGGGAAAGTGTTGGATAGCAAAGGAGTAGAAATTACGATTCCCACTCCAGTGAGTGCAACATTAGGGAAAGTGTTGAATAGCAGAGGGGAAAAATGTACTATTCCCACTCCAGTGAGTACAACAGTGGGGAAAGTGTTGGGTAGCGGAGAGGTACAAATCACTATTCCCATTTCAACTGCTGCAACAGTAGGGAAAGTGTGGGATAGCTGTGGGGTACTTATTACTATTCCCACTCCAGTGAGTGCAACAGTAGGGAAAGTGTTGGATAGCAGAGGGTTAAAATTAATATTCCCAACAAAGTCAATTCAAAATTAAAAAGAAACAAAATATCAACTACAATACAAAAATTGTTAATAACACAAACACATTAATTATATAAAAATATAAAAAATTGCAAAAGATAGAAACATATTATAATGTTAAACAAATCTAAAATGACCTGCAAACATTATTTTATAAACATAAAAAAATATTTTACAAATAACTAAATTTAATATACATTATTATATTCAGAAACATTAATTATTACAGAAAATAAATATTTCTTACTTCCTACCCTATAACACCACACATTTTGCAACACACATCTAAATTTATATAAAACAGTACCTCCATAATTAATATACATATTTATCAAATAAACACATATTATTAATAAAAAAAGTATTGAAACATATAAAAATTAATTTACTCACCAAACATTACTCCTATAAATCCAAAATCCACACACTAAACAAAAGTAAACAATTACTATAAAAATGTATCAATTAATAAATGAATAATAATGAGAAAATAATTAATAATTAATAAAACTTAAAATACTTTCCACCCTGTACCACAACAAACACCACAACACACAAACAAACATAATTACACAATTTTGATAGCTAATTTTGCATTATTTAATTATCAATTATCAACAAATTAATAATTAATTGAAAATAGTTTACTTCCCACCCTTTACCACTATAAACCACACAACTCACATTTCAAATTAATTACAGACTTTCCATAATAAATGCTTAATTATTTAATTACCATTGATGAACAATGAATTATTAATTATTGTTGAATAAATTACTTGACACCCCATTCCCCTATAAACCCACAACCCACTCCCAAAGAAATTGACATAATTAACATAATTACCAATTAAAAATCATAAATAACAACTAATTATTAATAAATTAATTCCCACAATTAACACTACGAAATCTAAATTAAATAAATAGTAAAATATAAAAATTATTAAGGAATTTATTATAAATAAATTACTTCCAACTCTATTACCCTATAAACCCACAATCCACTCCTAAAAACAATAACACTATTATCATCATTATCAATTAATTCATTATTAAAAATTAACAACCAATTCATAATTAGTTATTAAAAAGTAATTACCACAATTAACACTATAACATCTAAATTAAATAAATACTAATAAATAAAAAATATGAATTAATTTCTCATAATAAATTACTTCCCATCCCATTCCCCTAAAAACTCACAACCCGCTACAGAACAAAAAAAACAGATTTATTTATTTATTTATTTTTGTCCTCATCCCACCAATAAGCTTCTACAGATCTTAAAAAGCTATCTTTCTCCAAATGGGCGCCCTATGGCTTACTGCGCGTGCTTAGGTCGACCCGACCAGCCCCGTTTGATGGAGGCTTGGTGTAATCATAGGACCATGGGGAAAAACCAGCAAAGATTATATTAATCTCACGTCTCTGCCCCAGCTCATAAGGGGATGCCAGATGTTTATAGAGCTATCCCCATTTCCGTCCTGGTCTAGGTGGGCTGTAGCAATTTATGCTTTAAGCCAATCTTCTCTTTTCGAGGGTTGGGGTTCTTTCCACTTCATATATATTTCTCTCAGGACGAGCAGCACCAAGTATAACAGCAGCCCGCTATGAATCTGTGCTAAATTTGTGGTAGATAAACCATCATTCCCAAAAAACACTAGTGATAAATTAACCTCGATGTTTACTTTAAAAATGTCGTAGAGAAAATCTCCCATCCCCTTCCAAAAAGTTCTTAATTCAAGGCACTCGTAGAAGATATGAATATCGTTGGGGTTGGTTGTCATTAACCTGGGACATTTAGGAGTAGGCAGCAGGGCAAACTTGTCTATCCTGGCAGGCGTGTAATAAAGTCAATTGGTGACAAAAATGTTATTCTTTTTTAAACTAGTTCGTTTAATGAATTTGTAGACTAATTTCAAAGAGGGTTCTTGTAAGTGTAAAATGTTAGGCTCAAAGGGGGATTGGTTTCAGACCGAAGATCGTGGTAGAAGTTCTAGGTCTTCTGCATCTAGAAACTTCTTATACCAGGTCGAGATTTCTTTCTTCATTGGCTGTACTGATTGAAAGAGAATCTCTAAATCCCAGTCTCCACTTATATCCCCCTTTTCTGCTTCAAACCAAGATTTAAGTTGTAAGTACTTAAACTTAGAAAAACCAGTGCCTATCTTAGCTCTTAATAGCTCCCAAGGGTGGATTCCTTCAATGTCCACCAAGTCAGACCAGGTGGTTATGCCTGCTCTCTTAATTGGTAAAGATTAGATAATAATGGGGTAACCCTGCGTCCCTCAGAACCTGGGTAAGTATCAATTAAACAACAAGTGGTTCTGTTGGGTAGAAAGTACGTTAGTTAATATTGCTCGTAGTGCATTTGTAATACTGAACGCAACCTCTAAAATACGCCTGTGGGGTAAAACACTTATCACTTTTTGCAAATAAGGACAAAAAATAATTGTTTGCTAGGTACTGTTTCTTTTATCAGAATTGATTCATTTGTAGATAAACATAGTAAAGAAAAACTGTCAACACAAGATATTTACATGGATGTAGGGTGCTTATGTGACAATAATGATCAGTGCTCAACAAGTGTACCGTACCTAGAAGGTGGTTATGGTTTCTATGTACAGGTGGGTGGAACACCAGATAATGCTTTTACTCCAGAGACTCCTATCTTCTGTTGTGTGGAATCCTAGTAGTTCTGGACCGGAAATTTCAATATCTCCTGTACCTGTAAATATCTTGGGGCAGATTTATGTTAACTGGCGCATCCCCAGGGATGCGCCAGTTAACATGCGCCACAGTGCGCCACTGCTCCGCCACCCATGGTGCGCCGCATTTATGATGCGGCGCACCATGGTGCAAGTTAGTGAAGATGCGTGACGCATCTCTCGGCGTACGGGCGGCGCATTGCAGGAGTCATGTCGCAAGTGCGACATGACTCCTGCAATGCACAGGAGCCACCTCTTCAATGCATGGTGCGTCACCCTTACGCCTGCTTCAAGCAGGCGTAAGGAATTGACGTAGAAAGTGACTGAGTGAAATCTCATAGATTTCACTCAGCCACTTTTAGGAGGCATTCCTGCGCAGGAACAACCCCCCTGCGCAGGAACGCCTCCTTATGGCGCAGGGCTTTCCAACGTGACGCATCTCCTAGATGCGTCACGTTGTAAATAGGGCGCATTGTTTGCGCCGCCGTTGCATCACATTAAGTGACGCAATTGCAGCGCAAGGAGGCGCAAGGGCCTCATACATCTGCCCCCTTGTGTTGACAGTTTTTGTCTACTGTGATTATCTACGAATGAATTAATTCTGATAAAAGAAACAGTACCTAGCAAAAATTAATTTTTTGTCCTTATTTACAAAAAGTGATAAGTGTTTTACCCCACAGGCGTATTTTAGAAGTTGCGTTCAGTATTACAAATGCACTACGAGCAACATTACCTAGCGTACTTTCTGCCCGACAGCTCCTAATTGGTACAGCCAAACGAACTTGAAGACAGAGTGGTGTCCCAGGGGAGTCCCATATGGGGGAAAGTTCTGAATAATATCCAATTCCCCAGCTACATCTCACTTCATACCAGGTTTCCAGGGCAGCCTTGAGGACCTTCAAACGCACTTGTTAAAAATACCTCGGGCCCCAAATGTATTTAAAAAGCCTTCTCCCCCTCCTCCGCCCTCCATCATGGCCATCTAGCCCAACAGCCTTCCCCATTAAGTCTCCGCTGGTTTAGAGTGTAGCATCCGGACACCTTTAAATTGGAATACGACAGAATACGATCTGATGTCTGGGAGAGCCAACCTCCCTTTAGTAAGCCTGTGTCTCAACTTCATCCATGATAACCTTACTCCTTTATCTCCCCAGATGAAGCTCCCAATCTTATTTTGAACCTTACGTATATACATATTGGGCAAAACCAAGGGATTTGCATTGAACAGGTAAGTCAGCTTGGGGAGAATAACCATCTTCACCAGGTTAACCTTCCAGTAAATTGTCAAGGGAAGATTCCTCCATCTAGCGAAGAGGCGATCAATTTCCTCAATGATTTTATTCAAATTGATCTGGAGAATTGTATCCAGTTCTTTAACAATATAAATACCCAAGTATTGTAACCCTCTACTAGAGGAGCCCATCCATTGATCGATGTTCCAACACATCACCACCGTTTTGGAGGAATTGGCTAGATAACCAGAGAAGCCAAATTCCTCCAGAAGGGCTTCAACCCGCGGAATAGTCACCATGGATCACTGGTGTATAGCATTATATTGTCTGTATACAGGGCTAGTTTACATTGATAACCCTGGGATTTGAAGGGGTAAATTGAGTTATCCAATATAATGGCTTGCGCCGATGGCTCAATATAGAAATTAAACAACAGGGGTGAGATAGGACACCCCTGGCTTGTTCCCCTTTGGATATTTAAACTGAAGGTAAGCATACCATTCAACAGAATATTTGCAGAGGATCCCTGATAACATTTCCTCAGACTTTGAATGAATATAGGGCAAAAACCACTTGCCCCTAATACCTCCTAAAGGTAAACCCAGCAGACCCTATCAAATGCCTTGGCCACGTCCAAAGCAACTACTGCCGAAGGAACTGATCTTACTACGGCCAAGTCAATGTTGCCTACCATCAATTGCGTCTGCTCCTGGATATATCTCCCGGTTACAAAGCCCTTCTGATCAATGTTAACCAGGTTAGGGACTAGTTTAGCCAAACTCCATGCCAGAATACCCATAAAGATCTTATAATCGGCATTCAGCAGGGAGATGGGATGATAAGAGTCAGCTTTTAACAGGTCCTTTCTGGGGTTTAATATCAGCACGATGGTTGCTTACTTCCAGGAGCTAGGGGCCTGGCCTGTTGAGCTGTATACTGAATTAAACAAGGTACCCAGTACTGGGGTCAATTCATCTGATAGGAGTTTATAAACTTCATTTGGCAGTGCGTCGGTTCCTGATGCTTTATTATTTTTTATTTATTTATCTGGCTTTTGATCTCTTCTAAAGTTATGGGGGCATCATGGAGATCACAAATGGCTTCAGTTAATGTTGACAGAGATTTACCCCTCAACCAAGTTTGTATTTGGTCTAGAGAGGGGGCTAAGTTCTCTTTATAGAGGTCTGATAAAAAAGAGAGGAGACAGGTCTGCAAGTCTTCTATACTACTAGATTCATCCCCATTGTTATTTATTATAAGCTCATTTATGTTTTTTTTGAGCTGTCAACTCTAGCCTTCCAGGCCAATCGGGCACCAGCCTCCACCTCGTACTCAAAGTTTTGAATGTTCTTAGTGAGCCATTGTGCCTTGCACTTCTGGTCCAATTTCACCCTATTCTCCGACCTTGCCCCCTCTGGATCTCCCTGGACTGTTGCCAACCTTCCCGGACTCCCGTAACTGAGTCGATTCCTCTAAGCTTCTCATTGGAGGCATCTTCAAGTTCTTGATGCTGTGTAGCTCCCGAGCTTCAGCTCGATTCTTAGGGTAGATAAGGCCATGCAGCCTGCCCCTCAGATTAGCCTTAAAGGCATCCCAGACAAAATCCATGGTTGTGGAACTAATATTTAATAAAAAATGTTCTAAGGAGGATGATTTATTAGCTGGAATAGTTTTGGGGTCCAACAGCTTTGCTCTGTTAAACGTGCATCTGGTTTATAACGTTTTACTCTTCCTAAGATATAAATATAATATTGGAGCATGATCAGAATGGGGACTAGGCAAGACTGAAACCCCAGTCAGGCTATCCAGGTCATACCTATTAGTTAAAATGTAGTCAATCCTGGATGAGTGGCGATACTTTTTACTATAAAACGTGAACCCCTGAATGTCTCCCTTCTTTGCCCTCCAGACATCTGCCAGATCCAAGCCATGCAACAAAATTGAATAAAATTAAAATTAATCCCTACTAAAAATTTGACACATATATTTAAAAACAAAAGCAATACTTATTTATAAAAATTAGATCACATACTTTTAAAATACATACTACAATACATAACACTAATATAAAAAATGATATTTTAAAGAACAATATTTTTGCAAACGATATTACTGACTTCGATATTCAAATTTTTTTTATTTCTTACCCTAAAGTCGATATTCTGGACCACGATATTCTTGCTGTCAATATTCCTGTATCACAATATGTGTAACTCAATATTTTGGTATATCGATATTAAAAACTTGATATTCTGTCTGTGCACCGCCACTACACTGTATGCTACTCCACTTAACGTTATTTCACTATACGCCAATATACTTTAATATACTCCACTATATGCCACTGCACTGTACAGCACTACACAATACACCAATCTACCCTACACTATTCCACTATATGCAACTCCACTGTGTGGCCCTCCACTTTATGCTATACCACTCTATGCCAATGCGTTGTACTGCACGCCACTGTACGCCACTCTAATATACGATTATCTACTGTAGACCACTCCACTGTACGCCACTGCAATCTACGTTACTTTATTCTACCCCTCTACACTCTGTGACACTCCACTCTATCCCATTCCACTCTATGCCACTCCAGTCTATGCCAATGCACTCTATGCTAGTACTCTCTATGCTACTCTACTCTTTGCTATTACATTATACGCAACTCATTCTCACATCTACAGTTTTCGCTATTCCACTGTATGCCACTACATTCTACACCTTTCTACTCTACACCACTCCACTAAATGCTATTCCACTCTACACTACTACACTCTATAACACACCACTACACTCTACAACATTACACTCTACGCTTTTGTACTGTATGCCATTACACTGTACCTCACTCCACTGTACACCACTCCACTATGCCACTGCAATTCCACTGTACGCTATTATAATGTGCCACACTATGGTCTATGCCACTCCACTTTTCCCCCACTTGACTGTAGGCTATTCTACTGAACACCGTTCCACTCTACAACACTCCACTCTACTCTATTTCACTGTACACCACCACAATATACAAGATTCCACCGTATTGCACTGCACTGTACATCACTCCACTTTATGCCACTCCACTCTGTGCTATTCCACTGTACACAATTCCACAGTACCACATTCACCTGTACTCCGCTCCGCCTTACTCCATTTTATGGCACTATACTTTACAACAGAACACTTTACAACACTCTCCTCTACTGTACCACACTCTGCCTATTAACACTTCACTAAAGTGCAGTAAACTCTCTGATTTCCCATTTTTTTCATCACAAATAAAAAGAAAATCAAATTTAAGGAATAAAATAAAGGTTAAACCTTTGTTATAGTTAGTAAAACGTGTTTTGTTCTTTCGTTACAAACCAATCTTAAAATACACAAACATTGGAAATTAAAATGTATGGACCACTTTTAAAGGTATATTACAATACGGGGCAGATGTATCAAGATACCATTTTGCACTTCTCAAATAGCGATTGTTAAGGAATCGCTATTTGAGAAGTGCAAAATGGTATGTATGTAGAATTTCGCTATTTATTAGCGATTCCTTAGAATTCCTTAATTGCGATTAGCAAATTGCTAATCGCAATTAAGGAATAATTTCCCATTCATTTCTATGGGCCAGGAGGCCCATAGGAATGAATGTAAAATTATACTCAATTTGCGATTAGCAATTAGCTAATCGCAAATTGAGAATAATTTCAAGGGTGCAAGGGTGTCTTAAGGACACCCTGCTGCACCCCTGAATTTGATATGTGTACGCATATGGCGCATATACATGCCCTAAGGGCATGTATGAGCGTCATATGGCACCTTTAGAATTTAAAAAAAGTGCTTTTTGAAAAGAATTTGCAAGTTACCACCAACTACAAGTTGATGGTAATTTGCGAATTCTTCGTCAAAAATCGCAACACTGAAATGCTTGATACATTTCAAATCTCAAATCGCAATTTGCTATTTCTTAAAAGCCTCGCAATATTAAGGAATCACTAAATTAGCGATTCCTTAATATTGCGAGGCTTTTTGCATGATACATTCCAAATCCCGTTTTTTTTGTCGCAAACGCTGCTATTTTCCGAATCGCAGCGTTTGCGACAAAAAAAACGGATGATACATCTGCCTACTCTTTAGCTTCAATCTCAGTTTAAAGTACATAAAAATGTACATTTCTAAACTCAGACCTATAGCTTTAATTTATGATTTACGGAATGCCATCAAATTATTATAATTTACACACCCTCATACACAATGTATTTATCTCGGTAGCCACAGTACATTAACTATATCTCACCCCTGTACTATGCACTGTGTTCTCACACTAGATATGATTTGCGATGTCATAATTATTATTGTATATAATATTTCACATCGTATGGCTGATACAATATAACATGGTATAAGCAGGGCATGGAAAAGGTGCGAGTTATAGATAATTTGTCCTCCCGTGTGCAAAGAAAATGTGAGGAAACTTGTTTCAGGTCCTCCTTGACCCAGAACACAAGCAATTAGGGCTGTTTTTGTCCTGATTGGATGTCATCAGTTAGGGGCAGTTTGGTTCCAGTGACACAGTGTGGGAGGGCCCCATGTCTGAGTATTTATTCGGATGAGAGAGGACCTGATTTGAAAGTTCAGGCTGGACTGTTCCCATTGAAGCAGGGTCAAGGCTGGTTTGCATATGGCTGAGAAAATAGTTTTTAAAAAAGTTTTAAAATGTGTCTCATTTTATTGAATTAAAGAGACTAATAGTTTTCCCTTTATTTTTTATGCCCACATAAATATTATTCTCAATAGCCCACTGCAATATTTGGCAACAATAAATAATAATTCCAACAAGCTAATTTGTGTAAATTAAACGTCAAGAATGACCACAAACACAAGACCAGATTTGGTAAATCACACAAACAAAGTAATGAATTCTTGTGTTATGGAGGGCCCACAAGAATACTGGAAATGTCAGAAGACATCGGGTGTGGCAATGACCAGCACTTACGCACATGACAAAATTATTGAAAAATGTTTTTGAACGGTAGCCGAGACTTTGACCACAACGATGCACTTCCTGGCTACTGTGCATGTATCTAGGAAATGCTCGTCCTGCCAATTTTCTTTTAGCCTTCCAGTAATGTGTTTTGTTTTTCTCTTTTTATATCACAATGATAACAGAAGCGTGCGTTTTCTTTGACTTTAGAGGAAGAGTCGTGTTTATAAAACTGACAAGCCGGTAACCCCTGAACAATAGCTGGCGAGAACACTGACAAAAAGCAAAGGAAATTCTCTAAGGAACACCCCCAGAGGTAAACACCGGAGACACCGTGGCTACTTACGCTTTTTCCAGACATGCATCCCTCGACATGTTCTGTGCCAGCAGGTTTGTCGCAAGATTGAAAATCTCATCTGCCCATTCCTGAGGGGACAGAAAGAAAGGCGCAACTTAGATGAAGGCAACATATTTCACACGTATTATTTCATTAATACATTGTTTAATCGCATAATTTCTTCAATTCTAGATGAGTGTGTTCATTTAACCTAAGACGTGTGATATAAACCTGCACTGTAACGTTTTATCTACTAGGATTCCTACGAAGCAAAATGTCAGTTCCAACTTTTAGTGCATCAGGTTTAGTGGACACTATGATCCATATCTAACTTTATTTGAGGCACATTAGCAAACTGGCTGGACATTTTTGGAAATTAATTGATACTTCCGAAAACACTTACTTTGGCAAATGAAGCATTGAAAAGTGTAGATTTGTAAACTCAGTGTTTATAAGTGCTTTGTGTACAGATTGTTGAGTCCCCTTGTTCGCCAATCTAACACATACCATGTTTATTTGTTATGAGCTCGTTTACCCATAGGCATCTTGGCGTTGAATAACAGATTTTTATTGTTACCCCACGGCACTCGTTTTTATCGACCTCAGACGGATGAAAGGCTATGTGAACCCGCTGGGATTTGGACCTGTGCCCAAGAGGTCGGACACTGGCCCATTGCAGAGGACGCATTAGTTCACGGAGCCACCAGACACAGAGTATTTTTTTGTCTGGTAAGACGGGCAGAGTATCACTGCGACTGCTCCCTAATGAACTCTGGAACTTGAAACAATGAAAGTCACAGTGCTACGCTAAAAACTTGGATGGAAAAAGCGTGAGGCAGGAAAAGTCCCTCTCTTGGTGCCAGAGCTCAAACTTATGGCACGGATTTAAATTAAGGGCCCATTCTAGTAGCTAAAGCGAGAAATTCTCAATCTTTTTTAGGTGTCACGTTCAGAGAGTATTTGTTCTCTGGCGAGAGCTCTTGTCATCAAACATCACAACCCACATATCACACAGCACACGAAGGAGATCCTTGGGTATCCTCTTCAAGTCACGGGCTACTGAGGTTCAACGGGCTTTAGGCACTGGCTGATAGGGTTGTCCATCAGTTTTGGTATCAACGCACAATCCCCTAGATTCATCAAAGTCCCGTTTTGCGAGTCCTTAATAGCGATTATTAAGGAATCGCTATTAAGGACTTGCAAAACGGGATTCATGTAGGAATCGCTAAATAAGTTGCGATTCCTACACATTCCTTATTTGCGATTAGCAAATTTGCTAATCGCAAATAAGGAATAACTCCCCATTCCTATGGGCCTTTAGGCCCATAGGAATGAATGGGGAATAAGGATGTGATTTCAAGGGTGCTAGGGGTGTCCAAAGGACACCCTGTAGCACCCCTGAAATGTAATCTACATTGGTGTTGCGCACACACATGTCCAAAGGACATGTGTGTGTGCAACATGCAGCTTAGAAAAATGCATTTAAAAGCATTTTTCTAAGTTTTCGCTATTTACCACGAGGTTTGACCTCGCGGTAAATAGCGGCCCAAAATTGAGATTTCGCATTTTAAAAATGGTTAATGAATTGCATTTAAGGAATCTCAAATAGAGATTCCTTAAATGTAATTCCTCGCAATTTAGCAAATTCGCAATTACCAATTTTTGCATTTGGGATGATGAATCCCAAATGCAAAAATTGCGCTCGCAAAGGGCCAGATTCTCAGAATCTGGCCCTTTGCGGGCCGATTTTTCAATGATGAATCTACCTGAATATTTTGTAGCTGTGAACAAGTCCAAACAGGCTGGCATTGGTGCCTAGCTTTTTACATTTGAATATTTGTTTTTTCATCTCACTAACCTCCGCCTCCATTACCCAGCACCTCCTCTGTTCATCCTGTTTTTCGCCATCCATCCCCATCTTGCTCCGTGTTTTTTCTTTCAATATTCTTTTTCCCAACAGCTCAGCAGTGCAAATTGTCAATTTACCTTTAGGTGTTCTGCACATTTCTTTTAGTTTACTGTTCTCAGGTTGCTATTAGTCATGTTGGAACTGTAAAGTAAAAGAAATAAGCTTTGGCACAGCCAATAGGTCTCACCTTTGGGACCTTAAGTGTTTAGCCATGCAGCACATTTTCCCTACTCACATGATCACCCACTCCAACAACGCATAGCACACTGGGACCAGTAGGACCTTCTAAAACCAAAAAAAGAATAGCCAGAGACAAGAAGTCTATGGTGGTGTGAACGGATTTAATAGTTCTCCATTTGTTCCCCCCCAAAATTGTGCTAGTATAAAAAAAAGAAAAATGACAATATGGTTAAACAAAGAAAAACATCCACAAAAAACAAAAAGCATGCTTTTTGTTTATTTTCTAACAATAGTAAAAATAGTAAGAACTCTCCACTTGCCGCACAGCCGGATACGTATTAGAAAGAAAGCCTATAATTCGTGAAAGTTTGAATAAATAATGTCAAGGGGTTTTATTTTAGTAAACACCATGTTAAAAAAAGAATTATACGAGCAACTGCTCCTGATTTGACTAGTGCTTTATACACTGTGCACCACTGTAACAGCACTACTGGCTTTGTGACTAGTTGTAAATTGCAGAAGATAAATATTCAACAACCACAAATGCATTGCATATAATATGAAAAATGCGTCCGTTGTTATGTGAGAGGGTGGGGCGTAAGGCTAGAGGTTCCGCCTTTAGAACCGAGGAAGTAGCTTCGAGCCTGACTTCGGCTCAGCATTATAGGAGCCGAGTACACAATCACTTATTGCCAGGACACAAGTCCTAAAACTAGCAGCGTTCAAGAGCAAGCAGCAACTAGGGAAATGGTTGAGAATGGAGGAGGGGTGGGGCGATGAAAGGCTCGGACTTGACAACAAGTATTTAACAGGGGGAGGGGAGTGATTGGGGGACGAGAGAGAAACCAGCTTGAATCCAGTGGCACCACGAGCACAGGACCCACGTCTGGGAGAACCAAACACACTTAGGGTGACAAAGGCAAAAGGAACAAATGATGGATGGAATGCTAAACAATGAAACATTTGCCCCCAGTCACAAAGATAATGGTTTAATTCATTGTTCTTTTTCTCACCACGCAACCGCAGTTTGGACCCAGTCATTTGCAAATCTATCTGTACAGCTGTGAACAACCTTCATAAACTTTCACATCAAATGATAATTCCAATTGGTATGTGTGAATACTTTTCTAACCCACTGACACTCACAGTGAGAAACTTGCACTACCCTCAACCTTCGTCCAGAATTCTCACTTGTGCCCCATCACGAGCACCCACCCACAACCTCAACTCAACAGATACCTAGAGGCAACCTAATTCACAATATGTGCTATTTAAGAGCCATACAATGCATGAAAAAACATGACAAACCCACAATATTTGGGGAAGGCAAGAAGAAATAAAACTTGTGAAATTTAAACAAGGACTGCATTGGTGACTTGGATTACAATCATTGTTAAGCGCAGGCGTGCTAGCGGGTTTTACCGCTGCGCGCTGAAATAAAAAAAAACCTGCGTTACGTGACAAAGCCAGCTCGTCATGCGCGCAGCGCAGGTAACGCCCATGACGAGCTGGCTTTGTCACCAGCATCGAAGGGGCTAAGAATCAATCAGGGTCTTTGCCTGTGAAGTTGAGGACATGAATGTAGGTTCGATAGGGACCAATTTCCTACTCAGTTTTTAATTACTACCAGTTAAGAGCACTAGCGAGACGTACTCCACTTAAAGCACTTGATGTCCACTCACTCAGACCCTCCAAGAGAATTCTCCTCTAGGTCTCAGAAATTTCAAGTTCAGCCAGGCCTCTGAGACTCCCATTCACCCAATTTGATAAAACACTTGATCACAGCAGACACATTGGCAGAGCTACTGAAATTGTACAATTATGTAGCCCCGGCGATTTTTGCACAATTTTAGATTTGACACATTTGCCACATACTCCATCATCTGTTACATAATCTGAAGATTTTAACAAAAAAATGTTTCTAGCTCAAGTGTTTCAAAAGTTACTAAAAATACAGTGACACTTGCAGTGGAAGGCCCCCTTGCAAAGGTTGAAGGGTCACATTTCTGTAGCTTATTTGGTGTTAAACTAGTACTAAAGAGGTGCAACTAATTCTCTGAGTGTTAAGTTTACAAATTAAATAATGAAGTAATACTATCATAAAATGTGCCTCAGAATGCCGCACAATTTACTGTTTTGTGTTGCATAATTTACTCTACCCTGTTGCATAATTTGGCCCTCGCCTGCCAAGCGATTCCAGCAGGCGTGGCCGGTAGGGGGAGTACCGGCCGGGCAGCGACGTGGGGAGGGGGAGTGGCAGGGTGGGGGGGTAGTAATGTATGGATTATGGACCTTAACAGGTAAGTAAACATATAAATTAATAAAATAAATTTTGTTGCGCGCACTGCATCGCATTTGGTAATGCAGGGCGCGCAACAAAATTTGTTTTATTTGTTTATATGTTTACTTACCTGTTAAGGTCCGTAATCCATACATTACTACCCCCCACCCTGCCTCTCCCCCTCCCCACATCACCGCCCGGCCGGTACTCCCACTACCGCCCGTGGCTGGATTCCGGTGGCCCTGCTCACTGACAACCGGGTCCTGCACAAGCTGTCCATTCTCCCGTTGCTCAGGTTTACCCATCACCTGTGCCTCCCTCCTACGCCGCACCCGGACTCGGCATTGCACGTGGTATCAAAGGGAGTGCACTCAGCTCATATCCACCGCCCTAATACTGACATTCACATTACTGACCTGGGCACTCACTCACTCGGTAGGGAGGAAAACTTGGACTGACTGAAAAAACATTGTTTACACTTTTACCGTAAAGTTGCCGGTGCTACTTTAGCAGACCTGCCAGGCTTTAAGAAAGCTGTCAGATGGTCACGTTTCAAGCTCCAGAAAACACAGAACTAAACTTTTAAAGTATATCCGAATGCACGCCTCTTAGGGCTAGCAGCACACGTCTACCTCTTGGAGCTAGTAGCACGCGGCCTATGTATATATTGGCAGGGCACTGGTCAATAGTTTAATAAATAGGACTGAGCTGCAGCCCATAACGCGTGTGACACTCACACTTGCGGGCGCGTACACAAGCAGCAGGTGTGCCACCCACCAAGCTGCCTCTGTACCTACGCGGTTGAATATTCAGTACCTGGCTAACTATGCAGCAATGTCCGTGGTGAGTTAGAAGAAAATTCGAGGAGTGGTTTCCTTGGTAAAAGGCAAGCCGTGTAGAGCAGGTGGTGGGGCCGCACTGCCTCCTTGGTACTAAAACGGATGTATGGCACAGCGAGCTGAGAGCTTGCACTGCCTGCCGTCCACCGCACTGCTTCCGCTGCCGTGCCCACCAACATGTTCTCAGACAAAGTGGTCCTGGTTCTGGGAGGGGCTGACACTGTGGGATCTGGGATTGTGAAATCGCTGCTGGACAAAGGTAATGAGACTTCTTTTACGCCACGGCTGTCAGATGTTTGCAAAATAGCCCAGTAGGTTGTGCGCCTGCTCCTAAAACCAGTGTGTGCCCCAGTAGAAATTTGAGTCAACCATCTGTGAATGAATGAATTTTCTTGCACATCGCTTGCTGTGGACTGAACCGCCACTTTTTTGGTTGCTAAAGGGACTAAGGTAAGGTGAGATAGAGCGATTTGTCCAGGAGCACACAATATGTTCAAATGGAGAAGCTGAGATTCAGCTGCTGTTTATCATGTCTCTCAGAGCTCTAGTGTTTTCGACTGGATCCAACCGTGACTTGGGTTATAGACTTATTACCAGAACAACATATGAGCAACGGATGAACTATAAAACTGCAGCATTAGTTAAACGGAAGCACTGCCTAACAGCTGTGGAATCAAATTGAGGAAAAATTGCAAGTGCTGACATCAGAAGTTGGCTCCAAGCACTCAATGCAAACAATTAACTGATACGCTCATCTTGCTGCTGCTCGGTGCCCCCTTCCCCTAGCTGCGGCGGTTTTTTTTCCCAGCGTCCTCCTCCTTCCTCCTTTCCTAGCCACTGGTTCCTATTTGCTGAAAGGCATGGTGGCATTGGTTTAAAGTCTGCCGTTTTGGGACAGATTCTCGGCTGTCCTGCAGTTCCCCCGGGGCACTAGCAGTCATCCACTTCTGTCATTACAGCTGATTGCAGCAAAAAGACAGAAGTGGATGCCTGGGGGACGGACATAAAAAAATAAGCACTCTGCGCCTTGCGCTGGCAGCAGGGGGAAGGCAGAGAGGAGGGGGCCTGCGCCTGCTTCCCTTAAGGGAACGAGTGATACCGCTAACACCATATGTTTGCAAGTTAATTACAAACATATGGTGTCAGCGCTCAAGCCTGCAAGGAAATAGCCACACGTGCACGCGTTGCCATTGAAGGCAATGGAACGCGTGCACTGTTGTGGCTTAACAAGGGGACCGATGGCTAAAGGTCTCCTCATATGCAGCACATGCGCGCTGCGTAGGCAAGACCTAAAAACTAAATGGCGACCCATATGCGCATACCTTTCACATTCAGTTCTGTTAACAGAAGTGGAAAAAAAGGGAACAGGATTGATGGGTGTGCACTATGCTTATCATGGATTAATTTAATTTTTCATTTTTTCTCTCTCCTAGGCATGCCTCAGGCTGGCAGTTTTCCAGGCAGAAGCATGGATGGTGTTCTCACCTCTGTTTTTGAAGACTCTTAGTTAGGGGGCTTGGGAGTGTCTTCCTATTTATGCCACTGGACATTTCTTTTCTGCAAAGGGGCAAATATGTATTTTTAATGATCAGAATGTATGTCGATTCTGTTGCTGTTTTTATATTTAAAAGGATATCTTTTATTATGTCAAGGGGACAAAAGATCTATAAGGGCAGCCGCAAACTAGGAAGGCCAAGGAAAGTGACATACATTTTTTTAAAAGGACACTCTGACTGTAGTGATCTTCATTTGTTTGAATCTAGACTAGCTATACAACGGTTTTCATCCACTTGGAGTATTTTTAATTCTCACACTCAGAATTCTAAAGGTTTCTGTCAGATCAATAGAACCCCACAGATATAAGTCCTGCTCCAACCTTTGAAATGAATTAGGCCATTTACAAATCACTAGGATTGCAAGGATTTGCCAACTAAGATTTATATAACCATCCTAGAGACGTGAATATCAAAAATCCTCTGCAAATAAAGTATCTAACATGGATTCCCTGGAAGACTTTAGTGCTCCAGCCACGTGTGATGGCGTCGACAAAGACTTTGGTCTATCTAAGGTATTTTTCAAGCTATGTTTTTCATTTATTGAGTGGATCTTTGTTCCTGTTTGGTCGATAACAGTTTTAATTTGAAATGAGATTCTAAGTGGAGCGGTTGCACAGCACTCACCATTCTCTGGTGTGGAAATCCCACAGTGTTTACTGGGGACACACACTCCAGTTCATACCTGTATGGGTTCACATTCCAAAGGAGCCTACAAGGGATCAACAATTGATCCCTGGGAATACCAGGAACTTTTTTTTTTCCAGTGCTCCCTGTATATGTAAACCAGGTATGGTATTTTTACCTAGGAATGCCAGGCCATTCATAACGGGGCCCTACATATCAGGTGTAATCATTTTTATAGAATAGTGTTCTATTGTTGCCAAAATGAGTTAAAAAGTTAAAATAGAAAAAAGATCACAGTCAAGCCAACAGACTCTTACTGCACTCAAAGGATTTTGTTAAAAATCCAGTAAGTTATGCATATGTTTGTGTATTACTCAAAATTGTCTTTATTTCATAAACATTCTGTGTAATGTACACCTTACATCACCTTACATAGCACACCAGCCCACTTTCAGCCTAATCACGAAAATGATTCTTGATGTCCAATGTTAAAACCCTGCATAATTAGCTGTCTTCTCTTTTTATAGAGCACTTCAAGTCTTTGTAAGCTTTCATCGTTGTGACTGGGGTAGGGAGCAAGGACGTTTCATAGGTGCAGTGGGCAAAGTGATTCAGTAGAGATGAATGGACATAATGTAGAGGTTGCCAGGGTACGCAGCCACGACCTCTGGCTTTTCCCTGATAACACAAAGCAGTACTTTTGCAACCCTTGGCCTCAGAGGTTGCTAAATCAGTCCCAAAACACAGGGGAGAAGGCGCACTCCATGTTTACAGTTAATTTTTCATTATACAGATAGTGAATAAAATTGAATTATTCACTATTGGTGTAATTAAAAATAGAGCACCATTTGCTGGAACAGGGCCTTCTGTGCCAGCTGATGTAAATAAAAACTGATTTTAAAAGAAATATGTGTGCATGTTTGCAGGTGAGAGTGTATTTATACAAGAGAGTGTGAATATGTGGGCATGTGATGTATTTGCCTGTGAGTGATGAGGTTCCGTGACGACTTGAACCCGTGTTTTCAAGTTTGTCGGAAATACATAAAAATGGTATCAGTGAACCGCAAATGATCCATTTAGTATATCCTAGTGTTTCCGCTACGCTACGAGCAAGAGCACTCCTTCCACTGACACATTTCTGATATACACACGGCATCCATCTTAAGATCGTGGCCGCCATTTTGTGTTTCCTTGCCCTCACATATGCAATAGCCTCTGATCACTTCATTCACTTCACTTTGATTAAGGACACGTAGCCTTAGCCGGAGATTCACCTCTCACATGACACGTGCACCTTAAACCAGATCACGCTGAAGCTGCATGACTCGACAAAGGCTGCCTCCTCTACCCGAGGCCAGCCCACCTGAACTGGTCTTCGTGTCCATTGTACCTGATCATGATTAGGCGGCCGAAGCCGGTAGCCTTGCCCATTTACAACCTACAAACATCTCTTATCCCGCTTTTCTATCTTCTGCACCTGGCTCTGCTCCTTTCCTTCTGGGCCTTTATTAGGGGGAGGTAACGAACTTTATGATGAGGCGGTCCGGCTCTTGAATGCAATATTGACAAGGGATTGTGATGGACTGGTGGGAACCCCTCTTCGCGATGTTTGGTATCAGATATTATCGACAGTTCCTGTGTAACGCCAAATATTTATTGTTTAGAGACACAAAAGGTTTGGGAATGTACCGACATGTGAAATATTTGCCTAGAGCACAATTTTTGGTATATAAGGAGCAACCCTCAATGTACAAATCGAACAGGCTCCTGGGTACTGACCGTGTGTAGTATCTATGACTTCTGTGTCCCTGCAGTAATAAACCTTTGGTCTTTGACGCCACCATCGAGAAGCCCGTGTTTCTGTTCATTTGTGCACCAAGGCAGGTGGGACTCCGGGGTCTTTGGGTGTTGTACCCTGACACCTCTGGACGGAACCAAAAAGTCCAGAACTCCAATTGGCGCCCAACGTGGGGCGACGTCATTCGGTACCGGTCCAAAAGCCTGAAGAGTTCGAGAAGCTTCGTGTGAAGATTCCTGAGGGAGGCGCCCCACTTCATCGATCCCGGCATATCGCAAAAGTGGCCCTGAAGTTCTCTTCCACGAGGGTTCCCGTTCAAGACGGCTGCAGTGGGCCGTTGCCTTGACCGTCGCCCTGTCTTGGACCCGAAGTGGTGCAGTCCTTAGTACGGCGAAACGTGACGGGTTTCTCCTTGGTGACGTCTTCAGTGACTCAGTTAAGTATTTAGTGATAGCTAGTTGGTTACTTTTGTGAGGATTGTTAAAAATCCTTGATCGGTTCTTGGTTTGGTTTGGTTTTGTAAGATTATCTTTGGTTGTTCTAATTACGATAATCTACTTGGTTCAGTTTTGGGTATCGATACATCAGTTCGTTTTTGGTAGGCCTAAGTTCTTGGTTCAAGTGCACAAAATTGTTCCGTGTTTGTTTGTCTTGTGTTCCGGACTGAAAATGGTAAGTCGGAAAATGTTGTCTTGTTTTAGTTGCAACAGTGACTCACAATTAGAGGACTCTTGTCTGGTTCCTCCGATTGGGACTCCCCTTTATGATTTATACTGTAAGTATGGTGTGGGTCCTATAACTTATAATGAGATATGGGTTCGTTATTGTAAGAAGGATGGTGTCCTTAGTTGGCCACTGCATGGTAGTTTTGAACAAGAGATTCTCGACAACTTAGAAGCGAAATTGTTTAGGAAGAAAGCCCGGCCGGCAATGTTTGACTCTTTTCGTTACTGGCGAAAAGAATCCAAACAGAGAGAAATGAAAAGGTTGAAGAAAGAGCAAAAAGAGCAAGAAGAGTTAACTCTAGAGCAAGCGACTAAACAGTTGCAGGCTGACGAGTGTGAGAAAGCCATAGATGTAGCCATTAGAGAGCATAACTTAGCGATTGACAAATGCTATCCTGCCTTGCCATCGAAAATGGCTAAGATACTGGAGGATTCTGAAAACGATCCTCTGCTATCTTATCTGTTACGGTCGCCTCCACCGTACGCACAAGGTGCTACGGCTCCACTGATCCCGAATGTTCAATTGCCGGTTGCTGGACAACCTGGTGTCCTTGTTCTTCAGAATCAAGTTCCTATACCTCCTGTGGTGAATGTAAATGTTCCTACAGCTCCTCCTCTTCCCGCACTGCCCGCTCCTATACCTACCACTGTACCTATTGGTCCTCAAACTATTTTCCTCGATACTCCTACTGTTTCGTCATCTATTCCTACCTCTACTGCATTCTCTATGTCTGCGAGTGTACTAACTCCACTTTCTGTTCGTCGAAGAATCACTGATTCTGTTACTAATATGCTTTCGCCTATATATAAAACCTTGATTAAGACTCCTACTCCTGACTCTGTTCAGAGACGGAGTCAGCTTCCAAGTACTGAGGAACGGGGAGTTTTAGACTCCACAGCTCTCAGATGGATTACAAAAGTTAGAAGATATAGTACGAGAGATGTGTTAGAGACATTTATGCAATGGGGAGAGCCAACGCAGCGATACGTCTTTGACGAGATGTGCTCGTTGTTGCGTGAGGAAATAGAAGAAGACGATGTTGAATCAGACTTGGAAGATTTAATTAAAGTGCAGAAAGAGTTTGCTGCTGGAATGATAGTGGGCGATAATATAAAGGAAGCGATGGAACTCATTTTGAGTTTTAGGATTGATCCATCTCTTCGTTCACCGAGAGATTTAGAGAAAGGTAAAGTGAAGCTAAGTCGCCAATATCCTATGAGGGAGGTTCCTCCAATTTGGCGCGAAGCCGTGCAAGCTAATGCGGTTGCAGGTATTGCAGCTGCTCCAGCACAGTTCCAAAGAGTATGGATACATATTCCATGGAAGCGAGCAGAAGTGTTAGCAGTGAAACAGGCCTTGCCAGATCCGCGTAAGAATCCAGCCGGATATTACAAAGAATTGACACAGACAGTTGAGGCTTGTATAATGAACTTAGCCGATATTGATATGTTGTTTGGTAATGTAGTTCCACAACCAGTGTGGGCTAAAATTCGTAGAGAAGATCATCAGGCTGCTTTAGGTGGTGATTGGGCAGCTATCACTGCAGCAGATGCTCAGCAAACGGGTGGTGCGAAACCCGAACCCCTAATTGCTAATCTTCCTGGCAGAATAATAGATTTAATGAAGACTCTAATGCCAGCATTGCGTGTTAATTGGGATAAATTATCCGCATGCAAGCAGAAGAAAGACGAAAGTGTCTCTGACTTCTTCACGAGGTTCGAAGAGACTTTTGTGGATCATAGTGGTCAGGACATGAGCACTGAAGGAGGACAGAGATTGTTTGTCGATAAATTTGTGCATAATTTGTTACCTGAATTATGCAATAAATTGAAAGACTCAGAAAGTGCGTGGGCTGTATCTACGACAGCGCAGATACTTGCGACTGCACAGTACTACGAAAATAGGGATAAAGAGGAAAAAGAGAAATCAGAGAAGAAAACGAAAGATTTAAAAACTAAAGTTCTTTTACAGCAGGCGTATCCGCCTCGCACGAATCAGACTAATACGCAGCAAAACTCATATCAGAGGACAGATTATAGTACATCAAGGCCTCAATACCAGTGGAATCAGTGTGCGTACTGTAAGAAAGAGGGTCACTATAAAAATGATTGTCAGATCTTAGCGCAAAATAATGCGGCAGCAGCTCAGAGAGGTCGTGGTGGTTTTGCACAGAATTCTAGAGGACGAGGACGAGGTGCTATGCCTCCGCAAACGAATGATCGTCCCTCTAATCACTTTGATCAACGAAATGTACAGTCAGCTCAACAGAATAGATCTCAGCAATATCTTGTTGAGGATTATTGTGAAGTTGAAGAGGGATTTCAACAAAATGGGTACTAGGACAGCCATGGACAGAGAGAGGGAGTAGTATCAGTTCCAGTGGATCAGAGTGGGCCTTATGTCGCAGTAGCAACATCAGGTGTAGTCGAACCGTTTCTGTTGGATACTGGTGCCGCGAAAAGTTCTATAATTCATGCGAAACTCCCTGGCGCACCTTTGTCTGGCTCAACAAATGTTTCCGTAGGTTTTTCAGGCGCCCCTGTGTACAACCCGATATCTGGTCCTTTGTCTATTTCTGTTGGACCGTGTCAATTGAAAGCACCCTTGATTTTGACGACAGGTTGTAATGAAAATCTGCTTGGTTTAGATTTGTTAAAACGACTATATGCGACATTGTACTGTTCTCCGGAAGGAGTACAGCTTACTTTGGGTAAAAGAATCACCTCTCCGATGTACTTGTCAATGGACGCACTCCCGCCGGAGCTACGTTCACTCCCAGATTCTCTTTGGGCGACTGGTCCCAATGATGTAGGTCTACTAGAGATTCCACCGTATGTAGTAACTTTGAAAGCGAATGTGAAATTTCCAAGAATTCCTCAATATAAAATATCGAATGAAGGTGAGCGTGCACTCTTATTGATTGTGCAAGATTTAATTAAAAAAGGTGTGGTTGAAGAAACGCGAGGAAATGTTTGTAATAGTCCTGTATTACCGATTTTGAAACGAACTGATCCTACAAAGCCTCCAGTTTATAGGTTTGTCATAGACCTTAGAGAAGTTAATAAGATTGTAATTCCGCAGTTTCCTGTAGTGCCAGACATTACTGCCTTGTTAACATTGATTCCTGCCACAGCCACGTGGTTTTCAGTTATAGACCTCAAGAATGCATTTTTCAGCATTCCGATAGCTGAAGAAAGTAGGGATATTTTCGGCTTCTGTCTAGGAGGTCGAAGCTTCAGATTTAAACGCGCTCCACAAGGCTACTGTGAAAGTCCATCCATTTACAGTCAAGCATTAAAAAGTCAGCTAGATTCTTTTGTCCTTCCTCCAGGCTCCGCCCTAGTACAGTACGTAGACGATCTTTTGGTGGCTGCCAATGACAAGGAAACTTGCAAAGCAGCTACGATTTCACTATTGCATCATTTGTCTAATTTAAATCATAAGGTGTCACCTTCCAAAATGCAATACTGCTGCCAAGAAGTAACCTACCTAGGTCACCTCTTATCAAAGGAGGGAAGGAAGTTGACCCCAGAAAGAATAAAAGCAATTACGCAGATGAGTGTTCCACGCACACAGAGGGAAGTACGTGCCTTTTTAGGTATTACCTCTTACTGTAGGCAATGGATCCCAAATTTTTCACTTTTAGCGAAGCCATTGGTAGCTTTGACTGGGAAAAATGTTCCGAGTCCGGTACCATGGTCTGATGAATGTCAAGAGAGTTTTACTGAATTACGAAAAGCTTTGTGTTCAGCTCCTGTATTGGGCACACCTGATTACAGTAAGCCATTCACGCTCTACGTTCACGAAAGAGAAGGTTGCGCGTTGAGTGTCCTGACACAGAAGTTTGGTGATAAACAACGCCCTTGTGCGTATTTCTCATCAACATTAGATCCGGTAGCTAGAGCATTGCCTAGTTGTTTGAGGGCTACAGCGGCAGCTGCAGCTTCCATTCGACAATCTGCTGGTTTGGTGATGAACAATATGCTAGTGGTCATGGTTCCTCATGCAGTGGACACACTCATGAACCGAACGAAGACACAACACCTTACTAGTGCGAGATTATCTGGTTACGAGCTGACGTTATTAGCGAGTCATATTCAGATCAAAAGATGCAATGTATTGAATCCAGCAACATTGTTGCCGACTGATCAAGAGTCGAGTGATTCTGAGCCACATGACTGTTATTTCAAAACGGAGGAAGAGACAAAAGGTCGTATCGACTTGAGGGATACTCCCCTATCCGACCCGGATGGTACGCTGTATGTGGACGGGTCATGTTTTAAATTGGAGAATGGTGACGTGACTGCTGCCTACGCGGTAACGACTTTGAAGACGATTGTGGAGACTGCAAGAGTGAGTCAGAATTCTGCCCAAGCTGCAGAGTTAATAGCTCTTACGAGAGCGTGTGTTTTAGCTGAGGGAAAGAGAGTGAATGTGTTTACAGATAGTCAGTACGCATTTGGCGTGGCCCATAGTTTTGGCCGGTTGTGGAGAGAAAGGGGTTTCATTACGTCCCATGGGACTAAGATTCAACATGGTCAGCTAGTTAACGACTTGTTAGAATCTCTAACCTTACCGACTGAAGTTGCAATTGTGAAGTGCAGTGCTCATAAAGCAATCACGGATGATGTTGGTCGGGGAAATGCCTTTGCTGATGAAACCGCTAAACAGACAGCTAGAGACATGATGAGTAGAATGTATGTTGCTACGTCTGCAAGATGGATTGCTGAGTCTGGAATGTGTGAAGACACAATGGAAAGTGTGAAAGAGATTCAGAAAGAAGCGACTGAGGAAGAGAAACGCGTATGGAGAGAAAGTACGGGCAAATTGGACTCGAATGGATGTTGGATCGATTTGACAGAACAGCAGCGTTGGATGTTGCCTGATGCGTATGTGCTTGCAGTAGTGACGATGGCGCATGGAGTGGCGCACATAAGTTCTAAAGGGATATGCAAGATGTTAGCTCCGGTTTGGAAAAATGAGGGAATCAGTAAGTGTGCAGAGAGAGTGGTGAAAAATTGTATGGTGTGCTTGATGCATAATCCTGGCAAGGGAACTCCAACTCCAGCTGGTCATTTTGCTCCTCCTTCCTGTCCCTTTGAAGTAATACAGTTAGACTTCATTCACATGGAACGCTGCAACAATTTAAAATACGTCCTGGTGGTAGTTTGTGCTTTTTCCAGGTGGATAGAAGCATACCCACTAAAGGACAACACTGCTTTATCAACTGCCAAAATTCTTCTCAAAGAATTTTTCCCTGGGTACGGAATGCCACGGATTGTATGGTCAGATAACGGAAGTGAGTTTATAGGGAAAGTTATGCAGAGTGTGTGTGCTGGTCTAGGATTGAAACAAAAATTTCATAGTGCGAACCATCCCCAGTCAGCTGGTCTAGTGGAGGGTTACAATGGCACCCTCAAGCTTAAAATAGCCAAAATACAAGCATCCACAGGTTTGGCTTGGCCAGACGCACTTCCTTTGGCCTTGTTATCAACGAGAGCAACAGTGCATTCTAGAATAGGGCTTTCTCCATATGAGATTGTATTTGGCCGCCCGGCAAATGTCTGGGGTGTGCCAAGGCCTAAACAATTCTGCTCCATTGAATATCCTATGTTGATAGACTACCTTTACGACTTGACTGCTAAATTAAGTCTTATTCATCAACAGGTTTTTGATGCTTTGCCAAAGCCTCCGGAGAGTCCAGGGCATCAACTGAAACCGGGTGACTTCATAGTGGTCCGGAACTTCGCGAGGACAAAGAATCTTCAGCCTCGCTACATCGGCCCCTTCCAGATCCTGCTGGCAACGAGGACAGCTGTACGTGTTGCTGGCCGGAAAAACTGGATCCACGCTTCTCACGTAAAGCGTGTTCCACTGCCGCTGCCCTACGACGACTGGGTGAAGAAGGGAATTGGTGCCTCCGAATCTGAAATAACTCCAAAATTTGTCCCTTTCAGCGATGCCGATTTGATTTCTGACACTTTGAAACTTGACTCTCCTCCTGAAAAGACTGTTTTGAACATTGAACATTTGTCTTCAGCATCAAAAGAAACTTTGCCATCTGCGAACGTAAACTCTGCAACAGCTGCTAGTGATACACTATTTTCCGATCAAACAGTACCAGCAAAGAAAAGATACAACCTCAGGAGCCATAAAACGAACTAATAAAGCAGGCAACTGCATATTGTGATTTTGATATTTATATACATTGGACTTTTTGCTTTTCAGCCAGGAAGTTTGCTATTGTTTATTGTTTTTAATAAATTGCCTTGCCGTCTGGGTAGCCGTAGGGTCGTGGCTGTGTGCCTAGTTTGAATTTGCAGGGGTCTGACACAAGGTCGATCTTTCTGTTAGTACTGGGAACTCCCAGGGCTGACAGAGGCATTTTCATCTACGTACACATCATCAGTGGTCGCGAGCGGATTGTAGAAGATGGAACTTCCTGCGCTGCAACGAGAAAATGTGATTTATGTTCGCAGAAACAGACTAAATAGAATTCTTCACAGCAAATGTTTCTTGATGCAATGTGCCATTACATTTTTGATTGTTTTAGCAACATTGGTGGGTGGAATTGTCTTTAGCATAAATTTGATTTTTGTGCCAGTCTCTACAGTGCCTCCCCTTGATCCAGCTATTTCTACTGTTTCTTCTATACATTCTTTTCACTCGTTTCCTGAACATGAGCAAGCTCGACGCTCAGAATTCATTAATAATACTTTTGTACAGCTCTTGCACCAACACCAACTGGTAGTTAACACTACAGACTGCTGGGTGTGTGGCTTGATACCTCACACTATGGATAAAGGTATTCCCTATTTGGTTTTACCTTACAGCTATAATGGATCATTTCAGGCCTTCCAAACCATCTTTGCTTATGCCCTTGAAACCTATCCTCCACGTCCACCACGTTCCACTAAATATAACTCTGCCAACAAAGCTTTAGTCCAGGGAATTATTGACATGATCAAGGACGTCAATAATACTCCATCTTACCCTAGAGACGAATTGCGAGTATATTTAAGTTGGAATACTTCAGAGTATCGCCTTAGTTTAGGAGAAAGCAAGCGTAAAAGCTCAACTCCAATCTGGGTCGTACCTCACCGAGGTCAGGTCTGTTTGCAAGGTAATGGGAGAAATCCGAGAGCTCAGCTAGGGAGGAGTGAGTGCGTAGAAACTTATGTGTTTCCGGCTAACTCTTCCCCTGCCTTCCTTACTGCTAGGGGTACCTACTTCATCTGTCGAGACAGAGCTTATACATGGTTGCCTGCTGACTTTTCAGGTTCATGTTATATTGCTCGATTGTTGCCTCCGACATACACTGCTTCAACGGATTACCACAGAACAAGAGTAGCTAGAGGTGTTTTCAGCAGGGAAGATACCGCTGGTCAGGAAGCTGGAGACTTCTTCAAAGGCTTCCTTCCGTTCTGGGGGCCAATGGCCAATAGTAGAAACATACGCCAGCTAACACGGGTAGTTGAATCTACTATTACCGAAACTGCTGGTGCCCTTAGCAATCTGACAGCTGAGCTTCAGGCAGATAGACTCATGACATTGCAGAACCGTATGGTTCTAGATGTTATACTTGCAGATCGAGGTGGGGTATGCAGAATGATCCAGTCGAGCTGCTGTGTCTTTATTCCTAACAATGCTCCAACAGTTTACGAGGCGATCTCTAAATTGCACAAGATTTCGGACCCCATACATGTAGACAAGGGAAACTGGTCCTTCATGGAGTGGGTTTGGACTCTGATCTCAGCGTGGGGATGGAAGGTTCTAATGGTCATTGGTGTCATCTTAGTATTCCTATTCTCATGTTGTCTGATTATCCAGTGTGGTCCTGCTCTGTGTAGTCTTTGTGCTGCAACTTGTCTCAGAAAACCACCTGCGTTTGGAGAAAAGACACGAGAAAGGATGATGATACAACAGCATGTCACTGACCTGATGAGCATAGAACTAGATTCAGACATAGATTGAGTAATTGCCTATGTAAGGGCAAAAGGAGGGTCTGAGGTTCCGTGACGGTTCCGTGACGACTTGAACCCGTGTTTTCAAGTTTGTCGGAAATACATAAAAATGGTATCAGTGAACCGCAAATGATCCATTTAGTATATCCTAGTGTTTCCGCTACGCTACGAGCAAGAGCACTCCTTCCACTGACACATTTCTGATATACACACGGCATCCATCTTAAGATCGTGGCCGCCATTTTGTGTTTCCTTGCCCTCACATATGCAATAGCCTCTGATCACTTCATTCACTTCACTTTGATTAAGGACACGTAGCCTTAGCCGGAGATTCACCTCTCACATGACACGTGCACCTTAAACCAGATCACGCTGAAGCTGCATGACTCGACAAAGGCTGCCTCCTCTACCCGAGGCCAGCCCACCTGAACTGGTCTTCGTGTCCATTGTACCTGATCATGATTAGGCGGCCGAAGCCGGTAGCCTTGCCCATTTACAACCTACAAACATCTCTTATCCCGCTTTTCTATCTTCTGCACCTGGCTCTGCTCCTTTCCTTCTGGGCCTTTATTAGGGGGAGGTAACGAACTTTATGATGAGGCGGTCCGGCTCTTGAATGCAATATTGACAAGGGATTGTGATGGACTGGTGGGAACCCCTCTTCGCGATGTTTGGTATCAGATATTATCGACAGTTCCTGTGTAACGCCAAATATTTATTGTTTAGAGACACAAAAGGTTTGGGAATGTACCGACATGTGAAATATTTGCCTAGAGCACAATTTTTGGTATATAAGGAGCAACCCTCAATGTACAAATCGAACAGGCTCCTGGGTACTGACCGTGTGTAGTATCTATGACTTCTGTGTCCCTGCAGTAATAAACCTTTGGTCTTTGACGCCACCATCGAGAAGCCCGTGTTTCTGTTCATTTGTGCACCAAGGCAGGTGGGACTCCGGGGTCTTTGGGTGTTGTACCCTGACACCTCTGGACGGAACCAAAAAGTCCAGAACTCCAGTGAAAGTGAGTGAGAGTCAATGGCAGGCACTGAGAATGTGTGACAAAGAATCATTATGAAAAGTTGTTTGAGAATGTGAGTGAGTGAATGTGAGTGAGTGAGTGAGTCAGTGAGAATGTGGTGTCATGCTTGTAAGTGTGTCATTAGCCCTGGCTTACTGAAGGTAATTTTTATCTTACAGAAACAGGTATGGCAAAATACTGGCCATGGTATACTTAAATTCATTAACATGATAGACACCTGTGTCAAAATACTGGCACTAGCATTATAGTTTGCATAATGGCACCCAAGGTAAAATACTGGTGCTGGCATACTGGAGGTATTATTAGATAGGAGACACCCGTGGAAAAATGTTGGCATACTTGAGGAAATTCAAGTCATCTGGGAGCCCGTGACAATATGCTGGTGCTATCACCTTGGAGGTAATTCCTGGCATAAAGGAGGACAACCAGACATATGGGAGTGTGGCAACCGTGACAAAAGTTTGAACATGAAATGGGATTTGGTGAAATAAGGGTATCCTATCCTATGGCACATAGACAGAATAAATGGCAAATGTCTACACAGTCATATTGGGGGCACCCATGAAATATGGGGAACTCATGACAAAATATGAGCCCTGGAACAATGCAGGTAAATTTCGACATATGGGACACCCATAGCACATTTGGAAAAAATGGGGTCTACTCCTAGAGCGCGTCATGGTAGACCATGAATGGGGTTGAATATTTAGTAACTGTTCTTTTAAAGCCTATGTAATTTTAGCAAATGTATGCAAAAATGTGCTATCAAATGCACTATTGGATCCATTTCTTTTTAAAATGTTCTAGGGGAGTAAAACCCCTATAACACGATCAACATACTTACTTCGCCCAATCACTACAATTAATGACCCAGAACTTTCAACTTTGAAGTCAGGACAATAATATAGGTGTTATCTTAAATAGGCATGTGTCTGTTTTGTGCTGTTACATTCATCATGCAGTTATGATAGAACGTCAGTGATGTCAGCTATTGTGATGTCATCAAGGTTAAGGTCATGTGATATGATTTTCTGAAAACAAGGGTCAGTGTTTATATGAGTATTAATGTGCCAAAAGCAGACTTTAATATTGTCGCCTCACGTTTGGTCACAGCACTTCAGCGTGAAGCAAGTTTTCCTCACAGTTTGAGTGCTGCACGGTTATGTACATAGGTGTGCGACAAATGTTATGCATATGCACCTAACTATGCCGTGGATTTCTTTTTTCTCACAGGTTGACCTTCTAGATTGACAGGTACCACATAGGGTGCTGTGTGTGGTCTATCACTTTTGCTACATTGGACCACCATTGACAGTGTAGATAGAACTTGCTACCGGTCCTGATGAATTTGCGTCTATATGACATTTAGGCAAGAAACATGTTGACCTTGCAGCGCGGTACCCTGTAACATTACAGCAGGGGTGCGCCACACTTAGTTTTAACCTGGATAGGGGCCACACTTATTAAATTAGTTCTGATTGGACCTCTACTTCCTGTTTTAGTCTCACTTCTTTACACATCTACACTCACTAGGCCCTCACACGCACTGCACCTTATGGAAAGGAATAAAAGATCTCCGCAAAAGAGCCCCTTCGAGGGTGCCAGTCGGGTATTGCAGCGCCGACCTGACGAGGATCAGACCCGATGATGAAGCATGACACCTAGCTGGCTGGTTGTGTGACAGCCCTAATTCCAAAAGGAGGAATCCCCCTCCTTGATCTGGATATTAAGTGAGCTCTGTCTCACTTATGCAACCTGTATTGTTCAGTTAGAAACTGCATACCTTTTTGTATTGATATATCAATTGATACCATGCCAGGCAACTGATCCTTAGTCCTGATGATAAACCCATATTTTTACGGGATCGCAACATCGGCGACATGCACTCTGACCTGTTACACTGTGCTATGTAGTATTTTTGTTTTGGTTGCAGTAGTTTTTTGCTTTTAATAAGAAGTGACCTAAAGGTGTCATATTAATGTTGGTCATAGTTTGCTTGCCTGTATCTGTCTATATGTTTTTGTTGTCAGTTTGTAAGACTTGTTTTTCTGTGCATTATTGGTTTTTTCTCATTGTTTGTTTCAGTTCATTCTTTGTTTGCTCTCTTGATCTTTGGTTTTTTAAATTATTCCAGTTGGAGTAATTCAAATTTTTGTTCGGAATTTCTGTATAAAATTGAAAACTCTTACCATTGAATCTGGATTTCTGTATCCAGGATGACTGCATTACATTTTTTATTAAGGGGCCATTGTCTCTAGAATTGCTCAATACCCTTGGTCCCTTACGATCTTTGTGTTTCTCTTGTTTACATACAGGTAAACTCACAGAAGGCCAAATTTCTCCAGGTGGACATTTGAACAATAATGGGCTTGCGTGCGGAATTCTGAGTACTCACTGTTGATGTTCGGATGCACTGGCATTACAAGGGGAGCTGTGATCAGTTTTCAGTCAGGTTTGGCATCGATCACAAAGTGCCATTTTCTAAATTCAACACATCAGATTTACAAAGCTTGCTGTGGGAGCAGCTTTGTCTTACTCCAGACTTGTGTTTGATTTACTGATGATTTTCACATAGTTACACATAGAAAAAAATTCTTTATCAATCAAGGGCCGTATAAACATGTTTTATTCACGAAATGTATGAGTAAGTCATAGTTAGATTTGGAGTAAGACACACCTACTTACTGGAAATTCTTTCTAAATGAGTCTTTGTAATACAAAAGTAATTTACAACTAAGTCAGGGAAAAAAGTAATCGCAGAACAACCATGAGAAAGTTGCCCACTGTGGCTTGATACACAAGTCTAGCAATGCTCATTAACAGCATAAGCGCTGTTGTTCAAAATTACACCATATGCATTTGACAAGGGTAGAAATATTTGTCTGTGTTTCTGGATATTATAGATATTGTCCTTGTCACATAATGCCCAAAGGTGGCAGTATTAACTGACATATGTTAAACTCGTGAGTACATATGGCACTAATATTTTGACTTGCGGTGCATTATGACACCATGTGGCAAATTAAAACACGTGCTAAAGAATGGTGCTCAAAAAACAAATGCTAAATACAGTTGATTATCTCATCTATCTCCCATAAAGTGAGACATGTTTGTTCACCGATTAGGAACCTGATGATTGGCTCTATTGTCATTGGATTGATACAGTTGAAACCTGTCAACCTGATTCTTTTTTCACAAAAAAGGAGGATGGGAGCACGTGTCTAGAGATACACAGTGCTGGATGCACCAAAAAGGGAAGAAAAACTAAAGACTGTCACTGAAGTAAGAGCTATTATGCACTGCATTTACCATGATAAATTGGGGCGGACTGAGCGCTGGGATGTGAGGCAGTGTGTTCCCACCCTTATTTTTGTTCTTTCCTCTGTCTGAAAACTTAGTTGGGGCATCTTTGAATATTGAGGCATGAGGGTGGTGTACAGAGACCAAGATAGTAAGATCTGTTCAACCTGGGAGGTTGTTTTGATATCATACTTGACCCTAAATGTGTTCTGTAACTTGTGCGCTAGCTCTTTCATCATAGGCCTGAACCTGCAAAGTCCATGTAGCCTGAGGTGTACCTTTGAGGCCACATGCATGAGATTCTTGGATCTATTTCACCTCAGTGATAGCACTGCTTTTTGATGGACAGCTTGCCTGTCTGTTATTTTAGGCAGTAATCTCTAAACTGAGGGACATATTTGCTGTACAGTAGCAAAGAGACTGCTGTCTCTAGTCTTCGGCTCTACAATCTCTGTGACTGAATAGGTAGCTTTGCAGCTTGTGCCTGTTTGATCACAGATCTATTGCTATCTGGTATTGCGAGATATGTGTAACTTGAGAGGTAGCTTTCCTGCATGAAGCTTGAACTAGTATTATGATGCCTTCAACCCAAAATACTGATCTGCCGTGTGGGTGATGGCTCTCTTCTCTAACATCCTGTAAACATGGCATCTTTGTTAACTCCATATAACCCATACTACTAAGCCTTACCCCCTCAACCAAAGGTGTGGGACAGGGAACTAACTATACGTGTATGGTTGCCCATATATAACTGTAATTCAGAGATGTTAGAATGTACTTTGGATTTCTACATACTTTAATACATCCGCAGCTTCATCACATTAGTGCAACCAAGAAGCCTCTACCACTGTAGCATCACAATCCTGACTTCTGGAGTGCTTTCAAATAAACCTAAGATACTTGGAAATGTTTAGATTGTTCCATATGTTTATCAACTTAAACACTTAAAATGTCCCTAAAAGAGCTGAAATATATCTCAAATTTTGTTAAAAGGAATTCCAATAAAAAATATTTCTAGTTGCAGATATTTTAATCTTTATTCTGCATTTATGGCTTGACTTTAAAGCTTGACTTCAATAAAAAACAATTTTAACTAAATGTTCCAAAGATGGGGCCTAGACCTGGCATCCTTGGTGTGGGTTCCCCCAAATGTTTTTCCCTCAACCCTACTGTCTTTCTGACTTTGTTTTTGCTACCTTTAAGACTGCTTAGAAGTGCAAAATACATTTAAACCTAGTAGAATTTGCTTACACCCAATTTAATTTGTTTTCTAAGTCCCTAGTAAAGTGGTACTACATGCTTCCAGGGCATGTAAATCAAATACTGCTAGTGGTCCTGCAGCACTGATTGGGCCATCCACTTACGTAGCCCTCTATAAATTTCAAAGGGTTGCAATTACAACCTGCGTGTCCAGTTTTTAAACTGCCATGTCAGCCCAAATCTTCTATTTAATGTAATTTACCCCTATGGTAGGTCCTACACATCCCAGAGGGCATAGCACAGTGTATTCAAAAATGGGGATATGCACTTTTGGAAATGACATGTCCTGGTATCAAAAGACTTCTAAATGTGTTAAACTGGTGCAATGCCTACCTCTCCCATAGGATAACATTGGAGGTACATCCAGTCAGTAAACAGGGGGGTTGAAGGCAAAAAGTTACATGGAAAACCAAGCCAAGGATGCCAGATCTAACACTTACCCACCCAGCTGAAAGCTGAAAGCACAGACAACTACCCAACACTTTGGAAGTACTCTTCACCAAGGCAGAAAAATCTGGAGAGACCATTATCATTGGCTTGGTCTGTTCCAGGACAGTGTTCCACCGGAAAGTCCATTCCCTATAAGAAGTTGGGCCATCTAAACAATTTGGGATTTTCATCCCTCATCTGCATTAGCCATCTGAGAGGTCTGTGGTCTGTCTGAATCTGGAAGTGAGCACCAAACAAGTAGGTCTCAGCTTCTTCAGTGAACACACCACAGCAAAGGCATCCCTGTCTATTGCAGTCCATCTCAGTTCCCGGGAAGTAACCTCTTACTGATGAAGACTACAGGTTCCTCTTGGCCCTCTTAATTCAGCCATAGGAGCTACCCCTATCTGTGACTGGGGGTGAATGTGTTGCCATTGTGCAACATTCCGTCCATCATCTTGTGTGTTTTGCTGTTCACCCTATGTGGGAAGGGTATGCCAAGACGTGGGTCTTGTGCTCACTACGCCACTGGAGTCAAGCTATCCTGGCTGAAGACGGCTGATAGCCAGAAACCGGTCCTAGGATGCTTGATTCCGGTCCAGGGAAGATATGGCTTGGCAGTTCGGGCTGGACTGTTCCCATGAGGCACAGGGTCAAGACTGATTTGCATATGGCCATGTCTGAACTAGGGTGGCTTGGTGAGCAAAATAATGATGTATTAAAGCCAGATCAGTGACTAAGGGTGAATGTTTTGCCATTGTGCAACATTCCGTCCATCATCTTGTGTGTTTTGCAGCATGCCCCCTATGCCATGCTCTGAGTTTTCTGTCTGTACAATTAATTGCTTGGAGAAGTCAAGGGCCTTGGGCACAGGTGTTGTGCACATGGCCTCCTTCAAAAGCATTTTGGCTTGCCTCCATCCAGATCACCTGTATGTGCTGCTGCTCTCTCTCACTGCACCATCAGGATTCAAGCAAGCCGGGCCGAAGAAGGCTGAAAAGCCAGAAACCGGTCCCCGGTAGCTTGTCTCCTTTCTGGTGAAGAATTGGCTTGGTAGTTTAGTCTGCCCTGTTCCCATGATGCACTGGGCCAGGGACAGACTGATTTGCATATAGCCAGGTTCTGAGCTGGGATGGTGCAGTGAGATAAATAACGGTGATGGATCAAGCCCTGATCTTTGGACTGGGTAAGAGTGGTCTGCTTAATTCAGACACTCTGTTCATCACCACCCCCTTTTCTGAATCGTTTTTTTGGCCACTATAGGTGTGGCAGGGTATACTCAGACATGAGTCCCTTTCTCACTGCACCATCAGGATTCAAGCAAGCCGGGCCGAAGAAGGCTGAAATGCCAGAAACCGGTCCCCGGTAGCTTGTCTCCTTTCTGGTGAAGAATTGGCTTGGTAGTTTAGTCTGCCCTGTTCCCATGATGCACTGGGCCAGGGACAGACTGATTTGCATATAGCCAGGTTCTGAGCTGGGATGGTGCAGTGAGATAAATAACGGTGATGGATCAAGCCCTGATCTTTGGACTGGGTAAGAGTGGTCTGCTTAATTCAGACACTCTGTTCATCACCACCCCCTTTTCTGAATCGTTTTTTTGGCCACTATAGGTGTGGCAGGGTATACTCAGACATGAGTCCCTTTCTCACTGCACCATCAGGATTCAAGCAAGCCGGGCCGAAGAAGGCTGAAATGCCAGAAACCGGTCCCCGGTAGCTTGTCTCCTTTCTGGTGAAGAATTGGCTTGGTAGTTTAGTCTGCCCTGTTCCCATGATGCACTGGGCCAGGGACAGACTGATTTGCATATAGCCAGGTTCTGAGCTGGGATGGTGCAGTGAGATAAATAACGGTGATGGATCAAGCCCTGATCTTTGGACTGGGTAAGAGTGGTCTGCTTAATTCAGACACTCTGTTCATCACCACCCCCTTTTCTGAATCGTTTTTTTGGCCACTATAGGTGTGGCAGGGTATACTCAGACATGAGTCCCTTTCTCACTGCACCATCAGGATTCAAGCAAGCCGGGCCGAAGAAGGCTGAAATGCCAGAAACCGGTCCCCGGCAGCTTGTCTCCTTTCTGGTGAAGAATTGGCTTGGTAGTTTAGTCTGCCCTGTTCCCATGATGCACTGGGCCAGGAACAGACTGATTTGCATATAGCCAGGTTCTGAGCTGGGATGGTGCAGTGAGATAAATAACGGTGATGGATCAAGCCATGATCTTTGGACTGGGTAAGAGTGGTCTGCTTAATTCAGACACTCTGTTCATCACCACCCCCTTTTCACCACCCCCTTTTCTGAATCGCTCTTTCAAGGGAGCAACAATAATGCCATACCCTTGACGAATCACCTGCAACATACTGATGAGGCCCAGGAAGGCTCTCACCTCTGTCTGAGTCTTGGGAAGTTTTCCCAAGCCAGAATGGCCTCAATCTTGGTTTTGAGGTACTGCACCGGGCCTCCTCCCATTTTGTGTCCCATGTAGACCACAGAACCCTGCCCTATCTAGCACTTACTGACCGTGATAGTCCAGCCTGCCTTCTGCACAGTCTGAAGCACTTCCTGAAGTGGTTCACATAGTCCTCCAAGGTAGAACTGAATACAGCAATGTTGTCTTCCTAGGAGGAACACAAAAGTTCTCCAACCTGACTAGGACCTCGTTGACCTACCTCTAGAAGGTGGCAAAGGTGTTCTTCAACCCAAAGAGCTTAATCCAGAACTGAAAGTTTCCTGCTGGGGTAGAGCATCATCTGCAGAATGTATCTGAGGTCATTCTCATCCGGGGCTGATAAAAGTGGCTGAAAAGCCTTTCATAGGTCTTGTAATGCCCTAGATGATCTGCCAGGAGAACATCATGAGCCAGCTTCAGTGGAAGGCCCTATAGCACTGGGGTGTCCATGACACACAAGTTGCATTAGGCTCAGGAACCTTAGGCTTGCTAAAGAGGAACAGACCCCCGGAGGATTGTTGATCACTAGGGGTTTTATTTGCTTATCTGGGCCTGGGCCTGTCACTGAAGGTCCCCCAGAGAAGGGCTCTCTATCTATGCCTTGCAGAACTGCTCTCTGGTGGGACCCCTTCCTCTGCCAGTTCCCCAGGGTAGCATTATTCTCCCTTGTAGGTTCTGTGATGCTACCCTCAGGCTCAGCCTCATCACCAACCACGGGAGTCTGAGGGGTTGGTTTCCCATGCTCCTTGGCCTTCCTCATTTTAGCAGGCACCTGGGCTATGCTTCTAGACTCCAAGGGGCATATTAGCAAGAGCCTCATTATAACTATCACAGTTTTAGCGGCAGCAAACTGCCGCTAAAACGGCGATAATGGGCTTGCTAATATGCGTTATAGAATTCCAATAGAAGCCCAGGTTAGATGTGCAGGACATCTAATCTGGGGTTCTATTGGAATTCTATAACGCATATTAGCAAGCCCATTATCGCCGTTTTAGCTGCAGTTTCCTGCCGCTAAAACAGCGATAATTTTAACGAGGTTCTTGCTAATATGCCCCCAAGTCTTCCTGACTATTCTCTCAGGTGGCCACGGACTGTGTGGCCTGGAGCACCAACTCAGGCAACTCCATGTGTGACCTGAGCTCCACCTCCTTCTAGATGGTGTGCTCTAGGTCTTTGCCAAGCAGACAATCCACAGGTACTGGTGGACTCACAGCTACCCTCAAGGAACCAGAGACACAGGGTAGTGACTCTCATGGTTATGGGCTACAAAAACCACGTGGAATGAATTAGGGACTACGACTCAGAGGTCACCAGATAACATCTGACAGTTGTCTTGCTGGCTTCAGTCTTTCTCAGAACATCCACCCTCTGCCCAATTAATGGTGACCCACTGCCTGTATTTCCTAGTGTTACTAGGCATGTTCCCTGCACAGCTCTCTATCACCCAGGGACACTAGGGTAACCTCTATGTTATCGCCCATACTATCTGAGGCAATATATCCTGGTATCTGCCCACTAGCGAGGGTGGTGCCCGCTTGAGACATTTGGCATCCCTCTAATAGTGTCCAACCTGTTAGCATTCATTGCACTTATGGGGTGCCTTCCCTGAGGACTTACTAACATGGAACCGCTTCTTCTTCTGTTCGGGCAGGGATTGGGAGACCTGACCTTTACAACTACTTTGGAGACCTTTAAAGAACTCCTTGTTTTTATGTTTTTCACTCCCTCCTTCTTCTGGTGGGGATCTTGCCCACCCTTGCGCTGATCCCACCAGATACCTTATTTTGGTACCTGGTGCTGAACCAGTGGTTTGCCTCCTTAGCAAACTCCCTGGATTGAGTGAATTTACTATCACTCGTGTGTTGGCACAGATCTTCAAAACAAAGACTGAACATGTGCTCTCTTGCAATTAAATTGCAGTACCCCTAGCAATCCTTTACTTCACTGTCCTTCACCAAACCTTCCAGAGCCTCGCAAAAGGTATCCACACAATCCATCCAGGACTGCTGGTGCAGCTTCTGGCTGTCCCTAAATTTCTGCCTGTACTTCTCAAAGTTATGCCATATTTCCGAAGATGGGTTTCCTTCATGGGAGGATACCTCATCCTGCCTCCCCTCTCTAGGGCCAGTAGGGAATCCCTTCCCTCGCTAGGGATATGCTTCAGAGGCTAGGTACTCAATTCTGTTCAGGGATCTTATGCATCTGAAAAGCTATATCATAAGCTTCAAACCACTTGTCAATGTCATCCCCCACAACACAGTCAGGCACCAGACCTTGGGAATATGGGCCTTCTTCACAAATGTAAGAAATTGGGTTACTGGTTAAGGGGGATGAAGCCCTGCTCAAGCAACAAACACAATCCTTGTCTGGGAGAGGCACAGGCAAATCCCAAATTAACCTATGCTCAAACCCTCTGGTAAATTGGCACAGAGCAGTTAGCCCTAACTTTGAGGCAATGTGAAAAGCATTTATGCAGCACAGCAAACAGTAATAACGTGAAACACAACACATGACAAATCTCACACCAATTTAGAACAATAGAATAAATTGTAATAAATAAAATAAGACCAGAATGAAAAAAATTAAATCAGTAGAACCGGAGATAAACACTTTTAAAGATTTATGTAAATATAGAGCCAAAAAGTACAATGAGCCTACTGTGGATTTCTGTCCGTGCTGGACTAGGACAAAGACACAAGTTCACGCCAAATACGATGTCACCTGGGCTGCCTACAGAGAGTCAGGTAGGCCCACTGCACTAGAGTACCTTAAAATCTGGTTGCAAAGCTTTGTAAGGTCCACTGATGAGGATGCATGAGCAGACAAGGTGATGAGTGAGTTCTGAGGAGCGGTGAAGCTGAGATGCAAGGTCCTGCATCATCACTGAGGATCCTTTTGATAAGGGCTTGCGATGTGAAGTCGGGGATTCCATTCCGATGAGCTGGAAGGCTGGGATGTGAGAAACTGGATCATTGTGGAGGCCGCTGTCAATGAGGGATTTGTGATGCGAGTGTATAGTTCAGGAAAACTTCACCCAGGCAGAGGTTCTGATGCAGTCTGCAGGGTCTAAGAGGAGTCCTTGTATCAATAGAATCCTGATGCATCAGTTTTGCTCAGTGTTAGATCTGTCACCATTCGTGTGGGTTTCCCCTGTATTTTTGTCTTTTGCTTCCTGTGCTTTTGCTGTGTGTTGGACTTCATTTTGCTGGTCTAGATGCTTTGGGCACTTTGCCACTGCTGTTCAGTGCCAAAGTGCAACTGCTCCCTTTGTAAAATGTTGTCATGGATTTGTGATTTCATTATAAGCATATTTGATTTACTAGTCAGGCCCTAGTACAGTGCACTGTGTGTGTCCAGGGCCTGTAAATCAAATGCTGCTAGCCGACTGCAGCACTGATTGTGCCACCCACATAAGATGCCTGTAAATGTAAACTCTGGCCTGCTAATGCAGAGCCTGTGTGCAGTCTGGTACTGCCATGTCGACTTGGCAAGTGCACACACTTACCAGTCCCTAACTTTCCCTTTTCTTACATGTTAGTCCCCCCTATGGTAGTCCCAAGGTACCCCTATGGGAAGGGTGCATTGTATGTGAAAGGTAGGACATGCCCTGATGTGTGTGGCATGCCCTGATAGTGAAATACTGCCAATTTCACTATTGCAAGGCTACCTACTCCCATAGGATAGAATGGGGAATTTGTTTATACAAGGTATACCCCTGGGAACAAGGTAGGAAAATATAATTTGATATGGCTGAACTCAGAATGCTAGAATGCATCTTTTAGTGAGGGATATTTTAACATTCTGTGTTTGAAAGTACCACTTTTAGAAAGCAGTATTTTCTTGCTTAGCCATCCAGTATGCCTCTGCAAGGAGGGTAATGCATGTCTGGCTTTAGAGTGTCAGGGACTGGGGAGGAGCAGTGGCTTCAGAGAGCCTGATGAGTCAGGGGTTGACTGAATAGGCCTGGTCTGCATTTGGCGTGATAGGCGGAGTAGCACCTGCACCTGAATAGGGTTTTTGCCTGCCTTTCACAATGATGGCTCCACCCCCCAGTGGTGTGTCTGGAGCCAGAGCTCACACTGACAATGGAGGTTGTTGTGCACTTACAAAGTGGCCCACAGAACTGGTTTTGGCTGGGGACAGACACTCTCTGCCTTCAGAGAACAAATGATTTTTGAGTATAAAAAGAGGGTCCCAGACCCCAGACTTTTAGATCACTTCTTGGAAATACAGAGGAACCTTTGATAAGAAGAAGAGCCAGAGGAACTGAGGAGGAATGCTGCTCATGTGCTGTCCCCTGTGGTGTTTGCTGTCTGGGGTTGGCTTGCGGTGGGAGAAATGTCTTTGCTGTTTGCTTTATCCCATGCTTGAGGAAGATTTCCAAGGGCTTGAAAATGAACTTGCCTCCTGTTCTGAAGTTTAAGGGACACAAGGAATTCACCAACAGCTCCCCTGAACTTCCTTGCTGGACGTTCTGACCTGCATGGAGGTGCCTGCTGTTGTTTTGGACCTTTAGAGACTGTTTCCGGTGGGAGCTGGAAGAATCCACGCATCGTCCCGGATCGTTGCATCGCATTGAGGCGCCAAGTTTGTCACATTGTTGGGTGACGCAGTAAGAAACCGATGCAACACCTTCCCACACAGTAAGAAACTGATGCTTCACCTCCTCTCCGGTAAGAAACCAACACATCACCTCTCCTGCGCAGCAGTAAGGAACTGATGCATCTCTTCCCCTGGAGCAAGGACCCAACGCATCACCTTTCATGAGTGTAAGGAAACAATGCACACCTTCCCTGCATCCCATTTTGTTTGTTTGCGTGACGCATCCCAGGTACTTTGTGTGAAAGGTGTCAAATCTGCAATTTGCTTTGAACTGTACTATTTCTACTATCTAAAAGTCATATTTTTTATCACTGTATTGTGGATTGTTGTCATTTGGTCTTGTTTTGGTTAAGAAAAAGATTACTTATTTTTCTAAACTGGTGTGGTGTTCATTTGTAGTGATTTCACTTTATTACTGTATGTGTTCACAATTGCTTTACACACTGCCTCTGAGATAAGCCTGTCTGCTCATGGCAAGCTACCATGGGGTGAGCAAGGGTTATTTTAGAAGTGTATCACCCTTACCCTAGAAGCAAAGGTCCCTATTTGGACAAAGGTACCTACCTCTGCCAACTAGAGGCCCCCATTTCTAACACTCGGGATTTTAACTCTCAGCAAATGAGATGCATTGGTTATGATGGGTTCACATTTGGGTAGCAGAGCACCTTCAGGACTTGGTGGCACCACTTTGCAAGGTAGGCCTCATGGATTACAGAGTCAGGGTCCTCAGTTCAAGCTTATTGGAACCTTTTGTCCCTCAAACAGTGCCCATGGGAATCCCTGTAGCTGGCCAGTGCCGCATTGTGGCTGGCCTAAACGTGTGACTTTGTCCTGGTCTTCCTCGGCCAGATAAGCACAGTTGGTATGTTGTGCTTTTTGGATCTATTTTCACTGAAATATTTAAACTTGCATATCTCCGATTTGAATGGTTGGATTTTTGCCATTTTTATCTTGATTTATTTATAAAAATGTGTGCTATTGTCTAAGATTTCGCCTGTGTTGTCATTTCACGTTAATAGTGTTTGACTTTACACATTGCCATATAAGTTAAGACTGAATGCTCTGTGCTAAGCCACCAGAGTGTTGAGCGCAGATTATTTTACAGTTAGCTTGTGACTTCTCCCTGACAAGAATTGCGGTTGCAGCTTGAGTAGGGTTCACCTCCATCCAACCTGTAACCCAATTTTTTACAGGGCCATAATAAATGTCTCTAGCCATGACCTTAGAAATTAAACAGGATGCTTAAGCAGTTGTGCTGTGTATAGATATACTATTCTATAGGAAGAGAGCCCTATGTGTTTCAAGCAACGCAGCTAGAAAACAAACGTACACTTTGGAAAAATATTTTTTAAACTAAATTCCAGGCAGACTATTGAGATCAGTAGTGAAGCATCTGTAATAAGTCACAACACTTTCTGCACCTCAAGTGGCAACCACAGCTTCTCTTTTGTGGGGCAAAATTGTGGAACATGTAGCCAGGTACTTATGACAATTGTTATAGAAAGAATTCAAAATGAAATGTAGTAAGGATGGCTTGGGTTTATTGGAATCACACTAAGTGCTACAATGCCTTAGAATGATTAGATTTGCAGTCTGTATATTGTACTGAATACTCAGTTTTAAATAAATGCATAAATAGAAGATGGCAATTCAGATGGCAGACCTGCCTTCAAGAAACAGAATAATGCATTCAAAAGATATACTGGTTGTTCAGTGTGTGAAGAGAATATGAATGCTATAGTGTTACTGGGATGCAGTTTGATTCAATGCCCATTCCTTAGTTTGCTTTCTGCACAATTCAGATGTTAGCATCTATCTTCTCTTAACACATACGTAAGGGATACATTTATGTTTAATTCAATAATACATACTAGCACCCCTCTTTTTGTTGGGTTGTTTTTTATGGTCTGGCAGCCGTCATCAGACAATTGTTGGTTCTGCCTATAGAATTTGTGTGCTACCTACCACATACAAAAGTGCGTCCCTTCCACACAGATGTGATCATTTTGTGTACTTATTCAGCTGGCTGATATTTAACTTTCAGAAACACACACTATACATTGTAATGCTATTAAAGTGTCTTAGATAACTAGATACGTGAGGATATTTTTGTCTGGCAGCAGCACAGATGGGAGGTGGGCTGTCATTAACCTACATGGTTTCTTAGGTATTGCTTGGAAGTCCAACTGTCACCTGGACTTTTAACCTACATCCTTGGTATTCAATGGTGCTTTGCTTCTAACAAAAACATATCAATTCATATGCTATCCACTTGTATTGCTGCACATTACCAACCAACATTCCTTTAAAGACAGATCTACTGGCATTGTTAATGCTTGTTCTTATTTAGTTTCCCACTATACTTCTACTGGTTGCATTGTCCAGTTTGTTGTCACCTACCTTGGAATGACCCTTCACTTATTTTTCATCCTTCTATTTACACTGAACTCTTACAGGTTATCTCAACCTTTTTAACTAAAAGTTTTTATTGGTGACCCTACTTTTGCCTTCCAATTCATTGCAGTTCTGCAAATCTACTCATTGCTTTTTGATTCTTTTTCATTCTTGTGGAGTAAAAGGAAATTCCCCAAAAAATAAAAGTGTGTTTGGTAGGAACTACTAGAGGTAAAATAAGGGGCAGATTTTGAAGCCCTTGCACTACTTTTGCACCACTATTTCGCCACTTTATTGTGACACAGTGGTGGCATAAACAATGCGCTATGTTGCAGCCCATTTACAATGTGACGCATCTATGGAGGTGCGTCACCTTGTAAAGCCCTGCGCCACATTATACCTGCATCAGGTGTAATGTATGCGGGGTGGGCTATCCCATGGGAGAAAGCCTTGTAGAAGTGACACAGTGAAATCTACAAGATTTCACTACGACACTTCTAGGAAGGCACTGCATCAAAACCCTATGCCTGCTTGAAGCAGGCATAAGGAGTGAAGAAGTGTATAAAACATAGGCCTCGCCATGCTTTGCTGGAGTTGCATAGTGCTTGCAACATGACTCCAGCAATGAGTGACTATTGCGCCGACAGATGCATCAACATTTCTGATGCATCTGTCAATCCTTGCGCCATGGTACGCCGTAGTGTAAATATGGCACATCCATGGTGGCGCAAGTGTTTTGCACGCTGGAGCAGGAAAAATGATGCATCTATACAGATGCGTCAGTTTCTTGTAGATAAGCCCTATAATGTTTAGTTGTGTAGTGCCTTACAAGATTTTATGACTGGCCACCTTTTGGTTCCCACCAGACTCTGTAAAGCTGAGAAGAAGTTCTTAGAGAGTAATGCAAAGAAAGTTTGGTTTAGAGTGTTTAGTTTGCAGTTACCCACAGAAGAATAAAAACCTGTAATATTAAGCCCTGTGTGTGGCATGACATTTGTGGGTACCCATGCAGGGGTGGATGCTTTAACAGGAGATGAGATGAGGGATAAGTAACCCATAGAACAACCAAGCTCTCCCAGAGAGTTTGCCGTGGTCTAGTCAGACTGCTCATGCATGCCACGTGTGTCACTGTCGAAGTACAGAGTCGACGCTTCATGCATTTTGATTCAAGTGCAGCTTTAGCTGCTGTGAAGCCGTAGAGTTCAGAAAACAATGCAAAGAATCATCACATGGTTGGTCGAGAACCTGTTGGTCAGGCTATACATAAAGGTACCGCACTGCCGCACAAGATAGAATTGTACATTATATGTAGTCTAACGCTTAAGTCAGATTCAACCAGGTGGTAGAATGTAATGACTTAACGAATTCTTTAAAGAGAGTCATCATACCGCAGCAAGCGGTGAAGTGGCTCAGGGAGAAGTGCCTGGGGTTGCACTTATAGAGCCGTCCATACTCAAAGTCAGTGTCCACAAAGATGCTGGGTGGGGTTCAGAACAAGTTTACAGGTCTTTGGAAAATTGATGAGCCAAGAGCAAATTTCGGATTAGTGAAATCATTTCTCAGATGCCGGCAAAGAAAAAAAACAACACTTCCAATCAATGTCAAAGATAACCCCAAGGCCAATACCTCACAAGGCCTCAGGCATGGTTTGCACAAACAAGTTTGCAGTGATCAGCATACAGCATCAGAAAGAACGCTACCTCCCACCTTACTGCACACTGGTCTACAATGCTGCTGTATTCCTGAAACCACCACTACCTTTTGATGCAGCCAAATAGCAACATATTTGTGATAGATGCACTGTTTTGTTAGAGACATATGATGATTAATTTGATGCACTTGAGGATACGGAACAAAAAAATTATCTTGCTGGTGATGGTGTGAAAGAAGTCATTTAAAAAATGCAGTGAACTGATGAAGAAATCACATACTGTCAGATGAAAGAAAAGTTACATTTCAAGTCTATTCTAGTACCAAATGTTGATTACAACAGATTTATTTTCAGTCAAGAATGACAAAGAGTTTGGGAACCATTGATGACTGATTGGAGAGACTCAATACATTTATCAAACACTGTAAGCTCAATGAATTCAATTATGTAGAAGCTATGCATCTTAGAGTTATAGATGGATGTTTTTTAGATTCATTCAGATGACAACTGTTGAGAGAAGCTTTAAGTCAGCAGCGAGTGCTGATGGCTGCCAGAGCTGAAGAGTATGCTGAAAGACAAGCTGCTGACTTGGTGACTGGAGGTGCCCCAAGCAAATTAGTCATGAGCATACAAAGTAAGTGAAAGCAAAGACAGAAAGACACAGAGTGATGTCTACACGTAAAAGGAAATTGGGCTTTTGATGTGGATTATTGTTTCCACATGAAGGCAAATGTCCCGCCATTGATCAGATATGTAAAGGCTGCGAGAAGGAGAACCATTTTGTGACAGTTTGAAAAGCAAAGGAAAAAGTAAGTGTGTCACGGCACTAAGACAAAATGGCCGCCAGAGGATTCTAGAAGCAATGTTTAATGAACACCCACATAGCCAAACGGCGACATCAGTTGAGGCAAAGTGACGCTTAATCAAGTTGATCGTCATCCAAATCATTGTCAAACTGCTCATTTGCCTCAATATCTAGTCAAAGTGAAGAAGATGGTTGTGCCATGTAGGTGTTTACCTCAGAGAAATGTTTGCATGTTTGACTGGCCACATGTGAGATAAAATGTTAGTCACATACAAATCAACACGCTAAAGCACCAAAGTCATACAAACATTGTCCCAAGATAACATTGAAAATAAATGGATGTTCAATACTTTTTATCATCAACAATGGTTCCTCCATAAATAAATGCCTGAAGAGAAATATAATGAGCTGTTTCCATTGCCGAGACTCACACCATCAAAAACAAATGTGCATACATAGACTGCATCGACTCCCATAAAAAGTCAAGGTTTATTTGACGCGACATGAAACACAAGAAAATGAAGATGCAAGCATCCATCCATGTGCTTCAAGGTACAGAGTCAAGTGACTGTGTACTCAGTTACAGGCAGCACAGCTGCTGATATGGGACTGATTTCCGTGAATGGCAATATGAAACACATCAGCAAATAGTAAGTCAATTCTCTTTGTTGTTTCATGGGTTAGGAAAGCTTAAGAATCTGAAAGTAAAATAGCATATTAATGAAGATGTCTATCCTGCTGCTCAGAGAAATAGACACATTTCTTTCCATTTACAAGAAGCTTGTATCTACACATTTTGGTCTCAGAGGCTCTGTTTTGGTGTGTGTTATCAGCTGCAGAAATTTTCCAATTTGTCATTCGACATATGATACTGCCTGTTGTGAATGAACTCAATTATAGCGATGACATATTGGCTTGATAATACTTCCATGAGTTCCTGTATGGAAAACCTTTTACACTGGTAACAGATCATCAAGCTTAATTGACTGTCCTGGGCAATCCAAAAGCCAAGATGCCTCCTGGAATTGAAAGATGGGGATTACAATTGCAAGAGTACAATCATACCATTGTGCATAATCCAGGAAAGGATCAGAATCATTCCGACTACTTTTCCAGAGTGCCTATAAAAGTTCAAGATTCTCCTTCCAAGCCGGCTGAGGTCTATATGAATTTCATTGTCAAAATACTGGTAGGCATTTAACTCATTGGTCTCCATCAAAGTGATGAACGAAAGACTGAGTCTGAAAAACCAATAACTATTCTTGTTTGTTTACCATCTTTGAAGATCTCTGACACTGACGATAACAGCTCCCAGCTTCCAGTAAGCAAAGCAGGTTGTATGATTAAAGCATCAAAAAGACTAATTGAAGAGATGTAAATGTATGTGTATATATGCTGATCTGTAAAGAAAACAAATTGTAAGTATTTATATAACAGAGGGAGAGATGTAGTGTCTTTCAAGTTTTTATGATGAATCTTACCTGACTTGGTTCCTACCTGACTCTGTAGAGTTGTAGGTGTTAGAGCGGAATGCAATCAAAACTTGATTTAGAATGCTGAGTTTGCAGTTACACGCAGAAGAATAAAGACATGTAATATTTACCTCCGTCTATGGTGTAGTCATTGGCGGGTACTCAGGTTGGGTTGGCCACTACATGTTGTATCCTATGTTCCCTTTAAGATTTGTGCTAGGATTCTCATGCAACTTCTGCATGGTCGGAAGACGACCGCGGCGGAAAAGCGGCGGACGGTTATCCCGTCTGTCGATGACCCCCCAGCCATCCTAATCTGGTGGGGGGTCTTTGGAGGCACTGCTGCTGTGATTCCACATCCTCCGGGCCGGCGGTGACTTTCGCAGGCCCGGAGGATGCGGAATCACCGCAATCCTAATCGGCCCCTAAGTTTGCTGCCAATAGTTGCCCCCAAGTAAGTAACATTCTGTGTCTGCTCCAGAATACCTTCCTTCATTTTGACTCTACCCTTAATATTCCTATGTTAGTGTGGGACCATAAATTTAGTTGTATCTACGTTCACTAAGAGATCATGGCCCTGACAGAACTCCTCGAATCTCTCAAGGGCACACTGTAGGCCCTTTCTTGTCTTGGAGAGTATAAGGGTGTCATCTGCAAACATAAACAGTGGGATCTTCATCCCTGCTAGGGTCAGTGCGTCCGTGGGGTAATTCTGAAAATACTGTACCACCCCATTAATATATAAACAGAAGAGAGTTGGTGCTAAAACGCACCCCTGTCGAACCCCCTTCTCTACAGGAAACCTTTGGGTAACGCTCCCCTGCGCATCCCAACGCACCTGCGCATAGTTGGCATTGTGTAACGTAACCAAGAAAGCCAGAATTTCTAATGGCATGCCTAATTTTAAAAAGGTTCTCCACATTTTAATACGGGGTACAAGATCAAAAGCCGTCTTAAGGATGACAAAAGCTGCATAAATAGCACCCCCCTAATTCTACTATACGTCAGTAAATTAATATGAACCTGCACACCTGATCAATGGTGCTGGTACAAGAGCGGAAACCTGCCTGGAGTGGGGACAGGATGTCGTGTTCCTCGATCCCAGCCTGGATTCGGTTCAGAACCAACCTGGCAGAGACTTTTTGTGTGCAATCAATGAAGCTTATCGGGCTATAGTTGCCTGGTTGAGAGCGTTCCCCTTTCTTATAGATAGGGATAATTTCTTCTCCTGACCATGTAACGGGCATAGGTGCCCCACTTGCTATGGCATTCACAAAGAGCTGAATATAGGATGCCCAGTTAGGTATATCATGGAGGAACAGATTCGCAGGTATGCAATCCGGCCTTTAAGCTGGTTAAACAAATCTCCATGGACCTGTACAACTATTGAATTAATCTCTTCTTGAGTGGCACATGTCTGAAGCGTACCCAGTGCACTAACCACCAAATTGCTCATTTGCTCTAGGTGTTCTTCTTTTTTAATCACATTTGACCATTTGACTCTCCTGGCATCATTAGTCATTTCAAATCAAATCAAAATTTACTTTATATGTTTTTCATCGTGTACAAAACCATAAAAGTACAGTTCTTTACATTTTCCACATCATTAAAACAATTATATGATGAAATTCATTTGAGTATTTACAACTCATAATATACAGATTTTCAGTATTTATAAAAAGGGGACGATATAAAAAGGACGTCATTAGTCAATAATGCCTCCACATGGTCAATTCGTGGTGCCGGACTAACACCAAGGGGAAAACATATGGGATGCAAGGAAAGCACTAGAGGGTTGTGGTCGCTCTCGGTACGTTCACAGACCACCATTTCTATTAAGGTGGACCAAAATTTCTTATTAAGCTGGATGAAATCGATACGACTACTATGCAAGCCGATGTTGTAGGTATGCGTGCCCTGCTTATCGGAATCTGTTCTCCCGTTGGCAGCTCTAACCCCATGTTCCATGCAAAACACTTTAGTTGCAGGGCAGCCCATGTCCATTTTTTAATTGGAGGAAGATCTGAAGGTGGAATAGACTACTGGGCATCCTCCTCTACGTTGAGATTAACATCGTTGAGGTCCAGGGGTTCAGAAGTACAATTAAAATCACCAGCTATTATCAAATTACTAGCACCTCTATGTTCTGTTGAAAATGTATCCAACAGATCAACAGTGGGGGAAGCTTTTCCCCCTTGCACGCCCCTAGCATAGACATTAATAAGCAACAGGTCGGGTACATTTACCTGCTGTATCCTAATTATTAGAATGTCCCTGCTGTCGATGTGCAACTCCTCCACCTTATAGTGATTAGACTGTCTAACCAAAGTTGTAACCCCCCCTTGGTCTTCCTCTCTGGCCCCCTTCAGCTGTCTTTGAAAAATGTAAATAGCCCTCAAGATATACATGGTCCATAGCCCAGGTTTCTTGAAAAATCTGTATATCATGTCCCTCGACAAAGATGGACCAGTCAACTGAGGGAGTTTTTGATGTGAGCCCTGCTATGTTCCAAGAAGCTAATTTAAGTCCTACAAAAGGGCCAGAATTATAACTGCTACACGGGGATTGTTGTATATGAATTTCGGACCATAGTGTAATGTTCCCGATTCATACCCATATTTAGGTATAAATCACCCTAACCTTATATAGGCATAGAAATCATAACCATATTTAGACTTAGCCTATGCAGTCCAAATACGGCATGGCTACTTCCACTAGTTCCGAAAATCCACGATTTCTTAGAAAAACACGCCTTCAGCAGTCAGGGACTTCCCCTTGCTTGAATATTGATTTATCCAAGAACTCATGGAGTTTTCAAAGAACTGAGTCTTTGATGACGTTATTATGTCCAACCTTACGTCAAACTAGGCACCTTCAAGGTATAAATATGCCCACACTTGCCCTGACAAACACACTGTGGTTTGGAGCGGTTCGACTATCTACCTACATGACACAGCTCACCGCAGCAAGTGCCGAAGGAAGCCGACCCTCCAGCAGACACACTGAGAGAGACGCTGTCTTTTCTCTTGCCGAGAAATCCAGCTCCAGTGTTTCCAAGCTACCCTTGCGGGTTGTTGGGAAATCGAGTCCTGAGAGAGAAATGCCAGACCTCCTTCATTCTAAAACCAAGGTACGGAGCTGATTAGACCCTTACAGAATTCTTGGATAGGTTCTTGGCAAAAGAATACTGAAACTAAGCTACACCTAACTCACTTCTTCCCTTGTACTAGACCTAGGTTAGGTACACCGGGGTAGGCGTATTTTAGAAGCACCAGTTGAGTACTTTTTAGTCTTTATTTATTAATGTATGTATTCTATGTATTTTATGGCTTAGAAACCATATCATGCTTTTACAGTATTATTTTATAATACTCTTCGTACTGTATGCATTGTAATTTACAACCAGTATTACGATTGTAGCAGTTCATTTCCTCTGCATGAGAAAGAAGACTGTTCAATAAATACCTTTTTATTGAAAATGCCTGTCTCTCTATTTCTCTGCACCTCTGGTGAAACGAAGCATGCACGATTGACTGAGTGAAATAACTATCAATTGTTTCCGCGACTCTAGAGATACATTTCTTATTCTTGGGAAACAAAGCTGTCATGTTTTTGTGGTTGTCAGAAACTAATCCCTTCTTGTTCATTCGAGAAAGTTTCTAGTGACCTCTGAGCTAGCTGGCACTCACAATTAAGTCTAATATATTTGATAGAGACCTAGTAGACCTCAGTCCTATGTCACATCTATAGTATATATTATTCCAATGCGCAGAGCCTATTGGGAATATAGGAACTACACTACATGGTGCCTAACATTTGGTAAGTCGATAATTTAACGCTAGATACCAGAGTAACTCAGTAGTGCTTTTCACACAGACCCCCTTTTCCCGTAAAATACTCCAATAGACGTCTGGCGTGGGTAAAAGGATATAATATACGCCATAACTGAGTAGGACGAAAATCCTATGTATTAGTTTTTGTTTTGTTCAACGTTGAAGGATACAGTGTTCCAAAAATATTGTGCACCTTATCTTTTATTTCCTTGAAACTTGCTCTGCAAACTTTCGGTCAACAAAATGTCAGAGAGTGACGACGTAAAGGGAGAGAGCTGCAACAGCAGCTCAGGCAGTCTTAGACATGTCTCCAACAAAATGACCTGGATGCTATACTCATCCCAGTAAATATAAGGAAAACAATCACTATAAAGCTTATAAATAATGGAGTATCATCGAGAGGTGGTAAAGTAATCTTTGTTATAGAGGCACATGAATATCGGCAGACAGAGGTATTCTATTCATGGATTCTGTTCCCTGCAGCAAATCCAGTAACACACGAGTTCCACTACTACAAAGTAGAGGAACCTCCAGCGGAATAAGTTCCTTTCGAGGACGTTGAAATTCCACTAACTTACCAAGAGCATCAGTTCTGGTTTAAAGGTCCCCAAAAATATCAAAATCACATTACCAGGCTCGGTCCACTAGGTAGACCAGGAGCAATATGGCCGGTATTAGCCAGCTATACACCACATCCTGACATTGAAAGAATGACAGGTCCAGAACTGATATCTCAACTAAAACAGTTAATTAAAATACATAGACAATTGGTTCAATATGTCATGCGGACTTTAACAGTCCAACCTGCTATAAAGATTCCACAGCACACCCCTCATTAGGGGAACACAAACATAATTACACCACAGACTATACAATCAGTCATTGGTAAATTGCCCGCAAAAAGGGAACAAATTCCGTTCTGGTTAGCTCAAAGAATTACTCAAATAGAGGCAGTATTTCCCGATAGTACACCTCATGAGAAACACAGGATTCTGACAATCTGTTTAACAATGGGGATTGCACCACACGTAGAGGACTGCGACACTTGAGGTACAGTCTTTGCTTCAATCTACACAAAAACAAATGGTGTTCCATCTATGGTGGTAATACCAGATGTCCTAAGACAGATTCAAAATGAATATGGACCAGAACCTGCCTTAAATCTTGGTATGAATTTACTAAAAGATTTCAAACAGGACTCGGCTATACTATTAGCTAACATCAAAGGTGAAGCAGCATCCGTGGCAATCCGCCAAAAACTAAAAGAAACTGACATAACAGAGCAACCATATGAACTTGCAAGAAGTATTGTAAAATCCTATAAAGAACTAGGAAGAGATAGTTTGGGGGGAGGGGGGGAAACCAGTAAAACCCGAACAGAAAATCCTGAAAAGGTTTTAAAAAAAAAAAATCTCACTACTCCTAAAAAGAAGTAGTAAAATAGCAAACAGATGCTTCCTAAAGAGAAGCGCTCCCAGTCCAGATGTAGGTATCCTCAAAAGGAGCCCTCCGAAAAGAGGTATAACATCAGAAATAGGTATAATTTGAGAAAACCTGATAGATATTAAGATATTGATACACGTTCCTCTCGTACCTTTCAGACTTCCTCGCAGAAATCCGAAAGAAGAGAACGATCAGAACAAAAGGAAGAACGCGTGAAGTCCAAAGACGAGCAGCACGTTCCGAAAAATAAGAAGACCCAATTCACCAAAAGAAGGTAGCAAGTCTAAAGATCAGACATACCGAGGAACTTGAGGACACAACTCAAGAACGGGGAGTGGTCCCAGTCAATGCTAGACAGCACAGCAGAAGTCACCATAGCTCACAAGATCCTGAAGGATCATCTGGAGACAGAGGACTTGTATGAATGCATTAAAGTTAAAACTGCCGACACCTGGGTTAGTGCACCCCATAAGTTATATGAAGTAACACTCCGGATGGAGGGGGACATAACTAGAAAAATAAAAGCACTTTTTTGGTAGAAGCTATCTAAGGGTTATGACATTGTTCCAGCTGAACAAGACTGGCCACCTGAATTTGTCAGGGAGTGCCCACATGGCGAAAAGATAATTATGCCAGCCTTCTCTAATCACATCCCAATTCATAAAAAATACACCTATGCCAGATAATGAGCTGTAGCCCAAGCTCCAGCATTATACAAAAAACACGTAGGATCATCATAAAATCCAGTTACAAAAATCAACCTACTGCACAGAGGCAGTATCCAGTTAAGCAAGAAGCTAAAAAACAGGTCAGGGAGATTTGGATCAACTTGAATACCAAGGGGTGATTTAAACATGCACCTCATCTATGAACAATCCTTTGTTTCCTGTCTCCAAACCAGACAATTCATATCGTCTAGTTTTGGACTACAGGCACTTAAACTCTTGTTGCAAAACTTTTGCAGTACAAAATGCACACAGTACAGCACTGATGAATAACATTGTGCGCAAAAAATATAAAACCACATTAGATATTTCTAACGGTTTCTTCCGTCAAAACATTGCACCAGAAAGCAGGAACTTGACCGCTTTCTCAATTATGGGGACACAGAGACAATTTTTCCATCTCCCCCAGGGATTCAAGAATAGTCCAGGGTTATTTTCAGCCAGAGAAACAGAGTTACTACAAACATATGATGATGAGGCATTATCTTATGTCGACGACATCTATCTCACAGACAATGATTTGGAAGTACACTTGAAAAGAGTGAACACCCTAATACTTGGGTTCACTTCTGAAGGGTACAAATTCAATTTTAAGAAATCACTAATTGCCCACCTCAACGTCCTATTCTTAGGCTACGAGTTATCAAGAGAAGGCAAAAGCCTGGCAGCCAACTTTCGAGAGAAATGTGTTCTGCTCCAACTTCCAAAAACGCTGAAAAACTTACAGTCAATTCTAGGTTTCCTGAATTTTGGAAGAACTTATGTTCTAAATTACGCATAAAGGGTTAAACCTCTCTACGAAGTAATAAAACCTGATTTCAAATCAATTAATTGGACTCAAAAACACACAAAAATTTTGCGTTCAGTGCAAACAGACATGTTAGCAAAAACACAGTTACAGACACGCGACAACATGCGCAACCTTGTGATTCGAATCCTCCCAGAGAGATCCGGATTTACATACCTAACCTTTAATGAAGGTGAAAAGGTACCAATAGCATACAAATCACACTTGTACACACAAACTGAAATGAAATTCACTTCTACAGAAAAGATTCTGATAGCGGTTCAAACTGCATTAGCAAAAGAAAGAGCTCTCACACAGGGTAAACGCATAATGATCGTTACACCTGTACCTGCCTTAGAGACAGTAACAAAAGCGAGCATTCCAAATGCTAAGGCTTTACATCCGAGATGGATACAATAGATGAATTCTCTTGCTGCAACAGATGTTGAATACGTTTTTGACCCCTACTTAAAGACACAAGAATTTTTACAGTACAAACACCAATGTCCTCTGCCAACCGAGATTCTGCCTCTAGAACATTACGGATGTATAATCTATACAGACGGATCAGCCCAGCCCACAATTGGGGGTAAACAAGCCTATAGTGCTGCATGCGCGATTGTTAAAGGTCGCTAACGCGAAGGTAAATTTAGACCAATGATCAGTAAAACTCAATCACTCGGAGACTGTACAGCTCAGCGAGCTGAACTACAGGCTTTCAAAGAAGGCGCTTTAAAATACCGATCGCGAATTCCCCACACTCATAGTGTGCAATTCGTATTACTGCGTCCAGTCTTACAATGAATATCTGCAGAACTGGGTTCAAAACGGTTTTAAAGACGCAAAAGGTGGCACAATTAAGCATAACATGCTTTGGGAATAAGTAGTTCTATTACAAAAAGAACTACAAAAGACTCATGTGTCCATACACTGAGTCATCAGCGTGATGACGTTCACGTTGCAGGGAATTCATTAGCAGATGAAGCCGCAAAGGCAGCTGTGCAAACGGCTTCCGTAGCTGCTTTCACTCGTTCAAAAACAGAAACAGACAGCGACATAATGCAAGCTGTCACTATCTCAGTAAAAGACAGTGGTAAAACACTCCCAAAAAGCTTTCCAGTAAAGTACTCATAAATAACTGATACAAAGAATGTTCCTTTTGCTCAAATCCCTGGAGTGGGGGATAGGGCAGTCCCAAACATGGAACATAGGTTAGGACTAATCTTAGCAGCACGTGAAGGACTCACCTCTGCACATGCAGGAGTTTCCGCCACAGTATCATTATTAAAACAGAGATATTGGTGGCCGTGCATGAGGAAACAAACTAGAAACTATGTTCTAGAATGTGAAATCTACCAAAAAATGAAAGTTTCCACAGTGAACCGACCTGCACAGATGCCCCTTCTAATTTCAGATAAACCGTTAGCGTGTGTTTACCTGGACCACTGTGGTCCCTTACAAAAGGATGGCAACTATAAATATATCATGGTCGCAGTGGATTCCTGCAAAAGATTCATTTGGATGTTGCCCCAGCACTCGGCTGACGCCCAAACTGTTATAAAAGATTTGCGAGTCTTAATTGGCACATACGCAATCGGCACGCTGCATTCTGACCAGGGTCCTGCGTTTAGCTCTAGAGCTTACAAGGAAGCCATGGCTAGTTTGGGCGTTGCATTGCGCTACTCAAGTCGATTCCATCCTGAGGGAAATGCGGTAGTGGAAAGAAAAAACGTTGACATAAAACAACCTATAACAGCTAGGGTATTAGGTTCGGGTGACGGGTGGGTCAAACATCTAATAAGTGTCCAACGTAGTCCTTATAATCTGCCAAGAAAATCTCTGCGTGGGATCACTCCTTATGAATTACTATTTGGGACTAGAATGATCATCCAGAATCTTGAGCGTCAAACTTCAGTGGTGGAACAAAAACCCTTTGATATCAAAGACCGTTTGTCTGTTTTACAGGACTTAAATGAAACAAGAAGTCAGAGCAACACAACACAAAAGCCAACGACCACTAAAGAGAAACCACCTGTCACAGCAAGGCCTGTCTGGATTCCCAAGATTGGGGATCTAGTCAGAGAAAAGATCGCAGATAAGAAGGAATTTGGGCCTTCTTACAGAAAACTAGTACCTGTCCTAGCAATCCACGGATCAAAAACAGTGTTATTGCCGCCCCTTGCTGGAAGAAAGGAGAACAGGTCTGTATCAATCGACCTGGTAAAACCACATCATGTGGCCGATAATAAGTAGTAGGACCATTGGACTCCCTAGATGTAGCAGACGACCAAATCTTGCTACAATACACGAGGTTCAAAATGAAAGACCTATCACCTTTGATAAACCTGCAGTAAGAAAAGAAGGACAATACAACAAAGCAATGGAACTTGTGCCCCTGGAGACCCAAACAGTTTGTTAAGAAAATCCTGTCTACAATGATATAAACTCTGACTATACAAATATGACAAAGGAGGAAGCAGCTCCAACAATTCCAAACAATCCTGATGCAATCTGAACAATTGACAGAACGGCCTCTGGCTATTTCATCAACTTTGATACATTTTCTGAGGATCCCAGTGAACCTGAAACGACGCCAGCTAATTAACATTTCAAAGAAAAAATAACAGAACTCTTACATCAACTTGAAAAAGCATACCTGGTTTCACCATGGGTTGAATTTTGGATTGTGTTAGGTGTACTTTTTCTCCTACTTTGGCTCATTCTTGTTTTAAGTTTGGGAAAGATGATAGATGGAAAATATAGTACAATGGACACAGCAAGTAAGAACATCAACTTGCTCCTGAAACCTCACAAATCATCTCATCGTGAGCAAAGAGACCTGTCATAAGTGAACATCACAGCCGTTCCTATACCTGGTGGTATAGCATGGGACACAACTGATTATGACATTTATGGCCCGGTGGAACTGTTGAAGATTCCACACCAGTTTAAGGTTCCTTTGAGTGACTTCATCTCACCCAGCACGTTTTCTGATGATTGGGACTTTGAAACTGTTAATAACATGATGACAGATTTAGAAATGTCAGCTAAATCACAAAACATGGATACTTAGAAGGTTCATCAGATTATGAACAAATGTATTGTTTTAATCATTATGGTTTTTACTTATAATCAATGGGAACATTGTCCAACATCGCCAAAAGGCAGTTTAAAAACATTTTAGTTAAAGTTTCCGTACTTCTCAGGTTTTAATGTCACAAATCCAGAAACGTTTTATTTAAAAAATGTGAATAAGACAGGAATGAAAAACATGCTGACCAATACTAAACAAATCTATTCTACGAACTTTTATGCTCAGCTGTCTACATTAGGTTTTAACTTTTGGAAAGACAACATTGAGACAAAAACTGTCTGGGGCACAAAAGAATGGCAGGTGCAAGGTTTAGAAGCCTTATTCAGAGCCTGCATTATCCCAGAACAAATAATGTTTTTAAATGACACTGTTCAACAAACATCTTGTTTTGGCTTGGCTAAGATAAAAGATTTAAACAAACCGTCCATACCTAAGCCCACACCTGACAGTAATAGCACTGCAGATGAGGAGGTAGACGTAAAACAGATTTTACAACAAAACAGAACCAATCCTGATTGGAAAAAATTGCTAATCTGGCCCACAGACATGAATAACTGTCAAGATAGATTCCTGAACAAAACACAAGGGTTCAAAGTAACTAGGCCAGATCCAAGATATTCCCAGAGACAACATCCAGGGATAGTTACAACATACAGTGTTGAAAAACTATGCATTGAACGGCTACAGAAATCCACACTTCCAGAAATTAAACAACACTTAACTTTACTTGAAGAAGGCGTTGGTTTGCAAGACTTCCTACTTGGACCTCATAAACCACATCAAAAACGTTTCATATATGCCGGTATATACTCTGCTTACAATGAAGCATGGAAAGTCACGCAAATGGAAACTGCAGAAAGAATACGAGAAATTGATCGTATTCATTTAGAGAAAGCTCTCTCTGTTGTGGACAATGGGTTAATGACTCTGTCCCCCCAGAATTGATTTTTGAACAGCATTGTATCCTCTGCCATTGACATATTAGAGCAGGACTTGCTAATGTTACAACATGGCCAGTCTCAATTACGTTCTATAATGCTGCTAGGCTGGACATTACAAAATCTCCGTTCAGGCTACGTGCCATGGCGTCTAATCAACACCACGTCATTGTTTACTGTCTTTAACCTTACAGATAATCTTACAAATCTCTTTGGCACAAAGAGGAGCATACTATACGGTGCTGAGCATAGAAAAACTGGAAAAATTACTATTAACTGTTTCTGAGAAAACAGTCGTGAAATGGATAATACATGGCACCATCACGATTCCAGTGACGATTTTCTAGTTTCAGTATTGCTTAAAACACAATCCAGCGGGCCTGTATGAAAGGTTGGGTAAAGAGTACCTTAAGTCGACCTGGAATTTACCATACACACGCAATGGTGGCTACATAATGTTGAGTGATCACAGCTGTTGTGGAATGATGCCAGGTATAGCCTATCTCGTTAGTGTGTCAGCCAGGGTCACATGTTGTATGCAAGTATTGTTTCCTAAAACGAAGACAGACGGGGAGTCGCTGTTATGGCCTTCACTGAAATCTCTTCTATACGAATAGATACTTTAAGCAGAATGAAAGCCATTCTTTTGCAAAAAACTGTGCCACTGACCTCATCCAGAGAAACGTATGATCTGCAAGTCGCAAGGACTTATGCGGAGAGACATGCCCTATTATCAACGAACTGTCCAATACATTTCGCAGAAATGTTAGGTCGTATCTTAAACATGTCTGATACCAGTGGTATTTTACATGTATTTAAGGCAGTTTTTTCGGGACTGTTAGCACTCTTTCATGCAGTCCTAGGCATTTTATCAAATGTTGTGCAGCCTGCCTCTTCTTTTGGGACTCGCAGCAGGAATTTTATTTTTGTTTCTTCTGCTCCGATATGGCAAGTCCAGTCGCCAACGATACCCAGACTACCATGGAGAATGCTCTCCTAGCCATGCGGTACCGTGACAGAATTACACAGATTCTTGGCTTGGCTCGTTTAAGAGATCTGAACACCACATGGTTTCTCTCGTTCAGACCAATATACAAGATTGCATCTTACCTGTTCTACGATGCCTGCTTTGCGGAGAAGAATGCGTGTTGGACGTTTGTCTTACTTTTCCATCAGCAACTGCCAACAGATGTTGAGGCTTTGCTAGCTCTGGTAAAGGCTCATGCATCGTGTTGCCCCCAACGGCTGCCAATCCTGATGACGGCATTCGTAGACATCTCACCAGCGACTACAGCTAATGGTGAGGTACGTGGAACAACAGGCACACAGGTACCATCTGCTGCGAACATTGCTAATGCAAATGACGCTGACGGTGATGTTTCTCATCTGTGCACAATTGATCTACTTAATGAAGTAGTTCCACTTTCACCTACTGTGGTAGACGATTTCTTTGCCAGACTAGACAATTTGATGTTTTCTCAAGACACCGAAAATAACTTTTGAAATCTGCACACAACGTTCCATGAACTCTGAATTCGACCTTCGCTCATCAAAACAAAATTTCTAATTCTAGAACTCTACTATTTTGATTTGACTTTTTCCAAAATTGAACTCTTTTTGGCACAAAATAATCTGCTTAAAGTAGAACTATTCTTAGAGAACAAGAAGTCTTTGAATACTTCCTAGAGTCAATATTTGACCTTATCCTCAAAACAAAACAGTATATTATTTCTGCTATGGGATGGTCTCAAATTATTTTCTGTAATAAGAGCCATTTCATAAATGTACATTTCGTTATTCATTTAGTTAGTATTAATACTTTGATGCCATATACTTCGTATGAAAACACTATTCTCAAATGTGTACAGTCACAAGCTCATTTTTCATGTGCAACCTTATCAAATGCATATTGTGTATTTTGGGTGGGTTTGTAAACACATGCTTTAGACATGTTTCAGTGCTTATAATTTAGCAATGTTAAACATAATAAAGTGGAGTGGGTGTTGTATATGAATTTAGGACCCTAGTGTAATTTTCCCGATTCATTTAGACTTAGACTATGCAGTCCAAATAGGGCTTGGCTACCTCCACTAGTTCCAAAAATCTAAAACGATTTCTTGGAAAAATCTGCCTTCAGCAGTCAGGGACTTCCCCTTACTTGTATATTGATTTATCCAAGAACTCATGGAGTTTTCAAAGAACTGAGTCTTTGATGACGGTATTATGTCCAACCTTACATCAAACTAGGCACCTTCAAGGTATAAATATGCCCACACTTGCCCAGACAAACACACAGTGGTTTGGAGCAGTTCCACTATCTACCTACACGACACAGCTCACTGCAGCAAGTGCCGAAGGAAGCCGACCCTCCAGCAGACGCACTGAGAGAGACTCTGTCTTTTCTCTTGCCGAGAAATCCAGCTCCAGTGTTTCCAAGCTACCCTTGCGGGTTGTTGGGAAATCGAGTCCTGAGAGAGAGATACCAGACCTCCTTCATTCTAAAACCAAGTTATGGAGCTGATTAGACCCTTAGAGAATTCTTGGATAGGTTCTTGGCAAAAGAATACTGAAACTAAGCTACACCTCACTTACTTCTTCCCTTGTACAAGACCTAGGTTAGGTACACTGGAGTAGGCGTATTTTAGAAGCACCAGTTGAGTACTTTTTAGTCTTTATTTATTAATGTATGTATTCTATGTATTTTATGGCTTACAAACCATATCATGATTTTACAGTATTATTTTATAATACTCTTCGTACTGTACACATTGTACTTTGCAACAAGTATTACTATTGTAGCAGTTAATTTCCTCTGCATGAGAAAGAAGACTGTTCAATAAATACCTTTTTATTGAAAAGGCCCGTCTCTCTATTTCTCTGCACCTCTGGTGAAACGAAGCATGCACGATTGACTGAGTGAAATAACTACCTATTGTTCCCGCGACTCTAGAGATAAATGTCTTATTCTTGGGAAACAAAGTTGTTATGTTTATGCGGTTGTCAAAAACTAATCCTTTCTTGAAAGTTTCTAGTGACGGCTGAGCTAGCTGGCACTCACAATTAAGTCTAATATATTCAATAGAGATCTAGTAGACCTAAGTCACATCTATAGTATATATTATTCCAATTTATTATTCCAATGCGCAGAGCCTATTGAGAATATAGGAACTACGCTACAGGATGGCATAGACTAGTTGCTTCTGCTAAACCAATAACCCCTACATACGGGGGGATACCAATAGGTATAGGACTACACTCTCCTGCCTCACCCAGCCTATTTGCAGCCAGGGCACTGTCACAGCTTTCACTGGTTAAAGTAGTTGATAAGGGACCTCTTATGTTATTATAGCCTGTTACCCAACCACCCTCACCCAACTCAACAAACGGAGGAATAGCTGTATTGTTACTAGTAATCAGTCCAAGTCAATCTATATCCTCCAAGTGAGAAAAAACTTTCAAATCTGTTGTGTGCGGGAACCACATAGTCATAGGGGCTTGGTACCAGGTCTACATCCATGAACCTGCCCTTCCTCTTGCGTGGGCTGTGAAGTTACGATAGAAGAATCTTAATCGTAAAATGCTGATATTGTCCTTGCTTAGTTGCCCAGAACCTGCCCTATCTAAAATAGTTTGGACTAGGCACGGGGACCCAAAGCTTAGGACCACGCAGTCTCCTCTAAGGGCTTTCGGAGATTTACCAAGCCACAGAATTCTACGTACCATTTTGAATTCGCTAAGTAGAGCATTACCCACCCCAGTTCTAGAATTCAACAAATGAAGAGTTTATTCTTAAGTGCAGACCAATGTTTTTCACCGCCTAGAGGGAGCACGGGCATATTCGATAGTATGACAGTATATGGTGTGGCTTCAGGTGGAAGATGAAGAGACATACTAATACTCTCAGCCCCTCCTTGTAACAATACTGGGGCTTGACGACCTACTGGTTCCCCTCTATGTGGCACGTTGTCAGTGGGTAGATATGTGCCCTGGGAGTTTACCATATGGGCCCTCTCTTTGCTATGGGGAGGGCAACCATCCACATTGGTCAATATTCTAGTTTCAGTTGTGCTTACATGACTAGATACGATGGATCTCTCTGGCACACCCTTACTCGCTAAATGGGGTGTGGGAAAAAGATGCTTCTCAATTTTGGCCAATCTCTTGTTTATACCCGACAACTTTGGTAATAGCGGGTCAAGAACTTTGTTAGAAGAACAGCCTCGAGGTTACTAGAAGACTGTGTGTCTGTGACCTTGGGTGTAACATCTCCAATACCCGAGATGCCTGGGGCAGAAAAAACCTTGGGGCCACCCTCACTAACCAAAGGTACCACTTTCCGTTTCGCCATTTTGCAGGCCTGGTGCGTGGTTTTAGGCAAGCCACACACTTTTCAATTTTATTGGTGGCTTCCCCACCTGGGGCCTGTACAGACCTTTGATGGCGGGTAAGTACCTTAACAGGTGGTGTGGGCGGTGAGGATGGAATACTAGCTGCTACAGAGGACCCATTTAACTGATGCTCTTGGGGAATAGGCCTTGCTGGGATCGTACGGTCAATGACTGTGCAATGTGGGAGCCCTGGCCCCCTTTTAGCGCCTCCTAGCACGCTGGTGACGGTGCGGCGTGGCATGGAGCGCCGCTCGGGACAATGGGAGATGTAGTGTTCCGGCTTCCTGGACTTTCCTCCGCGCTCTCTGGCAGACAAGGGTGGTGGCAAAAAAAGGTGCATCCTGCAAGTATGGGCTCCCCTTGCCCCCATTTAGCGCCTCCTAGCACGCCGGTGACGGTGCGGCGTGGCGTAGAGCTCCGCTCGGGACAATGGGAGATGTAGTTCTCTGGCTTCCTGGACTTCCCTCCGCGCTCTCTGGCAGACAAGGGTGGGGGCAAACAAAGGTGCATCCTGCAAGTATGGGCTCCAGTGCTGTGGGAGCCCTGGCCCCCTTTTAGTGCCTCCTGGCGCGCTGGTGATGGTGCGTGGAGCACTGCTAGGGACGATGGGAGATGTAGTTCTTCCTGGACTTCCCCCTGGGCTTCCTGGCAGACAAGGGTGGCAGCAAAAAAAGGTGCATCCTGCAAGTATGTGCTTCCCTTGCCCCTTTTAGCGCCCCCTATCACGCTGGTGATGGTGCGGCATGGCGTGAAGCGCCACTCGGGACAATGCGAGATGTAGTTCTCCAGCTTCCTGGGCTTCCCTCCACGCTCTCTGGCAGACAAGGGTGGCGGCAGACAAAGGTGTGTCATGCAAGTATGGGCTCCCACGTTGTGGTAACCCTGGCCCCCTTTTAACGCCTCCTGGCGCGCTGGTGACGGTGCAGTGTGGAGCGCCGCTAGGGACGATGGGACATGTAGTTCTCCGGCTTCCTGGACTTCCCTCCGCGCTCTCCGGCAGACAAGTGTGGCGGCACACAAAGGTGCATCCTGCAAGTGAGGGCTCTCCTGGCCCCCTTTTAGCACCTCCTGGCGCGCTGTTGACAGTGCGGCGCGGCATGGAGCGCTGCTGGGATGATGGGAGATGTAGTTCTCCGGCTTACTGGGTTTCCCTCTGCGCTCTATGGCAGACAAGGGAGGCGGCAAACAAAGGTGTGTCCTGCAAGTATGGGCGCCCATGCTGTGGGAACCCTGGCCCCTCTTTTAGCGCCTCCTGGAGCGCTGGTGACGGTGCGGTGTGGTGCGCCGCTAGGGACGATGGGAGATGTAGTTCTCCGGCTTCCTGGACTTCCCTTCGGGCTCTCTGGCAGACAAGGGTGGCGGCAAACATAGGTGCATCTTGCAAATATGGGCTCTCCTGGCCCCCTTATAGCACCTCCTGGCATGCTGGTGACGGTGCGGCGCGGCATGGAGCACCGCTGGGACGATGGGAGATGTCGTTCTCTGGCTTCCTGGACTTCCCTCTGCACTCTCTGGCAGACAACTGAGGTGGCAAACAGAGGTGTGTCCTGCAAGTATGGCCCCATTTGAGCGATTCCTGGCGCGCTGGTGACGGTGCGGTGAGGCATGGACCGCCACTAGGGATGACGGGAGATGTAGTTCTCTGGCTTCCTGGACTTCCCTCCGCACACTCTGGCAGACCAAGGGTGGCGGCAAACAAAGGTGCATCCTGCAAGTATGGGCTCCTGCGCTGCCGGAGCCCTAGCCCCCTTTCAGCGCCTCCTGGTGTGCTGGTGATGATGCAGGGCATGGATCGCCACTAGGGACTATGGGAGATGTAGTTCTCCGTCTTCCTGGGCTTCCCTCCACACTCTCTGGCAGACAAGGGTGGCGGCAAAGGAAGGTGGGTCCTGCAAGTATGAGCTCCCCTTTTAGCACATCCTGTCGTGCTGGTGACAGTGCGGCACGGAGTGGTGCGCTGCTAGGGACGATGGGAGATGTCGTTCTCCGGCTTCCTTGTCTTTTCTCCGGGCTCTCTGGCAGACATGGAGGGTGGCAAACAAAGGTGCGTCCTGCAAGTATAGGCTCCCGTGATGCGGGAGCCCTGGCCCCCTTTTAGCGCCTTCTGGCGCGCAGGTGAAGGTGCGGCATGGAGCGGCGCTAGGGACGATGGGAGATGTAGTTCTCCAGCTTACTGGGTTTCCCTCTGCGCTCTATGGCAGACAAGGGAGGCGGCAAACAAAGGTGTGTTCTGCAAGTATGGGCGCCCATGATGTGGGAACCATGGCCCCTCTTTTAGCGCCTCCTGGTGCGCTGGTGACGGTGCGGTGTGGTGCGCCGCTAGGGACGATGGGAGATGCTGTTCTCCGGCTTCCTGGACTTCCCTCCGGGCTCTCTGGCAGACAAGGGTGGCGGCAAACATAGGTGCATCTTGCAAATATGGGCTCGCCTTGCCCCCTTTTAGCACCTCCTGGCACGCTGGTGATGGTGCGGCGCGGCATGGAGCACCACTGGGACGATGGGAGATGTTGTTCTCTGGCTTCCTGGACTTCCCTCTGCACTCTCTGGTAGACAACTGAGGTGGCAAACAGAGGTGTGTCCTGCAAGTATGACCCCATTTTTGCGATTCCTGGCGCGCTGTTGACGGTGCGGCATGGCATGGAGCGCCGCTTGGGATGATGGGAGATGTAGTTCTCTGGCTTCCTGGACTTCCCTCCGCGCTCTCTGGCAGACAAGGGTGGCGGCAAACAAAGGTGCATCCTGCAAGTATGGGCTCCCACGCTGTGGGATCCCTGGCCCCCTTTTAGCACCTCCTGGCGCGCTGTTGATGGTGCGGCGCAGCGAGGAGCACTGCTAGGGACAATGGGAGATGAAGCTCTCCGGCTTCCTGGACTTCCCTCCACGCTCTCTTGCAGACAAGGGAGGCGGCAAAAAAAGGTGCATCCTGCAAGTATGGGCTCCCCTTGCCCCCTTTTAGCACCTCCTGGCGCGCTGGTGACCGTGCGGTGCGGCATGGAGCGCCGCTAAGAACGATGGGAGATGTAGTTCTCCTACTTCCTGGGCTTCCCTCCGCGCTCTCTGGCAGACAAGGGTAGCGGCATACAGAGCTGCATCCTTCAAGTATGGGCTGGGCCCCTTTTAGTGCCTCCTGGCACACTGGTGACAGTGCGGCGTGGCGTGGAGCACCACTCGGGACGATGGGAGATGCAGTTCTCCAGCTTCCTGGGCTTCCCTCCATGCTCTCTGGCAGACAAGGGTGGCAGTAAACAAAGGTGTGTCCTGCAAGTCTGGGCTCCCGTGCTGTGGGAGCCCAGGCCCCCTTTTAGCACCTCCTGGTGTGCTTGTGATGTTGCGGCGCGGCGTGGAGCACTGCTAGGGACAATGGGAGATGTAGTTCTCCGGCTTCCTGGACTTTCCTCCGCGCTCTCTTGCAGACAAGGCTGTCGGCAAACAAAGGTGCATCCTGCAAGCATGGGCTCCCCTGGCCCCATTTTAGCACCTCCTGGCGTGCTGGTGACGGAGCAGCGAGGCATTGAGCGCTGCTAGGGATATCGTTTTCCGGCTTCCTGGACTTCCCTCCGTGCTCTCTGGCAGACAAGGGTGGCGGCAAACAAAGGTGCATCGTGCAAGTATGGGCTCCCACGCTGCGGGAGCCCGAGGCCCCTTTTAGCGCCCTCTGATGTGCTGTTGACGGGGCGGCAGGGCATGGAGCGCCACTAGGGACTATGGAAGATGTAGTTCTCCAGCTTCCTGGGCTTCCCTCCGCGCTCTCTGGCAGACAAAGGTGGCGGCAAACAAAGCTGCATCCTGCAAGTATGGGCTTCCCTTGCCCCCTTTAAGCACCTTCTGGCACTCTGGTGATGGTGCAGCGCAGCGTAGAGCACTGCTACGGACGATGGGAGATGTAGTTCTCTGGCTTCCTGGACTTCCCACTGCACTCTCTGGCAGACAAGGGTGGCGTCAAACAAATCTGCATGCTGCAAGTATGGGCTCCCGCAGGGCCCCTTTTAGCGCCTCCTGGCACACTGGTGATGGTGCGGCGTAGGGTGGTGCACCACTCAGGACGATGGGAGATGTAGTTCACCGGCTTCCTGGACTTCCCTCCGTGCTCTCAGGCAGACAAGGGTGGTAGCAAACACAGGTGCATCCTGCAAGTATGGGCTCCCCTGGCTCCCTTTTAGTACCTCCTGGCGTGCTGGTGACGGTGCGGCGAGGCATGGAGCACCACTAGGGACGATGGGAGATGTAGTTCTCCGGCTTTCTGGGCTTCCCTCTGCGCTCTCTGACAGACAAGAGTGGCGGCAAACAAAGGTGTGTCCTGCAAGTATGGCCCCCTTTTAGCGCCTCCTGGCGGGCTGGTGACGGAGCGGCGAGGCATGGAGCGCTGCTAGGGATGATGGAAGATGTAGTTCTCTGGCTTCCTACGCTTCCCACTGCGCTCTCTGGCAGACAAGGGTGGCGGCAAACAAAGGTGCATCCTGGAAGTATGGGCTCCCACACTGCGGGAGCACTAGGCCCCTTTTAGCGCCTCCTGGCGTGCTGGTGACAGTGTGGCAGGGCATGGAGCGCCGCTAAGGACTATGGGAGATGTAGTTCTTCAGCTTCCTGGGCTTCCCTCCACACTCTTGGGCAGACAAGGCTGGTGGCAAACAAAGGTGCGTCCTGCAAGTATGGGCTCCCGTGCTGTGGGAGCCCTGGCCCCCTTTTAGCGCCTCATGGCGCGCTGGTGACGGTGCGGCATGGAGCGCCGCTAGGGACGATGGGAGATGTAGTTCTCCTGCTTCCTGGGCTTCCCTCCGCGCTCTCTGGCAGACAAGGGTGGCGACAAACAAAACTGCATCCTGCAAGTGTGGGCTCCCAAGCTGCGGTAGCCCTGGCCTTGTTTTAGCGCCTCCTGGGGGGCTGGTGAAGGTGCGGCGTAGAGCGCCGCTAGGGACAATGGGAGATGTAGTTCTCCTGCTTCCTGGGCTTCCCTCCGCGCTCTCTGGCAGACAAGGGTGGCAGCAAACAAATCTGCATCCTGCAAGTATGGGGTCCCGCGCTGCATGAGCACTGGCCCCCTTTTAGCGCCTCCTGGCAGGTTGGTGACGTTGCGGCGTGGAGCGTCACTCGGGACGATGGAAGATGTAGTTCTCCAACTTCCTGGGCTTCCCTCCGCGCTCTCTGGCAGACAAGGGTGGCGGCAAAAAAAGGTGCATCCTGCTAGTATGGGTTCCCTTTTAGCGCCTCCTGGCGTGCGGTTGATGGTGCGGCGCAGCGAGAAGCACTGCTAGGGACAATGGGAGATGTAGTTCTCTGGCTTCCTGGACTTCCCTCCATGATCTCTGGCAGACAAGGGAGGCGGCAAAAAAAGGTGCATCCTGCAAGTATGGGCTCCCCTTGCCCCCTTTTAGCACCTCCTGGTGCGCTGGTGACCGTGCGGTGCGGCATGGAGCGCCGCTAGGAACAATGGGGGATGTAGTTCTGCTGCTTCCTGGGCTTCCCTCCGCGCTCTCTGGCAGACAAGGGTGCCGGCATACAGGGCTGCATCCTTCAAGTATGGGCTCCCGCGCTGCGGGAGCCCTGGGCCCCTTTTAGCGCCTTCTGGCACACTGGTGACTGTGTTGCGTGGCATGGAGCACCACTCGGGACGATGGGAGATACAGTTCTCCAGCTTCCTGGGCTTCCCTCCTCGCTCTCTGGCAGACAAGGGTGGCGGCAAACAAAGGTGCGTCCTGCTAGTCTGGGCTCCCATGCTGTGGGAGCCCTGGCCCCCTTTTAGCACCTCCACGTGCGCTGGTGATGTTGTGGCGCGGCGTGGAGCACTTCTAGGGACAATGGGAGGTGTAGTTCTCTGACTTCCTGGACTTCCCTCCGCGCCCTCTTGCAGACAAGGCTGTCGGCAAACAAAGGTGCATCCTGCAAGCATGGGCTCCCCTGGCCCCCTTTTAGCACCTCCTGGCGTGCTGGTGACGGAGCGGTGAGGCATTGAGCGCTGCTAGGAATGTAGTTCTCTGGCTTCCTGGACTTCCCTCCGCGCTCTCTGGCAGACAAGGGTGGCGGCAAACAAAGGTGCATCGTGCAAGTATGGGCTCCCACGCTGCGGGAGCCCTAGGCCCCTTTTAGCACCCTCTGGCCTGCTGTTGACAGTGCGGAAGGGCGTGGAGTGCCACTCAGGACTACGGGAGATGTAGTTCTCCAGCTTCCTGGGCTTCCCTCCGCGCTCTCTGGCAGACAAGGGTGGTGGCAAACAAAGCTGCATCGTGCAAGTATGGGGTCCCGCGCTGCGGGAGCCCTGGCCCCCTTTTAGCACCTCCTGGCACGTTGGTGACGGTGCGGCGTGGAGCGTCACTCGGGACGATGGGAGATGTAGCTCTCCAGCTTCCTGGGCTTCCCTCCACGCTCTCTGGCAGACAAGGGTGGCGGCAAACAAAGGTGTGTCCTGCAAGTATGGGCTCCCGTGCTCCCGTGCTCCTGTGCTGTGGACCCTTTTACCACCTCCTGGCACTCTGGTGATGGTGCGGCGCAGCGTGGAGCACTGCTAGGGACGATGGGAGATGTAGTACTCCGGCTTCCTGGACTACCCTCTGCACTCTCTGGCAGACAAGGGTGGCGGCAAAAAAATTTTGCATCCTGCAAGTATGGGCTCCCCTTGCCCCCTTTTAGCACCTCCTGGCACGCTGTTGACTGTGCGGCGGGGCATGGAGCACTGCTAGGGACGATGAGAGATGTAGTTCTCCTGCTTCCTGGGCTTCCCTCTGTGCTCTCTCGCAGACAAGAGTGGCGGCAAACAAAGCTGCATCCTGCAAGTATGGGCTCCCGCAGGGCCCCTTTTAGCGCCTCCTGGCACACTGGTGACGGTGCGGCATAGGGTGGTGCGCCACTCGGGACGATGGGAGATGTAGTTCTCCAGCTTCCTGGACTTTCCTTTATGCTCTCTGGCAGACAAGGGTGGTGGCAAACAAAGGTGCATCCTGTAAGTCTGTGCTTCCGCGCTGTGGGAGCCCTGGCCCCATTTTAGCGCCTCCTGGCGCGCTGGTGATGGTGCAGCTCGGCGTGGTGCACTGCTAGGGACGATGGGAGATATAGTTCTCCGGCTTCCTGGCACTCCCTCCCCGCTCTCACGCAGACAAGGGTGGTGGCAAACAAAGGTGCATCCTGCAAGTATGGGCTCCCCTGGCCCCCTTTTAGTACCTCCTGGTGTGCTGGTGACGGTGCGGCGTGGCATGGAGCACCACTATCGACGATGGGAGATGTAGTTCTGCGGCTTACTGGACTACCCTCTGCGCTCTCTGGCAGACAAGAGTGGCAGCAAACAAAGGTGTGTCCTGCAAGTATGGCCCCCTTTTAGCCCCTCCTGGCGGGCTGGTGATTGAGCGGCGAGGCATGGAGCACTGCTAGGGATGATGGAAGATGTAGTTCTCTGGCATCCTGTGCTTCCCTCTGCGCCCTCTGGCAGACAAGGGTGGCGGCAAACAAAGGTGCATCCTGCAAGTATGGGCTCCCACGCTGCGGGAGCCCTAGGCCCCTTTTAGCGCCTCCTGGCATGCTGGTGACAGTGTGGCAGGGCATGGAGCGCCGCTAGGGACTATGGGAGATGTAGTTCTTCAGCTTTCTGGGCTTCCCTCCACACTCTTGGGCAGACAAGGGTGGTGGCAAACAAAGGTGCGTCCTGCAAGTATGGGGTCCCGTGATGCTGGCGCCCAGGCCCCCTTTTAGCACCTCCTGGCATGTTGGTGACGGTGCGGCGTGGAGCGTCACTCAGGACGATGGGAGATGTAGTTCTCCAGCTTCCTGGGCTTCCCTCCGCGCTCTCTGGCAAACAAGGGTGGCGGCAAACAAAGGTGCGTCCTGCAAGTATGGGCTCCCAAGCTGCGGTAGCCCTGGCCTTGTTTTAGCGCCTCCTGGGGGGCTGGTGAAGGTGCGGCGTAGAGCGCCGCTAGGGACAATGGGAGATGTAGTTCTCCTGCTTCCTGGGCTTCCCTCCGCGCTCTCTGGCAGACAAGGGTGGCGACAAACAAAACTGCATCCTGCAAGTGTGGGCTCCCAAGCTGCGGTAGCCCTGGCCTTGTTTTAGCGCCTCCTGGGGGGCTGGTGAAGGTGCGGCGTAGAGCGCCGCTAGGGACAATGGGAGATGTAGTTCTCCTGCTTCCTGGGCTTCCCTCCGCGCTCTCTGGCAGACAAGGGTGGCAGCAAACAAATCTGCATCCTGCAAGTATGGGGTCCCGCGCTGCATGAGCACTGGCCCCCTTTTAGCGCCTCCTGGCAGGTTGGTGACGTTGCGGCGTGGAGCGTCACTCGGGACGATGGAAGATGTAGTTCTCCAACTTCCTGGGCTTCCCTCCGCGCTCTCTGGCAGACAAGGGTGGCGGCAAAAAAAGGTGCATCCTGCTAGTATGGGTTCCCTTTTAGCGCCTCCTGGCGTGCGGTTGATGGTGCGGCGCAGCGAGAAGCACTGCTAGGGACAATGGGAGATGTAGTTCTCTGGCTTCCTGGACTTCCCTCCATGATCTCTGGCAGACAAGGGAGGCGGCAAAAAAAGGTGCATCCTGCAAGTATGGGCTCCCCTTGCCCCCTTTTAGCACCTCCTGGTGCGCTGGTGACCGTGCGGTGCGGCATGGAGCGCCGCTAGGAACAATGGGGGATGTAGTTCTGCTGCTTCCTGGGCTTCCCTCCGCGCTCTCTGGCAGACAAGGGTGCCGGCATACAGGGCTGCATCCTTCAAGTATGGGCTCCCGCGCTGCGGGAGCCCTGGGCCCCTTTTAGCGCCTTCTGGCACACTGGTGACTGTGTTGCGTGGCATGGAGCACCACTCGGGACGATGGGAGATACAGTTCTCCAGCTTCCTGGGCTTCCCTCCTCGCTCTCTGGCAGACAAGGGTGGCGGCAAACAAAGGTGCGTCCTGCTAGTCTGGGCTCCCATGCTGTGGGAGCCCTGGCCCCCTTTTAGCACCTCCACGTGCGCTGGTGATGTTGTGGCGCGGCGTGGAGCACTTCTAGGGACAATGGGAGGTGTAGTTCTCTGACTTCCTGGACTTCCCTCCGCGCCCTCTTGCAGACAAGGCTGTCGGCAAACAAAGGTGCATCCTGCAAGCATGGGCTCCCCTGGCCCCCTTTTAGCACCTCCTGGCGTGCTGGTGACGGAGCGGTGAGGCATTGAGCGCTGCTAGGAATGTAGTTCTCTGGCTTCCTGGACTTCCCTCCGCGCTCTCTGGCAGACAAGGGTGGCGGCAAACAAAGGTGCATCGTGCAAGTATGGGCTCCCACGCTGCGGGAGCCCTAGGCCCCTTTTAGCACCCTCTGGCCTGCTGTTGACAGTGCGGAAGGGCGTGGAGTGCCACTCAGGACTACGGGAGATGTAGTTCTCCAGCTTCCTGGGCTTCCCTCCGCGCTCTCTGGCAGACAAGGGTGGTGGCAAACAAAGCTGCATCGTGCAAGTATGGGGTCCCGCGCTGCGGGAGCCCTGGCCCCCTTTTAGCACCTCCTGGCACGTTGGTGACGGTGCGGCGTGGAGCGTCACTCGGGACGATGGGAGATGTAGCTCTCCAGCTTCCTGGGCTTCCCTCCACGCTCTCTGGCAGACAAGGGTGGCGGCAAACAAAGGTGTGTCCTGCAAGTATGGGCTCCCGTGCTCCCGTGCTCCTGTGCTGTGGACCCTTTTACCACCTCCTGGCACTCTGGTGATGGTGCGGCGCAGCGTGGAGCACTGCTAGGGACGATGGGAGATGTAGTACTCCGGCTTCCTGGACTACCCTCTGCACTCTCTGGCAGACAAGGGTGGCGGCAAAAAAATTTTGCATCCTGCAAGTATGGGCTCCCCTTGCCCCCTTTTAGCACCTCCTGGCACGCTGTTGACTGTGCGGCGGGGCATGGAGCACTGCTAGGGACGATGAGAGATGTAGTTCTCCTGCTTCCTGGGCTTCCCTCTGTGCTCTCTCGCAGACAAGAGTGGCGGCAAACAAAGCTGCATCCTGCAAGTATGGGCTCCCGCAGGGCCCCTTTTAGCGCCTCCTGGCACACTGGTGACGGTGCGGCATAGGGTGGTGCGCCACTCGGGACGATGGGAGATGTAGTTCTCCAGCTTCCTGGACTTTCCTTTATGCTCTCTGGCAGACAAGGGTGGTGGCAAACAAAGGTGCATCCTGTAAGTCTGTGCTTCCGCGCTGTGGGAGCCCTGGCCCCATTTTAGCGCCTCCTGGCGCGCTGGTGATGGTGCAGCTCGGCGTGGTGCACTGCTAGGGACGATGGGAGATATAGTTCTCCGGCTTCCTGGCACTCCCTCCCCGCTCTCACGCAGACAAGGGTGGTGGCAAACAAAGGTGCATCCTGCAAGTATGGGCTCCCCTGGCCCCCTTTTAGTACCTCCTGGTGTGCTGGTGACGGTGCGGCGTGGCATGGAGCACCACTATCGACGATGGGAGATGTAGTTCTGCGGCTTACTGGACTACCCTCTGCGCTCTCTGGCAGACAAGAGTGGCAGCAAACAAAGGTGTGTCCTGCAAGTATGGCCCCCTTTTAGCCCCTCCTGGCGGGCTGGTGATTGAGCGGCGAGGCATGGAGCACTGCTAGGGATGATGGAAGATGTAGTTCTCTGGCATCCTGTGCTTCCCTCTGCGCCCTCTGGCAGACAAGGGTGGCGGCAAACAAAGGTGCATCCTGCAAGTATGGGCTCCCACGCTGCGGGAGCCCTAGGCCCCTTTTAGCGCCTCCTGGCATGCTGGTGACAGTGTGGCAGGGCATGGAGCGCCGCTAGGGACTATGGGAGATGTAGTTCTTCAGCTTTCTGGGCTTCCCTCCACACTCTTGGGCAGACAAGGGTGGTGGCAAACAAAGGTGCGTCCTGCAAGTATGGGGTCCCGTGATGCTGGCGCCCAGGCCCCCTTTTAGCACCTCCTGGCACGTTGGTGACGGTGCGGCGTGGAGCGTCACTCAGGACGATGGGAGATGTAGTTCTCCAGCTTCCTGGGCTTCCCTCCGCGCTCTCTGGCAAACAAGGGTGGCGGCAAACAAAGGTGCGTCCTGCAAGTATGGGCTCCCGCGCTATGGGATCCCTGGCCCCCTTTTAGCGCCTACTGGCGCGCTGGTGATGGTGCGGCGCAGCGTGGAACACTGCTAGGGACGATGGGAGATGTTGTTCTCCGGCTTCCTGGACTTCACTTTGCGCGCTCTCTGGCAGACAAGGGTGGCTGCAAAAAAAGGTGCATCCTGCAAGTATGGGAGATGTAGTTCTCCTGCTTCCTGGGCTTCCCTCCGTGCTCTCTGGCAGACAAAGGTGGCGGCAAACAAAGCTGTATCCTACAAGTATGGGCTCCCGTCCCTTTTAGCGCCTCCTGGCACACTGGTGATGGTGCGGAGTGGAGCATCACTAGAGACGATGGGAGGTTCTCCGGCTTACTGGGCTTCCCTCTGCGCTCTCTGGCAGACAATGGTGGTGGCAAACAAAGGTGTGTCCTGCAAGCATGGCCCCCTTTTAGCGCCTCATGGCGCACTGGTGACGGTGCGGTGCGGCATGGAGCATCACTAGAGACGATGGGAGATGTAGTTCTCCAGCTTACTGGGCTTCCCTCTGCGCTCTCTGGCAGACAATGGTGGCGGCAAACAAAGGTGTGGCCTGCAAGTATGGCCCCCTTTTAGCACCTCCTGGCGCGCTGTGATGGAACGGCGAGGCATGGAGCTCTGCTAGGGATGATGGGAGATGTAGTTCTCCGGCTTCCTGGGCTTCCTCCGCGCTCTCTGGCAGACAAGGGTGGCGGCAAACAGAGGTGCATCCTGCAAGTATGGGCTCCCGTCCCCTTTTAGCACCTCCTGGCGCACTGGTGATGGTGCGGCGTGGTGCGCCGCTAGGGACGATGGGAGATGTAGTTATCCGGCTTCCTGGGCTCCCGTCTGTGCTCTCTGGCAGACATGGGTGGCGGCAATAAAAAGGTGCGTCCTGCAAGTATGGGCTTCTGCGCTGCCGGAGCCCTGGCCCCCTTTTAGCGCCTCCTGATGCACTGTTGACAGTGCTGCGCGGCGTGGAGCGCCGCTAGGAACGATGGGAGATGTAGTTCTCCTGCTTCCTGGGCTTCCCTCCGCGCTCTCTGGCAGACAAGGGTGGCGGCAAACAAAGTTGCATCCTGCACCCCTTTTAGCACCTCCTGGTGCGCTGGTGACGGTGAGGCCCGGCGAGGAGTGCCGCTAGGGATGATGGGCGATGTAGTTCTCCGGCTTCCTGGGCTTCCCTCCATGCTCTCTGGCAGACAAGGGTGAAGGCAAACAAAGGTTCATCCTGCAAGTATGGGAAAATATATAGATTTTCAAATAGTTTTATTTCAGCCGCCAAGGTGCACTGATGGTTTGTGAAATTATCTACGAATTTCACCATAAATCAGGGCCTTAGACAGGCTGTAGAGCCGGGGCTTGCCTCACATGTCGCTGAATCTGCCCAAGACCACAAATCTGTCAGAGGACCTCAGTGCCATTTTAAATTAAATAAAGCAATCCTTGTTGAAATAATTCTTTAGTGCTTTTTAGTTAACTCTAAAAAATGCAGATTTTATTGCAAGATGAAAAAATGTGGGTTTTTGGGTGTGACATGGTACTATATTGGTTCAGGTGATGACTCCATTATTATATCTCTGTTGTTATGTTTTCATATCAACATTGAGAAAAGTCATGCGTGATTGGCACACCTCAGTTTATGAGTTTATGAGTACATTTTGTGTGCTAATTGATTGGAACTTATTCTTCGGTAATTGGCTCATCTCAGTTTATGAGTACATTTGTGTGGTAATTGTGTTGAAATTACGATGTTAACACACACATTTACAAATTAGTAAGTTATATATGAGTATTTTAGGCAAGTTTACATCTTAGTTAATACATATACATTTTTTTATTTATCATTTGTTTTTTTTATTTCATTGGAAAAGTTAAAGCAGCATAACCATGCAGAATGTCACACAGCCACCATTTCTTCTAACAAGCCCAGGAGAACCCATGGTAAAGTGGCAGAAGTGGAAGAATATTTTCACAAACTATGCAAGAGTTTGTGTCACGAATCATGGGGCCAGATGTATCAAGGCTTTTGCGACTCGCAAAGGCTGAAATTCGCAGAATTTCGGCCTTTGCGACTTGCAAACGGCCGTTTTGCGATTTTTGATATGTAAGAAAAAATCGCAATTTAAGGAATCGCAATTATTTGCCATTCCTTAATTTGCCATAGCATTTAAGGAATCGCAAATTTTGCGATTCCTTAAATGATATGTATGACACATTTTTGGTTTGCGAATTTGTGTTAAAAAATCGCATTTTACCATCAACTTGTAGTTGGTGGTAATTTGCGATTTCTTTTAAAAATGCCCTAATTGGCATTTGTAAGGGTGGCATGTGACACTCATACATGCCCATAGGGCATGTATGTGGGCCACATGCACACACATGTAGATTTGAGGGGTGCAGCAGGGTGTCTTTGAGACACCCCTGCACCCTTGAAATAATTCTCAAATTGCGATTAGCAAATTGCGAATTCGCAATTTGAGAATTATTGCACTATCATTCCTATGGGCCTCCTGGCCCATAGGAATGCATTGAAAATTATTCTTTATTTACGAATTCGCAAAATGCGAAATCGCAAATAAAGAATAATAAGGAATCGCAAAAAATTTGCGATTTTGTACATTCATACCGTTTTGCTAATTCTAAATAGCGATTCGCAAAAAATCGCTATTTAGGATTCGCAAAACGGTATCTTGATACATCTGGCCCTAAGTGCTGAACGCAAACACTCTTTACTACTCCATTGTCTTGGAGGGGAAGGGCAAGAGGTACTTGAACATTTGCTGGAACTTAGTGCTGCTGATCAGAGAGCATTGAATGAATATGAAATGTACATACTACAATTGGACAGGCACTACCTTCCCCGTGTAAGCACTATTATGGAGAGATATCATTTTGGTTTGTGCGAACAAAAAGAAGATGAGTCTGTTGAGGAATTTGTGACTAGGTTAAGAAAACTTGCATCAACCTGCAAATTTAAGGGTGCTGTAGAGGAAAGGATAAGGGATCAATTTGTTTTGAAATGTGCCCATGACAAAATTAGGGAGGAGTTATGGTTGAAGGATGAACCCCCCTTAGAAGAGGTGTTAGTAATTGCCAAACATGTTGAACACATGATGAAATGTGTAGATGAATTAAGCAGTGAGAAAAACAAGACTAATGTTACCAGTACCAATGTAGATGAGGTGGTATACTTAGTAAAAAACAAGCCATCCAATGAGTCTGAGAGTGGGACGTTTGCATGATCGGTAGAAAAAAACTTTCTCACAAGATGAAAGGTCTACATGTTTTAGGTGTGGCAGATCTGGACACAGAGCTAATAACTCCTACTGTCCTGCTATGCAAGTGTATTGTAATACCTGTGGAAGCAAGGGTAATTTTGCAAAGTGTTGCAAGAGCAAGATAAAAAAGTAGAGAACAACCTGTAGTCAAAGAGCAACCACAAGTTAACAAAATTCTTTATCAAATAGATGACTCTAAAGCTAAACATCCATCACATGTTGTTGCCTTTGAAGGTGTCGAGCTTGAGATGAAGTTAAACTCTTGCTCACATCTCACAATTATTATCAAAGACATCTTCGAAAAACATTTTGGAGACAAGGTTGTTTTAAGGAAAAATTATGTTTCTCCCATGGGTTATGGTGGTATGCCCACAAATATCATAGGATATTTTATAGCATGTTTTGAATTGAGTGGACGAATGGCTGTTGGGAAAGTATATGTGGCTAAAAAAGGTGATTCACTTTGGGTTGGCCTAATCAGCATTTGCTGAGTGTCCTTCTTAATCCAAATGCAGTGCCTCAAGTCCAAGTACAGGTTGTGGACAATCCAGCAACTATTCTTGATGAACGTTTTTCTGATGTGTTTGAGGATAAGTTAGGTTGTCTGAGAGGTTATAAACATCATATAAAATTGAAAGATGGTGCTGTACCCGTTGTTGCGAAAGTTAGTAGGGTACCTTTGAATAAACACCCTACTGTGCAGAAAGAGTTCCAGCGTTTGATTGACATGGGTGTTATTGAGCCGGTTGAAGCAACTGAGTGGTTGTCTCCCATAGTCGTTGCCAAGAAGGCCAGTGGCAATATTTTGCACTGACTTGCGTGCGCTCAATAAAGAGGTGGTTGTAGACAGGTTTCCCCTGCCCAATGTTGATGAGATTGTCAGCACCTTGGCGGGTGCCAAGTACTTCAGGACTCTTGATTTAGCGTCTGCATATCATCAGGTGGAGCTGGATAAGTCTTCTCAGGACTTAACAGCGTTTGTAACACCCATGGGTACTTTCAAATTTCTTAGGATGGCTTTTGGGCTCATTTCGGCAGCATCTGTTTTTCAACTGATCAAGTTTAATGTACTCAAAGGTCTTAGATGGGTTAAGTGCTATCAAGACGATCTGTTAATTTATGGAAGTACTAAAACTGAACATTTCTCGAGAGTGTGTGTGGTGTTGGAAAGTCTAAGAAAAGCAGCATTGACACTTCAAAAAGAAAAGTGGAAGTTTGAAGTGGAAGAGGTCAACTATCTAGGTGATTTTATCACTGGTCAAGGTGTTTTTCCCAAAAAAGAACTTGTTGATACAACTGTGAAAATGAATGAACCTTGTAACAAGGAGGAGTTGTTATCCTTTTTGGGTATGGTTGAATTTTATGCTAAGTTTATCCAAGGTTATGCTGACAAAACACAGAATCTTAGGAAATTAACAGGCAAAAATGTTGTGTTTGAGTAGAGTCATGAATGTGTCAGAGAATTTCTTTCTGTAAAGGAGGATTTAAAGAAGGCTCCTTCATTACAAGCTTTTGTGCCTGGTCATCGGACCTACATCTTCACCGATGCCAGTGCTAAAGGTATAGGAGCTGTTCTTCTTCAAAAGAATTGTGGTGTAGAATGTTTGATCGCTTGCGCCTCCAGGTGATTGAGAGGCTCAGAACTGAATTATTCGATCATTGAAAAGGAGTTTCTGGCAATCTTTTGGGCTTTGAGGAAATTTAAGAATTTGATATGGGGTACGAAAGTTAAGGTTCTCTTGGACCATAAGCCCATTAAAGGAGGTATTTTCAAAGCAGGGGCTAGATGCCATTTTGTCTAGGATAAGAAAGTGCATTATCTCTATTCAAGAGTATGATTTTGAGATAGATTACATTCCAGGTGCGATTAATAACCCTGCGGATTGTCTGTCTCATTTGGTTGGTGTTAATGAAATTGACAGGGATGAGGAGTATCTGTTGGATGATGTGGTTAATGTATGCAAGATTACTTTGGGTGCAATTGATGAGACTGAGTGGAAATCTGAAGTTGCTAACGTTATAGAAATTAAAACAGTTATTGAGCTACTGGAATCAGGGAACAACAAACATCTCACTAAACCTTGGTTGATGGTCTGTGATGAGTTATCTGTCATGAATGGATTGCTTGTCCGTGGTACTCAACTTATTCCACCTGTTGGTGTACGCAGCAAACTTCTCAATCTTGCACATGTTGGTCATTTAGGAAATGTAAAATCAAAGGAGTATTTGAGGATGCAGTTCTGGTGGACAGGGATGGATAAAGAAGTTGAGAGAATGGTACATGATTGAATTGAGTTTTTTTCCAGTGACAAGATTCTTAAAACCAAACAGTGACCTATGATTTGTAGGGAGTTACCAAAACATCCCTAGGATGAAGTTGCAATCGATATTGTAGGTCCCTTGAATGGGGTCAGTAATACTCCATATTTGATTGTGGTCTTAGATCTTTATTCAAGGTGGGTTGAAGTGAGCTGGGTTAGGGATATTTCTTCAGCCAATGTTATAACATTTTTGGAGGAAATTTTAAAGAGGGAAAGTTATCCAAATTGTATTCTTTCAGATAATGGCCCTCAGTTTTGTTCTGCTGAAATGCAGACATACTTAAAAGATTGTGGTATAATTCTCAAAAGGAGCTCTGTTTATCACCCAGATACTAATGGTGCTGTTGAGAGGGTTAATAAAACTCTCAAAGAACGTATTCAGTTAGCCAGGGCAAGTAATCTCAATTGGAAGAATGTATTACAAGATTGAATTACGGCTTATCGCATGTCTCCTCATACAACAACAGGAAGGTCTCCCTTTGAGTTATTCAAGGGTAGAGTTTCGAACTCTAAATTATGCCCTGGATGGATGAGTTTCAACAAAGGTTTGAGAGACAATCAAGCAGGTGATTGGAGACATAATAAATTAGAAAAGCAGTGGACAAGGAAAATCTATTTTGACCAAAGAAAATGTGTCCAATTTAATGATGTAAAAGTGGGTGACTGTGTAAAAATATAGGCACCCGTTGGTTGTAAGCTGTGGTCAAAGTACATGGATGTAAGGTGAGTCATAACATTTTTTAAGAATGCAGTAAAGAATGTTGATGGTAGAATCTGGAATAAGAGTAGAATAGTAGTGGTCAAGTCTATTGAGCAGCCAGTTTTGGATGAAATGGTTGGCTCTCGCTCTTACCCATCGACAAGTCAACATGATTCCATATCCTCAAGTTCTGTTCCTTTACCAGTTAATTGTAGAGTGAGGAGTCAGAGAATTCGAAGACAACCTCTGTATATGAAGGATTCTGTTTGTTAAGTTTTCTTTTGTGGTTTTCTTGTTCTCTGTTGTTATTTTTTCATTTTGTTGTAAAGAAGAAAAATGTGTGACATGGTACTTTATTGGTTCAGGTGATGACTCTATTATGTTCTAAGTAGAACATCACTATGTAATGGCATTCCTGTTCCTAATGGAATATAATGATGTATTGGCATTCTGTGTGTGTCAATTACTCTGGAACAGTTGATGGCTGGGGTGAATAAACTGAACCTGAGACTTACTTGAATTGTGTGTGTCTTTTCCTTAGACAACACCAAATTGGGTACCGAAGAGGCACCAAACTAAGATTCATGCCCCATCTTCTTTTCTAAGTGCCCTACTTATTTCTGTTCTAATGCAGAACTGCCCATATAACATCTCTGCGTCATAAAGTATCATCTTCCTAGTATTTTGACAGATATTTGAACTTCTTACTGGCAGAATAAGAGGAAGTGCTTCTGGTGAAGGGTTGGCATTCGCTTGCAAAGCTCCACTTTAATAAATAGCAGAAACGACATGAGAACATGCCCCATGCAAAGTGCATGCATGTCCCCAAACCTAGGGAGACTTTCTAGGTGAAGATGAAAGGTGGCTGAGTCCCTGCCACCTCAAATTAGCGAAATGAATGTTTGTGAATCTGATGTCTACAATTTTTATATTTAGGATCAGATGTTGAAGTCTGGCATCCCTTTTTGCAGTGTCAATCTATAAAGTCAAGTCTGTGACCCATCCTTCCCCCTGCAGGTAATGCACAGACATGTGTTAAACCCTTGGCATTGAAAGACTTAAGTGCATTGGCAGAGCTTTATATTTGCCCAGTGGTGAAGCAGCAGAGGTGCTGAGGAAGCTGTGGAAAGATGAGGTGAACTAGCGGTGTCGTGAGTTTACCAGTGGTAGAAAAAAAGATTGTTGCTGCTCCTTAGAAGGATTCAACTGGAATTGAAGTACCTCAGCAGAATGCATTGTGTTATGTCAAAGACCTGAATTTTCCCTGTTGGTATAGTGAAAAGATAAGGTGCTCTGGTAGAGCTGTAAAAACACCAATCACACAGCAGGGGAGGACAAAATGATGCAAGAAAGTTGTCAACATTTGGTTCAAGAAAAATTCTAATTTTGTGTCAAAGAAAAATACATTGTTTTCCAAATTATGGAAAACTAAGCAGGACATTATGTGGAAGTATTTTCTAGGTATTGTGACATTTTAAAACCTATTGATTCAAAGTGAATATGAATGCCAATGCGAATACACTGGCTTCCAAAGAAAACAAATATAGACATTCAACAGATATTGTTCAAACTGTTACTAACAAACTTGTTGAGATTGTGCCCTTCACAAATGCACTGCAATGCTACTTTTAAACCATCCTTTTTTTTCTTCTTTTTGCAGTTTTTATAGTGCAAACCCAACCCGAAGCACCAATTGCATTACCAATGAATTGATGGGACTGCTTTTGGCCCAAATGCTGTAGTTCGATCCTTCCCAAATGTTGCAAAATAATTGAACCTGGATAAGAGGGAAGCAACCTTAGGCCACTTGCTAGTTCACCACCCTTAATAGTTGGCCGTCAAAGTTGGGGTTCCATATATATTCTCCTAATTGGCACATCCATATACTGTAAAAATTACTCATAGCATAAATACTTGCCGCCAGTGTGCTTACTTCCAGCACAATACTAGGGCCCTCATTTGCAAGGAACTGACACATGTGCATAGATGCGTAAGTTACTTTGTGCCAGCACCAAATGTCCTTGCACCACAATGGATGTGCTTTATTTACAATACAGTGCTCCATGGCGCAAGGAATAACAGATGCATCAGAAATTCTGCTTCATCTTTTGGCACAAAAGTGATGCATTGCTGGAGTTGCTCATGAAAGTGACGCAACTCCAGCACTGCGCCACAACAGATAGATGAGTCTCATTCAAAAACCCCTGTGACATTCCTTATGTCTGGTTTTAGATGGCGTATGGATTTTGACGCAGTGAAGGCGTAGAGTGATGCAGTGAAATGTTGTAAATTTTACTGCGTCAGTTCTACATGGCTTTTTGCATGGGGACACCCACCCTGCATGCATTATACTTGATGCAGGTATAATGTGACGCAGGACTTTACAACGTGACGTATCTCCCTAGATGCGTCATGTTGTAAATGGGCAGCAATAAGGCACAATGTCTATGTCGCGCTGCCTCAGAAAAAGTGACACAACTGCGGAGCAAAAGTGTTGCAAGGGGCTTGAAAATCTGCCCCTAGGTGCATACCTTTCTAATTCTTGATCTCCAAGAATGAACATTTCAGCCCCCCAGATGTCATATTTAGAAAGGGCAGGTACTTCAACAAATTGTCCGTGCATGCAAGAGAAACACTAATTTTAGATCTTCAACTGCATGGGGTATATTTCAGAAGGAATTTGGACAAGAAATGGACCAGAATGCCCATAGGGAGTGGATATTGTAAGGATTTAAAGGATGCGGTCATTGGAGGCAAACCAACATTCAGAGGAGGGGCTTAGACCAGAAAGGTAAGATGATGAGAGTTCACTTTCAGGCTTGATAAATGATATGGTATCTAGGTCTGGCATTAGAAAATAAAACATGAATGTTCTGATACTTATCCCAGATGTGTGACCGTTCAGCAAGTCAATATCATCCTAGTTAGTCTGTGATTATATAGAATTATTAAGAAGAGTTTTTCATTAGTATTATTATCTGTAAATTGGTTTAATCTTCCACGAACAACTCACCCACGTTAAAATATTATCTGGAAAGTCAAGCAATTGAATTAACTGCGTGTCATTTAACTGTAGAGAAATCATCTTATTGCACGGAAAGTTGGACTCGGCAACTGTAATATTTGGTCATGTGCAAATATACATGCCCGAAGCATGACTTTTACTCTGGCAGATTACATTCAAATTAGATTCATTAGGTTCTCAATACTATTTGTTTATGTTCACATCTCTTTGGCCATGTAAACTTGTGGGGCTTCCAGTCAAGTCATTTAAGATTTTTAGAATATCCACGGTTTTAGAAAACTGGCCCACTTTCTGATGGGAGGGAGATGCATTACCTGTCAGAAACTCCAAGCTAGGTGCGGCCACAGCAGTACTTTTTTTCTATGGATACCTGCAGATAACGCATCTAGTTAAGAAATGTTCTCTTGTGGCTAATACGGGCCCATCTCCCCTTACGACTGCTCTCTTTGGAACAAAGTTAAGGGGGTTCAGTAATCGATATCGATTTCTGCGGAATCAAGGGGAAAGCCACTTAATGGAAAACGTTTTGGATAAAATCTCTGAGACTGCAAATTGCCTCTTTACTAAGGCTGAGTAGCAGATGATATCACAACTCGCCTACAAGTCTTTAAAGGTGGCCAATTTCAAGCGTATGTCTTTCTTGTCATGTTGGATGGCTTATTGTACTCTGAAAGATCTCCAAAAAACATTTCCTGACTTGGAGGATAGATGTTTTCACTGCCAGCAATTGGGAGCAGGCAATTGCCGTCATATTTTTTTTGCCTGTCCCTATGTTTACCCAGTTTTGGGAGGCAATATTTGGGGCTCTTAGTAATGGTCTGCAAATTCAACTTGAAACTGAGGCTGCTGTGGCTCTTTTTGGCATGTCCAAACTAAGTCAAAATGTCTTCAAAGCAAAAAAAGTGTCAGGAAGCTTTTATTGCAATACCCTCTTTAGTGGCTTAATCGTTGGTTCTGCAGAATTGGAGTATTTCTCGAGTACCCCCATATGAACAATGGTATAATAAAATGACTCATACACAGAAATTTGAAGAAGCCTATGCAAAAATGGTGGGAGCAACTAGAAGATTTGACCGGGTCTGGACATATTTTGAGGGAGTAGATTGAGACCCGATGTAATTATTGAGTGATTGGATGTTCTTGTCTTTGAATCCTTGAACTATATGAACAATACAGATTTCCTTTCCCTATTATCAGTATATGCATTGTTACAGCTATTCTCAGCACTTCACACTTTATTATGTTCAAGAGAGACTAGGTAACACTAAATTGAAGTTATAAATATAAATTAATTCTTTAATTTTATTTATGAACTATACCTATTTTCACATTGTTAATACAATTCTATGATGCAACACATGTTTGTGTTTGCTATTCAAATAATAAAAAAATACATCTCACTGGGCTACACCAGTGTCTAATCACTGTGGATTCTGCATTTATGAATCAAACAGCTAATGAAGAAACCTTTTAAATAAACTGACACTGCTTGTTAGGCCTGTATAATTTTTATAGGACAAATTACCTTTGCGATTTCTTCCTGGAATGCCAGTAGGTTCAGGTAGGAAATGTTGACCATATCAGGACCATAGGCCACAGTAACCATGCGGCTCTCGAGTCGACCTCCGAAGTTTCCCACTTCCAGTTGTTCTCGGACTTTTGGATCCTATAATACAGAATAAAACAAATGCACTGGTTAGATTGATCTAATAAGTGTGGGATACAGAGTCATTTCAAACTAGCTGCACCCTACCACAACTAGTTCAAACTTAAATTCAACCTATTGTTGCCGCCAAGGGTTTGATGTACGTAACTATTTTGTAGTCATAAAGGCTGCGGTTTGAAAAACATGCAATGTTTGTGAACTGAAGAATAGAATTTTACTATGTACTAATCTCAGGTTCAAAGATGCATGTTGTAGGCAACTCTTCCACATTGCAAATCGGTATGAGATGTATAAATGTTTGGGACCATATACTGATTGCAAAACATTGAAAAAGGTGACAAACCAGTCACAAAAGGCAGGAAGTTCCCTTGGCCTTCCTTCCCTTCAGTGAATATTTAAGAAACATGTAGGGAGTAGGTAGTGGTCCAGGAGACCACTGTCAATTCTCAAACAAACATTAAAGCAAAGGTCAACATTTTCTTTAAACAGAGCCTTAATTCCTTTAAGGAAAATGGAAAGTATTTAAAGAAAAACCTCATGCTGGTAAACTGACTTAAGCTGACCACCATACCTGTGATTGTGAATGACCATAGTAAGTTGCAAATTGCAAACTGCCTAATGACTATTCATAATTCAAAAAGTCAGATTCCAGTCAAAAAATCTCAGTGTGCAATTTGCAATTACTTTTAGCAAATGAAATTTGTGTACATAAGGCACTAAGGGCCAGATGTACGGCCCGTTTTTGCATTCACAACAGGTTTGAGACCTGTTTGTGCATGCAAAAACCTATAGGGCCATGTACAAACCCTATTTAGCGAGTCGAAATGTATGTGCGACTCTCTAAATAGGATTTGCATCTCGCAATTAGGAAGGGGCGTTCCAAGGTCATCCCTTCCTAATTACGACTCGTCATCCTATTTAAGAATGGGACATGGGATAATGGGATAGATCTTGAAACCCATTATAATAGCAGTCATTTGTATCATTGTGTTATTGGGAGCCATGAAAGCTTACAAATGGCAAAAAGCACATCATCATGAAAACTCCTTGAAGAAAGGAGAGCAGCAGTTAGAACGACTGCAGGACAGTCATTATAAGCATTTGAAGGGGTTAGAAAAATTCAGACAGGGACGGCAAGCCACAACTTCTGTTTAGGTCGATCTCGTCTGCAAAGAGAAAACTGTAAGAGAGGAAGATGTTGGTGTTATGACACTAGTCATAAGAGGGGGGAACTGATTGAGTGCTTACAACACTCTAAACTATATGGGTGCATTATACTCATGGTTTGAAGGCATTTGCTAATATTTGTATTGTGTGCCATGTATTATGTTTATCAAATGCATTCATTCAGCATCCTAAACATAGAATTGTAATATGTATCTTCAAGTAGTATTTATATGTATTAGAGACACTATCATTCCTTTAAGCACAACGTGCAGGGTGACATTATATTCATCTCGATGTAACTGTGTGTTATTTAAATTGCCTGTACAGTATGCCCAGAGCTGCAGGTTGTTGACAGTTATGAAACCCTTGATAGCTAAAAGAAATAATTAAATGAATTGTTTGTGTGAATGAGAACAGTATGCTCTCATCCCTTTGCAGGTACAAGAATTCAACCTTGTTATTCTTAGTGTAAGGAGGTAACCGGAATGTCTTTGAAGAGTCTGAGAAGCGGGAAGGGAGATTACCTTCTGTGCCTGGCCTATCTGCAGTCCAAGGCCACTCAAAGAAAAGAAGAATTCATTAAAGACGCAATGGAAATCTACTACTAACATTTGACAGTGAAATAATTTTTCATGTGATACATGTAGGAGGGGGGTTGAGTTAGTCATATTTCTATTTTGCACAGAGACAGAGAGATCAAATTTCTAGATTTTCGGAGGAGAAGGAGCATCCTAAGAGTGAGCTCCATAGTTTTAAGCTATTTTGACCCATTTGACGTGTGTACTTCTCAGGAAGTCTACACGTGCTGACACCTTTGGGAATTGAGATAGGGGAAGCAGCCAGGAATATTACCAATAAGAGTAGTGTAGGGAAAGATAATTTATGCTTTTCTTCCTAATGAAAAAGGATTTACATTCTGCCTCCATCTTGGGGTGTATCTAGGTTCTTCAATTTATCACTTTGTGCCTGCAATGCCGAATTATTTATATGCGTAGATTTGACTCTGTATTGATTTTTCTGTACCTATATTCACTAATTCTCAGATGAATGTGTATCCAATTATTTTTGGGTTTATAATAAAATTCTTAAATTAGAATTCAGAGTATGTGGTCTTTTAAACATGACTGGGTTGTAAGTATAATTTTGAAGTGTTTACTCCCCTCAACCACTTTCAGCAGGCAAATAAAAGACCATCAGTGCTAAATTTGGAAGGGAAGGCAAGGACTAAATTTAGCATAATCAAAACTAAGCAATTACACTGCTTTGAGTACTCATCTATTTTCATGCCATTCTTGGTGTAACTCTTTTAAGTTTCTTTTCTTGTAGCAGAAAGCAACTATTCATGTAGCTCGTCTTTAGTGAATTCCTTCCTTTATTTTTCTTCCCTTGGATTGGATCAGCACAAAACTTTACATGCTAAACCTAAACAGATACTACTTTTTGAGAATAATTGTATAGATTCAAACATGGTGCAAAATAAAAATGGACTCACATTAGAAACTTTAACCTAACTATAACAGGAGAGACAATATTGGTTAATCTGTCATATGTATATATTACACAGTGGCTTTCACCACTGTTTAGTTATGGTTTAGAAACACTTTCCATTGAAAATGCAATTTATATTTGAATTGGAAGAACTGAAACTACATTTGCATAGCGTGTATTACCCCTGACAAAGGCATTGAAGCACTTTCCGAGGCCTACAACTTTCATTCCATTGGACAGACCTGTTCCAATTTTACACTCCCTTGGCATATGCAAACTTGTTAGACAGCAGATATTTATTCAGAAAGCTGGCTCGTGACTGGTGGAAATCTGTTCAGTAGTTTTTGTCTTGAAAAATATGACATGTGGGTTTGAATGAGTTAACAGTTTTGTACATCTTGACAATTAAAAATGCATTTATTGATTTGCTTTAGAAGCATTTCAAGAATATGCATGACGATTGGCAGCTGCTTAGAATGTTAAACCTATTGTTGGCATGTTCAATTTCATGCTGATATATAATTAAAAATGTGACCACAACGTTGTTCGTTTTCCAATAACTTTGGCACAGTGTGAACATCTGCACTAAGATGTTTAGAAGAATGAGTTTGCCAAGATTTTTCCGAATCTATTGGGGCAAAGTCAAGGTGGAAAAATAAAATGAACTGTGCCTAAAATAACTGTGGCACTGCTAATGAATCAGAAAGAAATCAGGCAGACCATTATCAAGCTACATCTAGTGCTGGTATTTGATTATTCATGCAAATTAAATATGAGGAGAGACAAACTAAAAGCGGTTAAAACATTATTGATTTGTTGGTAAGTTTCAAATTGATTGATGGATCTGCACAAAACTTGGCAAATATTTAGCATGTTTACCTTACTCTTGGTCTTCTGAAGTACATTTAAGTCAGTCAAGGGGATCAAATTGAAATGGTGCGTTAAAGAGCGGTCATTTGATAATAGGGCAGCATTATATGAATTCAAACAATATTTGGCAGACTTTAATCAGGTTTAGCTTTCTGATGGCATGCCAAATTCTGGTCATCTCCATAAAGGTAGGGCAAAACAACGAGGGTCAGTAAAAGTTTCTTTCACTCATAACTTTGGCACTGTTTGAAGAATCTGCATGAAATTCATCAGACAACAAATTAAACCCAGTGCCAAAATATCAGGTTTAATGCACATTGGACAGATGGCAAAGTTAAAAGGAAGGGACAAAAAGACAAGGGCCTGTGGCCAACCTCTGCTGCACACAGCTGAATGCCATGAATAGCAGGAGAGGGTCACCCATGGGGTTTGGGAGCAGTGCTTGTCAATAGGCCATATGTAGCTCAGGACAGAGTTCTAGCAACTGAATACAGTAGGTTGTACAAAAATAAATATTTACTGAAAAATACAGTTAAAGGCTAATTATGGTTCAGTGAACAAACAACTGAAAAAGCCCTAAAATTTGGCAAATATGGAATGCAATGCACAATCCACACCATAACTCGCACCCATCACCACTTTGCTGATGTCATGTGGGTAAAAAAAGAAGGTGAAAGAAAAGGGAAAACATGGCAGTACATCAGTGTGTGTCTGTCTGCCTGTGTGTGTGTGTGTCTGAGTTCTCCATATGTGTGAGTTGTGAAACAAACTAGGTTATTTACAATCTACCAAAAGAAATCAAACAAATATATATAATACTTGGTCTCAATTTATTGACACACTCATTGAAACAGAGATGAATATACTAGACAATAAATTACGTCCTATCATGCTTAATAAGTTGGCTAATGAATTTTCATTGGTAAACCTGCTTTCTACTTTGCTGGTGTAAATAATGTTGTTTATCCAGAAGGCAATACATATATATGATCCTCATATACGAATGTAGAAATTATTTTCTGCATACTTTGTGTTTTGCCACATTACACCAATATATATATAGATGCACACCAGAAATGTAAGAGATATATATAAATTAGTGTTAAGTCTGGGCCGTTTTAAAACATGTCCTGAATATATTTTATCACTCTTGTGTAAACACAGACAAACTTGCACTTTCCATTAACTTATGTCCTGGAAAGCACTAACCCTCATACTTCATTATTGTTGATTGTAATTTTATAACTTTCTAAATCCAGTGCGTAATTTGTAAAACAATAAGTGCTGGTCCCCAAAGTTGTGCTCAGAAGCCCGCTGTCAGCATTTCCAATGTTCAAGGTGCTGAATCCTAGACTGTGTAGGCTTGATTCCACCTCATGCCTGTTTAATGCACCACCAGCTACTCCCTGCCCCTCTATCTCACTCTTGCTGTTTCTTTTGTAGCCCTGCTTTCTTGTCTTTCTTCCCCAGTTTCTTCCCCTTTTTATACCCTATTTTGTGTTTTTCTGTCTTTCCCTCTAGATCAAAGACTAATGAGGACAAATAAGTGATGGTCCTCAAAAAATGAGTGCTGTGGAACCTAACTACAACCACCGACTCAGATTTAGCTCTGGCTAAATCCTTGTAATAATATGTGTTGATGTTGTATCTGCAGTACAATATTACAATTGCGTATATTTCTGATAAAGGGAACTATACTTTCTTATGAAAATGTTTTCTGAGTGATGCCATAATCTGAGCTCTTTTAACACAGAGTGAGGCAGCTATCCTTCATTGTCCAAAGTAGCTAATTTCAATCAAGGGAGGCATCACATCTCAACAGAGTTTTAGTACATGCTCATAGCATGTGCAGTCCACAGACTCAACATTTGAGGTCATCACAGCAGTCTAGATCAAGCAAGTAGACCCACATTGACGTACACTCTGACACCCTATAAAATCCTGATATTCCATTAAAAAGGTTGCAGAAGTGGGGCAGATGTTGCTTCATTTAGGACTCAGAACAAAACGTCATTACATGCTGAGAAACTGTGAGGAGATTATGCTGGAATCTATCCCTCGCAGATACTTACATACACATGTACATGCAAAGACACACACAAACACCTATCCCTTTTTATCACACCATCTTCTTGACCTGCTGGTGCATTGTTATAGGGATGTCGAAAGGCATCTCCCTTCCATCCCACACTCTTTGAGGAAAGTCTGACCTCCAGTATATGGAACGCAGTCGAGGCGATGAGCCGGTTCCAAGGAGCTTCGAGGCTAGAATGTGGAGTCCAGCATCATCATCCAAACTGCAGTTGATAAGAGATGAGAGGGCCTTCGCTGATGATGCCTTGTGCAGTGGTGGTTCAGATCTGGCTGGTAAGATGACAAGGTTCTTTGCAATGGGTCCAATCCATGCAGCAGCAGTGATGCATCGGTTGTGCTCGGGTTTGCTCCTTTTAGCAAAACAGATGCATCAGTTCTGCTCAATCTACAGAGGGTGGCAGAGCACATTAATCCCACTTCCTGGGGTCCATATCTGGGGTGGCACGCAGAAATGGCAGAGTCCATGTGCAGGTGCCCGAGTGGTGCAAGCTCCAGAGGCTTTGGATCAGGAGGCCAGCTAATTAGCCCTTGGAGTCACTCTGGGTTCAAGAGATGAATGTCTAGTCCTTCACACCCAGGCAAGGCGGTAGTAGGCAACAGGTGAGCACGTTAGGGCAGCAGCCCTTCAGAGCAGTAGTCCAGCAGAGTGGCCGTCCTTCCAGCAGCACAGCAGACCTTCTTCCTGGCAGAGTATCCACAGGTCCAGAAGTATACTGAAGAGTTGGTGTCTGAGGTCCAATATTTATACCTCATTGGGCCTCTGAAGTGGGGAGAAGCTTCTAGAGGCATGCCTTTCAGGTGCAGAGGTGCCCTGCCTTTCTGGCCGTGGCTCAAGACTAACCACAGAAGTATCCAGCCCTGTGTGTTGAGACTGGATAGATACTATTCAGGTGTAAGTGGGGCTGGGCCAAGCTCCTAACTCCCATCCTATCAGTGATGGCCCATCCAGTCACACCTAAGCTCCCCATTGTGCGTGGCGGTCTTAGAAGAAAACACACAGCCCAATTGTCAGTTTCACCCAGTCATGTGACCCGGAGACAGGCTGCAGGCAGCAAATGGTAAAGACAAGAAAATACCAACTTTCTTAAAATGTCATTTTCAAAATTGTAATTCCAAATCAAACTTCACCATAAGTTAGGATTATGTATTACAATTCCAGAGACACCAAACATGAACTTGTTACCTGTTCTGATTTGGAATTTATAGTTGTAGAATGTGATAAGGTAACTCCAATGTTAACCTATGGAAGTGGTAAGACTTGCAATAGTGTAAGATGAACTTAAAAGTTTATGCTCTACTTTTAAATACATTTAACCCTGCCCTCTGGGTTGTCCAGGGCCTACACTAGGGGTGATGTATAAGTATAAAAAAGGAACATTTGCTCCTGGCAAAAGGTTTATTTCGCCAGAACAAAATGTCAGGTAAAAACTGCACACACAGGCTGCAATGGCAGGCCTTAGACATAAATTTCTACTTAAGTGGGTGGCACAATCCTTGCAACTGGCCCACTAGCAGCATTTAATTTTATGGCCATGAGCAGAGGTAGTGTCACTTTACTTGGGACTTGCAAGTGAATTAAATATGTAAATTGGGTACAAGTCAATCTAACATGTTTTAACCACATCGCTGCTATTGATATTTTCCCCCTGTGCTGGGCCCCTATGATAACGGGTGTGGTCATGACGGAACCATTCCGTCATCAGCACAGCTCAACTGTGACTGATGACGGAATGGTTCCGTCACCAGCATCGAAGGGGTTAAGGAGAGAGCACAAGCACTTTCCTAAGCGATCAAAAACGAGGTCAGCAGCAACAGAAAGTCTGAAGGCAAAAAAGTGAGGAGAAAAACCATGCCAAGGATGCCAGATCTAACATTTATATATTTATTTAATTATTTCACGTATGGACTGTAATATGATTTTGTTTTTTGCACATGTACTGCGTTCATTTTTTTCTGTAGAATGCCTTTGTACTGTCTGCATAGCTACAAGAACTAGTCAGGTGTTCTGTAAAGAATGTAACTTATATAATAGGAATCAGATTGTTTTGACTTTGCGGGAGCTGAGTCACAGCTCACATCAAGAGTGCAGTCTCTTTCTTATGTTGCTTAATAATCCCATGTGTCCCTCCCTCCTTTCTAGTTAAAATGGCTGTCACCAACAGATGGCTTGAAAAGATGCTGCATGTCGCCTTGCCACTCTCATTCCCCTGCTGAAGTGGGCTAATTTAGGATAGTGATGAGGTATAAGGAAGAAAGTCATTGGCCATTCTCCACTGTTGTTTTTAGGTCTGGCCTAAAGACAGCTTAGGCTGTCTTCCCAGCCTTACATTTACAAAACAATATCATACAAACATTCATACAGATATAGATTTTCTCAATCAATGCTCTTTCCAAATTGGTCTGTTCAAATCTCACTCAAATAATGCTCCCACCACAGCACAATATATAGATTAATGTTTTCAATTTTGTGTCAATCTGCCCAATACATTTTCACTTTTCAACTCTTTAAAATGTACATTTATTCACTTAAGTATTTATTTAATTTACATATTTAATAATTGTAACATGGTTTATTGTGTTTGCACTTTTACTGTGTGCATTTTTTTTGCAGAATACCTTTGGAATGTTTGCCATGCTACAAGAGTCAGATATTCTATAAAGAATCATACTTACATAATAGGAATCATATTGTTTTGACTTTGTGGGAGATGAGTCACAGCTCACATCAAGAGTGCAGTCTCTTTCCTCTGTTGCCGAACAATGTGTCCCTCTCTACTCACCCCGTATTCTTCTTCTTGGGCAGAGACGAGTTACGATGGCTGTCACTAATGGATATCAGGTAATCAAGGTGCATATCACCTCAATAACCTCATTCACCAGTGGAAGTGGACTAATTTAGTATACTGCTAAAGGATAAGGAAGACAGTCATGGGCCATTCTTCCCTGTTGTTTTCAATAGGTATGGCCTAAAGACAGCTTTAGCATTCTTGCCTGCCTCACATTTTCCATGAAATATCATACAAAAATGCATAAGTAGGGGTTCTCAATCAACACTCTTTCGACATTGGTCTGTTCAAATGTCACTCAAATAATGCTCCCCCCATCACAGCACAATATATGTCAATAGACCTGCTGACTTCAGTAATTGGATGCCTTTACTTTGAGCAACTTAATTTTCCCCTTGCCCATTTATACATAGACCTAAAAAATAGTTTCCCAAGAATTGGACTTTTTAGACACCTGTACTTTCCAGATCCAACTATTCCCTATGTTTAGTAGGGTCTCATCAACTGTTTTGATAACACTCAAACATTAATTGTAAGTTTCAGTTTTGACTCATTACTGTCAACCAGCTTTGGTACATTTATTTATACTATAGAAAACCAAGCATAAAGCATTATAGTAGCAAGAGTGAATAGGCAACTTTCTATGTTGAAGCCACACCCATCAGCTTTAAGACTGACATCACTAGCAATTGTATCTGACGTGAGAGGGATCTATAGTAATGACTTGAGCAGCGTTGCATATCTTGCACGTCTTTCTGATACACTGGTGTTGCAGTAACATGTATTCATTTTGTGTAAAAATTCCAGGATGTAAGAATCATCCTAGAATAGTTATGCTATTAATGTTCTCCATAGGGGTGCTTTCCATCTCTATTGCACTCTTCTATGAGGAACTCTGTTGGTGCTATAGTGCAACGGAAGCTTTCCAATGCCATTCCAATCTTTCGTGAGGTCCACTGCCTTGGTATTCTCCTTTGAAGACAGTAGTGTGCAGTGCAGTGTGGCAAGCTTTTAATCTCCATTGTGCTCTCTTCTGAGGACATCTGTAAGCTGCATAGTGACACCAGATTTTCAGCGCTTATTCTGTGGAAAACTTGGACTTGGATGTAAGGCAATACTGTATGCATTTCCTGTAGATGTCGCCTTTGTCTGTGTGAACTTATGCCTTTTTTTATATGGTGCAAATTTGGTTTCGAATGTATACAGAATAAATACAGAGGTAGCATAAGTCACTCCTCAAAAGTCTATGTATGTATAGTGCAAGAAGGACGGATTTCTTATCTTTTTGGTCAGGTGCTGCTGTTCCAAGGTATAGTTATTAACAAAATATTGCACGCAATGGAATGCTGAGAAAACTATGAAATTGATGAAATATTAAGTGTTCACTCAGGAAGACCAGTTACACTCAGAAAGTGCTGGAAACCTATGAATTTGCTGCCCCCTCCTACTTCTATTGGCATTATTCTTTAACAAAAGACTGTTTAAAGCAGCTCCAGTTCTCTCTTACCCCTACATTATAATTTTATATGAGCATACATGTCTTCCATTGAGTGCACCTCTAGTCCTCAATCTTATGTAAGGACATCTGTTGGTAGTATAGTACAAATGCAGCATTCCATCTCCATTGTCGTCTTCTGTGACGTTTTTTGACTACATAGTGCAACTTAAGTTTTCAAGTATTCTGCCTTGGGGACATCTGTTGACTGTATAACACAACTGCAGCTTTCCAGGTCATAGTTTGGTTGTCAATAGAATGTAATGGCGCTCTATGTTAAAGGAGGGCTGGTCTTTTACATCTTTGGGTTGTGCAGAGACACACGTGTCCTACTCTCTTGATGACAAAAGAAAAAAATAATTCCTGCTGCAGAGCAAAACAAACAAATTGCTTTGCATATGCAATCCATGAATGAGATAAAGAAATGTGTGATAACAGAGTCTGCTTTTCAGATACAATATAGTTCCATATGCATTCCATGAAAAGCAAAAGGGCGCATCTAAGCAGATAGAAAGATGTAAGAAGAAAAAGCAACTGTGTGATGATACAAAATGTGTATAACAATGTCTCAAACCAATAGTGAAAAAAGGCCGACTTGAAACCCCTTTTATAGGTTTGGAATATATAGTAAATAGAAAGCACTTGCCAAAATTGTACAAGCACCATTACACACCAAACCTAACACTGGTGAAAGTACTAAAGAATAGACACAGCAAGGCCAGACCTATTGGCTTGGCTACTGCTTGTTTTTTTAATGCTCATCACCAAGCATGTAGGAGTAGGTCTGGTCTCTCCAGCCTGGTGGTCCACATTCCACGTCTGAGAGACAGTATGCTTTTGTAACGATGAACAGCCATTAGTATGCGGCTGTTTGTACGCATGCCATATCGTCATATATTCTTTTGTAACAGGAACAGTGTGACCACCTTGGATCTTCTCTCTGCAGGTCTGCTGGCGTTTTCCATTTAAAATCCACCCTGGAGGGGAGAAGGCAGCAATGCCTCCGCTATCTAAACACATGAGGGTTTCTTTTACCAAGAGTTCCTTAATAGGCGCGCATCTGTAAAGATGAGTGCCAGATAACCAACATCGTGAGGTCATTTAAAAGGTGTTTAGCTTATTTTCAAGATTGCAATTTGTAAGTTATTTAAAGCTGGCGTGTAACACTTGCTGCACATTGAAAACGTGCTTGCCAACTTTATCTGGCAAAAACGTGGTGGTTTGATTCTTCGGGTTTCAAAACCATTAGCATACTAATTGCACTGCATTGTAATTGCATTTGTGTACTATTTCATGCCTCTGATAAAGCACTAAATCACATTTATAACCCCGGAATTGACAAACCGTGTTCTTTGCCCCTAGAATAGCATCACAGGAAAAACGACATTACATTAAACTAATTGGAGTAGCACTTATGAAAACAATGCTTCGTAGATGGAGAGCTAAGGTGTGAATCCCAGGGTGCTTGATGACGTGAAGCAAGTTGGTCGCCTTACTTTAGCAGTTCAGTGGCTGTTGTCTTTTTATCCCCCTGCATGCGACATGTTTGACAAGTTTCTTGTTAATTAAGCAGGGAAGGACCAGGAGCGTTAGCTGGGTTGTAGTGGGGGTTATCATGGAAGTATCCTAATGGGAATCTATATACGTTATTAGATTTCTCCTTGAATGTATTTTCTTTATTAACGTGGTTCCATAATGTATCCAAGATAAATGTGAGAGCTTGTACAACACATAATTTGTGCGACCTGAAATAAATGTGATATCATAAGTCAGAGGTCATGTGACGCCTCTTCTTGTGACGTCACGGAGTAAACCGTCATCTACCTCACCGATGCCACTGCGCACTGACTCTTAGCGCCTAGTTAGCTGTTAATGGTTGAGACTGTGGGATTTTTTATGTTGTGCAGTAACGGGAGGGGTGAGCTGTTGTAAGAAAATCTCCGCCCTACTGTAAATTCAAAATATTTGCAGTTTTCTGAACCTTTCACCACTGAGGCGTATGTATTCACCTCAGCCTTTTGTAAATATGCTCTTTATTTTAAATAAAAAATTACTGAAATATAAAAAAAAGCATACACTTCCCTTGTTTTCATAGTGCATGCATAATTAAGCCAAGGCCCACCCCTGAGGGCAGGACTAATGCTAGGTACATAAATATTTTTGTTTGCATATTCTGCACATGGGATATTAGCCCTGGACATTAGAGATGCCATCTTCCATTCAAATAGGGATGTATGACGTTACAACGCATACTTTTACCACGCATACCTTTACAACGCGGTATTTACAACGAATACCGTTACAACGCATAGCGCTTAGAGGTGCTGGATAGTGGTAAGTATAATTTTCTATTACAACTCCAGTCCCCGTGGACACTAGGGAAGGTGTTGGATAGAAAATTAAACTTATTCCCTATCCTAGAGCGCCCCCCAGCGCAATGCGTTGTAATGGTATGCGTGGTAATGCCTGCGTTGTAATGGTAGTGCGTTGTAAAAAATGCGTGCTAAAGTTTGTATACCATTAGATAACCTCAACACATGGATCTAAAGCAGCCTCTTTACATTAAATAGTATCATTCCGAGCTTCTAAACAGTGGCAGCAATTAATGACGCTGGATTTGTAATTAGCATCCGAACATATTTGATATTTATTTTTGATATAAAGGCCCATAAAATTTCTAAACTTTCACACAACGCAGCAAGGGAACTTGTTGCATTGTGTTGCGTGAATAGAAGAGAACATAAATCAATATATTTACATAGGTTTGCCTCACTTCTGCTCTTTCCTTGAGCTGTCGAACTTGTGGTAGCTCCATGCCAACACAGGAACCTTTGCGCCTCGAGGCGAGGGTGCCTGCGCTGTGGTCACTATAGTTTTTGTGCAGGAAGGCATATCAACCCCAGATTAGTAAATCTGGGCCTATATTTCAAATTCTCGCTATATGGTTCCACTGATGTAACATTTCTTCCAGGGTTGAAAATACTGATGAAATCTGTAGTATGTGAATATCGAAACTAAAACACGCCCTGTTACTGCGGCAGTATCGTGTTTAAAACAGTTATTTATAGACAGGTTGCCCTAATCCAACCCTGGTAGAAGCCCGGTGGCGGTATTTAAGGCTCATTTGTCTCAAATTCAATGTCTCTTCTACACAAGGTCTAATTAAGCTCTGTAAATAACCACCTGATGAATTTGCCTGTTATCATTTGTATAAATTCTTAAAGAGCTTCTTAAAGTTATTTTAAAGTCTGTTATGATAAATGTTTTAAAATTATAAATGCTCAAAGCTGTTTTTAAGGGTATTACGATCAAAGTTTTAAAACTATATCTGTGTATTCGTTGACCTCATGAGAGGTCTATACCAAATGAATTTGAAAATTGAAAACAGTTAAATGTACTGGAGTTTATAGTTGTGAGTCTGTTCTGAAATCGAGGAGAGATGCAGAATCCTGTACTCATTTCCTGGACTCCAGCACTGCTGGCAGAGGCGAAAGAGCATCATACAATAGCCACTGACTGTTTCCTTTTCAGGTAGTCAGCAAGTCTTGTCAGAGAAATGAACCGAGCAATGCGCGGGTCCTCTCTTTATTGGAAGTTCGTTTGCAATTAGCTTTTTTTCTCAGAAAAAGACTTTAAACAGTCCTTGCTGGCTCGGTGGCACCCACTTTAAAATCAGAGTGAAAGAGTCATTAAGTGCGATGGACTGCTGTTCTGAGCAGTTGCCTTTATAAATGACTGCTCTCGGTTTAGGAGTTTATTGAACGCAGGGAATCCACCGCCATATTTTCTCTTCAAAAGGAAAACAATGGAACTAATCTTGCGCTATTGACTCCCAAGTAAAAAGAAAGAAAAGTGAAAGAGGGTCGAGAGAGAACTGCACAGGGAACCAATGCTCCATACATATGGATCTGTCAGCCATAGTAAGTTAGCCTTAAGCAATAACACACAACCCAGCAGGCAGACAACACAAACTGCTGACTGAGCTTCCAACTGCTCACTCGGGTGCACACACTTGCTTCATTAAGCAAAGCTAAAAAGATGCACACCACAGATCTCTTTTGCTCCACTCATGACGATTACTTACAGTCAAAGGGGTAGATTAATTATTATTTGGTGCTATACAATGCAGCAAACAAAGCTGTGCAAGGGGGAGGAAACAACACACTTCCATATTTATTATAAAAGGCCTGCTGCTGCTTTCATCCCAAGCGTTGGTGCACAGACTAACTAGTGTCACACAAAATCTTTGCACCGTAGTTCAGATACGTGTTTGTGTGTGTGTGTGTGTGTTGTGTATGTGTGTGTGCATGTGTTTGTGTGTGTGTGTGTGTGTGTGTGCTGTTGAGTATAGGTTTAGTACTGGAAGCCAGCTGCGGCCGGTAATGGGAGTACCTGCCGGGTGGTGACGTGGGGAGTGGGAGGGGCAGGGTGGGGGATAGTAATGTATGGATTACGTTGCGCGCACTGCATCGCATTTGGTGATGCAGTGCACGCAACGAAATCCGTTTTGTTTATTTATATGTTTACTTACCTGTGAAGGTCGCTAATCCATACATTACTAGCCCACCCTGCCCCTCCCCTCCCCACGTCACCGCCCGGCAGGAACTCCCACTACCGGCCGCTGCTGCTGGAAGCCTATCCCTCCAGTAAAATGTCCTATGCCCACACAAATGGTAAAACAATCCACATATTGCATGTGTTGTTCAATGCATCACACATGCAAAGTTTGTACTGTGTGGAGAAATACGAACATTTCTCCAAGTTAGAACCTGATTCAAAGTGGCGTTACTTGTTGACACAAAGTCCCATATGACTATGATAATAGATCTCGTTTTGCATCAAAAACTATAGGTGCTTCTGCTGTAATGCTCTGGTTCCACCAAATTAACACTGTCTTGATGCAAAGTGGTCCTAAGCAGACAAAGTGCCCTGAAAAAGGGCACCTTTCGAGCACAAAATAACTTTTAACCCCTTCGATGCTTGTGATGGAACGGTTCCGTCACGAGCGCCGGTTGGGCTGTGCTTATGACGGAACCGTTCCGTCACGGCCACGCCCGTTATTTAGAACCTTCAGCACAGCGCGAAAATTTGCGCCGCGCTGAAGGTGTTAAAAGTACATACACAAGCAAGAGTTTGTGCCGCATTGTCTCACTTTGCATGACTTTAGACCAGCATAAACCTTTATTGTCTTTCTCAGAGTATGGGAAACATACCTGTATATGTACCTTACCATTGTCTTGTATCACTCACAACCACATTATCAAACCCCTCTACACCTACCTATCCCAATTTGTCTTCCTCTAAACCTCCAAACATGGTCTCCTTTCACATAGCTCCCTTACTGCCCCAATGGCCCAACAGTGCCTACTTTAAAATGTAACTGCCCTAAACTGATAGACTATATCACCTGCCTTCTGAAAAATCCCTTCATAAACAGCAGTCTCCTATATGATAAGTGCCAATGGATACTGATGCAGTCATGCTCATGATTAGCAACATATCCAACATAACACTACTCTTACTATAGTGGGGTGGGTCTTTCCGCAGATAGTGTCAAGAATGACCTTCAGTAGGGCAAAATCAGAGATATGGCACTAAGCTTTCTAAACACAGGCACTAAAAGGCCAAGCAATTTGGATGCACTAAGTACCACTTAAGAACCCCAAAAACATAAATGTTGCACATATAGTGAAAAATGTACATACCATCAGTTTGAAACATGGGTACTCACAAACATTTTTCAAGGGGCCAAATAGTATGGTCTGTGGAGTGACCAAGGGTCACATTGATACCAGCACAGTGAGAGATGATGTGGGGATTCCGAAGGTGGGTATGGAAGAAGCGAAGGATGTATATAGTGTGCACAGTGAGTCATGAAGTTATTTTGAGGGTTTCATTCCATACTGCCCTCTAAAGTATTCCCTATTCTCTAGAAGAGTCATAAATTTGAAAAATACTGTTTCATGCTGTATCTGAGTAGTTATCGCCAACCGCATCCTGGGTAAGCCTTCTCATTTTTCTATAGCTACCTTTGCAGATTCAAATGCACACACAAAATTACTTGATTATTGAATTGGAATGACATAGAATGTTAAGCTTCACAGTTTCCCTGTGCCTTAATCTTGATATGCTATGTTAAGGTAGCAAGTACTATATAACAAAATCCACAACAAATACGCCGCCAAAAAGGTGTGCAATTCATTGAGGTGGGCAGATACAAACACACAACCTCCACCTTTAGACACAGGACAGTGTGAAAGTTTTTGCCATGTCAAAATGAGACATGTAATACTAGTTTTATCACTTTACGATAATATGCTGGTTATGAAAACTGTATTTCAAGTCTGGGGAGGTTCCATAGGAGAGTGGCACATCTTTAGAGAGAGTAATCCCTGAGTCCCACCACTGGAATCCCTCACTCAAATTGTGGTGTAATGTTTTGTAATGAGCAAGATTGAAACTATGGAACCAGAAGGCATTTTTTTTTTAATTAATCTCGTCCACCTCTTGTGACAAATTGTAATTCCTTAGTAGTCAATTTCTGATATTTTGTAACTCTTTTTTCTTTAACATTGAACAGAGACGGGGGAGCAATGACGGTGTCAGAGTGAAGAGTGGTCGTCAATCAGCCTCACGCAAGACGCGTATGATTGGCTAGGCACCCTGCGATGCGCGTGTGGAAGCGCAGGCAGGCAGCGAGAAGAGATGCGCCTCCGACGAGTAGAGCAAGAACTTTTACGTAAGCACATCTTTGGAGATACCGTGCTGTGCCCCGCAATTTCCCAGTCCTGGATGGAAAATCCTCTTTGCTCGGTGTGCCTACCTGGATTCTAGCAGCGCTTTCCCTGGCCGCGTTTGCTGTCGTAGAAAACCTGGTCCCCTGCTCGAGACGTCTTTTCAGCCCTGAGAGAGGCGTAGGAGCACTGCAGAGGAGCCTCAACAGCCACATGGAAATGAGTGGCAGGGGAGCCAAGAGGGGGAGCAAACCAAAGAACAACACTGAACTCAAGGACAAGGCTCCTCCAGAGGGCAATATCGGCAGCAGCAGGACCCAACAAGAGGTTAGTGGCACAAGAAAGCAGCTGGGAAAACCCGGGGGGTGGGGGGGCAGGGGCAGTGGCCACCAAAGACTCTACCAGCATTAATTTCGCACCTATACTTGCAAAAATGTTTCAAGGGGCTAAAGGGCAGGCCAAACGACAGAACAATAGCTCCGGCGCCAGCACTAACAACGCCAATAATAAATCCACTCCAACTGCCCCTCCTGAGAACGCCCCCTTGGACCTGGTTCTAAGTCTAACTCAAACCCCCGTGCCTACACTAGACCAGAACCATGAGACTGCACACGAGACTGCCCCCACAGGTGTACTCTTGGGAGCTTTACCAGAAATTAGCGTCGTGGTTGCACCAGAAACAGCAGCTAGAGTAGAGGACTTCACCGCCCTAGCCAAAACTGACCAGGTAAACCAGCCAGACCCAATTGCCAGACACAACAACGGCTGTTCTGTTACACACGGGTCAGCAAACCCCGGGGTGTCCTCAAACACACCTGAGCCTGGCATTACTAATTATATTCAGGGCTTGGAAGCAGTTGCTGGCGCACAAGCACCATGGACTCCAGACACAGGGCCCGAGAACTTCTATTCTGTTTCTGATGGCACTGAGACATCTTCGGAGGAAGGGGGCTTCGATTCAAGCGAAGGCGATAGTGAAGAATTAGCCAACGACAATGGCACGGGCACGGTACAATGTTCTAAGAAGGCGAAAAGCAAAGGGAAAAGACGGAGTCAACTGAGATGGGACTATTCAGACTCACAGATGTCCTACGCCTTGGATGAAGACGAGTACACACACCTACCTAACTGGGACAAGATAAAGGGCGTGCCAACGACTACTGAGCCCTCATTGGCATCCATCCTAGCCTCCATCAAAGAATTTCAAGAAGAGGTACGGGCGGATAACCGTGCGGCAAAGGGTGCTGTCAGAAAAGTGCAAGGAGGCCTTAGACTGCTAAACAAAACATGCATGGACATAAGCGACCGTGTCTCCATTATTGAAGGGCGCACAGAATGTTCAGAAACTGAAGTCACTGTGGTCAAAAAACAGAGTGAAGCCAACACTGCTTGCCTGGTTGACGTCATGGCAAAACTGGAGGAGCAAGAAAATCGCCAGCGCTGGAACAACCTTCGCCTGCTTGGCATCCCGGAGGGCAAAGAGGGGGAGGACCTCAGAAGGTTCATCGTCAAGCTCCTACAAGAATCTTTCCCTGAACATTCGAACTGGGATTGGAACCGAGAAGTGCAAAGGGCCCACCGCTTTCCCTTCAACATTAGAAGACTACGTGATGGCAACAGAGGCACAAAAAGCGGACACCCAAGGGTGTTCCCAGAGGATAAAGCCAACCAAACCCGACAGAGGAGGCCCAGGAACCAGGAAAGAAAAAAACAGCACCCCCAGGGCCACCAAACGACAAGCACCCAGCCCAGAGGGAGGAGCCTCAGCAAGATCCCTGGGGCCGAACAGGAGCAAGACTTCAACCAAACCAAAACGGGCAGGGAAAGAAACAGAGACCAGAAACCCCAGGAGGTCAAAAACTCCACAGGGAAAGAAGCCACACACCAAAACAGGAAGGCCACCAAACCCAGAACAGCAGGGGCAGAGGAGGCCAACCCAAAGACCACAGGCCAGAGATTCCACCAGAAAGAACCAGCCAAAAGCTGCCCAACAAAAGAGAGGCCAACAAAGACCGGAAACCAACAATGAACAAGCCCAACAAGGGTGGTGACAGGGCCAGCGGCCACAACCCAGCTAAAAGGAAATGAAAGCCTGGCAAGCGGGACTCACCTGGAGCGGGAGCCAACCCCAGGAAGAAGGCCCCCACCCCAAACGTCTAGTACACCAGGAGACCAGCAGGAACACAGCAATTGCGGCACATCCCACCCGGCCAGGTTCGGGAAGAACCCGGTCAAGCAGGACACCAGCTCCAACTGGGACAGACTCCCAGCAAGCCCAGCAGGCCAGGAAAAAGCCCAGGGAAACCCCACGCCGCACAGACAGTCAGCCGGGCGAAGGGAGAACAAAAGCACCGCCACTCCAGCCCAGCACGAGCAGCACCCGCACACCACGTCCATTCTGTCGACAGACAGAAAAAAAGAACAGGCGGGATGCTGGGAGAGTACTGCTTATGTACTCCCGTTGATAGGGGCAGTATTAGGGTCCCAGAAATTTCTCTTGTTTTTTTCTGTCGGGAGATGGTTATCTCCACTTTGTTATGAATGGGACGAGGACATAAGGGACCTGGGGTTAATATGCAAGTTCAAGATGTGTGCTGTACAAAACCTCTTATGTGCAATTTAATAAGATATCATGTTGTTCCATGTATAATAATAACCAGGACCGCATAGACAGCGCACAGGACAACTGACTTGCCTTTTGGTTCACTAATGGCTTGATTGTCAGGGTGGAGAAGGCATGAATGTTTCTAAGTGCAAGGTGGAAATCTGTAACTTTTAATAAATGTCTCTCACCACACTGATATATAATCTGAAAAAATAATCCGGAAGGTTTCTGCATGTTAATGAAATACACTTTTTTTTTAGTCTTTGTCATGTTGTTCTGTGCTTATTTTACAATGTCTATAAAATTAAGGAGTTTCTAAAGAGAAGTGGTGCATGAAATCATTAGTGGTATATATTGCACTTTTCATTTACAGTGGAAAGTACAGAAGTAGCTAGCTGTCCATGTTATTCAAAAAATACCACATAATAATAACAGACAGATAGGCAGCTGAACCTCTCTGGCCTATGGCTCGAACTGAGTTTCTGGAAAGCAATAAACTGATAATGTGCATTTATATATATTACAGCTCTGGGGCAGTGATGCTGTGCTGCACACATAAATCACTTTAAGGCCGGACAACTCCAGCATTAAGATCCCCAGCAATACTGTGCTCAGTGAGCCTTTCAAAGCCCTGCTTTGTGTTTCAGGGTTGGCAAGTCACTGTCTGAGCTCTCTATGTATTATGGAAGATGTGGAAACGCACATGCTGCTTGAGCCTACCGGCAGACTGCATGACTACCATCTCAACTTGGGGGCTGATCAGATGAGCGGCTAAAGCATTAAATGGAAACAGTGCTCTGGAGTATGTCAGAAGCAGCTGCCGAGTTAAAATATTCATACAAATGCTGCTTGTGTTTAAAAGCCTCGTTCCCTAAGGAGGTTTTTTACATGCCCAAAAAGAAAACAAACGAGGTCGAGTCAAACTAAAGAAAAATCTTTAACGTGCAGTTCTCACAAATGTCAGGAGAGATCGTTTTTGGTGTGTTCGATTGGCGGTTTTGCTAAATTACAGGTAAATTGTGGGATTAATCAGTGGGCCAATTCGTAACATGGATTGTAGGGGAAGGTATACAATCTTACCTAAAATGTTCCTCTTATTTTAATGTGTGTGTCTTCTTCACAAATGTTTCTAGTTCATATATGAATTACTTACACAAGTCATCATTTATACATGTATATGCTTGTTGCCTTTTGTGAGATGGTGAATTATTAACTGAAGGGAGGACTAGGCATGGACACAGACAAAGATATAAAAACAGTGTCTTGTTAGGTGAGACAATGTTTACATGAGAATATCTGGGTTTATTTACCCCTGTAACAATGTCATCAAGTGATGAGCTTTTTCTTTTAAGAATGACTGGCATTAAGTAGCACCAAAACATCATTAATGTCATGAAATCATTCATAATTTTGTAAAATTAAGAAGCACTCAATGAAAAGAAGAAGACCAAAGTGACAAAACGTGCATAAGGAGATCTGGAGTTATGCATTATGGAAAATAATGTCAAAAACACCTATAGGAACTGTAGACATGTAAAAGTAAATGCTAGTTGTGTGCTTTCCCAAACACATACACTGGAGGCCACATTTGTACCAACATTTAAGACACCCCTAATCCACTTTCTCCTTCCAGAGCGATATGGTCGGGGAAGTTTTTAGGGCTGGAGGGGGATCGGTACTTTTTAGGGCTCGGGTTGTTATAAGGGCTTAGAAGGCAGGGAAGTTTTTAGGTCTCAGGGGGAGGTGATTGGTTTTCAGGAGAGAGAGGGTAGTTTTAGATCTCAAGGCAGGGTCTTGGGGGCCCATTTTAGTGCTCAGGGCAGGGGGCAGGATCATTTTTAGGGCTGGTGGGGCAGGGTAGTTTTTAGGGCGGGGGTCATGTAGGTTTTAGGGCTTAGAGGAGGGTAGGGTAGCTTAGTTTTTAAGGCTTGAGGGGGCAGGATAGTTTTTGGGGGGATCAGGTTGGTTTCAAGGAGGGAGGAGGATGGTTTTAGGTCTCAGGGCAGGGGAAGGGGTGGGGGGGGTTTGCATTTACCTGACAAGTCTTAAACACACATATGTCTTTGCCATACATGCCTTAATAATGCATATTTCATTGTAAAGGCATGCGTGGTAAAGGCATATGCGTGGTTCAGGCTTGCATGGTTAAGACTGCATGGAACTGACATGCGTGTTAATCGCATGAGTGGTTTTATCATAAAACCGTGCGGCAACATAGAACCCAGATCGCTCACACCTCTAAGAGGCTGTCCCAAAGGTGCTCAAGTGTTGTAAATACCTAGAACGTTATGTAGCGTAAAATGACACAAAAGACGAGAACAGAACATGATATAACAAACAATCCATCTCTGTTATTTTGTCCCAACTAGTGAATTTTGCAGTGGTGCTTTTGGCGCGCGTTCCCCTAAACGTGAAAAGTGCTGAAACGGATGCCTTTCATAACTACCGATATATTCTTTTTTTTTTTGAAAACCCAAAATGCAAAGATCACAATCGTCTACTGTACTTCTGATTTTAAAAGAAGATATTCAACACTATTATACGGTCATCTCAAATTTCAAAATGTCCCTCATTCTTCTAAGTCCTTACATTCATTTAATGCAACACAAATACAGAACATCATCCGCACAATGCCATTTTCCAATGTTATTATCGTGGCAACACAACTCAGACAAATGACAGTGCCCCGATGAAATTAGGAAAAGTCTCTAAGCTGAACATATCATTGCACTCATCTCACTGTTCTGCCAAGAGAGGTGAAGGTGGTTAAGTTATCTCGTTTTTGACTTTTTGTAGCAATGAGAGTAGCTCTTCTTAATCGAACAAGGGCCTGGTTTAGAGTTTAGCAGACGATTCATCACATCCCTTCCATCTTATTATAAGCGCAATGTATCCTAGGGGAATTCTAATAAGGCTGCCATTTTTCAACCAGCTTCTCATGGTTTTATTTAATTCACACATTGTAATGTATATATGTATTTACATTACACAAATAATATCCCATGAGAAAGTTAAGAAAATGAGGCAAAAACTAAATAAAACATATTTTTGGCCACAGGACTACTGCAAACTTCATTTCCTTTTTCACGTTTTGGGCCCTAAACCTTAAAGGGAAATTATACAAAGTACCCTGGGGTTGCAGAAGGTGTGTCTACCTATTGTTTATGCCCATGGGCACTTTGATATTACATATGGGCCTGCAGACACTTGTGAGATCAATTCTGTTAAAGGAATCATGACGGTGCAAGATGTGCGCTAGGACAATCACAATGAATCTTACTCTCGCTTGCATGGGGATATGTGTGTCCCTCGTGGGGGCACCTTAGGAGGCTATTGTGTAGGTCCCCGTGCACCCCCAAGCTACTCCCCTGCAGTAGGGTGCAGTAAAACACTGCACCTGACTGTCGGATGATCCCTGTTCCATTTTGAAAATGGGGCCAGTCCAGGGCTGTACTGAGAACCCAAAGCAGCCCTGGCAAATATTGTCAGACCAGCCCACGTATGGTGCGGCGAGCAAGACCACTACAAGGAGGGTGTTAAAAAATGGGATTCCTGATTGGCTGAGGTATGCACACAGGCCCGGCAGGAACCACCACTTTAATAAGGGTAAGCTAGATAAACACTAAATGATAAGCTGTGTTCACCCTCTGGTAGCTTTGCACAGAGCAGCCAGGCTTATCTAAAGAGGTAATATGTGAAGTATTTGTGCAACACACACACACACACACACAGTAACACAATGAATGCACCACAAAAGATTCCACACAGGTTTTGAAAAATAGATTAATATATAATAAATAAAATAAAGACCAAAATGACAAAAATCCAATGTATAAAAGCTGAGAATTTAAAAAGAATAAATGCAATAAAGTGCTTAGAATCCAGTAGCGCTAAAAAGGTTACTTTAGATTGCGCTGCACCAGAGCAAAGTCAAAATACAAGCTAAACTCGTTGAAACGCTGGCTGGCTACAGGACCAGCACAGTGCCCGGTTAAGAAAGTTCCTTTCCTGGTCACAAGCAACAAGATGCATCGATCCCATCCACGCAGTGAAGGCGATGCATCAGCTCCAAAGACGGATGTTGGCATCGAGGGATGCGCTGGTGTTTGCCACACAGTTGAGGGGATGTGTTGATCTCACTAAGCTGCAGCAGCATATGCTATCCGATGAGTCGAACTCAGGAGGCAAAGTACTGGTGCTAATGCGATGCAACTATTTTACACCCACACCCGGGTCAATGTGACAGTTCTGCTACCGGGAGACAGGAGGTGAGTCGAAATCTGTGTTACAAGTAACTGGGCCATTTCCAGTGAGCCAGACACAGGAGCATGGGTAGAGATTTTGATTTCCCTGATTCTCAAGCAACAGGAGGCGAGCCAACAAGACCTTGGAGATCACTTGAAGAGAAGACAGTCTAGCTCTCCTTTAGCATAGTCAACAGGCAACGGGGGAACGCCCCCCCCTGCGCAGGAACGTCTCCTTATGGTGCAGGGCTTTACAACGTGATGCATCTCCTAGATGCGTCACGTTGTAAATAGGGCGCATTGTTTGTGCTGCAGTTGCGTCAAATAAAGTGTCGCAATTGCGGCGCAAGGGCATCATAAATCAGCCCCCTAGAATGTTATGTAGCGTAAAATGACACAAAAGAGAACAGAACATGATATAACAAACAATCCATCTCTGTTATTTTGTCCCAACTAGTGAATTTTGCAGTGGTGCTTTTGGCGCCCGTTCCCCTAAACGTGAAAAGTGCTGAAACGGATGCCTTTCATAACTACCGATATAATCTTTTTTTTTTTTTTAAATCCCAAAATGCAAAGATTACAATCGTCTACTGTACTTCTGATTTTAAAATAATATATTCAACACTATTCTACGGTCATCTCAAATTTCAAAATGTCCCTCATTCTTCTAAGTCCTTACATTCATTTAATGCAACACAAATACAGAACATCATCCGCACAATGCCATTTTCCAATGTTATTATCGTGGCAACACAACTCAGACAAATGACAGTGCCCCGATGAAGTTAGGAAAAGTCTCTAAGCTGAACATATCATTGCACTCATCTCACTGTTCTGCCAAGAGAGGTGAAGGTGGTTAAGTTATCTCGTTTTTGACTTTTTGTAGCAATGAGAGTAGCTCTTCTTAATCGAACAAGGGCCTGGTTTAGGTTTTAGCAGACGATTCATCACATCCCTTCCATCTTATTATTTATAAGCGCAATGTATCCTAGGGGACTTCTAATAAGGCTGCCATTTTTCAACCAGCTTCTCCTGTTTTTATTTAATTCATACAATGTAATGTATATAACTATTTACATTACACAAATAATATCCCATGAGAAAGTTAAGAACATGAGGCAAAAACAAAATAAAACATATTTTTGGCCACAGGACTACTGCAAACTTCCTTTCTTTTTTCACGTTTTGGGCCCTAAACCTTAAAGGGAAATTATACAAAGTACCTTGGGGTTGCAAAAGGCGTGTGTACCTATTGTTTGTGCCCATGGGCACTTTGATATTACATATGGGCCTGCAGGCACTTGTGAGATCAATTCTGTGAAAGGAATCATGACGGTGCAAGATGTGTGCCAGGACAATCACAATGAATCTTACTCTCGCTTGCATGGGGATATGTGTGTCCCTCGTGGGGGCACCTTAGGACGCTATTGTGTAGGTCCCGGTGCACTCCCAAGCTACTCCCCTGCAGTAGGGTGCAGTAAAACACTGCACCTGACTGTCGGATGATCCCTGTTCCATTTTGAAAATGGGGCCAGTCCAGGGCTGTACTAAGAACCCATAGCAGCCCTGGCAAATATTGTCAGACCAGCCCACGTATGGTGCGGCGAGCATGACCACTACAAGGAGGGTGTTAAAAAATGGGATTCCTGATTGGCTGAGGTATGCACACAGGCCCGGCAGGAACCACCACTTTAATAAGGGTAAGCTAGAAAAACACTAAATGATAAGTTGTGTTCACCCTCTGGTAGCTTTGCACAGAGCAGCCAGGCTTATCTAAAGAGGTAATATGTGAAGTATTTGTGCAACACACACACACACACAGTAACACAATGAATGCACCACAAAAGACTCCACGCAGGTTTAGAAAAATAGATTAATATATAATAAAGAAAATAAAGACCAAAATAAAAAAAATCCAATGTATAAAAGCTGAGAATTTAAAAAGAATAAATGCAATAAAGTGCTTAGAATCAAGTAGCGCTAAAAAGGTTACTTTAGGTTGTGCTGCACCGGAGCAAAGTCAAAATACAGGCTAACCTCATTGAAACGCTGGCTACAGGACCAGCACAGTGCCCGGTTAAGAAAGTTCCTTTCCTGGTCACAAGCAACAAGATGCATCGATCTCATCCACGCCATGAAAGCGATGCATCAGCTCCAAAGACGGATGTTGGCGTAGAGAGGCATCGAGGGATGCACTGGTGTCTGCCACACAGTTGAGGGGATGTGTCGATCTCACTAAGCTGCAGCAGCAGCCATATGCTATCCGATGAGTCGAACTCAGGAGGCAAAGTACTGGTACTGATGCCATGCGACTATTTTACACCCACAACCGGGTCTATGTGACAGTTCTGCTACTGGGAGACAGGAGGTGAGTCGAAATCTGTGTTACAAGTAACTGGGCCATTTCCAGTGAGCCAGACACAGGAGCATGGGTAGAGATTTTGATTTCCCTGATTCTCAAGCAACAGGAGGCAAGCCAACAACACCTTGGAGATCACTGGAAGAGAAGAGAGTCTAGCTCTCCTTTAGCAGAGTCAGACAACAGAAGGCATCGGGGCAACACAAGAGAAAAGCACGCCTTCCAAGCCTGCAGTCCAAAGATAAATCATTTAAGTACTACAGCAGTCCTTCTGACCGAGGTTCAGTTCAAGCCAGAATTGTCTGATTTTAGGGGATCAGGGACCCAGCACTTATACCCAAAAGTGCCTTTGATGTGGGGGAAGACTTCAAAGTAGCTCACTGAACTGCACAAGGATCCCTTTTAACCCAGTCCTGTCTGCCAGACTATCTGTGGTGAGTAATCAGTCCTTTGTGGGGAGTGGACACAGCCTATTTAAGTGACTTGTTAGCCCCTCCTTTCCATCCTGCCCAGGCAAAGATATCAGAATGCATATGTATGTATACGGGTACTCAGACACACCTATCCTTGCTGTGTTCTTGTGACTGTCTAGAGGAAATGCACATTTGTATATTGAAGACAAGACAGGCTGTCAGGCACACAGAGAAGTAAGCACATAGAAAGTTCCACTTTTTAAAATTGGCATTTCTTAAACAGTAATGATAATATAAGATTTTATTGTTGATAATATAAGAGTAATGTTAAATCCAACTTCACCAGTAAGGAGGATTTATCATTATCATTCCGAACATATGAAGCATGAAAAAGCAACTTCTCTCTGATCAGGAATTACAGCTTTAAAGTGTATTAAGGAATTCCCACTGCTAGCATATGAGAGGAGTAGGCCTCACAGTAGTGAAAAATGCAATAGGCTGTCTGTCACAACCAGAACATGTAAAACATAACAGTACATGTCCTATCTTTTACTTACGTAGCACCCTGCCCATAGGATTAGTTGAGGCCTACCATAGAGGATACTGATATGAAATTAAAAAGATGTTTAAGCCTTGGCAAGTAGTTGTAAATGCCAAGTTGAAGTGACAGTAAACTGCACACACAGTTACTGTAGCGGCAGGCCTGAGACAAGTTTAAAAGGCTACCTCTGGGGGTGACACAATCAGTGCTACAGGTACACTAGTAGTATTTGAAGTACAGGGCCCTGGATATATGTATACCACTTTACAAGGGACTTACCAGTACATCAAACATGCTGATCAGGTATACACCAATATAATAATGTTATGGGGAGAAGCACAGGCACTTTAGCACTGGTCAGTAGTGATCAAATAATCCTAAAGCAAATAAAAATGTCAGTAAAATAGGAGGAGAATTTGGGGGGGTTCTCCACAAAAGAACAATTGTGCAAAAATGGTGCATTCTACAACACATTGTTCATTATATATTCAATTGTATTAGCTTGTGAACCATAGTCAATGTTGACCTTAGAGGATACCAGGATTGAACAATCTTTGTGAGGGCTCTTCACTGATTCCCACACTATCAGCCTCCAACTGCTACTCATCTCTCCAAAGCACCTCTTTCCACCTGTAATTCATTTTTTATAGCACCTCTCATACCAGTGAAGGGTGCTTGGGCACTTTACATCACATACTAATTCAGAAAATGAATAATGCATGTGTTAATCAGTGTATAGAAAATGTTACAAAGACAAAGGGAAATACAAAGTGTAGGATTCATGTGTCATATATACTGGTAATCATGCTCTATGGGTGCTTGGTATGGATAAGCACAGACTCAGGATTCAGAACATAACACAGTGGTTAGGGATGGCTTCACTAATAAGAATTTCTGTCTACTCAAACAAACCCTTTCTAGCAACATTAAAATAATGAAAGTCTCAAAAAATAAAACACTTTCTAACCAGTACCATGTAGTTTGTGTGTAGCTCTTTGATGACACTTAATAACTCACTGTGCTAGATTATAAGTAACTAAGTATTAAACTTATACAGGGCGAACTAAGCCCAAGGGCGTCAAGGCGCTAAATGCAGCTAACAGAGGCAGCGGAGTAGACAGCACGCTCATACTGAATTATGTGAGAAGAGCCAGGTTTTCAAGCTCCTGCGAAAGATGGAGTGTGATGGTTGACCAGAGAGCTTTTCCGGGAGGGAGTTCCACAGTCTTGCCGCAGTCGGCGAGAAGGCTCTACCTCCCCACCTGGATTTTCTACATTTAGAGAGCACTAAAAGATTTTTATTAGAGGAGCGAAGAGACCTACTAGGAACAAATCGCTGAAACGTCGACTTGATGCCATGAGGACCTAAGCCATAATAGGCCTTATGAGTCAGACAGAGGGACTTGAAAAGGATCCTTTGATCTAAAGGCAACCAGTGCAGTGACCTAATTGCAGCTGTGACTGGATGAAATTTTGAGAAATTCATCACCAGTCTGGCTGCAGCCTTCTGCACCAAATACAGACGTTGGACGAAGACCCTTGTTAATGCCCAAGTATAGGGCATTACAATAGTCCAATCTGGACGTTACCAGTGCAACCACAGCCTGTTTGCGTGCTTCAAATGAAAGACAGGGAGAGATTTTCCGAAGGACCCTAATAATGCTAAAGCAGGTGAAGATGGTCTTACTAGCCTGGCGCTCCATGGAAAGAGAATTGTCAACAATGACACCTACGTTTTTTCCATGAGAGACAGGACAAGGGCAGGCACCTAGACTAACAGGCAACCAGTCCGTAGACCAGATGTCCTGATTGCTACCAAAGACGAGTACTTCTGTCTTGTCTCCGTTTAGCTTCATGTAATTTTCCACCATCCAGGAGGAAACAGCCTGCATGCAAAGTTTGAAATTAAGGGCCGAGTCCCTGATGTTACGGGATATGGAAACCATCATTTGGGTGTCGTCCGCATAGGACAACACCTCAAGTTAAAATGATTTTACGACCTTTGCCAGGGGTGCAACATAAATGTTAAAAAGGGTCGGGCTCAAGGAAGAGCCCTGAGGCACACCACAAGACAGGGATTTAGAAGCAGAGTAGAAAGGGCCATATTTCACAGTCTGAGCCCTATCACTGAGAAAGGAAGATAACAACCTCAGAGCCGAACCTCCGATCCCAATCTCCAAGAGGCGTTGAACCATTCTCTGGGGAGACAGGGTATCGAAGGCCACGGTGAGGTCAAGAAGAATGAGCAAGGTAGTATGCCCATCATCCACTTTAGTACGGATAGTATTAAAAACAGTAGTAAGTGCAGTTTCCGTACTGTGATGGCTTCTAAATCTGTGCTGAGAAACATCCAGCAAAGAGTGATCCTTAAGAAAGGTACTGAGATGGGTATTTAAATGAGTCTCTAACATCTTGGCAGGGACTGGCAGAAGAGAAATCGGTCGATAATTTTTCAGTTCTCCCGGGTCTAAGGAAGGCTTTTTTAGCAAAGGCTTTACTAACGCCGGCTTCCATATGGTGGGATACAGCCCTTCAGAGATGGCCAAATTAAGAACAGCCGTAAGGTGTGGAAGAATGACTCTGCGGGAAATTTTTTGCACTTTAAGGGAGCAAGGATCTAATGGAGAGCCTGATTTAACTAAATCTAGGAGTCGATCCGCCTCCTCCGGCAGCAAACTAGGAAAAGTAAGGAACCTAGGATAATCTTCTGACAGACAGACATTACTAGAATGAAGATCAGTCTGAACAGAAGGGCCAACCCCAGGCTTAGAAGCTTCCAGCAACGAATAGATATCTGTGATCTTAGATAGGAAAACGTCTGATAATTTATTGCAGAACTGTTGGGAGAATTCAGAGGGATCTGCCACATGAGGAGAGATAAGAGAGTTAATTATTTGAAACAGATCCCTAGACGATTTAAGTGATCCTGTGATCTTTGAGTAGAAATTTCCTTTGTCCTCCACAAAAGCAGCCTTATATTCCTTAAGGCATTGTTTATGAAGGCTCAAGGTTAGCATGCCAACGCCTCTCCTGTCTACGGCAATCTTGTCTCATTTTTCTGAGTCTTTCCGTAAACCAGGAGGCAGAAGGTTTTTTCCTAGCTGAGTAATGACTGCTAACAGGGGCAAGGGAGTTCATTGCTGCTAGCAGGTGTTGTGCAAACTCGCCAGTTACTAGATTAACATCAAGAGACCTAGCCAATTCAAAGTATTTAAAACAGTTCAAGAACGAGTGTTCGCTAATAAGGCTAAGGTTCCTCTTTTCCTCCACTTTCCTGAGACCTTGAGAGGGCGACCCTGGAGTCAGAAAGTCAAAAGGGAGGGCAAAGTGGTCAGACCAGGCCAGAGGAATTGGTTCTCTGACCGAAATACGGGGGTCATTAGAATAAACCCCGTCCAAAATATGCACTGCGCTATGAGTAGCATCCATAGTCAGCTGGGAGAATGCACATCCCCTCATAGTGTCCACCAGATTTTGGGTGTCCTTACAGTGCGTACTATCTAAGTGAAAATTCAGATCTCCTAGAAAGGTAAGATTGTCTCTCTCCAAAAAAGGTTCTAGGAGATTACTAAATTCATGGCTAAAAGAGGTCCTAGGGCCTGGATGCCGATAACATAACACTCCCGAAAAACTCTCAGTGGGGTACAAATTGATAGAAAAATAGAGCCTGAAAGGGATGAGATGGAGTAGAAAGATTATGATTGTAACTTATGAACTGCACAGTAACAAAAGGGTCTGTGACAAAAACAGTAACCCAATAAGCTATGCACACAAAATACTGGTAGATGATCTTTATGGTACACGCCCTTTACAGCAGGCATATTAACCTTAGATGAGACAAAAAATGCCTCTAGATAAAACTCTGATGTCTCTCCCAGGTACATAAATCCCCATAGTTACCTTGACACTTTTATTGTTGCCTGAAAACTACTGGATATACAAGGAACTCTGCAGCAGGTGCTTTCAAACCTGCTGCACTGGCCCTCACCCCTCCAGCCTCTTGGGGAAACAACTGATGCCCAGTACAGCTAGTCTGACATTGGTCCAGCCCTCTGTCACTGAAAGATGAATGCGTGATTTTAAACCTGTTAGACCTGGCATCCATTGCATGATTTCCCCTGACTTATGGCCTTCTGATCTCCTGTTTTTCTGACTTCATTTTTGCTGGCTTTAGGATTCTGGGTACTTTACCACTGCTAACCAGTGCTAAAGGGCATACTCTCTGTATTTAAAACATGGTAACATTGGCTTATCCACTATTGGCACTTTACTTATAAATCCATAGTAAAAAGCATTATTGGTGCCCAAGACCTGTAAACTAAATGCTATTAGTGACCCTGCAGTACTGATTGTGCCACCCATTGGTAGCCCTTTAACCATGGCTCAGGCCTGCCACTTTAGAGGCTGTGCATGCAGGCTAACTGCCATTTCGACCTGGCAGGTTAAACTACTTGCCAGACCCAAAACTTCCCTTTATTTACATATATGTCACCCCTAGGAAAGGCCCTAGGCAGCCCCATGGGCAGGGTTCAGTGTACTTAAAAGAATCAACATGTACTTTTGAGTTGTACATGTCCTGGTAGTGAAAAACCTCAACATTTATTTTTCTTTACTGCAAGGTATATCTTTCTCGTAGGATAATATTGGGATTGCCGTAAAACATATTTTAAGTGTCATTTCCAATAGAGAAAAGATAGAAAATTGGTGTTTGGCATCACTGGACTCACAAATTAAAACCACAAAGTATGGTGAAGTTGGGTTTTAAATTGCAGGTCTGAAAATGCTGCTTTAAGAAAGTTGGCATTTTCTTACTTTAACCATTCTTTGCCTCTGCCTGTCTCTCAATACACATCTGGGTTGGGTGACAGCTGGGCTTTGTGCATTCCCTTTAGACAGTCACACAAAGGGAGCTGGAATATGACATTGCCATCCTGATGGACCAAAATAGGCTGATTGGTCTTCCTGAGGTAGATTGGGAAGGAGGAGCTGACACTTGCACCTGAATTGGGCTGTGCCTGTCCCCAAGCAAAGAGCTGCATGATCCCCTGTAGTGAGTCTAGAGCCAGGGCTAGAAAAGCAATGCAGGGGAAAATATTTTGTAAGGGCGTGCATTCGTCCCAGGGACCACTACCTGCCCTTAAAAAATTAAACAAAAACGGTTCACTTTTTCCTTTTTAAATGCATCCCATTTTCCTTTAAGGAAAAAGGGCTGCTTTTTAAAAAAAAAAAAAAAAATGCTTTATGGAAAAGCAGTCCCATACATGGTGGTCTGCTGCCCCCAGCAGGCCACCATCCTTGTGATTTTGGCCATTCCCAATGGGGTCGCAAATTGCGAGTGGCTCAAGAAAATTGATGAGCCTCGCATTTTGCGACCCCATTGGGAATCGCTAACAGTGTCTCGGACACTGTTGTACATTGGATTTAACGCCTCACAATTTGTCGCAAATTGTGAGGTGCTAAATCTAATGGTCATACATCTGGCCCTTAATCTCATGTAAGTAAATAGAAATCATAAACACAGTAGGATCCACATTACAGCACAAATGTTGTACACAGAAAACATCATTCAATCTTGTCACAAGCACACTTCAGACTTGGGAATAGTGTCAACCAGACATGTTGTTTCCATGATTTGAAACGATGTATCCATCAAAAAGGAGATGAGCCACTCTAGGGCTTTATGTTGAATTCCGATTTCCCTAAGTCTTCTTAACAGAATTGTGTGGTCTACGGTGTCAAATGCCACACTTAAGCCTAGGAGTCGAATTGTGGCTGAACCCACCTGGTCCAGTATGCTTACCACCAGGACAGCAGATTCAGTGCTGTGCTGTTTACGGAAACTCATCTGTGTCAGATGTAATTGATGGTTATCTTCCAATAATTGCGATAGCATGTGGTTGACATGTTTCTCTAGTAATTTTCCTACGGCAGATAGTAGCGAGATAGGACAATAATCGCCCAACATTGCTGGATCTAGGTGGGGTTTCTTCAGCAGGTAAACAGCCTTTACAACCCGGGCATTACCCTGCGCTGCTATTACAAGCTGCTTTTACAACACAAGTCGTTACAACGACTTGCGCTGGAGGGCGCTGTTGGATAGGGAATAGTTAATTTTCTATTTCAACACCTTCCCTACTGTAACGTGGGCTGGAGTTGGAATAGAAAATTAAACTATCCCACTATCCAGCCCTTACAGCGCAAGTCATTGTAACGACTTGCGTTGTAAAAACAGCGTTGTAATGGCACGCGGGGTAAAAGCCCGCGTTGTAATGCCATACAACCCTTCAGCAGGTTCCTAATGATTACATATTTCCACTTCTTTGGACCAATCCCATAATCTAGTTAAAGAGTGAGTAAATCTACTATGGAAGATAGAATGGATTTCATACCCTTGAGTAAAATATGGGGAGGGATGCAGGGGAGAAACCCAGATTACATTTTACCCATAAGTATTCTCATTCAAAACTGGGAAGTGAGTCAGGACTGGTGAGGATAAGATTGCAGAAGTGTCGTCTTCTTGATTCAGATATGTACCTATATTATACCGAAGTGTACCATATGTATCTACAACTTTTTTTTCAAGCTGCATGCTCGTTACATCTTTCCTTAGTGGATTGCGTAAGGGAGTTGCACTGTTCAACTGTAGTCAACAGGTTTAACTACCTTAAATAATTCCTTAGGAGAATTGGCAGCCTGGTTGATCTTCTCCTCATAGAACTTAGACTGGGCTTTTTTAATGTAATTATGGTAATTATATATTGAGTTTTTAGAAAAGGATCATAGGACTTTCTCCAACTCCTCTCAAGTTCCTTACAATTTTTTCTCAGGGAGGCTAGGAGGTTATTAAACCATCAAGCTCTTTTAGTGTTCAATTGAGGCCATTAACTGGAGTTCGGGATACATTAATCTAACGAATGTTCAATTGAGTGTTCCCATCATAGGTAAGCCTCATGAAGGTTATCCTTTAGGTGTGGAGTGGAAGACTCCAAGAACCTGACCCAGACTTCAGGTACCAGTTTAGACCAGCTCCTAGCCAGTGTTACAGTGATATTAGATGGCACTTGCATTACATTTTTGTGAGAGTGAAAGCAATAACGTAATGGTCTGACCATGGTACAGGAATTGGTTGATTAACCTGAAATTTTGGGTTGTTCGGAAAAATAGAATAAAGGATGTGTCCTTTCTTATGGGTGGCAATTTGACAATGTGATACAATCCAATAGGCAAACTAACATCTTGATGTTCCCAATGATTTTGCATTGAGAGATCTTAAAAAAAAAAGCATTTTGGAGAAGTCCCCCATTTTTTCCTGTTGGGTTTACTGGCATTATGGCTCCGTGAGCCATGTGATTGCCATTCATTTTCACAGGGCATGTGCTTTTTCCAGTAAACATTTACTATAAAATTGGTTGCACAAAATTGGTTTATTTAACTTTCTAATAATTCCATAGTGATTTGACATGGGGGGGGGGGGGTTGTATAGTAGGGAAATGCCATATAGGGGCTGCATTATTTAAACTACCCTCAAATATAACTGCACTACAGAACACTCCATAGTGTTCTGGCTAGGCTGCTCACTTCAAAAAGCAGTGACTTAGACGAAACCTACTTTTATATCAGGTAAGTTTCTCATAAGTGTGCCCTGTGAACCAACACAACAGTTTTAATTGCAGACATTAGTGTTTGCAAGAAAGCTAAGTACCAAAGGCTACAGAATTGTAAATCCTTGGACATAACATAATATAACATAACATGACATGACATGACATAGACAACATGACATAACATGCCATACTTTATTGCGCAACATACTAATCAAAGGAAATCTGCTCTGGAGAGCCCAGCATCCTCGTGGGCCTGGCATATAACTTTGACCCATGCCCATAAACACCATTGTCATGCCTAAAGAGTAGAGAAGAGTACTACATTTTAATAATAAGATAGTGAGGAATAGGACACTTTACAACGCACGAGTTACAACATGTGTCAATACAATGCATTTTTTACAACACGAAATCCATTACACCGCATGTCATTACACCGCATGTCATTACAACGCATGTCATTACAATGCATAATCCATTACAACACAATTACTATTCTAACTCAGCTAGGGCGTTACTTTGGGGAATGCATTGTAATGGACTATGCGATGTAACGACATGCATTGTAATGGTTCTCGCGTTGTAAAAAATGTGTTGCAAAAACACACGTTGTAACGCGTGCATTGGAAACGATATTTCCCATAGTGAGAAATTATATTATTAAGGTTACCTTTTAAACAGAAATACTGTAAAAGAAGTTGAGGAAATGATAACCCACACTGGATGTTATGTTATGTGAATTTGTAGAGCACAGCTAAGCACCTGTGAGGTTATCGAGGGGCTGATGCTGAGTGTATCTAGGTGCTGATGTGGACCGGATACTATAAATCTATCAGATTCTTAAAGCAAACGAGCTCATGATTAAACCATTCACATGGCAGAGAGGCCCTATGTGAGCCTTGACTGTGCCTTCATAAGCGTGAATGCTGTCAAAGATAGTTATTGGCACCCACTGTGTATATCTGCCCCTAAATGCTCTTTCGGTGCTCTAAACTATGCATGTAGTTGCCTACTGCACTCAGAGCAAACCTTTCTGTGCTTGTATTTTACTGACATATTTTGTTTAATCAAATCATTCTAAATCTTTAACCTATTCTGTGTACATCACAGGCTATAAATAGAAATATGGGGAAAGAGGCTTTGTAAAGAAACTGGTAACAGGAAATATATGGAATTCTTATATGGAAGGAATTGACACTACCAGCCCAAATGCTCGCCCCTCATAACAATTTTAAACCCTCATATTTGTGGCCTGCCTTCAGTTGCTTTTCCTCGACTATGTCTTTTGCTGTGCAAGATTGCACTGTTTCATTAAAGTTTATTCCATCAATCACAATCCAGGATGAATATATCTTCAAGGGCTAACATATACCTAACATGTCTTTAAATTGCATTAATAGAGCATTACAACTGTGTGTTGACGGCTGTTCTGGTTGCTAGAAGCTCTGCACCACGTTACAGGTCTAAGCTGCAAGCAAGGGCCTATAACAAGGAAGCGGGCCTTTCACAATTAGCATAGCAATAAAACAGAAGGGTAATGAAGATATTAGAACATTCTACCCACTGAGGGCAGACTTGTAAATTAAAATATGGAGGAACAAAAAACTAACACTGGTATGTTGAAGCAGAAGTTCTATACCATTCAATTTTCTTTTTGGACCACTCCCTTGTCTTCAATGGGACACTCAATATTCCAATTTTCTAATTGTAGTTATACTTTTAACCCACCAAACCTATTTTATGGTATTTTTACAGCCTCCTGTACAGAAGCTCTGGAGGTAGCCAAGTTGTATATTATTAAACACAAAGCCATGATTTATTTTGCCGGTTTAGCTAACCAAGTCAGATTTTCACAGCGGACCTTTATCTGGTGAGGCTAAATGGATTCATATCTCTGAGTAAGTACCTGTGGCTTAGATTAATTAAAGTATTCCGCCTATAACGTTATTCTTGCTGTCAAAATTTAATGAAAATAGAGAACTATTTCTATATGCGGACCTCCTTCATTTTTTAACGATTCTAAATGTATGTTTGTGTAATACGAACTTTTAGTAGTGGAAGGGCGAGATTTTGATCGATACCTTATCACTATTGATCTAAAACCCCGATCTGGTCGACTGAACCTTTATTGCCTGTCATTGAGGGAAGAAAGTGCATCTCTTACCAAGTTAGTTCACCCAATAAAGGACTCCGCTTCAAAAGATCACAAACAACTTCTAGCTTTCAAAGATTTATTATAAAGTCAAGATAAGCTGCAGATACAGGCATCTCAGAATGAGATTCACAAGATACACGGGCCCAACTACATACATGTGCTCTCTGAAAGCCCTCAGGCGAGCAACGGAAACTACAAGAACCAGTTCTAAAAATAATAGGGCTATTAGCATAGACACGTATTGAGATCTCTCAGTCATTTACAGCTGGAGGGAAAATACAGGTTAGGCTGTCCCTACCCTGATCTAGATGGTATCCCTACTTAACCAGGTCCCAACCTAACAAAAGGTGTCAGCAGTGAATGACCCCCAAGGGAAGTCACCCACTCTCAGTCTCTTGGTGAAAACCTATAGTTCTCCAGTCATGACCCCTCTCTGCCTACCCATCCGCTCTCTAAAGGGTCCTCAGGCATCTGCTCTAACTCCCCCCAGGGGTGCTGTCCCTAATACAAAAACAACAACATTTGGGACGCCCCTCGTGAGACGCCCCTCACGTGGTGTAGCTTCTGGCTTTTTCCATGATGAGACTTCGTGGTTAGAGTTGACCTTGCTTCTCAGACTCTTCTCCGGCCCGCTGATACCCCTTAAAACATTCCGGAACCCTCCTCCATGTCTGGGCCGTCTTCCGAACAAACCTCTATTCATATTATTTATAATTGAATACCCCCTTTTCTCTTACAGACAGACATCTGCAGCCAAAATCCCAATTCTCATAGCCTTCCAACAGCGTTGCAACATTCCCCGACCCAGACTAGTATGTGTAAATCAACGTGAAAACATTCCAGCCCTACAACATTTCTCATAATGATTATAACATTCAACTTCTTCTTTAATTAATAGCATGTTAGTACTCTTATTCTTATTAATTGGTAAACACATCTATAAATCATGGCCCATTAACGTTATTACTAAACATTAGTGCAATCCATGTCGTGAAATAAACCACCTTCCCCCTCCCCTCTAGCTCTGGCCCTGAGGCCTACCTCGTTCTACGTTTAACCGTATGCCATCTTACATTTTAGCAGCTACACGACATGGATTCAGGAATAATCACGCCTAATAAAATCATATAGTTCACACATTTCTGCATTAGTTCCACTTCTACTTAAATCTCTACATTAACTACACATTTCAGAATATAGATGTAGGTACTATCAGCACTCATGGCATTTCTCTTCATGACTTGTGCTTACTACGTGTAAGTGTGATGCACTTCTACATTTAGGTCAGTTTGCGCTCTCTCAGTTCCCCCCTTTGATGACCTCTCGGGGTCATCATTAACATTTAAACTGCAGTGATTGCTAGCATAACTCGTTTCTGCGTCTCCAGAGCCCTCAGACTCCTGTACTGACTATCTTGTATAGCAGCCAATCTCTGCAGCTGTTTTCTCTGAGCTCTCTCTGACCTTCTCGCTCTGTACCATTTAAATACCCTCACCAATCCCCACAGCACGATCCCACAGATCAATACTATGATGATAGGCTTGAGGATAGACCACACAAAACTTTTGCCTAAGGTGGTGAGCCAACCTCCAGCTTCACTCATTCCATGGCCCACCTTTTCCCAGACATTTTCTCTGCTCAGGTCTTCTATCTCCTTGTGAATATCAGTTATGTTCCTAATAACTTTCTCAAGGGGCTTTGAATTGTCTGGAATGTAAGTACAACATTCTTGGACCTTCAAAGCCTTACAGACTCCGCCCTCTTTTGCTAATAGGACGTCCAATGCGAGACGGTTCTGGAGAACCATAGCCCTTATCGATTGCATCTCTCCTTCTACCAGCATTAAGGACTGAGCAGTGCTGGCAGACAACCTGTCTACGACTGTTGCCAGTCGTCTAATTTTAACATCATTAAGGATTAGTCCCAAAATAGGGAACACAGCTCCAAAGACATCTCCAACCATTTCTGCATCTCCTACATCTCTCCTTCCTCTCGATGATGTCTTGCCCTCGATGATCTCTAAGTCTTGGGCATGATATATTTTAGGGAAGATAATTGCCAAGTAGCATGAGCCATACCAGTTGTCAGGCAATCTCACGTAGGCATTTCTTCCACACACAAAATACACATTTGGAATAACTTGCATTCCTTTCAGGAAGTCCTTTGTATAGTACTCTAAATTGAAAGCATGTTCACAGCTAACTTCTCCCACGTATACATTTTCATAATACGTTTTGGCTCTGTGAAGACATAACTTTCCTCTCTGCGTTTTATCCAAAGCTATTGGACCACTACTACCCTTTCTCTTGTGTGCCTTCTCTTCTTCGGTCCAATCTGTTTTCCATTGTCCTGATTTTTTCAAAATCTTTTGTCTCCTATTTCGATCATCCACCTGCCCTATAAACTTCTTCTCGACTTCTGACACCTTGCATGTCAGGTTATTTCTACGGGCATGTGAAGTATCTAAGGTGATCCAAGGAATGAAAAACTTTGCCAACCTGTCTTCACTTTTCCAGTAGTCCCATTTATTCATTTGTTTATAATTTGGAACTTCTGGCAACACTGAGTCATAATCGGAGAAATAGTATTCAAAACTATCTCTCCCATAAAATATACTAAGCAACAAGCTACATGTAATGCCATATGTCAACGGGAGGTGATGATATCGAATGCCTTCATCTACAGACGCCGGCAACTGCATGCAGACATAGCAGTCCTTAACCTCCATGGCATCCACGTATTCATATAACAGTTTAGCATAAGCATTTGACCTAAAGTCGCCTTGGGACTCATCTACATGTAACCTGCGGGCTTCTGCAGCTAATAACGCTTTTTCTCGAGTGTTTTCCCTTTTCTCCCCAGCAACGGTGGGTGTAAGCGCCTCTACAGATTCCACATCGGTTACCTTTGCCTCCTCCTCACGTCCCTCTACATAGGAAACAGTTACTACTAAAGCTATTAATATTATCACCCCTACTATTAGTGTGCCTATTATACATTTAGCTCTGCGGTTTTGGGTGCCGGCCTCCATTTCATAAGACAGTGTGGCTCTCTCGTAACTCAGCACAAAGTTCTTTTCTTTTCGTTCCTTTACAGTCTCTTTTACTCCTTTGTCCTTAGAACCACACAACTGGAAGCTGACAACCTTCTTCGCAGAAGTTCTTTATAGTTCAATACAGACAACCCTAGCCCTTCTCCATCAACTCAAGGGAAGGTCCCTAAGATTCTCTGCTTCCTGGGCGCTAGGTAAACTTCTTTCCTTCTCGCTTATTTACAAAGTCTTTTAAGCATCTACTATCAGGCCTGTGCCTGCAGCTTCGATAGCAAAGTTCAATATTTCCATACGAAGACTGTGCTCTTCTTGGGCTGTTATCTTTGTACCAAAATCGGGGAATTGCAATTCTGTGAGAAACATGTGCTTTAACTTGCTGAGGCGGGGAGGTCGGGGAACCATGAATGTCAGTGACCCTTCTTGTTCGACTCCGGGTACTAACAGTCGTATTTCCACTGTGACGATGGGCTCAGAACTGGACACCACCACCGCTCGGATCCTCCCTGTCACCGGTTTCGAAGACATCTGTCGCCAGATATGTCCACTCAGGGGTGGAGTATCTTCTGTTAGGCACACGCACTCTCCTTGACCTCTTCAAGTTCGGTGCTTCAGCGCCCTGAGCACCTTCTTCCGGGTCTGAATCCTCTGATATCGGAGGAAGGGTTCTCTCTGGAGTTGACCTCAGGCTAGAGCTCCTTCTTTGCGGCCAATCAGCTTCTCCACGTACCCTTCTACTCCTTCTCCTTCTTGTCTGTTCACGCTCTCTGTCAGACCTGTCAGCGTCTGACTCGTACTCCAGCTACTTTCTCCTTCAGTAGCGTCGTCTGTTTCACTGTTGTACTGACCGTCCTCAGCTTGGTCAGACTCGTTTCCTGCTTCCGCTGGCACCTCTACAGCTTGGCTAGCCTAGGCATGGGCGGAAAATCCGTTCCGCTCGCGGATTTTGCGGATTTTCGGGAAATCCGCAATCCGCGAGATTTGCGAATTTCCCGCAAAATCCGCAAATCCGCGAGCAGCGGATTTTGCTCGCACTGCTCGCACTGTTCGCGTGAGTTTGCGCCCCGCGAATAAGTGCAAAATTGCAGAAATACGATCTTAGCAAAACTGAAAGTAACTACTTACCAGGTTCAAAAGTTCAGGCACATCATTAGTAGCCATTTCCTGTAGTGCTTCCTGAGGGGCCCCTCCAGAGTTCAGTTGCCAGTTGAAACTATTATGTGACCCTGCTCTGAACCTCAGAATAGTTACACATATGCCACAAAGGTCCTGAATTACAGCTAAGGGAGACAAGCAGGAGCCAGGCTGGAAGTTAAAATCCATTAATCAGCCCCTAATTCATTATTGTCAGTTGGGGCAGGGCAGGTGTTGTAACTAATTTTGCAACAATGAAAGCACTTAGCAAGTGCAAAAGATCACTAATCAGGGCGCACTAAGGAAGCAGGTGCCAGCTAAAAAAATATTCTGTGACACATTAATCAGCCCCAAATTAATTCAGGTCACTTGAGGCAGGGAAGGTGTGCTTTGCTTTGCCGAAAATAATGTACACTGGACAACCAGAGGGTGTGGTGATGAAACAGAGGGTGGCATGGGTGGGCCAGAGGGTGGCATGAGTAGTCAGAGAGTGGCAGTGGTGACAGAGAGTGGCAGTGATGAAGAAGAGTGTCCCAAACAGGCTGGACACGTAGAAACAACAAGTTCGCAAAACTTGCGACCCGACAGGTAAGTTCGCAAATTGCGAAATTGTAAAAACCCTCGCGAACTGGCAGAAACACGGGCGAACACAAAAAAAAAAAAATCCGCAAATTCGCGGGAATTCGCGGATTTTGCGGATTGCGAATCCGCAAATCCGCAAAATTCGCGAACGCGAGATCCGCAAAATTCGCTCATGCTTAGGCTAGCCCCCTCTATGGCTTCTCGGTCCTCAGCTGGACGTCTATCCGAGAGAGGAGCTGTTTCTTCCAGAGGTGCTGGAACCCTCCGCGTATGTGACGCGTGGATCCAATTTGGCAGGCCTCCCACCTTCACTGCCGTGTTCGTGATCAGGATGATCTGGAAGGGCCCACGCCAACGAACATCCAGGCAGCTTCTTCTCACGTGTTTTTTCACCAGGACCCAGTCCCCAGGAAACAGGTCATGACACGGGCCCTGGCACGATGGAACCTCGGCAGCCTGCACCTGAAGGGACACAGAATGAATGGCGTCAGACAGCCCCTTACAATAGTCCAGGATCATATCATCTGTAATGTTCAATAATGCAGTAGTTGGTACAGATGGCAACCTCATTGCTCTCCCCATCAACACCTCATGAGGTGACAGCCCTGTTCTTCTATCTGGGGTACTACGGAGGCTCATAAGGACCAATGGCAAAGCGTCAGGCCAACTCAAGGATGTTGATGAACACACTTTCGCGATTCTGGCCTTGATGGTGCCATTTATCTGCTCCACAATTCCTGAGGCTTCTGGTCGGTAACTGCAATGTAATTTCTGATCTATGTTCAGAGCCGCACAAATCATTTTCACAAGCTCGCTGTTGAAATGCGTTCCCCTATCTGATTCCAAAGAGGCCGGCACCCCGAAGCGCGGAATAAGCTCCCTAAGCAGTAACTTGGCTACTGTGAGGGTGTCGCACCTACGTGTAGGGTATGCCTCAACCCATCGGGAGAATACGCAAACAACCACCAGGACATAGCGGAGGCGGTTGCACCTTGGCATCTCAATAAAATCTATCTGCATTCGGTTGAAAGGACCTCCAGATCTCCCTATGTGGCTCAGTGCAACGGGTGTCTTTTTCCCCACATTCAACTGCTGACACGTCACACAACGCTGGCACACTGCTTCGGCTGCTACTCTGAACTTAGGGTTGTACCAGGTCTGTCTAAACACTCTTAGCATAGCATCTCTTCCTAAGTGGACAGGACCATGTATGTGTCTGGCCATTGGGCTCACCATCTCATTGGGCAACACTGCTCTGCCATCTGCTGAGACCCAGAAATGGGCCTCACCCACCACACATCCTGCCTTTTGCCATGTTTCTTTTTCACAATCAGGAGCATTTTCTTGCATGTCTTTTAGTTCGTCCCAAGTATCAACAGTTTCTAATATCATGGCTAATTCAGTCCTTACATTTATTCCACCCACTTCCACCTCTGTGAAAGAGTACCCTGTTTCCGCGCAATACCGCGCGACTTCGTCGGCATACCTATTGCCCTGTGACACGAAGTCCATATTTCTGGTATGTGCGGTGCACTTCACAACTGCGATACCTGCTGGACATTGCAACGCCTCTAACAACAGGCGCACAAACTCTCCATTGCGAATGGGAGAGCCTGAAGAGGTCATGAAACCCCTTTGAGACCACAACTGCCCGTAATCATGAACTACCCCGTAACCATATTGGCTGTCGGTGTATATGGTGACTCGGATTTGATTGCTTGCCAGGCAGGCACGCGTTAGGGCAATAATCTCGGCTACCTGAGCGGAGTGTACTCCTTCCAGGCATCCAGCTTCCACAACTCCGGTAATTGTACAAACAGCGTAAGCTGCTCTCAACTGCCCAACTTCGTCTCTTACACATGAGCCATCGACAAAGAAAATTTCATCTGGGTCAGTCAGTGGCTCATCTACGATGTCGGGTCTCGGTTTGGTGCATAGTTCAGTCACATCGAGGCAGTCATGGTCTGTACATTCATCATCATCCTCAATATCGTTTGGAAGTGGCATCAAGGTAGCAGGGTTTAAAACAGAGCATCTCCTGAGGGTCACGTTCTCTGCAGCAAGGATGACTTGCTCATAGCGCGTGAGCCTGCTGTTCGTCAGATGCTGTGTTTTGGTCCTGGTCATCAACAATTCAACAGAGTGGGGCACATGCACCTCTAACGGGTGTCCCATGACTATATTTTCACACCTCTCAATGCTGACACCTGTTGCGGCAACGGATTTGAGACATCCGGGCAACGCTGCGGCTACTGGGTCTAAAGTAGCCGAGAAATAAGCGACTGGTCTACGGGCATTCCCATGAATTTGGACTAACACAGACAGCGCGCAACCTTCTCTCTCACAACAGTAGAGCAAGAATGGTTTATCGTAATCTGGCATTCCCAGAGCCGGAGCACGACACAAGTCCTCTCCCAGCTGCAGGAACGCCATCAAACAGTCTTTGTCCCATGGTACCGGATCGCTCACCTCCTTGTGCGTCAGTTTTTGCAAGGGCTTTGCTTTCAGTGAAAAGTTTGCAATCCACTGTCGGCAATATCCCACCATTCCTAGGAACATCCTGACTTCTCTCTGTGTTTTAGGCGCATTCATCTTCATGATGGCCTCTATCCTGTCTGGTGACACTTTTCGTTTACCTTTCTCAATTCTGTGTCCCAAGTACTGCACCTCTGTCAGGCAGTACTGCAATTTTCCCGGGGACACCTTATGCCCATTCTCAGCTAGGTGATTTAACAAAGCAATAGAGTCTTCCCTGCAAGCTTCCTCTGTTTCTGACGCCACAAGGAGGTCGTCTATGTACTGGACCAGAACTGACCTCTGGGGCAGCACTAGACTTTCAAGATTTTTCTTTAGAAGCTGGTTGAAGATCGATGGGCTCTCTGTATACCCCTGAGGAATACGACACCATGTTAGGACGCGACCTTCCAGCTTAAATGCGAAAAGAAAATGGCTATCTTCGTCCAAAGGGATCGAAAAGAAAGCCTGGCAAAGATCAATTACAGTGAACCATTCTGCTTGGAACGGTATCTGAAACAGTATCACTGATGGATTCGGTACCACTGGACAACACGAAACGACTATGTTATTAATCTTTCTGAGGTCCTGCACTATCCGGAATTTCCCATTTGGTTTCTGCAAACCCATAATCGGGGAGTTACATGGACTACCCACGATTTCCTTCAGTATTCCCTGCTTAATCATAGACTCGATCACGGGTTTTATGCCTGCAATCGTTTCTGGAGTCAATTTATATTGAGGTGTTCTTGGAGACTCAGCATGCGGTTTCACTACAATTTTCACTGGGTCCACCCCTTTCACCAACCCAATCTCTTCCCCAGTGAAATCCCACACTTCTGGAGCTACTGTCTCTCTCAGATCCCAGGGGAGCTCATCCACTGTCAGAGTGGGGTACAATTCGACACATATTCTGGAATTTGCAACTTTAAAGTCAGCATCATCGTCATTAGTCAGTACCTCCACCCCCTGTGGTGTGCAGTATATGGTGCAGTTTAACTTGCACAAAAGGTCTCTTCCTAGCAGACATACAGGACTAGAATCGCAAACCACAAACTGGTGCTCATCGCTGTACTTCCCTATTTTCACCTGCACGGGCTCAGTCAGTGGGCTGGTCATTATCCTGTTAGCGACCCCCACTACTTGTATGGTCTCTCCGGACATGGGCAGGCCTGGAACTGCGGCGGATCTGATTGTGGATCTAGTGGCTCCTGTGTCCACCAGAAATGTCGTGGGGAACCCTGCCACTTCGGCCTCAACATAGGGTCCCCTCTGGTCCACCTCTAAAACTGCCCCGAGGGTGCAGTCATCTCTTTCCACTCTCTGTCCGGTTAGTGGGTCCACATAGTAGCATTCCTCTCCTCCGACAAACAGAGGCATCTGTCTATAGGTCTTACCCATGGTCCCTACTCTGGGTGGCTGCGGGAACTGGGCTCGGGGAGGAGCCCCCCCCCCTTTGAGCATCTTTCCCTGGTATTGCGTTACCCCTCTTGTAGGCGCACTCTGGGTCTCTTCCTCTTCTACCTCTTGGTCTCCTATCTCAACATTATAGGGACACTCGCGTTTCCAATGCCCCACCTCGTTACACTGGTGGCACCTAGTCGTTTTCTTTGAGGCAGCTATATCTATCCTGGGTCTAAAGGTGGAGTTCTCCTCATTGCCCTTGTTCTGACTGTACTGTTTCTTTCCTCCAGTACCTGTTCCTGATTGCTGTTGCTGCTGTCCCCCCTTCCCTGCTGCCTGCATCTGTACCACCATCAGTTTCTCCTTTAGTTTCTTAGCCTTGGAGTCTATTTCATCACAGCAATACCTGGCATATCTCAGTATTTCATCTAGGGGCTTATTTTGCCAACAAATCAAGTGTTGCTGAATCATTAAACTAATATCCGGTCTCAGGCCCAAGACGAACTTGGACACAAATTGCCCTATGTCCTTTGGATCCATTACATCTAGACCGCTATACTGTTTAAACGCCTTCAACAATCTCTCATAGTATTCGTGAACTGTCTCTTTGGGTTCCTGTCTTGTTCGGTCTATTTTGACCCAATCTATGTCTTGCATTGGCACTTTATCTTTCAGCCAAGTCATTACTCTCTCGAATTTTGCCATCACACTCTCAGACGGCCCATTAGTCTTAGCATCTCTCTCTGGCTCTATTATGGGGCACTCAGCGCTAACCTTGCATGCGGTCCACAAATCTCCAGGCACTACAATGTCAAACAGCGTGTTCAGATCTATCCATAGGACCTTTGAGATTTTTACGAATCTCTCGACTTGCTTGTACCACTCCACCGGGTTTTCCCTCAATTTGGGGAAGGAGGTGGTAAAAGCGGCTAAATCTCCCCTACTCCACGGGACGTGGACGTAGGTCCCATTTGCGACTTCCCGCAAAGGGTATGCCTCTACTCCTTGCTGTCTCCCTGGTATCGTACCAAGTGTGCTTCTCCTGACGGTCCCTTTCTTGGACCACCTCTCTTCCCACTTATCTAGTGCCCTCCATGTCCTTATTCCAGTAATCAATTCCCTTATGTGCGTCTTCAATCCAATCGTTCTCCTCTCATCTAGGTCTCGATCTGAGTAATGTAGCCTGTGGTTTCCGTGTAATGCTTTGGTCCTTGACAGGTCCACCATATATTTGCCTGCCAGTTCTACTAATTTCTCATGGATTGCTCTCGCCTTTCGAGTTACGTCCTTTGCCATGAACAGAATTTCCTCCTGCTCATACATTTCCATTCTCTCTAAGGGCAGGGTACCATCTACCATGTCATCCAGATCTGACCTTAAGCTGGAGACATCGAGTCTTTTGGCTTTTATCTCAGCTCGCAATATCTCTTTCGAGGGAGGTTCACAGGTTTCTCTCCCATCCCAACTCCGGGCCCTACGTTTGGGTTCGGGAGAGTTAAGGAGTGCTCTCCCTTGCTCCCACCTTTCTAGGTCCCATGCTCTGCCATCCGATCTTGGAAGGTGATGGAATACGGGCCTGTTACCCCCAATCTTACTTTCCCCATTCTCTCTCTCTTCTCTCTTTTCGCAGTATGCCTCTCTGCTATCTTCTCTCCGGTCTCCGTTCTCTCTCTGTCTAGTATCACTCAGTATCTGATACGATCCCTCCTGGTTCCCCATATTCCCTGGACTGCGCTCATGTCCGTCATCACAGGGACTATGGTGCGACCTATCGCAACTCCCATTCTGTTCTCTGTTGCCGGGCACACAGTGGATACACTTAAAGCTGTCTCTATACTCTCGAGTCCTTCTGTCTCCTTTGTTATGTATTGGGCGAGACGCCCCCCCATTTTCTGGGTCCCCTTTGTCCAGGCCTGATCTGCCTCCACTCCGGGCCCAATGGGTGACTCCCCTACTGTCGTTCTCCCTCCCGTCCCACTCCGGGCTGCTCTCCTCAGCCCCGCAGTGAGTCCGGGCTCTGCTATCCTGACTTTCTCTTCCAGCTTCCGCAGCTATGATGCTCTTGTGAGCCTCAACTGCCTCATCCCACTTCTTCATGTACTCGTTTAGCTCCTGAAAGGATTTCCGTCCTGATCCCCTCATATCCTCTGGCCATCTATGGCCCCCCGGGTCTCCTGCTGTGTGTACTGGGGTGCTCCACTCTCTTGGTATCGGCAACTGACTTGGGGAGTTGATCGTATCATTCCTCCTTGCCATCTCTGCTCTTTCTCTGTCCCTCCGTACCCGTTCCTCCCCTCTAGCCCTCTCTGGGTCATATATCGATACTATAGGACCTATGGTAACAGGTACCTGTAGTGCATCGGGTAATGCGTAGGATGTGGCACACTCCGTCTCTGGCGCCCTTTGCACCACAAACCTCCCGACTACCTGCTGCACTTGGCTAGGCTGGGACAGTTCTTTCTTTGCAGCGGGATCCCAATCGGACCTGGGAAGCGGCCCATGCTCTCCTGCATTGCCCCCCCCTTTCTCACTATTCTCGACATCTCCCCCTGCTCTGTTATACGGGGGTGGCCTGTCTGTCAATAATCTGTTTATCAAGCTGTCCTCTGTCTCGCTCTCATCATCTTCTTCTAGGGGGCTTTTGTTCCCGGGCATCTCTAACACTGGATACAATTTATTTACTTCCATGTTATGCACCCTCCATCTTTTAGCATCCGCATCCCACTTGGCATCCTGTACTGCCCTTACCGAACGTTTCACTCTTTCTTGTCGTCTGTTCATGTTCTTTTCGTGCGCTGCCCTAATCCATGCATTAAGGGCTTCAAACTGGGTCGGTCTAGGCAAGGGTCTCGTTGAAGTCATAATTGCTTTTAATCTGTGTAACACCTCTAGTCTGAACGTCCCATACTTCGGGAACGTCAGTTCCTCATTTCCGTCTGTAATCTTACTCCACTCTGAGATCCACAGAATCGTATGCAGCCCAACATGTGTCCCCATATATCGAGCTGGTGTACCCTCCGGCGGGGCTTCTTCCCCTTCATACGATCCCCGCCTCTCTCTTTTAAACAGCGCTCTTAACCATTTAAAACACTTCATAATTATGGGCACAATTTCCAGCTTGAATACTCTGTTTACTTCCTGATGACAATCCACCAATCCTAGCGCGGCTGTGCTAGCTGGCCTATCGCAGCGCGGTCGTTCACCGGCCGGCCAATCCCAGCGCGGCACTTTCTGACGTCACTAGTCTCCGCTTCGCAGCAGCACCCCTCCTTTCTCAGCTCTCCTCGCGGTCATGCATGCGTCCCATTCATACCCTGAAAAATGACTACTTCCGACCAACCGGTCACTTCCCTCGACTGTACGGCCACAGTCTATTTGTAATTGTCAACACAACTGACGAGATCTCTATCGTCTCTCTGATAGGTTCTTTACACACACAGTAACCTCCGACCAGCGTCCGTTACTCACGCACTCACTCTTACGTTCCCCCTATCTGGTCCTTCGGGTGATCAATGGTACCTCATGACCCCCTTCACACTAGTTAACAATTACTCTGGGTGTCCGATACACCCGAACCACTTAAGCTCTCCTTGAACTTAAGATTTTCACCGGTTGCGCGCGCTCACAACCTGTTCCACAGTCTCTCTACAGGCATTCAACTCCGCCAAACATTACAACACAGATACAATACAAAAACACCGCAATCTATCACGCATGACCCTTTATACTCACTCTCGACCGATACTGCTGCTTTTTCTGTCTCGCGTCATCCGGTCCTTCTTCGGCGGGCGGTTCTTCCGATCATCGATCTCTAGGGGCCTTGGGGTAATCTAACCTGGCCTAGATCACCTTCCTCAAGAAGGCAACCATCCTCTATAGCTACCAACTGGAAGGGCGAGATTTTGATCGATACCTTATCACTATTGATCTAAAACCCCGATCTGGTCGACTGAACCTTTATTGCCTGTCATTGAGGGAAGAAAGTGCATCTCTTACCAAGTTAGTTCACCCAATAAAGGACTCCGCTTCAAAAGATCACAAACAACTTCTAGCTTTCAAAGATTTATTATAAAGTCAAGATAAGCTGCAGATACAGGCATCTCAGAATGAGATTCACAAGATACACGGGCCCAACTACATACATGTGCTCTCTGAAAGCCCTCAGGCGAGCAACGGAAACTACAAGAACCAGTTCTAAAAATAATAGGGCTATTAGCATAGACACGTATTGAGATCTCTCAGTCATTTACAGCCGGAGGGAAAATACAGGTTAGGCTGTCCCTACCCTGATCTAGATGGTATCCCTACTTAACCAGGTCCCAACCTAACAAAAGGTGTCAGCAGTGAATGACCCCCAAGGGAAGTCACCCACTCTCAGTCTCTTGGTGAAAACCTATAGTTCTCCAGTCATGACCCCTCTCTGCCTACCCATCCGCTCTCTAAAGGGTCCTCAGGCATCTGCTCTAACTCCCCCCAGGGGTGCTGTCCCTAATACAAAAACAACAACATTTGGGACGCCCCTCGTGAGACGCCCCTCACGTGGTGTAGCTTCTGGCTTTTTCCATGATGAGACTTCGTGGTTAGAGTTGACCTTGCTTCTCAGACTCTTCTCCGGCCCGCTGATACCCCTTAAAACATTCCGGAACCCTCCTCCATGTCTGGGCCGTCTTCCGAACAAACCTCTATTCATATTATTTATAATTGAATACCCCCTTTTCTCTTACAGACAGACATCTGCAGCCAAAATCCCAATTCTCATAGACTTCCAACAGCGTTGCAACATTCCCCGACCCAGACTAGTATGTGTAAATCAACGTGAAAACATTCCAGCCCTACAACATTTCTCATAATGATTATAACATTCAACTTCTTCTTTAATTAATAGCATGTTAGTACTCTTATTCTTATTAATTGGTAAACACATCTATAAATCATGGCCCATTAACGTTATTACTAAACATTAGTGCAATCCATGTCGTGAAATAAACCACCTTCCCCCTCCCCTCTAGCTCTGGCCCTGAGGCCTACCTCGTTCTACGTTTAACCGTATGCCATCTTACATTTTAGCAGCTACACGACATGGATTCAGGAATAATCACGTCTAATAAAATCATATAGTTCACACATTTCTGCATTAGTTCCACTTCTACTTAAATCTCTACATTAACTACACATTTCAGAATATAGATGTAGGTACTATCAGCACTCATGGCATTTCTCTTCATGACTTGTGCTTACTACGTGTAAGTGTGATGCACTTCTACATTTAGGTCAGTTTGCGCTCTCTCAGTAGCATCTTCAAAGTTTTCTGAACTTCTCAAAGAAAGACAGTAAACTTAGTGCTAATAAAAAGATTATTCAGCATATTCAAGACTTTTCTGCTACTCTTTCCCACGCATGTGTGTATTTTTATTAACAAGAGAAAAAGGATTAAGAGATAAGCCCTGAAACCCCTGACTTTGGCATCAACGAGAAAAACAGTCTGCGGTGTATAAAGTGAGCATTGATTTCTTAGTAGGATGAGCCTGGAGGCATATTTGATCTAAAAACCTTAATCCTATTTCGTTGGTGAAGTGAGGCACTTGAGTTGTTCGCACCATCATTTCCAGCCCTTGTTCCAATTTAAAGAAGTCCATTTAATAGAGTTCGAATATACACTTAATCATTTTTCAAGGGTGGTGAATCTTGCTATATGTAATACATTTTCATTTTTTTTAATTATTTATTGCATACAGCACCCAGTGCTAGGTAGCATCAAAAAACATAGGGGCATATTACCAAGCAATAGCGATAATTATCGCTATTGCTTGGTTAGAGACAAAAATTTACCGCTGAGCTGCGGCGATTTTTACCGCAAATAAACCTTGGTATTACCAAGGTTTATCGCAAATGCGATAAAAATCGCCGCAATGCATGAATATCGCTGAAAAGTCAGCGATATTCATGCATTACCGAGCTAATGCTCTTAGCTATGTTATCCACCTACCATTGGATAACATGGCTAAGAACTGCTCAGGGCAGGTGTTAGCTTTTGGAGATATTCGCGCTTAGGGCGTATATCTCCAAAAGTTGGTAATAGGAGATAGCGATGTTAGCGACTGTTTTCAGTCGCTAACATCTTGGCACGCCCACTTTGCATGTCATTAGTGATAGATATCACTGACATGTAAAGTGGGGCCCAAGATGGTCGCTATCTCCTACTAGCTGACGCTAACTGGTGTTACTGACAGCTAGGTATTAGGGAGATAATTTTATCTCCTCTTTTTTGGAGCGGAGATAAACCCCCTTGATAATATGCCCCATAGCTTTAAGACTTTCGTTATGGATGGATTTAAGATCCCTTATCTCCTAATTAGGTTCTGGGTGAACAGCCAATGTGACAAACTGGAATAAGTATGAATATCTGAATGAAGTGCAGTGCCAGAGTAGAGAGATGTACCCTATATACGGCCACCAACACAATGGAACAATACAGGCAAAAACAATGCATGTCCTGTGATAGACGTCCCAGAATGTCTAATTTATACAGTATATATTTCCCACCGCTTTCCCCAGTGGAATTGTAAATTAGAAACAAGGCCATATCGAAAAAGGTTTTGGGGAACATTTACGAAGAATTCATGCCAGGCAGTACAGCAATCGAAGCAAGCAGAACAGCACGAAATCTACCAAGCTAATGAAAGAGCGTGTGTGTGATGTCTAGCCTAGATTGTGTCCTCGAAGAGGACATGTTCAGTACAAATTGCTATGCTTTGACAAAGTTACAAACTTTGAATGTGATCTGCATAGTAAACCATGGACGCAAAATTAATAAAACTGTTTGTGTAACGTTACACCTAGCTTGAGGAGATGTACATTGTTGCTTCAAATCCCTGTCTACCAAAGTCAGTATGAAGTGGAATTTCCTGAAAAATCATAGGCTGTTGCATGGGACTGCCCAAGTGCCACCCGTGTTATGGCCTCCTGACTCAAAGTAGCGGCAAGCTTCTTTTCAGCGCAAAATATGTTTTCACTGGAAATTAAATCCCAAATTCAACACTTTGCACCAATTTGTATTATTTTTTTGACCCAACCCCAGCAGAGAGTGTTGAGAAATTTAGCCCATTGTATATAAGTGATTTTCAGTTTCGGACACCATGTTACGAGTGTCATAGGATGCCAGTGCACAGGTGGAGTTCAAAATTCAGATGAGCTCTTTATCTCTTTTGCTCTGTTATGGTTTTCTTAAACTAACCCCGAGAGTACGTGCAGAGCCAAGACTGGTGATACGGGAGGTAGAGGGGGCGCAAACAGGTCTAAAGTAGACCGAGGGGCGCCATTACCTACCCCGGTTGATATCATGGCACTGATCCCTTGGCTGAACGAATACCCTGATCATATCTCCGCCGGGGTGTTGCGAGACGGTTTCTCATATGGTTTCCGCATCCCGGCGGGGGATTTTCGGGGGGAAGCACAATGTAAGAACCAACTATCGGTTCAACAGAATACGGCGGTGGTACAGTCAAAGATTGGTAAGGAAGTGGCCCGAGGTCGGGTTGCTGGACCATATGACATACCACCAGTTGATAATTTTGTTTGTTCACCTTTGGGAGTGGTCCCCAAAAAGGACCCAGGGGAGTTCAGGTTAATACATAATTTGTCAGCTCCTAGGGGCCTTTCGGTGAACGATGCAATTGACCCGGGAGTTTGTTCGGTGCGGTACGCATCCTTTGATGAGGCCGTCGCCATTTTGAATCGCCTAGGGCCCGGAGCGCTGATGGCTAAATCAGATATCGAGTCAGCGTTCCGGTTGCTCCCGGTACACCCAGATGATCAGCGTCTCCTAGGTTTTATGTTTCAGGGACGCTATTACATGGATAAATGTATGCCAATGGGTTGCTCCATCTCTTGTGCGTATTTTGAGAAATTCAGTCGTTTTTTGCAATGGGCGTTCACAAGAGTCACGGGTTTTACACATGTTATGCATTATCTTGATGATTTTCTGTTTCTGGGGGCAGCCGGGGACATGGAATGTGCACAGGCCTTGAGGGAATTCTGTAACCTTATGGAGGAGTTTGGCGTGCCGCTGGCACCCGGTAAGACGGTAGGGCCATCTACTACACTCGAGTTTCTCGGAATTGAGCTCGATTCTGTAGAGGGGTGCTTCCGCTTGCCCGAAGAGAAGGGGATGAAATTCAGGGCCTCGCTAAACACATGTCTCGGCGAAAGAAAGGTAACTCTCCATCAGTTACAACAGGCTGTGGGTCAGCTTAACTTTGCCCTGAGAGTAATACCGATGGCTCGCCCCTTTTCCCGTTCTATCGCACAAGCCATGGTGGGCCTCAGGGAAGGGCACCACCGCACAAGACTGTCAACAGAGGTTCGCCAGGATATGCGCATATGGCTGGCATTTCTGGCGGATTTCAACGGTCGTGTTGTATGGACCGATCCACCAGTTTCCTCAGAAGAACTAGGGTTGTGGACCGACTCGGCGGGGAGTGTAGGTTTTGGCGCCATATTCGGCAATCAATGGTCGGCACGAACCTGGCCTGAGTGGTGGCACGATAATGGACTCACTGGTAACATTGGGTTTCTGGAGCTGTTCCCCATTCTGGTGGCCTTGGAAACTTGGCCAGGGGGGTTTCGTGATCGCTCTGTAGTGTTCTGGTCTGATAATATGACCGTGGTTGAGTGTATCAATAGTCAGGCAGCACGCTGCAAATGGATTTTGAGATTACTGAAGGAAATTGTACTGCTATGTATGAGACTAAACGTCCACTTTAGGGCAAGACACGTGCCAGGGATACTAAATCAGGCAGCTGATGCGCTCTCTCGTTCCCATATGCAGGCCTTCCGGGGTTTTCTGCCCTCAGCGGACTCGGTGGCGGCACCATTTCCCGAAGCTCTCTGGTCTCTCGGTGCCCCGGATTACAAAACCTCGCGGGAGAGAGTCTAGCACCCAGGACAAGTAAGGCATATGAAGGGGCGTTCCGTTCTTATTGGTCCTTTTTGGGTTCAGCTAGGGGGGAGCACTGGGGGCAGGAGGAGTATGTCCTGAAATTTCTGGTATCTTTACATCAGGCAGGCAAATCAGTGGCTACGGCCAATAGGCACCGGGCCGCCATTTCTTTTATGGCACGGGCTCATGGCATCCAGGATCCCACATCGTCCTTTTTGGTACAAAAGGCGCTGCGTGGGTGGCAACGCCTTGAGGGTCGCAGAGTGGATGAGAGGCACCCGATAGGTTTAGAAAGGTTGTCCCTGTTACTGTCCGTACTCCAGGCGACATGTTCATCTCAATCGGAGACGGTGCTATTCCGGGCCGCTTTTGCATTAGCATTCCATGGGGCTATGCAGGTAAGCGAACTGGTAGCGCGGAACAAGCAGGATAGGGGGAGGTCTGTGTCGAGAACACATGCAAATTAAGGGGGAGACAATGGTAGTCTCAATTGCCAGATCCAAGACCGATCAGGGAGCGATCGGGGACAGTGTGGTAGTCCAGCGGATTCCAGGGTCTCCCATGTGCCCGGTAAAATGCGTGGAGGAGTATTTAGCGCAGAGGGCGGCATCATGGGGGGGAACCTTGCTGAGGCACACCGACGCCACCCCACTGACTAGGTTTCAGTTCCAGCGGGTGTTAACAATGGCAATCGCGGCAGCGGGCTTGAACCCGAGCGATTTTGGGACCCATTCCTTCCGGATAGGGGCTGCTACAGAGGCTACAGCCAGGGGTCTGAGTGTTGAAAAAGTAAAGCGGTTGGGACGTTGGTCCTCGAACTGTTATAGAAGGTATGTGCGTTTGCACATGTTGTGAAGCCAATGTCTTGTACTCACGCTTCTTGTTTTCTGTTTGGTTTACAGTTTCGCGAGCAGGATTTGCGGGGCGGACTGTGCAGTTGACCCGACACCTGGGGACCAGCGGTCAAAGTTCACCGGCTGATGAAAGAGTGGTGTGGGTCGTTGGCCACTCATACGTGAGGCGAGCCGCGGACGTATTCAAAGCAGGTGACATGATTCACGTGGCTGGGGAATACGGGTACAGGGTGACCTTCCACGGAAGGGGCGGGCTCTGTATTGACCAGTTTCAAAGTTTCTTTGAGGGACTGTTAGGGCAGACGAGGTCACCGCCATCTGTAATCATAGTGCATCTTGGGGGCAATGATTTGATCGCCGTTGGTCGACGAGTGCTTCTCGAGTTAATTTTGTCCACAGTAAGTTGGTTGGCAAGAAGGGTTTCGGGGTGCACAATCGCATGGTCACACATGATTCCTCGGAAGGTGTGGCGGGGGGCCCTTGCTGTGCCAGCTTTGAACCACTCAGTTAAGAATGTTAATAACAATTTGAGTAGGTTGTTCCGTACAGGTAAATTGCAGTGTATTCCACAGGGGTGTATCAGGGGGGACCATATGTATTTGGCGGATGGGGTCCATTGGTCCCGGGAGGGAAATGTCTTACTCATAGGAGACTTCTTAGCTTGGTTAAAGGGTTTACATAATCATGACCTTTAGTAGGAGCTTTTGTGGGGGGGCCGGATAGCCGGTCAACTATCCGGCCTGTGGCGGTAAGGTCATGATATGTGAGCAGTAATTGGAAGATCCCTAGAGGTGGGGCGCCACCCATTATGGATGGGAGCGCCCGGGGGGAGGCGGCCATTGGCCCATCACACGGGGAGGCGGTACCCTTCTAAGGATGGGACCGCCGAAAGGGAAGGCGGTCAAGACCCCTCCCTGGGGAGGAGGGGCTACGGGTCCCCTCCTTGGAATTTCCCGGGGCCAGGACATCCGCAACGGCGGATGTGGTGAGCAGTGTGGGGTGGGAGGGGGGTCTACACTACCTTCTAGACACCTCACACGAGTCCTCGGACGACCACCAAGATGGCGTTGAGTAAGTATGGGCCCCCGTTAAGACAAGGGAAATTGGAAGTTGGCACAGAGGTACAGTCCTCTGTGCGCCCGCCCCTCACAAGTAAGGGGGGGAGTCTGGTATTAGGGATCTGACACCGGTTACGACCTTGCCGTTGGCCCGTAATGTTAAGATGTACAATTTGAATTGTGAGAAATGCATTTACCGGATGTTTTAGAATCGGCTAGGAGAACCTTTGTATTAGAGATATGTTAAGGTTAGCCAATAAACATCGTAATGTATAAATGAAATTGTACATGATATGAAACTGTTATTTTAACGTTTTAATTTTGTTTCATATTTTAATAAATACGGCCGGGAGGGTAACTCCCTCCCGCCTTCCAAAAGCTCAAGAACTGTATCCGTCTTCCCATCCTTGGGGATTGTGTTGGGAGGGGGTGACGGGTATCCAGGCCATATGGAAAGGGGCGACCACTCGGTCCCCCCGAACGTATGGTCGGGTGCCCCGATCCCCCCGGGAAGCCATTTTGGGCGGGAGGCGTGTCACGGCTTGTATGCCCGAAGCGGCGTAGCCGGGCGCGCCTTTTCCCGCCCAAGAGGGGCTGTCCTAGACACCTACACCATCGGCCACGCCCTGTAGGCGGTCGGAGGAGGGTCCACGCCCTCCCGGAGAAGAATAAATGGAGCAGCAATCCAAAGAAGCATCCTCTTGTTCCTGTGCTTGGAAGCTGCACCTCCTCGTTGCACGTGAGCCCTTGACGGAACAAGAGCCAATTTTGACCCACCCACCAGCACCTGATGACAGCGTTTGGGAGTGCAGTAAAGTCGATTGATGATGATATGAGTTTTAAATTTTCAGGTTGTTTTTAATAAAGTGTGATGTCTCTTTTCAGGTTGTTTCTAATAAAGTTTGATGTGGAGATAATGTTTATACTTGAAAAGCTAGTATAACGGTATATGTTGCTCTTAGTAGATTAAAACAATGTCGTATTTATTTTTGGTCGGGCGGTAAGGTCATGATCGGTGAGCAGTAATTGGAAGATCCCTAGAGGTGGGGCGCCACCCATTATGGATGGGAGCGCCCGGGGGGAGGCGGCCATTGGCCCCTCACACGGGGAGGCGGTACCCTTCTAAGGATGGGACCGCCGAAAGGGAAGGCGGTCAAGACCCCTCCCTGGGGAGGAGGGGCTACGGGTCCCCTCCTTGGAATTTCCCGGGGCCAGGACATCCGCGACGGCGGATGTGGTGAGCAGTGTGGGGTGGGAGGAGGGTCTAAGCTACCTTCTAGACACCTCACACGAGTCCTCGGACGACCACCAAGATGGCGTCGAGTAAGTATGGGCCCCCGTTAAGACAAGGGAAATTGGAAGTTGGCACAGAGGTACAGTCCTCTGTGCGCCCGCCCCTCACAAGTAAGGGGGGGAGTCTGGTATTAGGGATCTGACACCGGTTACGACCTTGCCGTTGGCCCGTAATGTTAGGATGTACAATTTGAATTGTGAGAAATGCATTTACAGGATGTTTTAGAATCGGCTAGGAGAACCTTTGTATTAGAGATATGTTAAGGTTAGCCAATAAACATCGTAATGTATAAATGAAATTGTACATGATATGAAACTGTTATTTTAACGTTTTAATTTTGTTTCATATTTTAATAAATACGGCCGGGAGGGTAACTCCCTCCCGCCTTCCAAAAGCTCAAGAACTGTATCCGTCTTCCCATCCTTGGGGATTGTGTTGGGAGGGGGTGACGGGTATCCAGGCCATAATCTCTTTTGCTCTGTTATGGTTTTCTTAAACTAAAACCACGACCGGTGTTTCTGGATCTTATGTTGCAGTGTCAGGTAGTTGTATACATGGTAATCCTGGGTTTGAAAATACATACTGTTGATACCCCTTCAGACAGCTTGCGATGAGGCGATGTTCTACTGGCTCAGGTGGGGATGGCCTCAACAGAAGTAGAGGTGGTGGCTTAGTCTTAGTAACCAGAAGTCCAGTCCTAACTTCATCAGTGCTGCAGCTTCAGTCAGAAATGGCCTTTCCAAACAATACAGAAAGTGTCAAATGGTAACACATCTAGCAACGTTTGATACAAAAGTTGAGACGTTATTGGTAAACCTGTCGAGATCTCACAAAATTCACCTGATGACAAATAAGATTCTTGTTAATCTATTGTTTTCACGAGCATTACATTTTTTCTTTTTGACCCATGTGGTTTGTAACAGTTTTCTTCAGCTATCCTGTACTATTTAGACAGGTTTCATGTTTCATTGGGTTAATTATGTAAGAAGGTCCTAGTATTGTACTGGACTAGTGGTTTTGCAATTGGCTGTTGATACACTGGGTCAATTTAGCTGGTACTAATTAAATAGTCCCCGTAAGCCCCCATTGTGAGTTGCCCAGAGAGACATTCCCAGTTGGGCTACAGTTCCAGGTGATTGTGTGTGACCTGGTGCTTCCTTACCTGGGTTTGTGGGGTGCAGAAACACTAGGTACAGGTTTATAAGATGCAGAAATGCACCACGTAAAACCACAAATGTTTCCCATGACAGTTTCCAGGTGGTTAGAGCTGTTAGAAAATGTCCATGGAAAGGTCCCGGAATTGAGAAGAACACTGTGATGTTTGAGCCGGTACTTCCGGGACATGAAGGATAGTCCCCATTCTGGGGCCTGAAATGCATGTTGGCTGGGAACTGGTGTGAGGATACCTGCTGCTAAGTTTCTCTTCACGCAGTTTCCAGCCATCTCGTAATGAGACCCTTAGTGATCAGATGTTTGCTTATTTGTAATGCTAACAACACCTACTTTTTTTTTACACATTAGAAGTTTGCATTTATGGTCCTTCTTTTCTTCTAGGAACTCAGTTGTCTACATAAGTAGTATCTGCCTTGTATATGCCCAGATAAGAGCCTTCCCTTTCCTTTTAGCGTTAAATTTGCCTTTTCAGGAAGGCGTCTCTGCCAATGTTCATGCATGTGCTGCTTTATCGAGGCCCACATAAAAATCAAACTTTATTTATGCAGTCTTAAGGCTGCCATCTCCTCACTAATGATGTCGTACCACGTTTTGTCGTGGTATCCATTTCCCTTACAAATGTTTGAAAACAGACCAAACAGTGATAGGAAGTTTGAAACTCGAGCAACACTGGAGATTATACAGTGACATATTATTATGGGCATACTCTGTGGATTCTAGCACTGAAGGTGTGCACACTTTTTCTTTGGTGTTTCGAACAGTAGGTAAACCCACAGTTATTTTACATATACAGTAATACAAACATTAGTAATAACGGCGTTTAGGAAGGGAGAATTTCATTTCCTCTTTTCTAATATGGGCATTCGTCTAAAGTATGATATTAATGATTGCCTTCCTTAGTATGTCTTAATTTTTGGGGGGTTCGTGCACCACATCAGTTACGCCCCTATTCCCTGTGTTTTAGTGACCTTACTTCACATCTAATCTCAAAAGCCTTAAATAGTGTTCTAAGGTGATGTGGAGAAATCAAGTGTGACCACTTGGATATCAGTCAGTTTAGGCATAAGAGTAATGCATTTATAGATCTATTAAGTACTAGGTAAAGCTTCTCACATTCTCTTGCTGGACTCATCTATTTCTAGAAGGTTCAAGATGATTATCAAGTTGTTCCAGTCTATTTTCCAGTTGTATCAATCATACTGCTAAACAAATCTGAAACTATCTAACAATGTTTTTCTGACACTACGTTGAGCACCCCATCCCTTTACCCCTTGTATGCTCATGACGGAGCCGCTCCGTCATGAGCCGCGGTTGCGCAGTGCTCATGATGGAGCGGTTCCGTCATGGCCCTGCCGCCATGCCTGCGCGGCGCTGATTTCGCCGCCTGCGCGGGGCGTTCTATTGAGCGGGCGGGGCCATGACGGAACCGCTCCGTCATGAGCACAGCGCAACCGCGGCTCTTGACGGAGCAGCTCAGTCACGAGCATGCGAGTGCCGCTCGGCCCCCCCCCCCCCAGCGCTGTGGTGGAATTGCCGCCGCAGCGAAGGGGTTAAAGGCTAATGTCCTCATTGATCCATGTAATGTCTGCTGCCAACTCTCCTGCTTTTGTTTTAGGACATGCCAACATAACCAGCAGCAGCAAATAAAAGGTCTATTTTTTCTAAGGGTTGACGGAACTCAACCCGGAACTCCCTGCCCTCGAACCCCTTGCCAATCTAGACCTTAACAATATCATGAGAATTTTCTTTTTTTAGGAAACATGAATTACACCTTTTGGCTGACAATATTTCTTGAGTGAGGTAGCAAAATAACTGTGTGGTAGAATTAAATTAGAGAAGCTTTTAAGACATTATCTGTGTGCCCATCAGTCATAGGTTTACACCTATGTTTTTTGTGGATTTACAAAGATAAGGTTTCCAAAAACTCCCTAGTGTATTCCCCGAAATCTATTAAATAATAAATAGCGTCAAGACGTCTCCGGGTAGTCATGTGCTTCATAAGTTGTATCATTCATTCATTCAAATTCATAGATTTTCAGTTGAATGCCTTCTACCATAACTACATTATGTGAAGATGGACAATTTGCAGTGTTGGGATTATTCAATGTTCATTTGCATATACTTCCAATTTATTTTCTATACATGTTTAGCAGTTTTTCATATGCTGCATATGGTGCTCCCCATGAAACATGTGGGTATTTGGTCCCTTTTCACAATCTAAATGCACATTTATTCTAAATTAACAAGAGTATTTAGTGTGGGATGATGCAATGGGAAAGCCTTTAAATACCCACAAAGTTTTGACTTTGTGGGTGTACCTGATATTCTCAATGCCCACACTTCGTACTCAACCCGGGTTGCCGGCATTTAAACCCCATTACTGTACTTACACCTGCCGAAGGCCTAGTGACTTAGGGCCTGATTAAGAATGTCCCTGTATTGATAATGAGTTTACCTAACCTAGTGAATGCTTATACTGCAGGTTGTGGTACTTAAAGAGGAGGAATTATCTCCCCATTTTGAGTTCTGCAGTCCAGAGCAGGCAACAATATGGTAACACCATGTTTTCTATAATTCAGAGCTGAATAATGGCAATGTACACAATTGTGATGCAAAATTCCACCGGATTTGATCTAGCATAGTTTGTTTTGGGATCTAGTGTGATATTACAGCAAAAGGTATTATTCTGATTAAAATGAGGGCCTCTGTGGATTATCCTTTCATTTCAAGTAACATCTGCACTTGAAAATATCAGCACACCCTGACACTGTGTATCAGAATGTGACATTAAAGGAGGTATAAAGGAGACTTTGCTTACTCCTACGCCTCACTTATATACTTAAAATGTAGGCGATTTCTTCTTTCATGTTTTCTCCAAATGAGTCAGAATTGGCAACTAATATCTAAAGTAAGGGGTCACCAACCTTTTCTGTATTAAGAGCTATTTATGTTTAATGAAAATCATCCAGAGATACCAATAATATTAGTCTTGTAATAGTGACCATATCATGATTACACTAGTGGCCACCTCATGCAAAATTGTCAGTAGATATCATCTCTTTGCATCAGGCATGGATGCCAGCAGTAATGTGAACCATTTAGAAAAAAGTTCTGAAATTACACACATTTTCATCTTGATTACATGCTTTTCAGTTTTGGCATACTTATATTAATTAAACCAAGCAAAAGCCTCGAATTTAGTAAGCTAGGCTGCACACAGGAAAGCTACTCACAGGTAAGTGGAGAGCTACAAGTAGCTCACATGCTACTCGTTGGAGAAGCCTGATCTACACAATCCTGCTTCATAGATTTCTTTCTCTCACAAGTGTTGTCACAAATGGTTATGGCCATTTTCCTTAACCACACTACTAGGCTTTCAGAGGGCAATGATTCATTGAATGTGAAGCAGTATAGGGCGTGAGGTACAGTGTTCACTTGAGCCTTCTTCCGTAACACTTGCACGATGTACAGAACAGACTGATTTTTAATGTTTGATTGCAAAGCTTTTCACACAGAATTTGCAAAATAAAAAGGAGTGAGTTATATCTACATGCAAATGTCAATACTGGGCCCAATTTAGAGAGTGGCAGATGGAGCAAAGATAGTCAGGGTGGTGGACTGCTTTACATCTGCCACTCTGCCACTACTCCATTGGTCACATTTTAGTTCATCTGTTTGGGTTTATATGCAATCAAAGTCATGTAAATGTTCAGTGTGCATTTGACATTTTCCAAATACAAGCTCCCAAAGCAGGAGTTTGTTTTTGGACATTATATCAATCAGTGGCCCCCAACACCATTGGAGTTATCTCTATTGGTGTGGGGGTAATTTTTCCTATTGCCCCTCACAGGCAAGAGATTCCTGGTAGTGACAGACAGTAAAAAAAGCCATCTGGATGCCCACTCTCAATAGGGTGGATGGTTGGATGGCTTGCCTCTGATTTCCCACACTCCCTCCAGCTATTGGAGGAAGGTTTACACAACTAGAGTAAATTATACTCTGTTGGCGTAAACCTGTCAATCTCCCCCCCAATTCAAAACAGGGCAGGTGGACTGAGAGTTTGGCAGACAGGGTACTCTGTTGCCTTTGCGATAGACTACCCCAACTGCTAAACTATGAATGTCTGCTATAGTCTTTTATACATTTTCAGGGAAGACTAAAATAAATCTGGGAACAAAACTTGGTTTATTGCACTGGATTCCAGCAAATAATAGGTAAATGCACATTAATTGTTCGTGGTACAAAGCAAAACGTGAGACCTGAACCATAACTCACCTCCCTGATTACATTTTGGATGTAAAACCTGCTCTTGTGCAAGGTCAGTCTGTTTTGAATGCATCTGGTAAGGCTTGAATTACCTTATTTCAAAGGTGCCTTCCTGAATTTAAAGGGGAGAACGGCTCTCAACGCGTAAGCATCTCTTCGAAGCTGATTATTTATTTCCTCTGTTTCCTCATTAAATATAGTTTTGGGTTCCATAACCATAAATACACAGACCAGGTGATTCAGATGTCAGGAGCAAATTAAAATCACAGAATTAACTTGGTCTAAGGGTCTGCATGGGATCAAGAAGAGGAAATGGATAAACATTTCGCTCTTTATCAAGATGTCAGCACAGACCACTTCTGCGTTATCTTCGACAAAGGTTATAGCTCCTGCAGATAATAATCCCTCTCTCAGAATGATGTAGCTGATGATTGTCAGAGAAATACCAGTACATTTCATTGTGCTGTCAAAAATGAAATGAATTTATTTATGAGGACCATCTGCAGACATCCCCTTTCATATCATTGCCACCACATCATAGAGCAGAGGCTTAGAAAGGCATCCAAGTGAACTGCTCAAGTGTGCTTATGCTCCATAAATACCAGCGCTTTGCCTGTGAGTATATTATGAGATTATGAGCCAAGAAATATATTAAAGTTAACATTATTTCTTCCAGTATTGCTTGTAGTTTTTCCATCTATTGCTGTATGTTTCGCTCAGTCTTGCCAATCACAGAACATTTTGTTTCATTATACATGTAAGATGTTTGAGTGAAGAACAGATGCTCGAAACGTGCCCTTAATATGTACAATTTTATGTATTACATTTTTTTTCAAACGTCCTTAATGCTGCCTTTGCGATTGAGGTGTTAGTTATTTTTTAAGTCAGTCTTTGGATTGCTTGGTTGCAGTGTTTGCTTTTGTGCTTGGGTCTGTGATGTGAAAACAGGACTCAACCTCCCTTTTTGGCAAAGGTGAAGTAACTGTCAGCCTCCTGGTCTGTTTGCTCGATATGTACTTGTTTGATGTTGATGAGGACGATAGAGTTGAAGTTGAAGTTGGGGGGATTTTTAGAGCGCGCGTTTACCAGAAAGGTTTTATGGCGCTAAACGGTACGGCACAGAACAGGCAGCAGTTAGACCTCAAACGCTCTGATGAATAACCAGGTCTTCAAACCTTTACGGAACTCAGAATATGATTGAGAAAATCGAAGATTGTCCGGGAAAGCATTTCAAAACCTTGGAGCCAAAAAGGAAAAACTCAATCCCCCATGTTTTTTCCTGACAAAACGTGGGACAACCAGAAGGTTCTTAGAGGAAGACCGTAAATTTCTGGAAAGAGTGTAGGTTAGGAGCCTGGATGCCACATATTGGGGAGCTAGGCCCGCCAATGATTTAAAAATGAGACACCCGAGTTTAAATTGGCATCAATGGGTAACCGTCAACCAGTGCAGTTGCCTCAAAAGCGGAAGAGCTTGATGGAATCTGGACCGACTATAAATCAGCCTAGCAGCCTGATTTTGAATAAGCTGTAGTCGGCGTAGTTCGTAAGCAGGGATGCCAATATATAGAGAATTTGCGTAGTCAACCCGAGAGATAACAAGGGCAAGAAGACTGTGATCATTTCAGATATACAGCCTCCATCATGAGTATTTGTTCCATGGGCCTTATATGTTATGCCCCACTTCGACATTTGTCTTCCTTCTTTCTTAATGGACAACAAGAAGGGAATTTTTGAGAATTCTTAAGAGCAATATTATTTCAGCATTAATGAATCTCATGTATTGATGAGGTGCAAAAAAAGTGTTAAACAATTATAAAAAAATATTTTATTTATTATTTTTTCATTTATTTTAATAACATCAGAGAGTTAAAAAATTGAGTTAATCATGCTGTGATTCGAACCTGTGCTCGAAAATAAGTGATACCGTCAGTAGGATATCTTGCTAAATATGTTCACATACAAGTCAAAGAAAGGAGGGTACAGGCTAAGCTCTCTATGTGACACCCTTGTGACCTCCTTTCTATGAGACAATGATATTTAGGGTGATGTAAAACTGCATTCCAAAACTATAATCATTAATACGTGAAAATACATTCAAAATATCATTCTCCTATGCCAAGCTCGAGGTCTAATTACACCATAGCTTTAAAACTGCCCAAATTGAACTGAAGACAAAGAGGGTTGTGGCTTTTTTGTTGGCTACATTATATTTGTAGAGAATGGTCCTCAACTTCACTTCCTGGAGAGATTACATCAAAAAATAAAGTTTGAAGCTCAGTTTTTTTAGGGATCTTTGGGAAAGTCTGTGGGGTTAAACAGTGCTCCATCTCCTCTTTCTTGGTGGGTGTTAAATCTTTCTCTTGGCACAAATCACCAAACCGGATTCTCAGAGGTCTGCTGAATATATCCCGGTATTGGTGCACCATGGTGGCAACAATGGATTAGGTCAATTCTGTATATGTTGTCCTCCTGGTAAACTAGTTGATGAGGGCAGTACATTCTGGACAATTTATGGAATGAAAACATGGATGACATAATGCAACCACTAATTGGACTTCACCGACTGTTACGCTGATAGTGATGTTTCAGATGTTGTCTATCAATGAATCATTTAATCTCCAAAAAAAACCACAAGACAGCAAGGTGGCTTTGACATTTATGAGATGACCACCTACAGGTTGCTTGAGGACTATCCTAGGACACAAATGGGCTAAGCACCATTATTGACTTCACCAGTATCTATACCTTAGCTGTCGACTGGTCTTTTCCTTACTCCACAGCTAACATCGGTTAGCTTGCAGTAATTTAAATGGCGTGATTTTACAGACCACATTGGATGGAATCTGTAAATGTACTGCTCAATGACTGTAAAATGTGTACAGTACAATCAACTTGCCTCAATAATGAGCAGTTTCAATTTTAAATAGGATCCAGATCCGATATCACTGCAGTACTGTCACGAGGAAAAAACACACATCCCTTAAAAGTGCAACTCTACGGTATCCAAGCAGCAGCGGAACATATTTAAGAAAGCCATTACGTAACTAGGCAACCAAAATTGTTGCCACGGTGCTACCCAAATGATCCAGCTATATTTGTATATCTTATAAATTGAACTATTATGTGATGTGCCCAGACTTCCTGGTATTTGTGGAGGTGTGCATTAATCTTCTTTTACTCTCGTGTCTGGTTACAAAACAAAAAATGTCTGCATGTAAAAGAATGCAGCAGTATGCACATTTGCTGCCCTCTAGTATGAGCCCTGCACATGGGCATCACATATTTAACCAAGCCACTCAAGCATTTTGCACTTCCCTTTGGTATAATTTGCCAGTCTATCCTTCTGAAGGTATTTTTAGCTGTCAGCATTTACTCACCCTGATCACATGTTCCATACGCCAACACCAGGCTTGTCCGATGAGTGGCTCGTGAGCTACTGGTAGCTCTCCAGCTACCAACAGGTAGCTCTGTGTGTGCCTGACAAATTAGAAGCTTTTACTTAGTTGAATGTATATGTATACCAAAAATTCAAAACATGTATTTGAGGAGAAAAATATATGTGTATTTTCAGAAATTATAAGCTTATGTTTGGGAAAAAATGGTTGTTTCCAAAATATATTTGAAGCTCATATTTGGGAGAAAAAATAATATGGCGTTGGAGTGATACATTCTAAGATGTGTGGTAACTTATTATTGCACATATCGGAACCATGAGTTTTGCAATAAATATTGGCACATCAAACCTAACTATTGGGGGAAAATGTTGCCCAGTAAATACCAGTAGGAACCAAAATACACATGCTAAGCCCAAAAACCAATGATGCGGGATAATTATCACATCCAATAAATACCAAACACTGCAGTGTACGTTTTTATATGGTGCAATAATTATCACAACGTATAGTGCTCAGGTCATAATGGGGATTTTCACTGTAAGTGTGAGTACTTTTTCAGAATGCAATCCTAAATATAGATTTACATTTGTACCTCAAGCCGTCAGTGCAACTAACTGAAGCCTTAGTGGACAAATGTCTTTGAGAATGGTGATAAATACATTTTATTAAAATTAATATATGATAATATATACATTTTCACATGCTATTAATATAATTTTGCATGCTCAGTTTTTTTGATAACCTCCTAGAGTGCGCCATTCTTGCCCTATTTCATGCCTTTTTATTTATCGATAGAGGTTACAATTCTAGGATAGGTTACTTCAATTAAACCCTTCCAAGAATAAAAGCCATTGTTTAAATGCTAGCACTGTAACATATTTTCTGCTCAGCTCTCCTATTAATGAGTATCATGACTGGATTCTTTTCAATGGCCAAATTCCTCAGTCTTATGAAAGATATCACTGTAATTCCCCTGCTACTGAGTTGGACCCAGGTTCACTCACCTTTACATAGGAGTGTATTACATAACTTCTGATTTGGGTGTCTGGTTAGCTGGGGTACGAGCCCTGGTCAAGCAGGAACCCCAATTCTAGACAGGGTAATGTGCAAGCAAACAACAAATTCAACTGTTTGAAGTGTTGCACAAGTTCTTTACACATTGCCTCTAAGTTAAGCCTGGCTGCTTTGTGCCAAGCTACCAGAGGATTGAGCACGGTTTAATTTGGTGTTTGAATGTGGCTTACTCTGACAAGAATTGTAGCTGCTGCTTGACCAGGGCTCATACCCCAGCCAACCAGACTCCCGCTTTCTAACAGGGTCTCACAACCTACTCAATCAGTAAACCAATTTCCCACACTTAGGAAATGTGTAAAGCATTTAGAAATAACAAAAACAGTAGTAAAGTCGAAAACACATCAGAATAAAAATTCCACTCCAATTTATAAAATTAGTTAATAACTCAAAGAGCAAAATTACAGCAGAGTGACAGAAATGTAATGATAGAAACTGGAGAACAGTGTCAAAAGCATTAAGAGTTAATTGCTTTTGTCCTGGACTGAGGTGTGATTTAAGGCTGAATGCAGTAGATCGTGGGCCAGATACAGAAATCATGTTCACTCCAGCCAGAATATTTTCGTTCTGATTTAGGGCCATATGTATCATAGTACTGTTTTGCGATTTCTAAATAGCGATTTTTAAGGAATCGCTATTTAGAAATCGCAAAATGGTATGTATGTAGAAATCAGATTCTTTTTAGCGACTTCTTAAAATTCCTTAATTGCGATTAGCAAATTACTAATCGCAATTAAGGAATAATTTCCCATTCATTTCTAAGGACCAGAAGGTCCATAGGAATGAAGGGGAAATGTGCGATTAGCAATTAGCTAATCGCAAATTGAGAATAGGACACCCTGCTGCACCCCTGAAAATGACATGTGTGCGCATATGGCGCACATACATGCCCTAAGGGCATGTATGAGCATCACATGGCACCTTTTGTTTTTTTTTAAATTGCTTTTTGAAAGGAATTTGCGACTTACCACCAACTTGAAGTTGGTGGTAATTTGCGATTCCTTAGGGACAATTAGCAATTTTTTTTTTGCATGATACATTGCATTTAAGGAATCGCAAACTGTGCGATTCCTTCTTTTGAACCACATTTGCTTAATACCTACCATATTGAGAATTCGCATTCGCAAAGGCCAAAATTCTGCGAATTTCGACCTTTGCGAATGCGAATTTCAATGATACATATGGCCCTTAGTGCCTGATTTAGATTTCGGCGCACAGCTTACTCCATCACAACAGTTACGGATATCCCATCTGCCAAAATATAAATGCCATAATATCCTATGGGATTTATATTTTGGCAGATCCATCACTGTTGTGACAAAGTAACCCATCCGCCAAAATCTAAATCAGGCACTTAGTCTCGGAAATGGAAGTCATAATTCCTCAGTGGGGCAAGGCAGCAAGCTGTGGTGAGGAAGGGCTTTATGAAACTGGTTAGCCGACTGATGAGGTGAGCCACTGATTTTTGGTGGGAAAACTCCAAAGGGGGAGAAATTCTGAATTTGTGCTTAAAAGATCAGACCAGATACTTTTGGCGCCTTTGCCTGTGAATATTTCTACTTTTGGAATTAGTCACTTTTTTGAAGATCAGATTTCTCCAGTGAGGCATGACTGCTGGCTGTAGCTGAATAGGGCTCAACAAGGCCTGATAACCTCTCTGCAATGTCCCACTGAAACAGATTTGCTGGTACAAAAAAACTCTGAGCAGGAGAAACCTGAATCTTTGGCTCTGTGGCCATGCACTTTTATCATCGGATTGGTTTGTCCTGGTCCTCCTGTGGAGGGCTTTGGAGACAAACAGTTTGTTAACCCCAGGTTTTTCAGGATGTTAGGAGGAGTACACTTTGACACAGTCAATGGTCTCAGGGTTCTGAGAAATATCATATGAGGTCAAGTCTAAATCTAGCTGAAGGCACCAGTAAAGTCCAGGGCAGATCCAGTTGGGACTGGTCAGCTGGGTTCTTCAGGAAAATGGCTTTAAGAAGCTCATTCTGTCCCTATAGCTTAACACGAGGTCAGTCGACTCATACTTGGAGTCTACTTTTTTGACCTCGGTACAAGTTGGAGCAGGTCCAGTTTTTTCATGTCTCCTAACAGGTCCTAATAGCTGATATAGTCATCTTTTGTGGTCCATTGGTCCAGTCAAGAGAGTGCTACATTTATGCCTGGCACTAGCCAGTGGGTGGCGGTGACTCCTAACCTCTCCCTAACCAATAGAAAAAGGTTACCAGGGGTAACCCTACCCACTTTTGCAGCGTTTCCTGTGTGCACTACTGCAAACAATCCTACAGTGCCCCCTATAATTGAAGTGAACATGTGAGAAGCTTTCTTCTACCTGGCAGAGCTTCGATTCCTGCCCTAGACATGTAAAGTATACAATAAAGTGATGGACAGAATAGTTAAATTAATTTCAACCTCTTGTACCCTCACGGGCCACATCCCAGTCCTTTGTCACTTTGCACACCATGTCACCCCAGATTAGACTCAACCAACGTCTTGACCCTGTACCAATATGAACAGTCCAGCCTGAACTGCTAGGCCAGGTCCTCCCTGAACTAGAAGAAAAGCAACCCAAGACTGGTGTCATTATAATTGGGGGTCTTTAGTTGAGTGTAGCTTGGTTCCAATGGCCCAATGTGCATCGGACCTGCATCTCGGTCAGTGGCAGATGAAACACCTTGGAGGCCCCTAGGCAGTCAAACTTTTGCCCCCCCCCTCCTTGCAAATTACCTCGTAATACCCACTGCACCTGATTTTTAACAAACTTACAGCTGCAAGCAGATGACCTTTTAAGAGACATACTGTGAATCTGATGTCTCTAGTTTATGTACTTTAAGTATTTAATGGGTGCATTACATTAATACCATGTTTTCTCTATTGAGTCTTCAAGGTAAAGTTTTCATTTCTTTGAGTTAATTCATGTTTTTTTATCTTTTGGAAACAATTTTTAATAAAGCATTATTGTAATTTCTTTTCAAGATCAAAACAATATCATCTTGATCCATTGTTGCGGGTCCCTGAATGGAGTTGGGTCCATAGGTCGTGCCTTCTTGCATATTTGGTAATCCAGAACTGATCTAGGCATACCTCTCTCACTTTGGGCATTGCAGCGAAGCATACAAAGTAGTGGTGGGTGGAATGCTTAAAATATTGCTTGCTGTCTACTGGAACCAAAGTGGAGGTCCTGGTTACACTCCTGTAGGTAAGTTAAATATGCCAGTTAGGGGTACAGCTAATGTCATCACGATTTAGGGATCACAGAACTAGAAACTAGCTAGTAGAGTCCCAGTTGGTAGAGTAAAAAAATCTTGCAGCATCAGTCCAAATATTATGGGTATGATCATGCAAAAAGAGGTACTTTTGTCTACAGTGTTCAAGAGACATTTTTCATTAGAGGAGTCTCTTTCTATGCTGGCAAGAGAAGGATAAGAGAAAAAATTATTCTCACAAAGGTGTAGAACATTATATAAAGTAAACTGTCCCCGCAGGGTGGCAGAAGCTTTTCTTACACTTCTCCATTGTGGCAAATATAACTCACAAACTTCAAATGAACTCTGAGCCATGCAATTGTGTTTGTTTAGTGTGCCAAATTGAGAGCACAAGCCTACATTCATGATATGGCTGCCATTATCAAAATTGTGTTTCAGATATATTTGAAGTATGATTTTACGCACAGAGCTTGTCCTCATACTCGACCACACTATAAATATACTAGAAATACTACCAGTGGATTGCCTATGTTTATTGAGCATTTTGCTGATAGGGAAATATGTTTTCCTGGCCTGTGCAGTAATTCTTTCCAGCAACACAGCTTTAAAACAATTTTAGAAAGCCAATGTATAGGGACTTGAGACAATACGAATAGTAGAAAGATGAAATACAGCTTTTTAATATATAGCCCTTCACTACAGGGATTTAAAACTAAAGGAAAAGAAAGTTCAGGGTGTATCAGTTCTCCCTGTGAAGTACATCCGAGACTCGTACATTCAAATTCTCTTTTTACAGGGGTAGATAATCCGTATTGGTTCTATTAACCCACATTGATTTACAGTTACATAACACCTTTCTGCAGACTCAAGTCTCCATGGCATCCAAGTTAATGATAACACCTAGCAACCAGATCTCAGCCCCAAAGTCCAGGGTCCAGGGTCAAGTGGCAACCATATTTACACTGAAAGTTTGCAAATCCCCTGTGGTAGCTGCCACTGATCATCTCTTATACTCAAACATCAAATCCCATTTAAGATCAGACACACATTGCAGACCAAAAATCAGTATGACAATTCGATCTCCAGTTTTTTGGGCCACAGGAACCATTGACTAATATCCCTAATGTCAAAACAAATAATCCTAGTTTTTGCAATCCTAATCCTTAGAGACTGCATCTTGGAATATCCCTCTAGAAATATCTATCAGTGTCCTATCAACCCAGGATCAACATATCATCAGTGGAGAATACTAAGAGAATGTGATCTCCTCCTAAAATATGTGGAAATGTAAAGGCTGTTGATATACATGTTAAATAAGAGAGGGCGAGCCAACAGCCCTGTCTCGCTCCATAGGAACTTGGAAGCTGTTAAATCATTGATTTTTGCACCCATTCCATCTAAAGGTAGCCCGGTCCTCCCCATACATTTGACTGATCACGTGAAATAGATAGCAGGGCACATATCTTAATGCATTTTTCTCCAGAAACACATTCTAAGTTCAAAATTCAAAGGCTGTTGAGAACTCAACAAACTCGCAATAACACAGCTGATCCCTGCAAGGAAATCCACAGACAGCCATTTGTACAGGTTGTGGTGCATTGTGCACAGAACGCCATCGAACCTTATGTGTAACTGAGCACTGTTTCACTCAAGATAATGAGAATTTGACCAAAAGCTTGAGAAAGATTTAGCTGGAGGATAGAGAATGAACAATACTCAATAATGAACGCTCCTTGGCATATTACCACATGTCAGAATAGCATAAAACAAAAGTGCAGTCCTATGGACCCACCAGATGGCCACTTCTCATGAGACCACTAGTATCTTGCTTCAAATAAAGTGCTCTTGAATTCTAGAAGCCCATTATGATCTTATCTGGCTATAAAAGAAAAAAGCCATTCAGGTCGTATTCATCAGTTGATTGGAAAAACCACGTTAAAAAAAAGGCAAACTTTGAGTTTTCACTAAAGACACATTTCATACATCTTTACATTTAGTTATTTTAGTTTCAATAGCATTTAATTGATTCCCAAGATAAGATGCACAGGTTACTACTGTACAATATGCTTGTGCTGAATGCTTCTTCTTCATTTCACCTCCACTCAGTGGCGTAGAAAGGTAGGGAGTGGGGTGGTCTGCACCAGGCGGCATGCGTTTTGAGGGTGGTAGTCCCCCTGCCGCAAATGCAGGCAGTGCCACTGGAGGCCAAAGGTTTAGCTAAGCCACTGCCTCCACTGAGAAGCAAGCAGGAACTACTGCTGAAAAAGCAATGGCAGGCTGGTGGCGCTTTAACTGCTTCCAGGCAGGTTACTGTGCTCATCATCAGGCTCTTAGAGACAGCAAGAAAAGCAGCAGCCATTTGTCTTCCACTAAGAAGGTGTCTAGGAAAGGTTTGAGTGGGCGTGCAGAGGGAATGAAATGGCAAGTATTTTCTCTGGCTATCCTTAGTAGCTCAGTCTGCAGCTCTCACAAATTCACATCAGAAATATCAGTACGCATCCCTCCACAGTACAGCACATCGTCTTTAAGTCGGACACATTTCCTTTTTATGCAACGTTGTGACAAATAAATGTTTAAGTAAGAAGGAAGCTACATGCCAATTCTTCAAATAACATTTTCTATACAGCTCTAATGTGGCTTTGAATTGTAAATATCGCCTAAATGAAAAATCCGCAGTCAGGCAAATTAACCAAGATGTCCCGGAGATTACCTTCGAAAAGTAGCGCACCCGTCAATTAAATGCCATTACTGTCCTGTATGTTTTAATACACAGAAATCACAGTAACAGCACAAACAAAACAGAGAATAGGGGAATATTGCTATTACAATGGAAGCAAAAGCTACAGATAGTTGCAGATCTTCAAAAAGTATATAGCAATATAAAGAAGTAGTAGGTATAATAGAACACAGAGGTGGGTTTATTACAAATTCAAGCAACATAGTGCAGCAAGGCACATTTGCTGCACTGACTTGCATGAACTGCAATATCTACAAAGATATGGCACTCTTCAGCTCTCTCCCTGTGCTGCCACACGTAAGGCTCTGTAAAGCCAACATTGGCACACTTGACTCGGCACCTACATACCCTATCGCGTGATAAGCAGCGCTTTACAAATCCAGCTAACATAACATAATATAAGTGAAAGGTATAGCTTCCTGCATAAAAACAGTCCTTATAGGCATATTCCTTTTTGCCTGTGGGCTGCAAAAAATGAAGTTATTTCTCCTTGTTTTGCCTCTGTCAGGTAGGCGCACCATTTTGGCACTAACCCAGGTTTACCAGTCTTTGTAAAGTTGGGTTTTCAATAATATACATGAGTGGATGCATGGGAACGCCCCTGCTCTAATTATGTAATGCCTACCCACTGCAAAGTAATGCTAGCCAGAGTTGTTCGCTGTGTTCCATTACTGTGTATTTACTAAACCACGCAAAGTCGCGCATGTTCGCTTTGTGTGGCTTAGTAAATACCAAAATGTGTTGTATCGGTCTGCGTCACAAAAGTAGCGCGACCCCAATGCAAAATCATAGTACATCTAGCCAATATTATTTGAACAAAGTTGTGGTTCTGTAACAATAAAAAAAAAAACACCCTGCTGCCTAAGGTGTTAGGTATGGGCTCAACCAGGATTTCGGACCCGCTGCAATCTAATACAAAATGTTGGCGCACTCACTTAGAATAGATTCCAAAATAATTACAAAGGTCAGTAAAAAATGTGTCTTATGTTTTTATCAAGTCTAGTAATCACGTTTATTATTCTTCAAGGGGTGTCTTGAAGGGCTGTCATGATTGCACGGTTGTTGATATGAGGGTGGATATGTGAGAGATGTACAGAAAGAAAAGAACGTAGTCGTGGAATAATGGACTGGATCACGTGCCGGAGAACATCTACTGGCAAAGGAATTAAAAATCACAAAGACTGAACAAAGTAGCCTGCATTCAGTAGGTGAAGATGTTTAGAAAAGTAAAGCTTTTTAAAAGCAGCACATGCACTGGAGAAGCCAATTTGTTTTGTGCGTTTTGACTGAACAGCTTCAGAGTATTAGGTGTGTGACTGGTGGTCTTCAAGAGGAGGTTATATCAATTCCAAAGGGAGCTGAAATGGCCTTACTGTTAGCTCTGATTGTTCAAGTGGCCATATTTTGCTTGGGAGTGCAGATGGTAAAACCCCTAAAGGATTAGTAGATCATGGTTGCTGGTTTGAATGCAAAGTATAGTGATTGACTTGACAGTGCGGCCTGACCCATTCACTTTAGTAAGACTTGGAATTTGATGGACTGCATGATGTAAAAGATGAGATAAAAATATTTCCTTTGATATGGGTTGATTTAGTGATGTGTTGTTTGATGTTCATTTTGCTCAGGAGGTTTCATTTCATTACTCACTGAAGGGAAAGGTTGAAGTTTCCAGATATCACGCTATTCTATTCGCTAGAGAATAAGTTGGTGATGGTGGTGTTAGTTAAGGATTTTGCTGCAACCCTGCAGTCTGATGATAACTGTTATGGTGCTATATGTCTCTAGGTGTATGGTTATCACATTGAAACCACCCAGGCCAGCTATATAAGTACTATGAAACATTCCAAGGGTGGGATGGGTTACTATACAAAAGGATCAAAATAAGGTTAAATCTAGGGTAACAGAGACTCAGCCATGGTCTACACCACTGCTTCAAAAGAAAAAGAAAACAGTTTGAAACTCTAAAGCTAAAAACTGCAAAAATATTATTCCGGATATTGACAGACTGCTGTCGGTAGTATTTAACTCGGCTGTTAAGTTACCTTTGTGTTAATACTGTATTTTAAAGTAAGAAGGCGTAACTAATAATTTCCCCTGGAAATTATTAAGAACACTACAGGTTGTGCAGAACGATGCGGCGCGCCTTATTTTTAATCTACCCAGATGGTCCCATGCCTCCCCACTGCTCTCCAAATTACATTGGCTACCTATCAGGCAGTGAGCGTCTTTTAAGGGCCTTTGCATTGCCCACAAGGCCATCTATGGACAGGCCCCAGTATACATCAGGGATCGCCTGACGAGTTACACTCCTGCTCGGACTCTTCGTTCCTCTGCTGCTTGCCAGCTGGTTATCCCACGGTTTTATTCGGCTCGCAAGGGTGGGATAGCCTTTTCCACTTTGATCCCACAGCTTTGGAACAACCTTCCCGGAGATTTGCGTAAAGAACCGGGTCTCCTTCCTCTCAGGAAAAAACTTAAAACTATCTTGTTTCTGGAGGCACTGACCACAAATTAAGCCTGTCCATTCCGGCTCAAATGCATTGTCTGTTGTAATTCTTTCCTCTAGAAGCGCGAAGAAACCTGATGGTGAACCTGCGCTATATAAGAACTAACTAACATAACATAACATAACATACTCTCACCGATGTAACACGTCTGTAGTGTACAATATCCCTTGTTTGGTGCAACTTTCAGACGGGTTAAAAAATGCAATAAAAACATTCCACTTTACATAGCTATGCCATACTAAGAATGTTCAATTGCACAGTGTTGGTTATCCACAATTCTCTGGTCATACAATGTCATAAAAATCACACCTATGTAATATTTTGCAGAGCACAGGGAACGTCTTCGTAGTTATTGACTAGGGCTGTAGTCAGAGGGCCTGCGACAAAGAAGAACATCTTAAATATATGTGGCCAACAGCTACCTGTGACTACCTTCTTCCTATATATAAATATTGCTTTTTTAAATCATGCCCTAGATATTTCTGAAGCAGTTCTCAACATTATTGTAAGCTGAGTTTTTTTGTGGTTCTGTTTTGGTGCAATGTCACATGAAGGATACCAGCTGCATTGTTTGTGGCGAAAAGGTGTTGCTTACTCCAATGCCAGGTTAGTGTACCCACTGTTTCATTAAACCATGAACCAATTCTGATGAAACTAGCATAGCACAGGCGGGAAGACACTACGGCTTCGGAGGTGGGTGCAGAAATATAGCGAGGACCCCTAAGGAAAACTTAGGGTTATGCTGCATTGATAGTTCAGAATATTCCTTCGCATTTTATTTATAAACGATGACCTCACACATGTCCAATATTTATATAGAATCTTAAAGATATACAATCACAGAGTTGTTGAGGGTCCTCGCTTTGGGGAACTTTATATCCATCAGGTTTTGAATAATTGACATGCTGAAATTCAGCTTTGAAAATCAGAGATTATGTTAATTGAAAAAGCACTTAAATGTATTTAAATGTATTACAATCTATGCTGGCATGAATGACTGCACAGAAAGTATGTGCTGAGTATTTCATAAATATGTTGCATTGTACATATGCATTGAAATGGTCGTTCATCTTCAATAGGCAGCATTCTTAGCCAAAGAACTAATTTCTATATTTTTTGGCCGTGGCTCAATATATTAGATGCTGCCTACGCAAAAGGAGATCCAAATACAATATTTCTTCAGCTTTGATTGCAGTTGTGTTTTTAGGAAGTATCACGTCGTAAAGCTGTTTCCGTCATGGAAAATATGGCAACGTCTTCACCTACATCCAGCCATTACCTGTGTGAAAAAAACCCGTCTATTTTTCGATTTTTAGTGCGCTTTGTGCTTGGCTATGCTCTTTGAATTCCTCTTTGATTTACCCTTTTATCATTATTTTATACAACGTTAAAAACAGTGCATGTGAATATTTTTACATTAATAGGGAAAGACAGCAAAATGAAATTATCATTCAAACTTTTTTGTTTCATCTTTTCCCTGAATTTATTAATCCTCTGGCATTTCGAAATTACAAAATAACACAGAATACATAAATAGATGAGTTTCAGTTGCAGCCCCAAGAACAAAGACGACAATTTTACGAGTGTCACTGTCACAGTAGCAGGTTACAATAAACCCCCAAATACAATAGAAATATTTGACAGCTCCTCATGTGTGGATCCTTGAAATATCTGCCTATAGTTTTATTGAAGCTCTAGGTATCTGTTTATCACAGATAAGTTTCAGTAATATTTGTGGTTGTTGTGATGAAAGTGTCATCATAAACTAACTTATTTTTTTTAAGTTCAGGTAACAAATGAACAATGGTGGCTCGCTGGGAACGGAGGTCATGGGGCGGAGAGGATAAAATGAACTTTTCATAAATGAATGTACCTGGTCCGCCTCGCCGCTGCATGCCTCTCCAGGCGCCGCACGCCTCTCCTACGTCTGCTGGAAGCATAGGAAGCATTCAGGCTTCCAGGACCTCCCACCCAATCACGGTGCTTCGGGAAAAGCATTGTGGTTGGTCGGAGCATCCTGTTTGGATGCTCAGGTAGTGCCTGGGAGGCTGGGCATGTTCTCCACGGGGCTGTGAAAACACAGCCCAATGGAGAACCTGCCAGTTGCGCATCACAGTTTGGCTGGCTCAAGAGGGCCGGCCAAACTGTCATGTGCACATAGAGGAGTGCAAACCACTACTCCCCTGCTCTGTCGTCACGGAGCCAGCCCCGCCTGGCTCCCACATAGAAAAAGAAATAATAAGGTCATGTTATTATAATTTTCTTTTTCGCACTTCTGGAATAGCAGTAAGGCAACGCTCCTCCGCCTTAGCTGATGAGCCACCACTTCAAATGAATAGTTGGGGATCTGGGCTGGATTTTAGTCTGAAAACTGAACCAGTCAAACATTGGGACATTTTGATATCACAAAAATTAGAACTCCATACAGGACGAGGGTTCCATCCAGAACTGGCACAACTTCCTACTGCTTTTAGTGGTATATTGCAAAGGACTGATGCTTCCCCCTTAAGGAATGCTGAACTAAGATGTAAAGGGACACTGAGAACATCTCAATTTCATTTCTCTTCAAAAATGTTGTGATGGGCTACTGATTAGTTTTGAAAACACTATTATTAACAACATTATTAAGTGACAGCTAGGTGAGTCATCCACCTATGTGATATTACCATCCTGAAAGCCAGCCACGTAAAAAGAACATGAAATGAGAAAGGTATTTAACAATGCAAAGAATGGATAAAAGTAAAACTGCATTAACAAACCAGTTAATATGCCAGTTGCAATGGAAAGAGACATTTAGTGAGCATATTAGAGAATGCTACTGGCATTTAAAATAAAGTCAAGAAACAGAGAGACACTCTAAGTTTTAACTTCCAGTTTACACAAATGCAAAAATGGCAGATAACATCCCAGATTGTATTTGAGCTAGTATTGCAAACATTAGTAGGCCACTTTTCCTGATTTGCCTGATTGCCTCACAGTTAACATCAGCTATAAAATCACGAAAGCGTGCAATTTGTGCTCAAAGTCAAATAGGAGCCAGCAGAACACAGATGCAGTTTGAACTCACGTTAGCCTTATTAGGATGTATATGACCACGCCAGGTGCTAATGATACCCTTTTTAAAGTGTTCACAAGGCCCAGGCACTTACTGACAAAAAAATTAGAAAATTCTGTTTTTATTTTGCAATCCTTTGAATTTATAATGTATTTTTGCCAGAATTTACCTTTATACATATGGCAATATTTATTAGGAGATATGCTCTTTTGTGCAATTCCCAAACAATTTTTTGGTGAAGTATCAGTAGGAGTATGAGGCTACCATGAATTTTGATATAATGGTTATTGGGGCAGCAGAGGGACCGATCCCTAAAGCCTTTTCAATCAGCAGTCGAATTTTAATCCTGTGCTATGGGTAAACGACTACTAAATGTCCAGGAATTAGGGCATGAAATAAATGACATGAAATAAATGATGAGCAGCTGTCTCTTGCTCCATATTTCGGTGTGGGTTATTCACAAAAATCAAACAGTACTAGATGGGTAGACATCAGAGTAAGCCTCAGATACATCTGGAACTTGAGTGGTAAGTCATACTTACGTCTGGAATAAAACCAATCCTATAAGGCAACCAGGCCCTGCATGCTGGGCTGGCCTGATAGGTCAGTGTGTGGACCAGTTTTTTGGAGGTTTGGGGCAAAGTTTATGGTCTGCTAGATCAATTTATACTGCTGATTTCTCTAATATTGCCTCAAACATTACCTATAGTAAGCACAAATGCATGCCGTCTCCAATGCCTTGCAAAGCACCTTTACAACATGTCTTTGCAAGTTCCAAACTGCTCTTTTTTACAAATGTGCTCCACTTTTTAACTATGCGATTCACTAATGTGGTCTGAAGCTGCAGTACCCACTCCTGAGGCAAGAACTGGAGGGGCACTTCAGCCAAGGGTAGGACTATCAGACAGCATAGTCCAGCAGCGCCAGCTGAGTTTCAAAAAGTCTTTTGTGTCCCTGAGACTTCAGAGAACAGGAATCAAGTCAACAAGCCCTTGGAGCACCATGGGTTCAAAGATGTAGAAAGCAGATCTAGTCCCTCTCACTCCCAGGCAAGAAGCAGCAGGCCAAAACAGCAGAACAAGTTGCAAAGTGGCAGTTTCTCTTGCAGCACATCAATTGGCAGGCATCAGATCAACACAGCAGAGCAAATAGCAAAGTGGCAGTCCCTCCTACAGCATTACAGCTCTTTATCTAGGCAGAATGTCCTTGGTTCCGGCAAAGTTCTGATTTGGTGGTAGTCCCTTTGAAGTGGGGGAGACATCAAAGAGGCCTTTGAAGATCACAAGGTCCCTGCCTTTCCTGCTCTGGCTCCAGACACACTACAGAGGGGTATGCAGCTCTTTGCGTGGAGACAGGCACAGCCCTATTGAAGTGCAAGTGTCATCTCCTCCATTCCAATATACCGCAGGAAGGCCCATCAGCCTAGTGATCCGTCATCAGGATGCAAATGTCACATCCCAGCTCCTTTTAGTGTGACTGCCAAGAGGGAATGCACACAGCCCAGCTGTCACCCAACTCAGATGTGTATTTAGAGACAGGCAGAGGCACAGAATTGTTAAAGTAACAAAATGCCAACTTTCTAAAAGTGGCATTTTCAGGCCTGCAACAAAAAGAAACTTTGCTTAAAGATGTGTTTATAAATTATGAGTCCAGTACACCAAACTCCAAATTTCTATTTGCTCCCAAATGGGAAATTACACTTAAAATATGTTTTACGGCAATCCCCATGTTAGCCTATGGGAGAGATAGTCCTTACAGTAGTGAAAAACAAATTTCTCACTACAGTTTTTCACTACTAGGACATGTATACATCAAAAGCACATATCCTACTTTTTAATTACACTGCACCCTGCCATGGGGCTACCTAGGGCCTACCTTAGGGGTGACTTACATGTAATAAAAGGAAATGTTTGGGCCTGGCAAGTAGGTTGACTTGCCAAGTCGAAATGAGACTTTAAAGTGCAGCCAAGGGCTCTGCAGACACAGGCATGAGCTATGCTTCAGTAGCACAATCAGTGCTGCAGGCCCACTAGTAGAATTTAATTTACAGGCCCTAGGCACATAGAGTGCACTTTACTAGGGATGTACGAGTAAACTAGATATGCTGTTTGTGGAAAATGCATTGTTACCATGCTTAGAATACAGAGCAAAGGCACTTTATTACTGGTTGGCAGTTGTAAATTCCCCAGAGTCCTAAAGCTAACAAAAACGTTTTCAGAAAAAGGGGAGGAGAAAGGGGCAAAACGTTTGGGGGTGACTTGCAAATACGGCAAGGTCCAACACCCAGTCTGACCCTGAGTAAGTCACATCTATTCATTTTGAAAATGTGTGACTTAGGTACTGAAATGTAAGAGTAATTCACACCTAAAGCAGGTGTGAGATACAACTATCTAATGCGATAGCTTTTAGAATTAGGCAAAAGAAGCACAAACTTAAATCCTCGTAGAAATAATTTCAAAAGCCAAGGGAATGTGAAACATCACTCTATTTCTCACATGCTCTGTCCCTCTCTTTCTCACTCTCTCTCTTCCTTCCTCTCACTGGGCTTGATTAGACAAAGAAGAATAGAAAATGACAGACCTGGACATAATTGTTCTATTTTCTGGGATTCACAGACTTTCACTGAACTATGTCTGGAAAGCTGTGCCAGGCTTACTTCAAAGAAAGTTAGGTAACATTCCTATTGGGATCCTATTAAAGCTCTGTGGAGTGCTCTACAGTAGAGAAATGTGCACAGAAGTAAATGGATCCACTGTGCAACGCAAACTTTTATTTCTTCATGGTGGGGAAATAATTTTTACTATGAGAGAAAGCCCTTGTCCTACAACTCCAACAAATCTTGGGTGTTCCAGTCCCTTTACCCCCATAGAAAGGAATTTATGTAAGCCCTTGGTGGAAGTAAAAATCCTCCTGTTTCAAAAGTTGGAGGTATGAATCAGAGGCATTTGTGAATTCCCATGAACGTATTTCACAAACATCCTGACTAACCACGACTTGGAACACCATTTTCCCAATGCTTGAGTGGGAGTTATTCATACAGAGTACTCCACACTCGTGATGTTGATCCTCACACACATAAATTAGTTTTTTGACATGCCAGGAATTCCTTTTGTGAGCTAATGTCAGATGTAAAACAAGTACATTTGATTGTAAACTAATATTTATGACTAAAGTTACCTTTGTCAATAGGGCCCATCCTGTTGATCCTATACTTTCTAATCTGTTATGCTTAGAACACACCGTCCACATCTAAATCAGTATGAAAATGTGTAATAAACAGTAGCCCAGTATTATAAGAAGAAGCAATATAGAATGTATGTAACATGGATTTTACTCCAGAGTTGCAGTCTGAATGAAACTAAATACTAAAGAAATTTGACACAACTCACAGCGGCTGAAGACATTGCAGTTACGCTGCTCTTAATATGACAAAAAATGAGCACATTTGCACTTTAGAGGTGCTCCTATGGTTGGTTAATGGCATGGCACTGACATCTGTCATCAGCTGAGATAGGAGAACCAGAGGGCTTGATAAATCACATGCAGCTAACGTTATAGGGGGCATCAGCAGGCACCACAACATACGAAGTAATGGGAAAGTGAGTTAGTGCTAGAAGTAGACTGTGCAGTTGGTAGGTTTTCTCATGACCAACAACAGTGTAGCAAAGGTTTTGGCAATGAGGATAAGGTAGATGTTTCTCTATTCTTGTCCACACCTAGGTTTTTCTTTTTAGTTTGAATATTATTAGAAGTGTCCATTACCCAGACATCGAACTTGGGGCCATATTATCAGGAAAGGGCGATACATTATCGACGCTTTTATTGGCAGGAAATTGCCGCTAAAGCGGAGATAATGGGCTTGATAATATGCCCTTGTGAATTCTCATAAAACCCAGGTTCTGGTGTTAACCTGGGCTTCTATGGGAATTCACAAGGGCATATTATCAAGCCCATTATCGCCGCTTTAGCAGCAGTTTCCTGCCGATAAAAGGGGCGATAATGTATCACCCTTTCTTGATAATATGCCCCATGGTTTCAAAATCTATTTGAAGGACAGGGAAGCTTCATATCTCCTATTATAAGACGGGGTACTGCTAGTACACTTCTACCTGAGCAATCTGAGTATGTTGCACAATAGTAAAGAAAAAAAATAACATTTGCAGCTCGTCACACTTGCCAACGCCTGTGCAAAATATTCCATGAAATGTATGTTATAGCCATTTGATTCTGAAATATAATTGCTGTAGGCGCTAATAGAATCTAACATACTTGATGAACAAGAATATTAACAATGCTTTACCCTCACCTCACTTTGCCACATGGATGCAACTCCACTGTCTTTGTTTCCACACAGCAATAATTAAATTACCTCACCTCATGGAAAGTCTGCATTTTATCTGGCATATATCTGCCTAGTTATCTATTTATCCCGTCTACCATCTGGCAAACGTAGAAGCGAGCCTTTTTATTTAATTAGACAACCAATAAGCAAGGGTTCGGGCATGGGGTGACTGATGGGTGTGGCACCACGCTTTGTGTTGTCTTTATTATAGACACAGTGAGGCAGTTTAAAATGCTTAGTGAACAACACAGAGAGAGAGAGATCAATATGAAATGTTACAGTAGAACAATGTGACAAGATGAATAAGTGATTTTGTATGTGTGTTTATATCTGCTTAGAGAAGCTTTGTAGGAATACAGATATCTATCATGTCTCCACTATCCTCGAAATACAAACACATTGGTGTCAAAGCAAATCTCTTAATAATATGTATTAAGTCTGAGTTGCATGCATTGAGATGTCTGTGATTCTGTACAAAAACATATTTTAAAGAAACCTACTTGTGAGAAACATTTAGTAAAAATTACTTTCCTCATTTGTTTAAAATAAAATAGAGTGCCCAGGATATCAAATCTAACCTGATGAATTCTGTTCATGTCCCTGATGTTTGTTTTTTTCCTCGGTCACAGAGGTCAGTTACTTCTTTTTTACCTCTCTGCCTACTCCCTTCTTCCCTCTATTCATCTACTTTCCTCTCTTACTTCCTCTCTTCATCACTCACCCTATTTTCGGTTACTTGAGATATTTCATTACACATCTCTCCTACTGCCACCTATATCCTTGTACCTCTGCCCCACGATGTACTCTAGTGTTGCTGCCCTTTCACATACACTCAAACTGCTATCCCTATCTCAACACCCCTAGCCCTGCCTCTGCCTATACATTTTATCTCGATCACTGGCAATGCCCTATACCCTTAACCTAGCCTAAGCCTAAGCAGTAGAGTTCGGTGGTGGGAGTAGCTGCGGGGCGGTGACGTCGGGAGGGGGAGGGGCAGGGTGGGGGGGGTAGTAATCTATGGATTATGGAGGATTAAAGGTAAGTAAACATATAAATAAATAAAACAAATTTAGTTGTGCACACTTCATCCCCAAATGCGATGCAGTGCACGCAACAAAACGTGTATTTATTTATATGTTTACTTACCTGTAATCCTCTGTAATCCATAGATTACTACCCCCCACCCTGCCCCTCCCCACGTCACCGCCTGGCAGCTACTCCCACCCCGACCGCTAATGACCTTAACCCTACCAACTTTTACAACTACCCATGTGTTGTATCTGGCCCTCTCTACAGGATCACCAGCAAACGCTTTGCCTTCGCCCTTCCTGGTATATGAACCTATTTGTTTATTTTTTTTGCACTGTGCACTTTACCGCTGCTAACCTATGCTAAAGTGCAGCCTGTATCTGCACTTTTAAACTGCCATTTCAATGTGGCAAAATAATTTATTTACACAGCCTAAACCTTTCTTTTTAATACATAAAAGTCACCCTTAGAATGGTCCTAAACATCCCATAGGTCAGGGTGCATTGTGTTTTAAAGGTTGGACATGTTTTTTTAAGTATTACATGTTGTTAAAACTGGGGGACTCTAGTTGGCAGAGGTAGGTACCACTGTCCAAATAGGGACTCTTGCTTCTAGTCAGGGCAAGGAGGAAACACTCTTTAGGCTTTTCCAAAAGCAATGTGTAAAGTATTTGTACCAACACTCACAGTAACACAGTGAAAACACCACAAACTGACTCCACAACAGTTTAGAAAAATAAAGGTATTTAATCTAAACTACACAAGACCAAAACAACAAAAATCCAACATACACAGTTCAAGAACATGGTTGCAAAAGAGATCTTAAGGTTGCGATAAAATAATCCACAGTTGCGTAAAAAGTTCACAGTTGCGTCACGTTTTGCCAACAGTACCCTTTAAAAGTGAAAAAGTTCCAAAGCAGAAGCTGGTGCGGTGGAAAACAAGCTGCTCCTGAGACCCTGGGGAGGCTATGCGACAACCCCGCTGCAGCAGTGGGCGTGTTGCGACTAATCCGGTCTGTATGGGGAGGAAGGCGGACTTGTATGGATTCCGGTGTGTAGGTTCCATAGAAATTTTCTCTCGCAAAGGCACGATGCGATTATCTTTGAAGTTGAGATGATCTCTGGGGTGATGATGCGCGGACCAGCGATGATCTCTCTCTCGCAGCTCCTCGATGTGATGGCTTCTGCGACTACACTAGCAACGACGTGATACGGTCCACAAGCAAGCGGTGCGGCGATCTCACCCAGCGACGACACTCGCAGCGATGGTAATCATCCCGCACAGGTCTGGTGCGTCCCGCAAACGAAGCGTGCGACGGCACTGGCAACAGGCGCTGCGAGGATCTCGACCTTTGTAGCAACGTGAATTTCCTTGCACTGTTGGGGATGCGCTTCGCAAGCGAGCGATGCGACAAAACTTGCAGAAAGTCTTTAATAGCTTGGTTTCCAGCTTCCCAACACAGGTACAACTTCCAGAGGCACCACAACTGGGCCACACACTCTAGGAAGGACAGAACTCTCTCAATAGAGTTCAGGGAAGCGGGGGTAAAGTCCTTTTGTCCTGGGACTTCAAAACAGGGAGCCAGCTCTTCTCAGGCCCTTGGAGATCCCTTCAAGCAAGGGGACACAGCACAAAGCAAAGTCCTTCCCCTCTCCTTGGCAGCAAAGCAACAGCAGGTCAGTCTAGCAGAGCACCAACAGGACAGTCTTACTTCTTCAGTTTCAGCTTTCTCCTTGGCAGAGGTTCCTTCTTGATTCCAGGATGATCTAATTTTCTGTAGTCAGGGTCCAGTACTTATGCCCCTAAAAGTCTTTTTTCACTTTGTGCAGGAGGGCTCGGAGCCCGGTCTGAACCAGTTCTGGGTGTTCCTTGAGCACTTTGTTTTCCTGGCTTCTCCTTTCCTTTCAGAGTGAGGGGCAGGGTCGTCAGCCGCCCAGCAGAAGGTGGAGCCAGCATTGTGGAAGGCAGGCACAGCCCTATTCAGGCCCAGGTGCTATCCCCTCCCACCACTCAAGATTCAGATGCAGTCATTCAGTCTAGGGCTGACTCAGCCAGCCTCCTGGGGGCTCCCCAGTCTCTGTCACTCTTAAACCAGACTGTCAATTCACAAACAGGCCAAGGGACACAGAAAGGTCAGACAAGGGAACAGCGACTTTCTAAAAGTGCTGTTCTCAAACACAGGAGTTAAAAACCACCTTTCCTAAAATATGTGTTATTAAATTCTGAGTTCAGGGATACCAGACTTTTATGTCCTACCTTGCGCCTATGGGAAGATATGCTGGTAGCCAGGGTAGCCAACATTTAGCTTATAGGCAAGGTAGCCTTATAATAGTGAACAACGAAAATGGCTGTCATTCACTACCAGAGCATGTCACCTGCACAAGTACATGCTCCACCTTTCACATACACTGCACCCTGCCCAGGGGGGGTACCCTGGGCCTTGCATAGGGGTGACCAATGTGCACAGAAAGGGAAGGGTTGGGCCTGGTCAGTGGGGACACTGACCAGGAGGACATGACAGTTCGCAGACTGCACACAGGCACTGCGGTGGCAGGCCTGAGACACCATTTTAGGGCTACTTATGTGGGTGGCACAATCAGTGCTGCAGGCCCACTAGTAGCATTTGTCATCACCAGCCCTGGCACACCCAGTGCACTTTACTAGGGACTTCTTGGTGATACAAATATGACAATCATGTATAACCAATCACAATAGCAATTTACACAGGGAGCACTTACACTCTGACACTGATCAGCAGTGGCAGAGTGTCTAAAGCATCTAAACCAGCAAAAACGAAATCCAGCAAAGAATAAAAAATACAGGAGGTAGAGGCAAAAAGATAGGGGGAAACCATGCCAAAGATGCCAGGTCTAACACATGTCCTGGTAGAGAAAAACTCACAAAACTTTTTTGTGTTTTTGTGTGAGAGCAGGTAGAAATATCATGTTTGTTGTCTGAATTGTAATTTAAAACCCTCTGTAACTGTAAAGTCAGGTTTTAAGTAACAATTCTGAAAATGCCACTTTTAGAATGTTGGCATTTTCGTGGCTTAGCCATTTGTGCCTGCAGCCTGTGACCCTTGGTCACATGTCTAGATGTAGCTGGCAGCTGGACTTTTTGTATTAATCCCAGACAGCATCACACTAGAGGGTCTGGGTGTAGGCAGGATGGGCCATCTCTGGAAGGATGAGGGGTGGGGGTGAAGCTGCCACTTACCAACTGGCACTACAAAGGCACTGGCCCAGCTCAGACAAAGGATTTCACACTAGTGACAATCTAGAGCCATGGTTGGGAGAAAGGAAATTCCAAGACTTCTGTGGAGGAATATCTCAAGGAACTTCTCCCACTTCAAAGTGGGCACCAGGAATAACTATTGGACCCTCAGACACAACTCTTCATGACAATCAAGGACCTGTAGCTACTTCAGAAAAAGGGTGACCAGCTGCACTGCAGCTTGATGCCTGCCCTGCTTGCTATAAAGGAATACTGGACCTGCCCCCTTCATCCCAGACTGAGTGACTCCAAGGAAAGCGGACTGACCTCCTGTTCGAACTACAGGGACACAAGCTTGAGTGGACTCCTCGCAACTGCCCAACTGGCCTGATGATTTGGACCTGCAACTGGACCTAATTGAGCCCTGCTAGCCTCTGCTGAAGTGAGTTCCTGATCCCCAAGTGGTGCCTCCTGTCATGATAGGCCCTTGGCTGGCATCAGATAGAACTACTCTTGTCCTAAATTAAGGTCCCACCAAAACCAGAGTGACACAATGCGCGGCGAAGCCTCTCCACGCAGCTGCAAGCTTCACCGGAACCGACAATCGGTGACAAAGCCTCACTGCACTGCTGTCAACCTCAACTGATTGTATGCTGAGCAATACAAAGCACCACAAAGCCTATCCGCACAGTGGCCAGCGCCATTGGAATTGACAACAAGTGACGCAAAGCTCCACAAAGCCTAATTTGCCAGCTGCCAGCTTCATTGGAACCAACGCCAAGCAACGCAAAGCCCCACAAAGCCTTACCGCAAGGCTCATCTGAACCGACGCAAAACAATGCAAAGTCTCGCCACACAGGCTGTGCACCAAGGACATAAGGTACAATCTTCAGTGGGCCAAACTTGGACCTGTGCCAAGATTCGTGCCATCACAGTCGGCCTGAACCCATTACTTTTTGCCAGTCCAGTGGAACCAGATAACATCAATTGGCGCTACTTTTATCAAAATCTTTTCAGTTGTATATTTCTAGTTTTTGTCACTTTGGTCTCAAAATAATTTCTTACATTTTACTCTATTTTTTTAAGTTGGTGTGGGATTTTTCTTGTGCTGTGTTTTCACTTTATTTGTGTTTGTGTGGAACATAAATACTTCAAACATTTCCTCTAAGTTAAGCCTTACTGCTGTTGTGCTGAGCTACCAGAAGGTTAAGCACAGACTAATTTAGTGACTTTTGTGGATCACCTTGACAAGGATTATGGTTGCTGCTTGAGAAGGGCTCACACCGTCTCAACCAACAATCCAATTTCTTACACCATCCACACTTATATACTAGTGCCTCCACCCCACCTACACCTCAGTTTTTTCCCCGTACTCTATCACGGTAACTCTATTCTCTACCCCTGACAAAAGCCTACAGCTACCAACCCATACCAATACCATAGCAGTTCAAACCCTACCTATACATTTGATCTTTACCCCTAAGTATACCCTAGTTTGTCGACCTCTTACTGCTACCCCTACTTTAGCACCTCTACCCCTGCCACTACCTATAGCATAGTATCTCAGTTACTACCTATACCCTATAGCCATTACCTATACCAACACACTTTTACCACTACCCTTGCATATTTCCAATTAACTTTACCCTTTACTATACTCTACTCACTCCACTCTACCTATAACATAGAGCCTCCTCCCCTACCTACATCCTAGTTTCCATTTCAGTGTTTCTATCATTGTAACTCTATTCCTGTGTATAGCTATTAGACTTACCCCTACCTATGTCCAACAACTCACCACTGGTCCATATCCTACTACTTACTAGCCCCACCAGTATCTCAGAACTTTTAAACATACTTATATCTTAATACTTCTATCCGACTTATTCCCTATAGCTATATTACATCAATATCCTACCACTTCTATCGCAGATCTTTATCTCTTCTCCCAACTCTTGGACTTCTGCTCTGGCCTATAGTCTAGTACAGCTGCCAGGTATACCAAAGTACTCAAATCCCTGCCTTAGTCATACCTTATTTCTATATAAGCCCTTTACCTTTACTCCTACCAGCAAGTTGGCCCCATTGTTTTTGTATTTTTGTAACCTGTAATCCGTTTTTTCTATTTGTTTGTGCTTTCATCCTAGTTGCAGTGTGTGGTAGAAACAGGTGTGAAGCTCAGGGGTTTGCCTAGATCTATACTCTGCTTTGGGGTCTTTACTGCCAATGGTGCCAGGCCCAGCCACACAAGGTGAGGTAAATATTTTTATCGGGAGAAGTGTGGGAACGTGACGGTGGTAAAAACTAATTTTCACCAAAGTTTGAGATTTCTGGGCCTTCTAGCTAGGAAAACACAGCAGAATCCATGAAAGCCAAACCACTTTAGATTTGTCTGATCTTAAGATTTCAGAAATGCCAGGATTTTGTAGGATTCCCTGGTTGCCAGTTCACCCAGCTATAGTTTAGCCATGCACTATTTTAAGTGAGAGTAAATTGGGAGTTACTTCCTCTCCGCTGGTCTATATGCCACAACTACATCCAAATGTATTTACATTTCCTTTTGTTTGCCATGAGGATGGGTAGGCTCTCATCCAAAGAGGACAGAGAGACTTTCGGGGCTTTAGGGGTGGGGCAGCAGCCTGAGGTCGGACTATATAAATCATCAAGTTTCACATATGTGTTGTCCGGCATGGCAAAGTCTACACCTGCTTACCTGTTGCTGTTTTAGTCCTAGTTTACTGATAATAAAGTACCACAATATTCTCCACTCGATATTCCTTACCCACACTGTTGTACATCATAAACATTGCTCTAATGTTACATAATCTGCACAATGCCACCATGGTAAATCATTTACCTTTATGGTACATATGTAGCACCCTAACTGAAAGCAGGCATTCCTGACCTTCCTTATACCAAATTTTAATGTATTCCCTGCACCACATTTAGGGGCTGATTATGATGGCGGACGGACCTGAGTCCGCAGGGGCTGCAGCGGTCCCTCCGTGCAGATTAGGATGTGACCGCCAGGGTGGCGGCCACGTCCTCTATCTTTAACATTGCGGCGGGTGCAGCTTCAAGCTGCACCCGCCGCAATATTAAAAATGCATGCACGGCATTTGCGTGCACAAAGCAGCAGGCACCGCGCGGTGCCTGCCGCTTTGTCCACGCAAATGCAGGGGGTACCCCCCACCCCCCTTCCCCCAGGGGGCCCGCAACGGGCCCCGGAAGTGAAGGTCTGTATGCTTTTCCACGGCGGAAAAGCCGCTGTGGAAAAGCATACCTTGTACTCCATCCTAATATGGCTGGCGGTGCCTGATAGACACCGCCAGCCATGTTAATGCTTTGCCGCCGCGGTCGGAAGGCGACCGCTGCGGAAAAGCGGAGGACAGATTGTAAGACCCACCAGCCATCCTAATTTGGCGGTGGGTCTTTCAAGCCTCCGCGGCGGTTTTCCCGCATCCTCCGGCCCTGGCGGTGGCTTTCGCCGGCCCGGTGGATGCGGGAAATCCGCCATCCTAATATGCCCCTTATTTTTTAATTCTGCCTTCGCCCAGTCAGAAAGTGTGACTGCTTCTGCTATCTTTCAATATTACATCACTCTAGCAGTCGGGAGTATTCACTGCCCCAGTGTAACATTTTAAGAAATAGCTGCTTCTTGAATCCTCTCAGAGTTTCTTGGGTTACTACAATCACCAGTCTTGTAACTTTCAGATAGAACCTCACATGTCCCACACTATCAGATATTTTATATTAATCTAGTGCCTTTCTCTCTCTCTCTCTCTCTCTCTCTCTCTCTCTCTCTCACAGATTTGATTGATCCTCTTTATTGATAGATGAACTCTAACCTATTGTACTCTCAAGCGTATGGGGAAAAGCTTGAGAAAGAAAAAGTTTTTTGCAGGATTTTTTTTCTAAAGGTGCTTAACTTTCAAAATGTACCTGCTGAGAAAGGCAGCATGTCTTGTAGAAGAGTTGAAAAAACGCATGAGCCTCACTCAAATGTTTCTAAAGATGAAAAGAATATTCATGTTGTAGATGTACATCTCTTTGGTGCTCCTGGTCCCACATTATAGATCAAAAGAAGTGCTCAGCATCCCACCAGGAATACTTTTGAAATTCTTTGAGGGCTGAAAGAGCAATCAATTGTGACCTCTATCTGTTCTGTGTGAGCATAGACTTCAGGCTGAAAGGCCGTGTGGGAAAATAATGTTCTTTTTGATATCTGTACAGGTTTGTGGGAAGAAATGAAGACTGAAAAAGAGTGAGCCTCGACTCTTAACTGGACTTAGGGGCATATTAGCAAGAACCGTGTTAAAATTATCGCCGTTTTAGAGGCAGGAAACTGCAGCTAAAATGGCAATTATGGGCTTGCTAATATGCGTTACAGAATTCCAATAGAAGCCCAGGTTAGCTGTCCTACACATCTAACCTGTGCCTCTATTGGTATTCTATAACGCATATTAGCAAGCCCATTATCGACGTTTTAGCTGCAGTTTCAACGGCGATAATTTTAACTATGTTCTTCCTAATATGCCCCTTAGTTTCTACACAGATTCTGACAATAAGATGCCATTCAGAGTGAATTTAAACGTACTCTTATTTAAAATATGGACATCTTTAGAAACGTATCGTGCAATAGTAAAATGTGCAAAAAAAAGGGATTCATACTAGAGAAAGTAATCATTCTTACAAGGACTTGACAGTACTGCCTGAGAGTTTTATCTTCTCAAATGAATCTGTCATCGTAATTTTAGCAAGCAATGAATACAAACCGAGGATTCATAATAATGTAACAAAAAGCACTATCGGACATCAATGTGTGTTTGCATGTTGTATACATTAGCACTATATAGAGTGCACTTCATAGATACAAGCCTGTAAAAAACAATGTTTAAATTGGCTTCTGTAATGTTAGCACAATGTTGAGATCCTTGGATTTTTTAGGAATTTGTGAGTAATTATGGCAATATGCTACGATTTTATCATCATATAATTTGCAGAAAATTTACATATACAGAGATGTAATAAGTGTACACTTCTGCACCATGAAATAGGACACAATGGTGCATTTGCACTTCAAAAAAAGAATCTTATTACTTTCAGTGTAAATACACCTTCCTAATCGCACCTCTAATAACGTTTGCGCTGTTGGCCTGTTCATTAATTCTCATTTGCAGTGGTAAAACCTCATAATCCTGTGATCAGGAAAGAGATTACGCCTCCATCCAAACCAGGCTTCTCCAATGAGTAGCTTGTGAGCTACCAGTAGCTCTCCAGCTACCTGAAAGTAGCTCTTGTGTTTGCAGCCCTACTTATTAAATTAGATGCTTTTCATTCATTGAACTAATATATGTATACAAACATTGAAAAGTTTGCATTTTAGTTTACAAATCTGTGCATTTTTAGAAATAATAAAAGGATTTTGGGAGAAAAAAGGCTGAAGTTTTCAAATGTATTTACAGCTGCATGATAAATCATGCAGCGTTGTATAGACTTTTTACTAATGTTATTGCCTTTTTTTTTACATTACTTCTGTCAACCGTTCCTGATGCACTTAGGTGCTGAGTGCTGGTGATCTTGCAGATAGTGGTCACTAATGTAATATTGCCTGATCTGGTCACTATTACACAGTTTAATATTAGTAGCTCGGAATGATTTTCATTGAACATAAGTAGCTCTTATTACAGAAATGGTTGGAGACCCTTGAGCTGTAATTAGTCTTGCAAACCATTCTTAAATTGGGCCCCTGTTCCCAAAATCCCTACATTTCCTGTGCTTGCAATACTGTCTGCTTCTAAAGTCCAGGTTTTTGCCACCATACATTTTAAAAAGAAAACGCAGAGCAAGGGAGGTTAAAGATGTCCAGATTTAAAATCAATTCAGCTTGACAGTTTCCATACTTGAAACCTGGCTACAGCTCAAGCACAACTACTTGAGCCAGACTCCAGAGTGTATTCCTCTACACTGAGCATTCTCTCCTCCACAGTTTATTTGTTATTGCTCAGATGAAAATATCATTTTAGAACTCCAGAGGATAAGTATTTGTTGAACTACGTGTCGTTTGAGGGGGTTTTAAAGGACTATAGCTTTCATTTTATTTTCAATATTGGTTTATTATGCTATTTGATGTTGCCCCAATGCACTTTTATTGCATTTTACAATTTATTTTCAATAGCTGTACTCCTCCGCCACTGGGTAGTTCAAAATGTTGTGCGTTTTAAAAGTCATATAAATCACAGTAGAAGCTGAACAATTTGTCAGAAAGTATTCTAGCAAACTACCAAACCTAAGATAAAGCTAAGAGCAGTTCTCTCAAAGCTGCCAATGTTCAATTTTCTCTGGAGGAAGCAATCCGGTTTAGCAGTGCAGGCATTTAACCAGGAATCACTGCAAAGGACTTTCATTGGGAACATAATTAACAAAGAAGTTTAGCCGGAAATATAAAACAATTATAACATGTGAAAATGTGTTTTTATACACACCCTTTTGCTTCTATTATTTTTTTGTGCACAATTATTCGTATTTTGTGAAATTTATATATAACTAATATATTTCTGCATTCAAACAGCGCAGTGTGTCCCTATTAAGAATGAAAAAATGCCTTTGTGATCCATCTGCATTTAGCTGTTATTGATTTTTATTGTTTTTAAATGCACACAATGTACTCATGTAATGTAATGTAATGTAATGTATGTGGTCTTGTAAAGCGCACTGCTGCCCTGAGGCGTCGTGGCGCTGTAGACCGCTGAGGAACCCGTCCTGGCTATCCCTGTGAGATGGTCCCTACTGGGTATCTACAAGGTGAAACCAGGCATCCCCAAGGTGAAACCAGGCATCCCCGGCGAATGTGGGGGGCCGTTGTAGAGATGAGGCAAGCTAATGCCCAGAGTTGCCGAGTGTGATCCCTGGTTAGAGTAGGCACGAGGCGAGAATTATCGAGTCCGCTGACCCTGGTCCACGACCCTGCCGCGTCAGGAATTGAACCCTGGTCCCGGGCTGTTCTCCGCTTCCGGGTCTGCCACCCCTAACCAGTGAGCCACACCACTCCACCTGAGGACATCTTCCTGCACATGCCCTGTTTATTTGAGGTTGTGCACTAGGAACTATGAGTGTGATGCTGAGTCAATGGTAACTTTAATTGAGCCATTCACTTTCACATGTATTAACCTCAGCTTTACATTTTCATGTAAGTGCTTCTTTGTCCTTGTATATAAGACAATACACAGACTACAACCCCACACCCTTTCTTTCTTGCATTTGTTCCTAATGTCGCTTAATAGTGCATCTAGCGTGTTATATTGCCAGCCCCTCTAAAACCAGCAATTGTCATGGTTATGAATGATGAAGATGATGATGCTACCCCAAAGGGCTTTCTGGTCCTAAATATCAGGAGAGCCGAACAACAAAGGTGATGGATTCACAGTTTACCTAGACTTTCCTGGTGGGTCCTAGGGCACTGAGGACTAGCAAGAAGGTACATTTGTATTTACCAGTGGCGTCGTGAACCCCCCGCTTCAGCATCTAAAAAGGTGGAGCGTAGGCTCTGCACCCAATGGCTTTGATTTTAATCTAGGGCCGGCTAAACATCTTCTCTGCGTATCTTTTCCCTCTTCTGTCTGCACTCTGCAGAGAATGGCTGAAAATTGAGCCAAGTTCAATGAAGGAGAGAATAATTAGGAAACCATCTGCAAAGGGCAGACAGCAGCAAATAGAGCTATGGAAAAGAGAAAGGTAAGAAATAAAGAAATGTTAGGAAAGAAACTGGAAAAAGAAGGTGAAGGAAGAAAGAGTCAAAGATTGAAATGTAGAAAATAAGGAAGAAAGGAAAGTTAAAGGAACATTTGAAGGGAGGTAGGGTGAAAAGAACAAAGGAAGGAAGGGTGCACGTCTGGATGGTAGGAAGGATGAAAGAATGGATGGATTGAAGTGTGAAAGGATCAGTTGAGAAGATGTAAGGATGAGTGGAAGGATGTATTGGTAAGTGTATGAAAGGATTTACAGAAAGATGAAAGGATGAATGTATAGAACAGTGAAAGGATGGATTATCGACGTGTGAACCCCATGATCATTGGGTGTATGATTGCATGTATAGATGGATGGAATGGTGAAAGGTTGGGAAGGTGAAAGAATGAATGGATGGCAGGGTGAAAGGATGGATGATCTACTTTTAAACTAAATTATAATTGGATGGATGATAGAAAGAAAGGGGAAAAGGTGGATGGGTGAAAACATGGATGGAAAGGTGAAGGAACGGATGGGTGAAAGGATGGAAGGCTAAAAGGATTAAGGAAGAAAGGATGGAAGTGTAAAGGGGAGTAGTCTAGGAATGGATGGGAGTTCTTGCTTTGCTCATTGATGTGATCAGAAGTTTACTTCAAAGTGGGGGGCATTTTATTTACATCAAGGGCTGGACTTAAATTGCTTTGTTCCAGTGCAAACTAGTGTCAGTCCATCAGGAAAAAGAGTGTTTCCTCTAAAGATAATGTTTGGGTCAGCCTGACACGAGAGGTCCATCCCTGTAAATATTTAGTATTTTCAGAAAGTGGTATATATTCACTTTCTTATTTCTCAGACACTGTTTAACCTCACATGCATCCAACACATTTTCGAAATGCTTTGCTCTGATTATTTTAGTCTAGGGTAGTTGATTTATTAAAAGGCTAGTTATGGGTTTATTTATCATTTTGGAGACCTTAGCTAAAAAAAGTTATGTTGTTTTAAAGTATAACTCTGCTAATCCATCATTTTATTGCTCTGAAGTGTTAGCGTGGCCATTCCATATCTATGGCATTTTCCTGGAGAGCTTCAGCAAAGAGGGCTCATTCAGAGCTGGATGGGCTGCTAAACTAAGACGCAATCATGAATGTCCTTGAGGTGAACTCTGGCGAGCCACTGGTTTGAACATTTTTGCCACGACTAATTGTGGCAATTTTGAAATCTGCTCTGTTGATGAGCCCTGTGCACACCCTGTTACTGACATATCTTTTGTATGTGCTCGATGCGAACCTGAAATTAGCAGTAGGCGCATGCAGAAGCTTATAATAAAACCTTCCCTGCTCTCATCAAATAAAAAATATTATTTGTAATAAAAGGACTGTTTATTGAGTCACGGTGCCATTAAAATTCAGTGGGTATTTTTCCCATCTCCTGTACACAGGGAAAATGTGTCAGTTACTCCTACACTCAACAGATTGCTTTTGTTAATGCTTTTCTGCAAATTTACAAATCTATCTGTATGTTTGTGATCCTCTGTGAGTACTCGTGCGTGTGTGTGTCGGTGTGTGTGTATGTGTGTATATAAATCTCGTATAGTGTGTGTGCATTCTGAATATGCATTCATAGGTCATGTGTTCCGTGTTTAGCTTAACATTTGCTATGACAAAGGTAAACAATCTATAAGACATTTTGCATGCACAAACCAAAGCTTTTATGAAAACTACTTTAACTATACACAAAGATGGAAGAATCTTGATGAAAATAGAGTGTTCATAGCAGTATCTCCCTACTCATAAAGCAAAAGAGATGCATCCTTACACACATTTGGAGCTGATTTAAGCATTCAGACATTTTCACGAAACTCACCCTTAAAGTGCAATACTTAATGGAAGGGAAGGCTTTTTTTGCAATATCGTGTGCTTGCAGGAAAATTGCTATGATTGACTCAATCAGTTATTCCCATTTGTGCTAGAGCAATTGAGAAAATGATTGGGATTTTTCCAAAATGGTGTATGCCTATCCCAATTACATCCAAATGCATCCAATGAAAAGTAAAACTGTCGCCTAAATATGAAGGATATGTAGGAACGCCAATGTATTCCTTTAATGACATTTTCATAGACACCTTTATGTTATGTTTTGATTTAATAAAAAAAGCCTATTACACATTTGTTCATTTTTCTCTTTTTTTTTTTCTAAAACTGAAAGACTGTTATAAGGGGCAGGTACTAAGCAACGCTAAAGAGTTGGTAGGAGATGTGGTGTACAGACTGGTATGAGGGCGAGCTGGTGAGAAGATACATGGAAATATGCGGATTTTAAAGAAACTAAAGGTTTCATGTTTGTTTATTTATTTATTATGCTTCTCTTTGATTGTGGTTTATTCCAAAGCATGCAAACTATACATATAGTAAAAGCGCTTTTTACTGAAAAAGATACATAAAATAAAAATAAAAAAATCACGATTTGTCCATCATAAAAAAACTACACATTAAACAATGTGCTTAAGCATTACAATCACTGGTCTGCATACATTTCAGGGACATTTCTCCTAGAATCCTTAGCATCGCTAAAACGTCTTCCAATAAGGTAGGATCTGTGCAGTGAAAGTATGGCAAATTCACTAAATAATCAACACTTGAATTCATTTTTCACAAATCAATTGCATAAACAGTTTTCAGGCTGCCAAGGATACTGCATTAAAAAAGCCCAGGGCAAGGCAACAAAATATGGGAAGCTGTTTCTAAATCTTTTTCACATACTGTCTCTGTTGATGGATTTGCCTCACCATTGACAAGAGACGCTGTGGTTGGCAAAAGCAGAAGAGTAGGATGCACCTCTTTTGCTATAAGATTGAGTAATAAATTTACATAACAGAGAACCTTTTCCGCAGTGAAACACCAATTAGAATAGGATCAAAGAATCCTTAAATAATGAATGATACCTTACCTGCTCAACAAAGCTACAGCATTTTTTTTTTTTACCTACATCAAAGACCAATTAACTCCAGGTAATATTCAGTTAAAGGTCTACAGGGCCAGATTTACAAACATTTTGCACTGTGTTTGTGTCACAAAAGTGATGAAAACTAGCACTATTTGTTTTGTTACTTTCCAGTGCAAAACAAGTTTTGCGCTGGAAAGCTACCTAAAAGTAACGCAAAGCCACTGCTTTGCATTACTTAGCATCATGTTGACATTACATGGGTGCACAAGGGTGTCACAGTGCAACCTCCCATGCTTTTTGATGCAAAACCCTAACTACCAGCAATAGTAGACAGGATTCTGCGTCAAAGATTACCCCACTTGAAAGCAAACGTTGAAAGAAGAAATGTTTTCCTTTATTTTCCGACTTTGAATGCGTGACGCACTGTACAGCACATCTATGAAGTATGAAAAGTTTTAAAACTTGTCTAGTCGCATTGTTGTGTTCTGTAAGGTAAACCTTCCAGTACAAAACCTATGCTAGAGTCATACATACACACTTGCACTATGCCACAAAGGTATGTGGGAGGTGCTCTGGAGTAAAATTCTGTGCTGTCGCTAGAGAGAGGGGAAGAGATGAGAGTGCCATCAATCTGTAGATATGGCTCTCTCCCTGTCACACTGTGCATCATTTTTGCCTGCTGCACTGTGTTGGGTGACACTTTCTTAAATATGCCTCTTGGCTCTTAACTAACATGCCTAAGTAAAACATTTTGGCTCATTGGTCAGTTTTATTCAAAAGGAGATTCAATACAGTACCATGGGCAGTAGGCTACATAGTATAAAATAGCATACAGCATGCAGTACATTCTATAACATAACACAGTGTCATGTATGTGGAAGGGTTGAGATTTTGATCAATACCTTATCACTATCGATCTAAAACCCCGGTCTGGCCGACTGAATCTTTATTGCCTGTCATTGAGGATAGAAAGTGCATCTCTTACCAAGTTAGTTCTCCCAGTAAAGGACTCTGCTTCAAAGGATCACAAACAACTTCTAGCTTTCAAAGATTTATTATAAGTTGCAGGTACAAGCATCTCAAAATGAGATTCACCAGATACACGGGCCCAACTACGTACACGTGTTCTCTGAAAGCCCTCAGACGAACAACGGAAACTATCAATACCAGTTCTAAAAACAATAGTGCTATTAGCATAGACACATATTGAAATCTATCACTCATTTACAGGCGGAAGGAAAATACAGGTTAGGCTTTCCCTACCCTGCTCTAGATGGTATCCCTACTTAACCAGGTCTCAACCTATCAAAGGTGTCAGCAGTGAATGACTCCCAAAGGAAGCCACCCACTCTCGAACTCTTGGTGAAAACCTATAGTTCTCCAATCATGGCCCCTCTCTGCCTACCCATCCGCTCTCTAAAGGGTCCTCAGGCGTCTGCTCTAACTCCACCCAGGGGTGCTGTCCCTAATACAAAAATCCAACAACATTTAGGACGCCCCTTGTGAGACGCCCCTCACGTGGTGTAGCTTCTGGCTTTTTCCATGATGAGGCCTTGTGGTTAGAATCGACCTTGCTTCTCAGACTCTTCTCCGGCCCGCTGATACCCCTTAAACATTCCGGAACCCTCCTCCATGTCTGGTCCATTTCTTGAACAAGCTTCTATTCATTATTTTAATAATTGAATACCCCCTTTTCTCTTCCAGACAGACATCTGCAGCCTAATCCCAATTCTCATGGTCTTCCAACCGCATTGCAACATTCCCCAACCCAGACTAATACGTATAAATCAACATTAAAGCTTTCCAACTCTACAACATTTTATAGCATTCAACTTCTTCTTTAATTATTAGCATGTTAGTACTCATATTCTACTGATTTCGGTAAACACATCTATAAATCAAAAAACCTACTCATTAATACTAAACATTAGTGCAATCCATATTGTGAATTTTAATCACCTTCCCCCTCCCGCCTTGCTCTGGCCCTGAGGCCTACCACATTTCAACGTTTCCGTATGCCATCTTACATTTTAGCAGCTACACAACATGGATTCAGGAATAATCATGCTTAATAAAATCGTATTACTTCACACATTTCTGTATTAGTTCCACTTCTATTTAAACTTCTATATTAACTACACATTTCAGAATATAACTATGGATACTATCAGCACTCATGGCATTTCTCTTCATGATTTGTGCTTACTACGTGTAAGTGTGATGTATCTCTACATTTTGGTCAGTTTGCGCTCTCTCATATGCCAGATTTCATTCTTGTTTCTGATATTGTAGTTTGTATTGCAAGCGGTTTGTAAAGGCGTAGAGAAGGTTCCTCAAAACGCCTTCAGCCACACCTAAATCAAAGGAGCAACCCTTCCACTACTGGGGAGCTTCAGATGTAAACAAATTGCAAATATTTACATCATACACCACTTTATGGTGTATCTTGACACTTGTTAAATGTGGGCATGACATAGGAATATCACAGAAATTAACAGCTTTGGTCGAATTCTAAAAAAGAGTAATTTCCCTACCCTACCAAGTGGAGAATTGCAAGCTGTACATGTAGTGTCTTTGGTGATAAGAGACGTATTGATCCTTTCACTAGACAAACCTAATGTTTCAAGGTTATGTTGCAGGCCATCATCAGTGTAATAGTGTTGGGAAAAGACGGAGCTCAATCCTGAGAAACACAACATGACATCAAGAACAACCATTAAAGCATAGAAAGGAGTGGTGCAAGCATGCATTGCTGCTTGACACCCCTTGTACCTGCAAATTTCATGCTAACACCATCATCGCGAGGGAGCTTAAACAACACTGAAGTGTACAATCACTGGATTGGTTTCAGGTGGCAAGGCCAGATGTGTAAACCAATCAACTTGTTCCTTTAAAGACATCTAATGATTGAATTGAATGTGAAAAGATTTCCTCAAATGTACAGTCTTGGTAATCCTCCTTCCTGTACACGGGGATCGACATAGGATTCAACAAAGTACTAGGGATCTGGCCAGTTTACCAAACTGAATTGAAGGTTACACCTAATAAAGTAGCCCGCTATTTGTTATATCTTATTAATGATACGCTAGACTGTCCATCAAGGCTAACAGCGCTTGGAGGATTTTATATTGCCAAGTAGCACCTCAACATTAAACATTCATAGCTGATGGGAGGAATGCTTGCACAGTTCGGGCTGGACTGTTCCCATGAGGCACAGGGTCAAGACTGATTTGCATATGGCCAGGTCTAAACTGGGGTGGCATGGTGAGCAAAAGAATGATGGATTTAACTCAGATCTCTTGACTGGGGGTGAATGTTTTGATTTGTTCTGCATTCTGTCCATCAATTGTGTGCCTTTTGCACATAGTCTAAAGCACTAGCAGACGCAAAGAGTAGCATTCCAATGCATTGTTTTTTGTCTGCTGTGACACTCTAGACAGTAGTCTGCCTTACGCAACTCAGTGCTGACCCTGATCCTCATGACAACAGTATATTAATGTCCTATGGAGCCACGGGTATGCCCAGACACCTGACTCTTGGTCACTGTGCCAAAGGATTAAAGTCATACTTCACTGGCAATGCCTAAAAGGGCCAAAAACCAGTCTGGGGTAGCTTATGATGTCTTCTTGAGGGGCCATGCCTGGCAGTTTGGGATGGACTTGTTCCATGATAAGCAAGGTCAGTACTGATTTGCATCTGGCAGACCTTTGTGGCGATGTGGACCAAAAACAATTGAAATAAATGCTACATAGAGTGACTGCCATTAGTATATGCAAACATTCCTCCCATCACCTTTTGTTTGTTTTATGTAATGCCCAAACTGGCCAAGATTATACCCGACATAGATAATTTGCTCACTATGCCATAGGATCCGTGCTATATCTCACAGACTAGGTCTAAGAAGGTCAAACCTGGTCTAGGATGGCTTGTGTTCCCTTGTTGGGGGGGAGGGGGATTCATCCATCCCATCACGTTTTGTGCGTTTAATTGGCTCAGCATTTCCTAGTAAATAAACGTTGTTAATAATCATCTAATGATGGAAAGGCATTTCTAGGGAAATATTAACTACAGTGTGTTTGAAATATTTGTTTTTAGTCAATGGATACAGATATCAACCTACTCCTTTCATGTACTCCAGAGACATGCCTAAAATATTGTATCCTACACTTTTGGGGTTATTTGGAGCTAAAGGAAAGAGCAGTACAGCATTAGAGGACAGAGGTCACATCCTCTAGGATATGTGTAATCCTGAATCCAACGGGATATGCATAGAAAATTCTCACATGTAGAGAATAGTTACTATAAAGTCTGGGGAAGAAAACAAAGTGCCTCCACTTATTTTGTGATTAAAGCCGCTCAAGGTAGTCTTTTAGTACGAATAAATAATAAAACTGCCTTGCCAACAGTGTGGATATAACTTAAAGGTCATCCTTTTACCCTTTGTAGGAACTGTATTTCTGTTCTAAATAGATAAAAATAGAATCATATCAAACCATCTAGTGAAAGAAGAATGATAACTGATAATAAGTGGCTATGTAGAGGAACAAGAAGAAGCTAAACAAGGTTTGATGATGAGTCCTGGGAAGTCAAATCATTTCATTGATTTTCTGGGAGATGACCACATTTTTCCAATCGACTGTCTGGCATAAACTACGCTACGGCAAAGTGGATCGCAAATTTCCTCAACTTGGAGATACAAACAAAATTGAAAGCCAGTATCTGACCCTTCACAGACAAAACACAGCTCTTCTCATTAGATCACACAAATTCAGAATCCTCAGAAACAAAGTGCCACAACAGACAATTACCTCATTACCACAGCAAACACACGGGCCGTTGAGGATCTCACCATTCAGACATTAGGTTGCTTCATGTATTCTACAGAGCTTTAGCTAATAATAATCATTCACCAGGGAAATAAAATGGGCAGCTTCTTCCTTCACATTCATACACCTTCTGCATGGGCACAGGGCAGCCTGACATGCTGCCTAAGTACTGGAAAAAAACCTGAATATACAAAAGCTGGAAAATAAAAAATGATTAACTATTTGTTACTAATTATCAAGGCTCAATATTAGATTGCTCAATCTATTAGCAATTAGTTTCTGTTTTTGCTGTAAATAAAGGCAGCGCCTTAAAATACCCTAAAATAATAGAACATTTAAATGTGCACAGCATTAGGTACTGCATGAAAAATTGAAAGTGTAGCACCAAAGAGACATTAAACAACAAGAAAGGCGGTGTTTCTGTGACGTAATTACAACCTGTAACCTAGCAAAGAACTATGGTCTACTGATTAGGGAATTTCTCACACTAAGAAGCTTTTCCTACTTTCGAAACTTGGTCAAAACAGCTTTTTAAATTATTGCTTTGGATAATTTGCTGTTTCCAACAAGGCATTTATTTGACATGGGTATATTATCTTCTCTTCAATGTCTTCTTTGTTTACGCCCTTTCCTGTTTGCAATGATATGCTTGCTACCTGACAAAATCATAGGTTAAAACTACTTGCGTTCTTATATCAAGTGTCTTTAAATTGTGAGAATGTAACTTTATAAATTTGGGTTTCGGCTATAGGAACTGACTCTGTGCCCAACCCACTATACAGCCCACCCTGCTGCTGAGGGCCGGCTGCTATGAGCAGTGGTAGTTGGCCAGAGGGTCCGATATACAGCCAGGCCATACACACAAGCCAAAGACAGCGCACAATTCACATAGCACGTGGCCATGTGCAGCTGGTTGGTATGCAGGCACTGTGTCCAAATCACTGTGGACAACCCCATTTCCACAGGGTGTGGTGAAGAGTGTACACGCGAGCTCTGCATACAACCCACTATGCAGTCAAACAAGGCTGTCTTAACATATTTAGAACATGGAAACTCACGGCATCTCTTCAAGTCACTCTTGCTAAGTATGCCTGCCCACTAATGCGCCCCTTTTAGATTCCAAGTCTTCCTACAAAGGTAAGACAAAAACCTGCACCCAGCTTAATTTGTAAGCCAGAAGCATGGGATATTTTTCGAAGCTTCTTGAGACCTGTCTACCTTGATCTCGTTAGAAAGAAGATATTAACATGTCAACAGGTAACAGGTAACAGGTAAACAAATTTATTGTGTATGGTTAATCAAAACCTTAACAATATTACAAGAATTTAAAATTAGTTCAGACTGTTTTTGACTAAGATTGAAATAGCAAGTGCGGTTACATTCTATAGTGTCCTTAAACTTTTAAAAGAAAAACAAAAGAGAAAAATGAGAAAGAAAAATGGAAAAATAAGAAGCAAATATTGCTTAGTCTGTATTCTTGGCCATTGATTATAGTTCATGCCTTCTATTTTGTGCCGTTGGTCACAATTTGTTCGGTTTTCTGTATGAGAAGGGTCACCTTCTGTAGGAATCTGGTGGCCCTGCAAGCTGTCTGCAACTGATCACTGTTCAGTGCTAGCATGACTGCTGGCCGACATGATCTGATTTGGAATAAATGAAATATATACAATAAGTAATAACGTCTCAAGTTAGCCAAAGATGGGCAAATGCACAATATGTGGGTCAATGTTTCATCTGATTGGCCACAGAGTCTGCAGAGTAATGTTGGCCATGTTTGCTTTCATGCAGGGATTTGATCTTTTGAGATGTAAGTTCCCATCCGGACTCTTAGGAGCGTTTGTTGGACGGCTGCAGTTATATGGGTGAATAAATAAGGTTGCGGCGGGCATTTCTCATACGAACCGAGCATGGTCCAGCCATGTTTTTTCTTAGCTAAGGCTGCTTTGTCTATCGTCCAGCCTTTTAGTTTTGCTGCTCTGTTGACTACTTTTATGAAAACCGCAAATGTGTGGTTGTTGTTCCATGCCTCTTGCATATCGAGATCTGTCAGTGCTTCTTCAAGTGCTAATTTTTAAAGGTTTTCTTGCGTTTGCCTTGGTGGTTTATTTCAGACCAGCATAAAGCTGTCAGCGTATTCTCTTGTGCTGCTCTTAGTTTACAACTCAATTTTAGTAAAGCAGCTTGTCTGACTTGTTGCTGATTTAGTAACACAAATTCGAGTCGTACTTGCGCTTGAGATGCAAACTTCGGGATCTGAAAGATGTATTTAAAAAGCTATGACTGTTGTAAGTTCAGAAAGTTTGCGTCTTTCCCTCTATATAGTTCCGAACCAGACGTAAGGAATGGCAAAAACTTTGCCGCAATCACCTTAAGTAGGTGTGAGTTGGATGGGCATTTCAGTTTTGTTTTTAATAAATTCAGAGCAAACCGAAGTTTATTAGACTGGACTTTCCTGTGCTGTTGATGTTCTTTTAGTGTCCACCTTGAATCGACGACTACTCCCAGGTACTTGTAAGAGAGGCTTTGCTGTATGGTGTTGCCTGCTATGTGCCATTTAAATGATTGCTGCCGTGACCGAGATCCGAAGCAGACGATCTTCGTTTTGTTGTAGTTGAGTAACAGTCCGTGCGAGCTGATGTACTCGTGCAGCCTTACGTTGAAACGTTGTAGGCCCACTGGGGTCTGGCTGCAGAGTACAATGTCATCATCATCTGTCATGTCTTTCCTTATAATGGGTAAAGCATGACAAATCAACATTTTAAACTACAAGTGCCCTGTAACATGAACATCTATGTGTCAGAAAACAATGTCGTGCATGTATACAGACTATGCTAACCTGTATAGCTGTATATGATGACCTGTTTTTTGTTTATTTTTGCTTGTGTTAACAATTGCCAGACTGAGTTCATACCCTTGGTTCGTGTTCTCTACATTTTGATGTAATGTGTCTAATGTACATGATCCTAAAGTTGTGTGAATTGAATTTTGTGCTCAGCAATAGGTATTCATAAATATATCACTCTCACATATTCCTTAGAACGGTTTAATTTACACTGATTTAATGATATAGACTTCAAAGAATTGCATTAAAAAGTTAAGAACAAGAAAATATTCTTTATGGCTCACTAGAGCCTAGCCCTGTTATACCCAGCTGCCCCATAATGGTGTAAAAACAGAGTAAAAAGAGAAAAGAGGAACGTCTGGGAATTCTCCTTATACTAAAGTGAAGACTGTTGATTTAGTATATTTTTAGACCCTCGGAATACGATTGAGCGCTTCAACACTCTTCAACACCCAGACAAACTAAAACTAATCGTTTGGTTTAGTTCTTAAAAATAAGTATTTGAAAACGACTTTGGTGTGGGCATTTTGTGTATTTTTCTAGTTTAAAAAGGGTCCAGCCCACTCCATTATTCTGGACCTAACTCCTTAGCTTAACAAAGTTCAGTTTTCCCAGCATCTTGGGTCATTTTAGTCCTGTTAGCAACTATGCTGATGTGAGTGAGGGACCGTGCCCCCAACCAGGGAATGGTGTTCTAGATCCCGAGCTGGGATTGGTCGCTTTTCTCACTCCTAGATGGTATCAGGAAAACCACCAGTGTCCCACTAGAAATCTGCCCAATGCAAGATAAGCAAAAGGGTGGTCTTAGGCTGGGCAGATTTCTTACTTCCCTTGATCGCTATTGCTTCACATCAGCGCAGAGGATTGGGCTGGCTCCAAGCAAATGTTGTTTACCCCATTGATATGAGTGACATGCTATACCGGACATTCTGTAATGGGTGGTATATTATAAGTGTTAATCGGTAAGAGTGTCCAAGACCATTCACAGCAATTGAACCCCGGATCCCAAAGTAACTCCAGAACTTGGCAAAAAAATATATCCTGTTTATTTCCCACCAGCTTCCTATGTTAAGAAATGTCTAGATTGTCTGCCAGATTAGACCTTACAAAGAAGCATTAGCCCACTATAAATATTCAAACGACTTGCTTCCTCTGTCCATGTGTTATTTACATGGATAAGGGTAGCTTTTCGTCACATTTTACATTCAGCAGGACTCCATGCAGTTCCATGCTTTCAGTAAAGCAGATAACCAGCTGCCAGGATTTGAAGATTAGAAGGAAAAAAACACAACTGTGGCAGTGGAGTTAGTGCCAAAATATTTGTTTATATCATGTTCAGTGCGGCCTGCCAAGTTTCATAATGCATCGGGGAACAGAGGAAACAATGGAGTTGTAACATGCACTGGCTGCGGGCCAAAGTGAGAGAGCGCCGCACCCAAGCACAGCGCGCAGCCGCATTCTGTCGAGCTGCGTGATCTTTGACAGAGTGATACACTGCCTAAATATGTGGAGGAAACTGTGCAATATATTACTGAATATAGGCCTCAAAGTAAACCTGATCTGTGAGGTAGCCTTGACGCGTCATTCCTTTTATTTCAAGACACAATTTGAGGTCAACCGTAGACACTCACCTTGCATAAAGCAGACACTTTTACCTCAACGAACACAATTCTGTTTTTCATTGTGTTCAGGATTTGACTGAGAGTTCACATTGTGTGGCTAGTCTTCCCATTTTAAATTATTTTTAAATGAAATTCGATATATAAAACATGTTACACATTCTAAACTATTTTACGGTGATCTATATATATAGTATCTTTTTGTGAAAACCATAAAGGGGATTGGCGAATGCTTGGATAGATTTATTGAATGAACAACTGCCACTGATAATTTCGCCCTGTCCTCACAAGCTCAGTGAAAAAAGTGGACTGGAAATACCGACCAAAGTATTAAACAGTGGCTGAGATTCAGTCAAACATTATACCAATGTTTTTTTTATATAAGATCTTTTTATTGTATATAAAGCAAACACAACTACGGTGACAATAAGCATCATATATCATAGTGACACAGACATACAGTAAAAACTCCCATCTGTTCCTAGGAATCCATTGACACCGAGTCTCCCCCCCAACAAGTCACATGTCAGTGGCAAAGTCCCGACCCCTTGGCACAAAATACCTTGATTGGTATCTACGATAGGACCACACAGCTCCCCCCACTATTCATTCCATTTCCATATTTTAGCTTTCATAGACTACTCTCTCAGCCTACTTAAACCAGTCCATGTCTCTCTTCCAATCGTTCATGTGCAGTGCTAATTCAGCCCTCCACATTCGTACTATATTATGTTTAGCCACCATCAACTCCAGTGTCAGCCAGAAGCAGTCCATTTGGTCTACGTCGGCTTCATCCCAGATGTTTAGGAGGTACCATTTTGCTGACAGCATCATCTCGCTTCTGCAGACATTGTTGAGGCAGGCTGTCACAGCCTTTCAATATTGCTGGAGTGCCAGATAGCCCCATATCATGTGACGCAATGTTACCTCCTGACCAAATTTCTCGGGTCACTGTGGAGTATCTGCTTTACCCATTTTGACCATTGTTGCGCATGCATAGTAACATTCATGTAGAATGTTTTGTTTCACCAGCGAAATCTGGATCTTATGGTTCCTCCCTGAGGGACGTCAATGCCTCAGGCCACTCATCAGTCTCAAGGTCCTCAAGATCACTCTCCCATCTTTCTTGCAAGCGGGTCAAGGTGTCAGGGGGGATTTGTAACAATTTCTGTAAGTAAGCAAAATTGCCTTTCTGGGCATGTAATAGTCTAGCAATCTATATTAAAGTTAGGAGGATTCAAGGAGGTCTTCGCCCCTTGGAAGTATCTTTTTTAGGATGTGACGTATTTGTAAATATCTGTAGGTTTCAGTAGGTGCCAATTGGTATTCTCTTTGTAACTTTGTGAATTAAAGTATCTCACCATGTGTCCACAGGTCTTCCACCTTAGATAGGCCAGGTAGGTCCCACTTATGGAAGCCCTTTTGTTTGGCAAAGGTGCCCAATTTTGCGGTATCCCACAAGGGAGTGGCTCGCGTAATCTTGCCCCGCCAGCCCATATTATGTAGTGCAGTGTGCCAAAGGGTAAGTGTGCCACTGTAGGACTGGGGAATGATGTAGTGCATGGTACTCCATAGATGGCTCTATTGTAGCCCTGAGCAATAAACCATACTTGATTGTTTTTTTTAGTATCATTATATGCTGGTCCACTTTCATTCATGACTCACCCCTTGCCCTCTCAACTACTAACTAACCTGAAGATCATGCTAATATGAGATCTAAAAGTACTACATGCCTTAATATGACAAAATGAGGCAGACAAATTAACTTGTCTCCAGAAAAAAACATATTTGAACTGAACTACACAGCCAGTTTTTACTTAAACATCTAAAAGCAGGGACTATTCCTTGGGGCCTTCAGGTCAAAAACATTCTGGTCATCTTTGTAGAGGATACAGACTATAAAAAAGGTTTCAGTCAAATTAATACTAAGTGCAGCAGAGATTTAATGGTGCACACCATAGAGACAGCACAACACATCTGCAGCCAGGAAGAGAGAGAAATAGAGGGCCTGATCAAAACCATTAATGACAATCAGACTACCACTGAAGCAAAATTACTCCTAGACAAGATAGAAAAAGAAATTGCGCTTTTCAAAGACAACACCCTTAATGTGAAATCAGCTCAATTTGACTGAGACTCCAAATCATTCAGAGTAGAACAGGTGAATCCTTTTCTTAAAGAAGACTTTTACACTTTGGGGGAGTCACGGGGGGCTCTAACTACATTTCAGGGTAGATCAAGAAACAGGTTCATCACATTCTCCGACACAACTTCATCCGACTCTTCCCCAGATTCTAGGCAAAACAATTCCAAAAGACGAGGTGCTCCGGCGGCATCTTCTTTTTTAGCCAGAGGCGACCAATCGAGAGTCCGTTTCAAGCAGCCATGGGAGATGCGAACTCACAACAAATTTTACAAGAACTAGAGATGTCTATTATAGTTAACCTTTCTAACAAACAACTAACGAGAGATGAAGAAATGCTTTTGAGCCTTGGCCTCAAGTTTGTCCCCAATAAAAGAACCGATTTTACGAAACTTAAAATTGGAGGCACTAGATTTTTGTCGTAAGATAAGGTTGAAGACTGTCTTTGCGGGTGCCGAAGTGACGTCAAGTCAGGAAATCACTGGACTTAGAGTTAAATCGAGGTTTACTCCCACACAAAACATTCCGAAACAAATCATTGCCTTTGAGCAAGCGGTCTTATCTCTTACCAAACTTGAAAAGACCAAAAGTTTTGTTAAAAACAACATCAGCAAAGGTCAAACTAGAGCGATTCGTGATCTTAAATCAGACACATCAATTTTAATAAAACAGGCTGACAAGGGCGGGGCTGTAGTACTATGGCCCCGGTCCATGTACCTTGCTGAAGGTCAATCACACGTGACCAACCGAGAGTGGTATAGGCCCTCCAAAGAGGACCCCGTGCACGCATTTCAAGACAAAATTGCAAGAATTTCTAAGACAGTACTGGATGAAGGCTATTTAGGTCCAAAAGAGTTTGAATATCTCAACAAGAAATCGCCAAGAACGCCAGTTCTGTATTTCCTGCCAAAAATACACAAAAATGAAAAGGCACCGCCAGGCAGACCCATTGTGTCGGGGTTTGGGGTTTCCAAATACATTGATTTCTTCCTAAAACCCTTTATACTACAGGTGAAATCATACCTCAGGGATACAACGGATTTTATTACCAAAATTGAGGGGCTCACATTTGACGAACAAACTCAACTGATGGTGACACTTGATGTCGCCTCACTCTATACCCAAATCCCTCAAGATGAGGCACTTGAGGTGATAGAATTATATCTTGAACAGCGGGACAGGCCCCATAGGGTACCCACTTCATTTATTGTATCATTGGCTGAAATAACTTTACGGCGTAATTACTTCAAGTTCGAAAACGACTTCTTTATTCAAATATAAGGGACGGCCATGGGCTGCCCTTATGCGCCGGAGCTAGCAGTGCTGTCCATGGCACAATATGAGGAAAGATTCATATACAATGGCAACCCTTTCTCAGGTCATATAAATCAATGGCTGAGATATATCGACGACGTCTGGTTCCTGTGGCAGGGGAGCCAGACTGAACTCGACCAGTTCCATGTATGGTTAAACTCTCGGCATCAAGACATTAAATTCACGCTGGAATCCAGTAAACACAAAATGACCTTCCTTGACGTCACAGTAGGCACTAGTGAAGCAAAGCTGACAACCACTTTACATAAAAAAGAAATTGACAGAAATACCATTCTCCATTATACAAGCTCACATCCACAATGCTTGAAAGAGAACTTGCCTTACGGGCAATTACTAAGGATAAGACGAAATTGCACAAATGTGCCAGATTTCGAGTCACATGCAACAACATTCTGCAGTGAAATGGCGAAACGGGTTACCCAAAAAAGTTACTAAAACATTAAAAAAATAGGGCCAGATTTACCCCGAGAGAGACCCTCCTCCAGGTAAAAGAAAAAAGCGAACTAGACAAATTGGTGTGCGTAACAATTTTTAGTCAACACACAAATCAATTCAAACGTATCATCTTAAAAAACTGGCATTTATTGGAAACGCTAGAGCACCCCCTACAAAAACCAATTTTCGCCATGCGGAAAAATACCAGCATAGGGCAACAGCTAATAAAAGCAGACAGCTATATTCCCAAACATAAAAGTGACTTCATAGCACAGTGGAATTTGAAACCTATATGTGGGCACCACAAATGTGGCAATTGCGTGTCTTGTTCAACAACACTGGAAGGCAATGTTTTTATCCATGATGGGGTTAAATGGAAACACGATGCATTTACAAATTGCAAGACCAAAAATGTGGACTATGCTGTGGTCTGTCCGTGCAATACAGTGTACATTGGCAAGACAAGTCAATCCATCAATGTAAGGATCACCCAACATCGTTCGCGAATAAAGAAAAAAGTTCTGTCCGCACCAATGGTTGAACATTTTGTGAACAATAATCATAGTGAAAATGATTTTAAATGGACAACATTGGTCTGGATTGATTCCAAACATCAGCCTAACGTGGATACTATGTTATTGCGAAAGGAGGCATACCTCATTTTGAAATTTGATAGTGTCAACAAAGGCCTTAACTGTTTAAGTGAAATCAATAGGGCGTGAGAACCACAGGTCTGTTCACAGCCTACAAATCCCAGAAGACACTATAACGAACTTATGGCCACGAAGGTCTTGAATGGCCACACGAGAATCACATGACACATTCATTAACTAGCTGGCACTTCCGCGGACACCTACAATCCTCGGGTGCCGTGATGCAGTGAAATCGACGAGTGGTGACAACCGTGCAGTTTAACGGTAAGCCTCTAAATCAGAACAAGGCGACTTCCACCCATTTTTTAATAACTAGATCAGCCGAGTGATTCTCCCCCGCTTTTTTGATTCACACAGAAAGAAACCCTTCAAAACCGGAGCGACATCATTTTCTGCACCTTGCCGGTCCCTTCACGAGTAAGTCTTAGATTCTTCTGTATATCAGCCTCAACAGTTTGGCGGACAGACACAATCCTTATTAATGATAAATAATGATTTTTCAGAGATGTGATACGGTCGGAAATGAAATAATTCATCCGGACAACGGCATATACGCCGCCGGAGCACGAAGAGTGAAGGTAAAGCTTTTTCTTTTCCCAAACACTAACCTATGCGAGCAACAATCTGCTCCTTTCGGGATTCATGTCTGATCCAATGTCCACTCTATTGCAGTTGACACCCACGGCATACACGATACTACAAAGCAAGCGCATCCTTGGGCAAGAATCATACAAGGTATGCCGCATCTCGATGATGCGAATATTTTAAACATCCTTTTGGATTGAGGACCCCTTTTGGTAAAACACCTCCTTCTTTTTCCTTTTTGTAAATAGTTCCCATGGACCCGACTCACACCGCCGTGATGAGAATCCTGTGAATCAGTTAGCGGGATTGGAAACGCGTCGGCATTTCTCCCCCTAATGACATTTAATGCCAGTGAAATTTGTGCAGGAATTGGCATTTTTTCCTGATTTGAATAGATTGATATTGTTTCAGGAATTGGGGTGTCATTTTGATAAGTTCTTTACACCTCATGTTTTGTACTGACCATTGTGATTCTTTTGAAGTCCTTGATCAATTGTTCCATGTTTTAGCATAATCACGAGCACATTGTTGTTGTATGTATAATTACATGTTCACTATTGTGTTTTCCACTGTAAATATTCATGATTTTTTTTCATTTTGTCAAAATATATGAAGTTGATGACAATCTTTGTTCTGTATAGATAAAAAAACAATCTGATTATTGAGTAAAAAGTAAATGACATAAATCAATGTCAGGATAAACTAATAAAGTTGTGTTTATCCTTCAGTCAGCATTTATTGTCTGAATTCGCACTTGAGGTTTAGGTAAAATTCCCAATTTACATTATATTGTGGCCCGACCTACCCTCTTTCCCATTGGGCCCAACCACCCCTTTTCTTTCAACCTAAGCACTGAAAACAGCAGCCTGATGTATTATCATTAGCAAACAAGGGATGTGCAAATTGTGCGCCAACTGATTTAAGAACGGGTATGAAATTTGTGATGTGACCTATGAACTAATAGCTTGCATTGCAAATTGCCTATTGCAGGGGGGTCACAAAACAACCAGATTAATGGATCTTCCCTGTGAATTTCTATGAATAACAGGTATTCTAACCTGCAAACAACAGCAAACCAACATCCCTACATTTGATTTTCAAATAAGAAACAGAGGGCCAGATTTACTAACATTTGACGCAAAGCAGTAAGACAACTAGCTGTCCTGAGCTGAGTCAATTCGTGAGATCAGGAATGCTCCATATTTACTAAGATGTGGAGCATGCCTGCTCTCTCTCTGTGCATGCTGTGTGCAGCCTAGAACCAATTCAGGCACTCATGCGTTGTGGTGCAAAGGTTTTTGCATTACAGGCAGGATTGTTTTTGTGCAGGAAGAGATACCTTCTTCTTTCTACATGTGCTGAAGTAAGCCAGCTGGCAAGGTGGATACTGAAGTATCAAGGTGACCTAAGACACATCCAATTTGTAGGGCATGGTGTCTTCTGTGGAGGTGCTCTTCAGGTGGATGAATGAACCACGTATTTAATGGATCAAAAATATGCACTGAATGTATTAATGACTGCTACAGTGTGTTTAACAAGTGCCTTGTTATATTTTTAATCTGGTGGCTGTTTACATATGTCATAATACTTGTGAAATGTATGCATGGTGCGCACACTGTGGTAATACTTTATATTATTGTGTACATGGTTGTAATAGGCATATGGGATTTTAAGTATTGCATGAATTAAATACAGCAGGGCAATGGTAGTGTTGTCATATTGTAATCACACAGCTTGACAGTCAATTGAAAAGGGGTCTCAACAAGCACTAAGCTTCCTTTTTTCAGTGTGGCAATTTAACACTTTCAACAGGTTTACATCCACAGATTGCATGTAAAACAACTCAACATACTACATTCAATAACTAATTTACTGACCACTTAGGTTGCTCTCCTGGGTAACGTGCTACTCGCCGTAAAGTGCTTTTATGTCTCGCCTAGGGTAGTGAGCGCCAGAAAAATGAAAATTAAACACACTTAGAAAGAGGTAGTTATGTGGAGAAATAAGCATTTTTCTCCTAATTACATCTGTATTGAGATGGAATAGCATTTTGACGATTCTGAGGATTACAACCCTCAGGTTCATGCAGGGGAATGTCCACACTAGACCCATAGAATACCTTCCCATAGTGAAGGTAATGCAAAGCAGTGATCTGTGCTACCTTGTATTACTCTGGATTTACTAAGCCATGCAGAGACATCCAAGGTGGCTCCGCGTGGCATAATAAATACCACTAAAGCCCTTGCGTTGCCTTGTGTCACCTTGCGTGATGCAGTGGGAATACGAGAAATAAGCACATCTGGGACATATTTTATGAAAAGAGGTTTGTGTCCATTAATGAGAAAAGTGTTTCTTTAAAAAAATTTTCCCATTTGGGACCAAACTGAGGTCAGAGAACAGTGGTCCCTTGGATTACTGCCTCTTACCCCGAGGCCATCAGAAACTATTACCAAAGAGAAAGTTGTTCGGCAGGGACAGCTTCCCTTTTGAGAACTAGTTACCACCCCAGCTTGAGAAGTGATAACTTTTCAATGGTTTGCTATCACATTTGAATCAATCAAACAGTATTTATAGACCTCTACTCGTCACCCAGGTGGTGAAAACAACTGTTGGATTCCTTTGCAATTTACAAAGATCAAAGGAATGCCTTCTTTAAAAATCTTTCTCTTTGCGGTTCAGAAAGGTCCTGAAATCCAATTTTGTGAGTGGGAAAGAATTTTATTATTCATAAAATGGGTTTTTGTGCATTGTTAAAATCGGTTTTGCAGTTACAAAACCTTGTTTACAGATGTATGACTGCAAAAAACTTTAGTACATGAGGTTCAAAGTTGCCTAAATTGTATTGTCACGAATGAGGAAATAAAATAGGATGCAGTCACTGTTGAGGACACAATGTCATGGGCTTACTTTTTGCATTCTGGTGAAAGAAGCAAATGTGGTTTACCGTTACTATGAACCCAGGATCCAAAGAGTTATAGGCATAAATGAGTCCCACTGTTGTGAACACTGGTAAGGCGGTTTGGATCACCAATAAAAGTGGCACAGTGGCAAGCAAACTCACAGCTCAGCAAGAAACCCAAGATATGTTTGTTGGTACTCTCACTTGTTCCCAAACTGAGCAGACTCTGCAAAGATTTTCTGCAGTGTTGCTCCTGGTTTCTGCGCCGGCTAGTTTCAATCCTTAACGCTAGAGAGGACCACGGGGCTTTTGTCTATATGCTTAGCTATAGTTTCTGTATTTATTATCCAAGTTTCAGCCATGTTAGATTGTGGAGCCTCTGTTTCATACATGGATAAAGGCTGGACAAAGAGTAATTCAATACCCAAGAAGTTAAGGGGCATCCCAGAACTAATTTAAACAGTGATGTCTCCCCAATTTTCTTCTGGTATAGTATGACTGAGCCAGAAGATGAGCTCAGGAAAAGGGGTGCCATCACATTGATTTTTCTTTCTCTGTGACTCTTCAGACACGTTCAGCTGCTGCTGCTCACGTTTACTTTTTTTTAGCATGCTGTGTTGTTTTTCCAACCAGTTTTAGCTTATTAAGAAGTCTCAATTCTGCACCTGAAAGGCTATCTCTATCCTCTCACACATTGGGCTGTTTAACCAATGATTGCCTAAAAGAAGAAAATAAAGATGTCAGACTCTATCACATATAATACTATTAGCCATTCATGAACTTTTAGTAAATAGAATTTTCTATTGTGGGACTTGTAGTTTTTTCTATAAACACAGCCATTATGGGCCGAAAAACAGAATGCAAAGTGCTGTTGGGTAAAATTTGAAAATTGGCCAGAGATGTTATACATGACAAAGTGATTCTTGTCAGCTATGTTTTAAAAGTTTACAAGGCAGTGCAGTCTATTTCAAAAACAGCTTTCATCAAATGTAAAAGCAAAAGTAAATTCTGCTCACGTATTTTGTGAGGCTTCATTCTTTCTTTCAAATCATGCATTGAAACATGTATTGCCAATGTGAATCTTTTGTGAGGTGGAATGTTTTATTCAGAGTTCCACGGCACAACAAAAATATAACATGGGAAGAACAACCATCCCAAGGGCAATAAATAAATAAGGGAGAGGCAGGAGTAGCAAAAGTAACATCACATAACTTCTCACATAAACAGAACAGGTACAACACAGCTAGGTGCAAGAGAAAGAGTATGCTAGAGGAGCTAATATACAGGTGCATGCTCTCCATAAACAGAAATAAACATACAAAACATACATCACTCAAAAAACAGCCAAACCACTTATGGAATTTGATATCTATTCATGTACTCACATCGGAAGATGAGCCTACACCTGCCTAGTATGGTATGCTCCATCAATGGGTTTCACGCCTAGCACTATGAATTATCCAACAGTACTACTGTTCACTGGTTGTGCGTTCTCTAGTTTGGGGGAAGGTATGCCCTTTATGTCAGCATTTATGTTCTCCCTTTGTTAAAACGTCTGACCTATATTAAAATTATAGCTAGGATCAGCTGAAATAGTTTTACTGATATCTCCCTATCACAAAACTGAAAACAGGAGGGTTGAGCATTCGACCCTGCTTCTCTTTCCATCAACCTGTTCCAGCACTTAATATTGCCCTTATGGGGTCAGGTGCTTTGTGCCTGACTAAAGGATTCAGTATCTCACATCAAATACTGTGGAGTAACCCTTGATTATAGACATGGTATGCAAATGAATTCATAGAACAGGAACACCTTGGGTAGAAACAGTGCAATCTTCCCTTCTTCGGAGAACAGGTAAGGCTCAGCAGCAGTGCAAGCTTTCCCAGTTACAGAATACAGACAAATTAAACAGTAGCAGTGCAAATGTTGCTTCCTTACAGAATCAGGTATAGTACGTCAGTAACAAAGCAAGCTTCACACTAGCGAGGAAGACAGAAAGCGCAAACTCCCACTTCCAACAGAACAGATTTAGTAGGGCCGATTATTATAAGCTAGAACATACACAGGTAAGGCATCAGTGTGGTGTAGATTACAGTGAGGGTCTCACTCTTATGATGTCCTCTAGGTGCAACTGCTGTCATTCACATGCTAATTGTCTGTGATCCTTAGATCTCATAGGGTGGACCCTTCATGTACCAATATAGAAAACCTTCCTGTTTGTGGTGTGAAAGGGGATGGAGGTAGAGTAATGTGCCAAGTGCAGCCATTTAAAGACATGACAGAACTTTAAAAAACAAGCATCTATGCTGATATTTTGTTCCCCAACTCCATCACTCTTCTCTGTCAATAGACCTCTCTTTATATACAAAATAGTCTCCCTTTATCTTTCTCTCTCTCTCTCCATCCACCCTCTATCTCTTTACAAACTCTCCCTTCTACCCTTTTCTCTCTTTACTCTCCTATCTTTCATGAATATAATTACTTGGGCTTTCATTTCTTTCTTTTGTCAGCCTCTTCCATTTTTCTCTTGTTCCACCAGGGTTTGTCCATTCACCATTTGTTTGTACCATCTTTTTTTATCATAATCTTCATGTCCACCTGCCTCTCTCTTTGCATCTTCTTTCCCCACGTAATCTAGTATGCATATTTTCTGTCACACTCTTCTCTAACCTCTTCCCCCCTTTTCTCTCACCTAACTACTCTCTTTTTTTAAGTTTGATTTTATTGAAGAAAATAACAAGGGAGGGAGAGGGAAAGGAGGTAAAGAAACAGGAAATGGATACAGTAATATAATATGCTCGAAAGGGAAAGATTACTTTAGGGAAATATGAGGTGAAATAGGCAATACAATAAAAGTTCATTAAGGCATATAAAACAAGCATGAGAAAATACATGAACACAACTTAAGAAGATGAAATAAGGAGTACATTGCATATAATAAATGTAAATTGTAACATAAAGGCAGTGAGGATTCAAGGGGGTTTACGCACCTCGACTGTACTAGGATCTGGAGTGACATGGGCCGGAGCAGAGGAAGAAAGATATGTAACCAAGGGTAGCCAAATCAAACCACGTTTGATTGCTAGGGAAATAGGGGAAACATAATTGGTATCCAAACGATGGTTAAAGCAGACTGCGTTTCACCAAGACTTGTAGGAGACATTAGCAGCTTGCTTCCAGTTAGATGTGATGGTATGGAAAGCCACTGCAATGAGAAGGTCAAGGAGAAGATAGGAATGAGGGGACTGGGGAAGGTCCGGTGAAAGGGAACCCAGAAAAACCAAGGAGGAGAAAAAGGGGATTTGAAACTGGAAAATCAATTGTACTTGCTTCCAGACTAGTTGCCAAAACGTGGAAAAAGGTGGACAGTCGAATAGCATATGCTTGAGATCCGCAGAGGGGCAAGGGCATGACCAACAAGTAGGGGAGGTATCGTGGGAAAATCTCGACAGGGTGAGCGGGGTAAAGAAAGTCCTGTTAAAAAGAAATAAAAAGTTTGGGTAGTATTAGCAGCTCTAGAGGTTCTATGAACCTTAGTCCAAAGTTTATCCCAAAGAGACACCAACCAATCTTGAGAAAGGTCAGCTTCCCAGGCCAGTTCAACCTTGGATTTTATCCTGTCAGAGGAGTATCGAAAAGAATTATAAAGAGCAGAGGCAGAGGGAGATGACTCCAACATTAAGGAAGTAGATGTGCGATCCAATTGTATGTCGTTTGAAGGCAATAAGGAGCGGAGATATGCGCTCAGAACTTGAAGAAGAGCAGTATACTGAGATCGAGCAGAAGAAGGCAGCGATAAAAGGGATTGAAGGTCTAGGAAAGAAAGAGGAGAACCGTTAGAGACCAACTGAGAGATCCACTGCAATCCGCGAGAAAGCCAAGATCTCCAGAAAAAAGAGCGATTACGAATTTTGAGGAGAGAGTTATACCAGATCGGCTGCTCATGGGTGGAGAGAAGGGACGGATAGGTTGAAGTCAAGTAGGGAAGCAGGAGAATACGAGAATGAGAAATAACAGGTGTAAGGAGAGGAGCTGGAGAAGAAGAGAAGGACAAGAATTCACGGAAAGTAAAGGGAGAAATGAAAGGGGATTCCATAGGTAACCAGACAGGAGGATAGTGAAGGAGATCTGGAGAGAACCAGAGGGCTGATTGTTTCAGAGAGAAAGCTCGATGGTACTCCCTGAAGTCGGGAAAGCATACACCAGAATGAACTTTGTCTTTACGTAAGGAGGTAAGGGCTATTCGAGGTCGCCGACCATTCCATAGGAATTTCAAAAGTTAAGAATCAATCTTCTTGAAGAAAGCAACTGGGATGCGCAAAGGGAGCATGGAAACGTTATAGACTTAAGCCGACCCCACCAGGATAGAAAGAGAGGGTGCCATCGTGTAATAGCGGTGTCCATTTTCTTATGGATATAATCAAAGTTCAGTTTGAGAGTATCAGACAAGAGAGGAGCAAACCATACACCTAAGTATTTGATTTTAGAAGACTGCCAGGAAAAACCAGTTTGAGAGAAAAGATGTTTCTGGCAAAGAGGATTTAAGGTGAGTATTTCGCATTTGTCAGCATTTAAGCGATATCCAGATACCGCGGAAAAGGAAGAAACCTGTTGAGGAAAAGCAGGAATAGAGGACTTGGGATCATAGCAATAAAAAAGAATATCATCAGCGTAAACCGACAACTTAAACTGATGAGAACCGAAATGAAAACCCGAAATAGCAGCGTCCATGCGTATTTTAGTGAGAAAAGGCTCCAAGGCCAAAACAAAAAGGAGGGGAGATAAAGGACAGCCTTGTCGAACACCCCTATGTAAAGAAAAATAATCCAAGGTCATTCCGTTGACAAAAATGGATGCCTGAGGGCTAGAATAAAGTAAGAAAATAATAGAAATGAATTTGGGAGGGATGCCAATCCAGCGAAGGGCCTGGAACATAAAGTCCCATCCAATCCTATCAAAGGCTTTCTCCGCATCTAAAGAGATAGCCGCAAAGGGGAGAGCTAAAGAAGAAGCCTTATTGAGAATATTAAGAAAGACACGTGAATTGTCAGAGGATAGATGACCTTTGACAAACCCTAATTGCTCAGGACCAATAAGATCAGGTAATAGGGGATCCATACGCAAAGCTAGGAGTTTAGCCAATATCTTGTAGTCAGTGTTCACCAGGGAAATTGGTCTATAATTCTTGCACAATGAATGATCCTTATCTTCTTTAGGAATCAGACAGATTAGAGCCTGTTGGAAGGAACCGCTCGAGGAACCTGCAAAAAGAAAGGACTGGAATAAAATTAAAAGTTTGGGAAGAAGTAAAGAGGCGAAATGGCGATAAAACTCTATTGTGAAACCATCGGGTCCAGGAGCCTTACCGCACCGTAATTTAGAGACTGCAAGGGAAATCTCAGAGAACGAAATGTCCCGGTCCAAGGAATGAAAATCAACGTGAGAAGCCGGGGGTGAGGGAAGAGAGTGAAAGTAAGAGAGAAGATCAGCCAAATCCGGTACCTGTTCAGGAGTGTAGAGGTTGTTGTAAAATTTTTTCAAAACCATGTTTATTAGAGGGTCAAGCAAATGCAGGCACAGCCCTCCACAATCAGGAGGAGACTGTCAACAGCAAGTATAAAAAGGCACATTTATGGCATAGCATCGAACCCCCCGTATACAGCAATTTTCAAAATATTCAGAACACACAGCCACCCACCAACCCCCCAGAACTCCCCCCAATCCCCAACTACTGCCCACCCCTTATCCCACCCTAACCCTGTGCACGTGATCATTAAGCAACCAGAATAGAAGAGGGACATATGTGGGGTCGGCCAGCGGCCTAAGGTGCAGGGTCCACATCTTGAGGCAATGCATCGTCCATGTCCATGGGAGGGTCGAGGGGGAGGCCCCTATAGTCCGCCCACCGCTTCCATATTTTGAAATGCTTGCGGGGGCACCCCCGAGCCTCAAAAACAGGCTGCTCCAGTCCCATGATGAAGTCCAGGCCTGCCTTCCATGCACTAAGGGGAGGGGCTCGTTCGCTTTTCCAGGCCTGCGCCAGGTCCCTCTTTGCCACCACCAGTCCCAACAGCAGCAGATGGCGCTTGTAGACGTTGCCCCCAATGTTTTCCAACACATGCAAAAGGCCCAACCGGGGTGTACGGGGCAAGTCCCATCCCAGCACTTCAGACAGGCAACCCCAAACCCCAGCCCAAAACCGAGTCAACCGCTCACAAGACCATACAGTATGAAGGAGGGTGCCCCTCTCTGAACCACACCGCAGACACTCCGGGTTGGCAATCAGACCCGCCCGCCACAGTCGCTCCCTCGTAAAATAAGCTCGGTGCAGATATTTAAATTGTATAAAGCGGAGGCGGACTGCAATGGCCGTCCCCCGGGGGGATTCCAGGGCTTCGCGCCAATCGTCTTCGTCCAAGGGGCCGACATCGGCTTCCCATAGGGCCTTCAGTGTCAGGAGTGAGGGGGAGCAGTGCGTGACCAGGGATCGGTAGATCTGGGAGACTTTTTTATCACCCAAGTCACCCATAAACAGCTTTGCTTCTATGGGACTGAAGTCTGGGAGCTGCTCCAGCCCCACCAGGCTAGGAGTAAGGGCGTGGCGGAATTGGAGGTAGCGAAAGAATTGGGACCTGGGCATGTCGAACTCAGTGCTGAGCTCCTGAAAGGATTTAAGAGTGGTGCCGGAGAGAACATGCCCCAGGGACGATATCCCGATTGTGTCCCAGCCGTCAAAGCCCTGCAGCGACGCCAGCGCCGGCAGCAGGCCGTTACGCCACAGCGGAGTCTCCGCCGTAAGTTTGCCCCACCACCCCATGCGGTGTAGAGCCCTCCGCCAAACGGCAAACACTAACTGGGTCATGCGGGGGAGCAGCCGTCTCCTCCTGGCCGAGTACAGCAGAGTGTGGAGAGAGGCGCCGTCCATCAGAATGTGCTCCAGGGCATAGGCCGGGTCACCACGGTCCCCACACCACCACTCATTGAGCACCAGGAGATGGGAGGCCTGATAGTAGGACAGCATATCCGCGGTAGCCAAGCCACCGCAGTAGGTAGAGAGGAAACACGTACCGAGCGCCACTCTAGAGGCACCTCCAGCCCACAAGAACCTGCCTAACACTGAGTCAACACTGCGAAACCACTGCGGGTCAATCGGGTATGGATGGTTCTGCAGCTGGTAAAGAAGACGAGGCAAGGCCACCATTTTGAAGATGGCCGACCGGCCATATATGTTAAGGGGCATACGTGTCCACGTTTTGATGTCCAGCTGGACCCAGTCCCAGACCGGCTGAATGTTCCGGCCCCATGCCACCGTAGGCGAGGCAGAGAGAAAGACTCCCAAGTACTTCACCCCCTCCACTGCCATCCGAAGGGAGGCTGCCCATGGAAAGTCCATCGCGCCATCACCCAGCACCCAGAGAGTCGAATTGCGCGGGTTAAGATAGAGTCCCGACGCCTGGCCGAAGCCCTGCATCAACTCTAGAACCCGGGGGCCAGTAACTCGGAGGTCGGTCATAAAGAAGAGCACGTCGTCTGCATATAAAGCAATGCGGTCAGTGTGGTCCGAGCCCCAGACGAAGCCCCAATACAGCGCGTCAGCGCGGACCCTAGCCGCCAGCGGCTCCATGGCCAGCGCAAATAGGTAGGGAGAGAGTGGACACCCCTGACGTGTGCCTCGGGTAACCGGGAATCGTGCCGAGGCCGCCCCCGATATCCGCACCGAGGCAGTAACCTCCGTGTAGAGCAAGCGGACGTAGGAGATGAAAGTCGGGCCAAGGTTCAACAGCGGTAGAAGAGTGAATAGGAAGGTCCAACTGACGGAGTCAAAGGCGCTGTCTATGTCGGCCAGCAACAACGCCGCCTGGTCCTCCGAGGCACCGATAGCATCAATCGCCGCCTGTGCCCGCCGAATGTTGTGCCGCGTCGCCCGGCGCGGCATAAAGCCAGCTTGATCAGGATGCACGAGGGCAGTGATGTGTGGAAGCAGGCGGTTCGCGAGTGCTTTGGCCAAGAGCTTGGCCTCGAAATTAATAAGGGAAATAGGTCGGTAGGAGTCGTGGCGGTCCGGGGGTCGCCCCGGCTTCTGGAACACAACGATCTCAGCATGCCGCCAGTCCGGCGGGAGGCGGCCCTGCCCACGCGCTGCCTCCAATGCACGCAAGTAATGCGGCCCTAGCTGCAGATGGAATTTTCGATAGAACTCACTGGGGAAGCCGCTTGGTCCAGGCGCTTTGCCCACATTCAATTGACCTAGCGCATCTCCAAGTTCCTCCGCCGTCAGGGGGAGGTCAAGAGCGTCCCGCACCTCATCTGGCACCGCAGCCGGGGGGACCGAGGCAAGATAGTCGGCGATGGCAGCGGGAGCAAGAGCCTCCTGGGAGGCGTACTGACCCCTATAGTAATGCGCAAAGCTTGCGGCCAGAGTAGCCGGGTCCGTGATAGCCACACCCGCAGCGTCTACAAGGCCTGGGAGCGTAAGAGGCTGCAAGGTTTGTTGACATAGTCGATGAAGCATCTTGCACGATTTGTCGCCCCACTGATATACCCGGCTACGGGTGGCCAGCCACGCTTGTCGAGCCTCATTCAATAGGATTGCAGAGTGCGTCTGCTGCGCCTGCAGGAGTTGTCGCAGGGAGATGTCATCCGCCGCAGTTCTGTGGCGCGCCTCCAGTTCCTCCACCCGTTCCGCCGCCGCGGCTATGCCCTCTAACCGCGCCCGGCGAGCCGACGAGCACCATGCTAGGTCGACACCCCGCAGCGTGGGTTTCATGGGCTCCCAAACTGTCACCGCGTCCACCCCCACATCTAGATTATCCTGCCAGTACTGGGCAATAGCGCCACGCATATGCTGGGAGTAGTCGGGTCGCTGCAGATGCCACGTGGACATCCGCCATCGGAAGGGCTGGCGCGGTCTATGTAGGTCTATCTGGACCGCCACCGGGGAATGGTCGGAGAGCCCGCGAGGCCGAATCGCCGCCCCTTTCACTCTGGCAAGGTAGGCCCATGGGACGAAGACATAATCTAGGCGCGAAAGGGAGCCATGAACCGCTGAGACGTAAGTGTACTCGCGGCGCTCCGCGTGTAAATGCCACCATACATCAGCCCAACCCAACACATCCAACATAGCGCCCAGACGCGTAGGAGTGGGGACAGGCACCACCCCAAGACTCCGCTGCCGGTCCACAGCCACATTCACCACATCATTCCAATCGCCGCCAATCACCGCCAAAGAATCGGGGAGTTCAGCCCATAAAGCGAATAACCGTTCAGCCAGAGCCCATTGCAGAGGGGGGGGGAGCATACACACACCCAAACACCACCGGCTCCACACCAACTCTCCCCTGGATGAACATGAAGCGCCCCTGGGGGTCTAGCCACTGGCGCTCGTGCGTGTACGCCAGGCGCCTATGAACAAGAATAGTCACCCCCCTGGAGCCCCTGGCAAACCCGGCATGGAACACCTGGTGGAAACCAAAGCGCTGGAGACTTAGGGCCTTCGTACCAAGCATGTGCGTTTCTTGGAGCATGAGCACGTCTGCAAGATCCCTTTTGGCCCAGCGTAGTACCGCCCCCCGTTTTATCTTATCCAAGAGACCCCGGACATTCCAGCTAAGAATGTGCATAGTGGCGCCAGAAGGCGCCAATCAAGGGACGTCAGCCATCATCTCGATACAGCAAACCCCACACACCCCAGCCCCCGGCCCAGGCCCCAACCCCCACAGTAGCATAGGTCAGAAAGATCACGTGCACCCCAACGAACAGTACCCCAATTCCCACAACCCCCACACAGCCAACCCCCCGACACACCACCAAACCAACCCCGTCCCCCCACCCCCACCCCAATACCTCAAGAAACAATGAAGTACCTGTCGCGGCATACGGTAGTTAAGGCACAAAACAGAGCACCAAAAGTTAGGCATACCAATGGATCCCACTTACCCCTCAAGTACTAACCAAGCACACACCCCAAAACACGAACCTCCCCAACCCCAACAGCAGGAGGCAGCCCACCAAACATGGCCACCCCCCCCCACCTCCATCAATAAGCATCAGCAATAACATCGCATATATAGTGCATTGGTCCACATGAGTCCCGCTGAGGCCCGTAAAGGCCAAGTAATACTGCACCAGATCCAGCCTGAATCGTTGAACAGCGCTCCGCCGTGTCAGCAGGTGACCCCAAGCGAGAAGTAGATATCAGTAGAAGGGTCGGCCGTTGGAAGTCACGACCCCCCGCCAGAATGATCTGTCTCCGGCTGCGTGTCGCCCAAAAGAGGGTCCCGAGACAGGGATCTCCGCCTCGATCGGGATTTGCGGTGCCGCTTCCCTTTGGCCGGCTGTTCGCCCCACTCCTGAGAAGAACTGCGGGAAGAGCCGGCGTGGAGCCCCGGCTGAACATGTGGGCGAAGCCGGACTGCCTCGTCGGTCCAAGCGGTCCAAGCAAAGACGGCCTCCGGGGTATCAAAGAAGTGGGTCCTTGAGTTGAAAATGACCCGAAGGCGGGCCGGGTATAGCAGGGAGTACTGGAGTTTCAGGCCCCGGAGTCTGGCCTTGGCCGCCAGAAAGGAGTGTCGCTGCTGTTGAACCAACTTTGTATAGTCAGGGAAAATCATGATTTTGCAATTATCGAACTGCAGGGTGTCCTTGAGCCTCGCCTCCCGGAGGATGACATCTCTGTCGTGGTAGTTCAGGATCCGGGCTATGATCGGGCGAGGCCGCTCTCCAGCCGGAGGCTTCTGTGTCAGGGCCCGATGGGCTCGTTCCACCACAAAACAGTTCGATAGGACGTCCGGGGGCAGCCAGCTCTCCAGCCACCGGGAAAGGAAGACGTCCATAGGCCCCTTCTCGCACCCCTCCGGAAAGCCCACAAAGCGGAGGTTGTTTCGCCGTGCCCGCCCTTCGGCGTCCTCCACTCGGAGCGCCAGGCCCCGCTGCGTCTGTTCCAGATCGGCGACCCTCTTCTTCAGGGCACCCACATCGCCTTCCACCGTCGTGACCCGGGTTTCTGTCTCTGTGATGCGGGCCACCGCATTGCGGAGGTCCTGGCGCAGCAACATCACGTCGGCGCCCACCGCGCCGATCTTCGCGTCCAGCATGTCCCGGGATTGCGTGATGGCCGTGAGCAACGCTGCATTGTCCGGGCCGGCCGTCTGACTCCCCCCGGCCGCTCCAGCACCATTCCCCGGGCCAGCAAACCTGTCCATAGGCCCCGTCGTGGCCGCCTCTGCCCCTCGTCATGGCCGCCGACGGGGTGGGCTGATGGAAAGAATCCGCTACGGGTCACTGGAGGGACGGCTACAGGTGCAGGCCGTCCCACGTCGTCGGGAGAGAAAGCAGACCCTGGAGCGAGGGAGGGGACTCCTCCGTCCACCGAGGCGCCGGGGCCACCAGGCCAGGGTCCACCGCCGGATCCTCCGTCCCCGGGCCCGTCGCAGCCCCGCTAGAGACAAGACGGGGAACTCAGGATATGCTGGAGGTCCCCTCCATCGACGAGCCGGGACCACTGTCTGCCGGGCACGGTCACGAGTCCCTGACTCCGGCTCCAGTGACTCCGCCCCGACAGCGCGGGCCAAGTTGACTCAGGCCCCGCCGGTCCCGTGGCGCCACCAGCGGGAGGATGAAAAATCGAGGCCCCAGCTCGCCACGCGGCAAGTAGGCCCAGAATGGACGGCCCTCGATGGTCGCGCCAGCGGGCGCCCAGAGCTCAATGAAGCACACCACCAGAATCCTCTGGACTCCAGGAAACTCCTGCACTAGCTGAGATGGGGGAAGAAGAGGTAGGGCCAGGATAAGTTAGCAAATAAAGAACGGGCTGGCAGGAGCTCTACAGAGCCGCGTCCGCCATCTTCGCCCTCGAAGCCACGCCCCCCCGGTTGTTGTAAAATTTGACAAATTCAGTAAGGATGTCCTTGTCTTTAAATTTGGATTCTCCAGAGGAAGTTTTAATGGATTCAATTTTAGTACGTTCTTTTCTAATTTTTAAGTAATTGGCCAGAAGTTTCCCCATCTTATTTTTACCTCCATAATATCGGGAATTACATTTTAACAATAGATTAGAGGCAGCATCAGTTGTAAATTTATTAAATGATATTTTTGCAACAATTAGATTTTTAAGAGAGGAGTCGGACTTAGAAGCGTAATAGGTTTGTTCTAAACGTTTAATGTCCGCTAAAATTTGAGTCGATTTGAGTTCTCTGAGCTTCTTCCGACGCGACACAAAGTCCATAATAAAACCCCTAGAAGCCGCTTTGAAAGAGTTCCAAACCATAACAAAAGAAGAGTCAGGGGTGTGATTAAGGAGAAAAAATTCATTGGCAAAAGCAGTGAAAGCAGAACAAAAATCAGGTTCCAAAAGTAAAGCATTATTAAAGCGCCATCTACCAGAATGAGGGGGAACTGGGAGAAGATCTAGGTCCACAAAAACCGGAGCGTGGTCAGAGAGTAAAATGGAGCCAATTTCAGAGCGTATGGCATGTTGGGACAGGGGTTTACTGAGAAAAATATGGTCAAGACGGGATTGGGACTGATGTAGAGGGGAGAAAAAACTATATTCTCTAAGGGCCGGGTTGCAAAGTCTCCAAATATCTACTAAAGTATTATTTTGAAAGGCATTTACAAATTGAGTATGCATTCTGGAGGGGGTGTATTTGACTTTTGAATGTCGGTCAAGGAAGGGATCAACAACCTGATTACAGTCTCCACCGAGAAGAATGTAATCACCAGAAAGGGAGGACAACTTAACAGAAATAGCGGGCCAAAAGGACCTATCTATACCAGTAGGTGCGTATACATTAAAAAGGGTAAGTGGGATATTATCTATAAGTAAAGTAACAATATCCCAGCGACCATCAACATCACATTCGTGAGAAATTGAGGAAACATTTAACTTTTTGTGTAACAAAATCACCACACCATTTTTCTTATTAACCGTGGGGGAACATAGAAAATGTCCTACCCAACAACGCTTAAGCTTCAAAGCTTCGGCCTCAGAGAGATGAGTCTCCTGGAGGAGGGCAACATCCGTCTGAAGTCGAGCTAAATGTGATAAAACCTTTTGCCAGGATTATTTAATCCTTTAACATTCCATGTCGTGACACGGAAGGAAACAATAGAGAGAAACAACTATCAGCAACATGCTTGTTAAATGCACATATCAAAGTGAAAACAAGTATGAGGAAAAGGAAACATAGCGTGAGAATTGTGAGGGAGAAAAAGATTAAGAAGAAAAGATGCGGTAAAAGAGTGGAAAAAGGTAGGATAAGAGCTGTGCTAGTTCTGAAAAAGAAGAAGGAAGAACGTAAAAGAGAGGAGGAAAAAAGATGGAGAAGAGAGAGAGGAACAAAAAAGGAGAGATAGCTCAAGAGGAAAGGATATAGAAAAAGGACAGAAACCAAAACGGTCAAGAAGACAGTACATGTCCGGAACGAACGACTGAAAAACATACTTACAAAGAATGGAAAAACCAGAACAGGGATGGGGGTGGTACCTAACTACTCTCTAACCTTCTACTCTCTAATACTTCCATCTCCCTCCAAACAACCTAAGGCTGGCACTAGGATGTTTTGTTATCTAGGTCATGGTACATTTTTCTGTACCGCCCAGTCCATCAATGGTGTAACGTTTGCCCTGTTTACTGGTAATATGACCGGCTTGTGGCTGGCCTCCTAGGCATCCACCTAGTATTTCCTTTCCAAAGGTTTGCTATTGCTCTGTCCTGTGTGTCACACTATCCTCTCTTCTCACAACAACTCTCTTGAACTCTTTGAGTTTCATTCATCCTCCTTCTGCTTCTTAAATGCATGATCCTTACACATTTTCTTCTCACCTCTCCATCTCTGTGTCTCGATCATCCTCTCACACTTTCCATTCGCAAATCCATTCCTGTCTATATTCTGATAGCCTGCTCTCCCTTTCCTTCTCACTTCCCTCTAGCTTACCACGCACACCCACACACACCCACACACACACACTCACACACACGCACACACACACACACACTGCTCTTCCTGACAGTCATCTCACTGGTGTAGCTCTGCTTCCTTTCACAGATATTCTAGTATCCTCTTCTTATCACATTCTTATCTAAAATGTTCTCTTTTCTATCCTACAAACTTCACTTACCACACCATTCTTATTCACAAGCAATCTCAAAATGGCACCTCTCAAAGAAATGCTTTTCTCACAAACATATGCACATGTTACCTTCTTGCTTTCTAACCCGTCTTCCCCTTGCACAACCATTTACTTGCACTTGTCACACACCTAACCTCCCTTACATGGTGTGTTCTCTTAATCATACCTTCAATATATCACCTCATGTATCTCACAAGTGCTGTCACTTTTTTGCTCTTTCCCATACAAAGATACACAAATACTCAAGGGTGGCTGTCACCTGTGCAGATATTGAACTATCATTTTAGAAAATTATGCCTGTAAAAATAATGCTGCTTTCTACAATTAGGCAATATTGACCTAGAACCCTGGTTGATGAGGTCTGCAGAGAAAATCCTATGTATGATTGTAGACTTAAACAACACTGTCATCACCCGAAGATGAAACATGGATACATAGTTTTGAAAATGTAGCACAATAAAGGTTTGAGGGCAGTTACACATTTCTGGAACTGCATTGCTACTTAGCATTTTCACAAATTGGGAGGTGGCTGTAACATCATAGATCATGTATATTTGGAGTAACTATGCTCTAACCAGGCCTACAGGTGCCAACATCTTTGAAAAACGTTTTGAATGCACACACAACAGGAGCTGGGCAATGCCAACCTCAGTGTCGCTCCTGTTCGAAATGTTGAGGGTCAGAGCTGAAAAGAGCCCACCAGTGTAGAGACCTAATCAATTCTCTTTACCAAGTGCTGCAACTCTAACAATCAACAGCAATAGGCTTTCTAGAATGTTGCTTTGTTTTGTGATTTCCGCTGGGGTGTTGTGTTGTATTGTGGTATTATTCACTCGATGGTCCCCATCTCTGGGACCTGGTGAAACACAAATTGCTGTAGCATTATCATGCTTGAAATCAAGAATAGGTTCAAATAAAAGACCTGGAAACTACCCATCTTAAACTGCCGACCCAGAATCTGGAATTATAAACCTTTGAATATGAGGATTGCCTCATCTTCAGTGCATAATTTGAGCAGGTGGTTTCCAGGGCCTGGCACCTGCACTTAATTGTCAGCACCTACTTTTATGATAGTCTGCCACAAGGTGGTGCTGTTTGTATAATTTAGAGACGAGTACAACAACAGTTGTTTGTTAATTTAAAATACATTAAAATAAAAAATGACTAATAATTGCCTCCCCAGTCATTCTTATAGCTGTGGGGGGTCTAGCAAAGTCTGAATTGTCACACCAGGAGAAGTGTGATGCATAGTAGTTCTGTTAGTACTGTCATTGGCAGCACTGGCAGGGGGAATTAGAGGTGAAAGTTACAGTGGCCTCCTGACAAGGGCCCCAGCACCTATTTTTTCCACATCTTAAGCACTTCAATAATTTCTCTAGTCCTGGAAGGAGCTAAGATCAAGCACAACTATCACTTACAGGAGCTTCAAATCTTTTCTGGCTCCAGCGTCCAAAAATAAAGACAATTTACTTTCCCCTCACCCTTCACACTTGATACACACAAGCTTGAACTATTCCTTACTCCACCAATGTACAGGATCCTGAGTTTTTTCCTACCCCCAACTCATAATTTGAACTTGCCACCTCTTTCAAAATGTCAAAACCTATGGAAACAACAGTGTGCAAACTCCACTTCTTCACTCCACACCGATAACATCAGGTTTTATGCAATAAAAACAATGCATTATAATTAAAGGTTTGTGTCGTTAACAAAAGAATTTGAGCACTGGCTTAAATGACTGGTCGCTAAGGAAAGAAGTGGACATGGGCATCTCTGCAGTAAGTGAATGCGTACCGATTGCAGTTGCAGTTGAGGACCTAATAATTCATCATTATGTTGTCGTGCATTTGCAAAGCTACATGTGTTTATTCGTGTATATGGAAGGTGAAACATTTATAATTGTGGAATTTTTACATAAAGAGCTAGGGAGCAGACCTACTTTTCTGATTCTTGAAAAATGCTAACTTACAACTTATACAAGAAACTAACAGCAACAGATTGTCTATTTGGGGACTGGCTGACCTGCTTAATTAACTATTCACCAGCCATCTGAGTCAACTTTCCTGTTCAGAATCCTTTAGTCCCAGGTGGAACATCGAATACTGCTGATTGAGACTAAGAAGAGCATAAGGCAAACAAATCCAACCTTCAGTGCTCCTGCTCAGGAGTGACAACGCGATAACTACTGTTATCTTCAAAATATTGTGGTTGAGTCTATCAACCCTAGATCACAGTCATAACACCTTCGCTTTGTACGGAATTGAGTGAGAAACTTCAGTACATATACGTATTCTTCAGGTCAACAGGTCCAGTGGGATGATTCGCTAAGTGAATTGGGAGCATATATGTTACGAAAATGTCAACATATGCCCTTGTGTGACAATTGCATTTTGTAATTTATGTTGGAGTACCTTCAAGCGTGATCACCTTACGTTGAAGAGTATTTTGGAAATGTAGGTGGGTGCCTTATGATGATGCTGTGTGTGTGTGTGCGTGTTTGCGTGCGTGAGCATTTTCCTGTGTGGGTGCGTATATCCCCAATGTTTTGAATAATTTGTTTACAAACAACCTCAAATGCATGGGACGGATATAAGGCTGGCTGGACTTACAGAAATTGCAGCAGAAACTCCCCGTGTGCTACACAGGAAGTGTCACACTCTCAGCCTTTACAGAGTTGAAGAAGTTTTGCCTCATACCATTATAGAAAAGCTGCATTCCTTTTTTTCCATTTGTTGACACCAGTAAAGCAAGCTTTGTACAGCTGTTCTTCATTGGTTAAGCATTTTATCAGAAGCATGTACCAAGTGTAGGTGCGCTGAAAGAACACAAGAACAAGGCAGGAGGTGGTATTGGAAACCGGGGAAGCGGGTGTGAAATAACAGTGAAAAGTAAAAATAAAGCCACTGGTGTGACCCTGTTAAACAATGGCAACGACAAACCAGCGAGAGGAATAAGGAAGAGCTGTTTCCTTTCTTGCCTTCAGAAAAGTCTGCAAACGGAATCCGGTGAGAGTACCATCTGAAGGTGAGGCACAGGCAGCTTCTTTTTCATCTCTGAAAATGTCTTTAGGGCACAGCTACAAGGAGCAGTCTCTAATGTATGTCTCAGCTCAATTCAAGGGCATGTGCATGAATCCATCAATCCTGCAAGCATCCTCCAACTTTCACTTAAAAATAACCAGTAACTCTCAGCATCAGTGAAATTTAAACATTGATTGTTTAGAAACTGACACGTTTCCAAATTGGCATATTTTCCAGCAGTCTGCTAACAGCAAGGTTCGTGGTGATGTGTTTTGACAGAAAAATCTAACGTTTTCCATAGTTGCAGTTTCTTTTCCATTTATCTCACAATTTCCCAAAGGAAACGAGGCTTAGAGCTGGGAATTGAGGTGGAATTGGGATACACTTTTATTTCTGTTATTGGCACAGCAAGGCCCAGATTCTGAACACTGTTATGCATATGCAACAGTGTCACTACCTGCATATTTTATGAAAGTATTTGACTTTTACCTGGAGTTCCAAAATTAACATCCAAATCTTTTTAGAGAACACCTATACCAAGTGCTATCGAGGCCCTGGCTCGGTCTGGTGCGGGAGAAGCTATGGGGAAGAGTATAGACAGATTTGCAGCTTCTTTGGCACCTCTTCCACTCAACAATAGCTTGAGCATCTCTTCTACTCAGCAGCTTTCTTTCAAAGGATGGAGCGAACTTTCCTGGGCAGATCTCAGGCTTTCCTATAAGGATAGATCTGGAAATCAAGTTCATCCATTGCTCCAGTCCCATCTGAAGTCGGCAATGAGAAGCTGTCACAGAATGCTAAATATAATTCCAAATTAAATGGGGAGCCAATGAAGAAAGTGCAGATTGGGTAAGATGTGCTGGTGTATGGTTAAACATGCTCCAGGTGTAGCTGCATACTTTTCGATGTTCTGTGGCAGACTAACCAGTTTTTTTGTGGTACAATAAACAGACAACTGCAGTAGTCACATCAGTTAACACTTTATTTTGGCTGTAACACACAGCCATAAAAGCACAATACAAATATTAAAAACAACATTAGAATATTTATAGTCCACAATCATAAACAAGTTTAAAAAATGAACAAGCAAAAATTACACAAGAAAACAAACAGAATAACAATATTCAGGAAGACCAACAGCCCCAGGAAGCCAAGATTAGCAGAGCATGTCCTGAGTGCCAGCACCACAGGCGGACCCATCGAAAGAGGGCCCCACTAGCAGCGGTCAAACAAAAGTGAGCTTAACGCTTCAGTGTTAAAAAAAACATTTATTTTCTTTTTTGCGACAACACACTTTAAAAACTAACCAATGCTGCTGCAGAGTGTAGGAAAGTTTAGCAGTTGCAGATATAGCTGTGCCCCAGCACATCTTCTAATACCATAAGCTCTAATCAGAGGGACCTGAAACCGCTTGGAGTAAACCATGTAGTAATCGCAAAAGAAGGTGAAGTGAAGCAGACTCTGAGGTGAAGACTCATCTCAAGGGCACAGTAAAACATTACTAGGGTCAAATCGACCCACAGGAAAGGTTAAATGCCTCCACACAATGCGAACCCTACAACTGGTTAGCAAGACTCAGCCTCAGCTGTTTTCCACCCATAACAAATATGGCTCTATATTCAGAGTGGTTTGCAAATTAGCATAATCTCCTATAGAGATTTTGGCTACTTCACCTTATCTTTAAGCTGCTGTTTCTTTGTTTGAAACGCATTTCTGACCAAGGTTAGGTCAGCCTTAGATATAGCAGAAGGGGAAGAAAAGAGTTCTGGTCTCCCCAGGTCAGTATTTTGTGCTTGATTTATTGCAACCAGGGAATGGCCAAGCCACTATCACAAGCAAGGCAATCCATGATCTCCTTCCTATTCAAATCTGCATGCGGGTTCGCCCAGATAGCACACCATAGTGGCAGGAGGGTCAGTTTAATATTGTCTTTAACGAACCCCACACCAAGCTCTTGATGAACAATATGGTAGCAAAGGCCGCGGGTACACCCAGGAGACAACGCAGAACCTTGCTCTCTTCGGTCTGCAAAGCGGAGATGTTGGAATATATCCTACAGTAGAGAATTTGTGAGTTTATAATGGTATTTGAAATGGTAGCCCCGCATTCTCAAATAGCAGCGGAAGGGTTTTCTCAGGACAATACCCTCTCCATATTCCAGTCTAACAATAAAAACAGTGTTTGTCTGTAATGCCTTACATTTGTCTGTTACCACTTGCATATGCCTAGCACATTTGGCTAGTTTTTGGGCTTGCAATGCTTTCCAATAGCATTTCTGCCTGCACATGAGCATGTCAGGCTTTCTTTTGGAATGTGAGGTGGGTTATGTGCATAGGCTAACAGATGTGCCTAATTTGTAAAACAGTAAGTGCTGGGGTCTAAATATGTGCTCAGACGCCCGCTTCCCATGCTACATACTAGTGGAGTCGCCAACTACCAAGGTTGTGTACGATTTATTCCACCGTCTGCCTCTTTCATTCACCACCACCCTCCTCCCTGCCCTTTATGTTACCCTTACAGTCTAATTTAGAGTTTGTGGTATTGATACTCACTCACAACCATGAGGCTTACAACAAGCACATTATATCCCAATGCACTTGTAATAAGGTGGAAGGGTCCCCTTTTAGCCATCCATCAAACTCCACATCACACTATCATCAATCTTCCTACGAAATGTCAACATACACCTGTAGCACAGCCAAAGTATAGTGAAAAAATACATTAAAATGATATATGAATTATAACATGAAACTGTGCTCCATCTAGAGAATGTCTACCTGTTTCTCGGAAAGAGCTATTTACTTCTCTCTCGTAAAAATATTTTGCTTTATGAGGTTGGCTGTCTCTGAATAAGCAAATCGCACAATCTATTACGCCCGACAGTCACTTTGCAGTAGTAGATTGTCTTCAAAGGATAGCTTAACTTGCCATTCCTAAAAAATACCTTCTGAGATTATTCAAACAGCACTGTCCCTGCCCTAAAACATCAGTAGCGAATTATCATGCTTTAAATGAGACTAAATTCTCGAATTCAAAATAATTACATTTATTGATCCCACAAACATTAGCCCAGCTGAAATTATCAATCTCAAAAACTGGTGCGATTTATGTTTAATTTTTTCCATTTTAGTAGAATATGTAATGAATATAAAGCGCTTCTTTAATTCAACTTTATTTTCATACAGTGAAAAGAAAATTTGCAATTATAAGTTCAATTAATTTTCTGCAATGCATTTTGCGCTATCAGTCATTTTACTGTTTCCATTTCATGACATTAAGAAATTGAATAATTTGGAACCTCTTGTGATGTTTTAGATTGTAGGCACCAAAACCTTCTATAATTGAACTTGTGACTGTTCAAAGTGAGACCGCTAGCAATGTTTTATCAGAAAATGTGTGACACACTTAACCGAGAAGATGGCAGCTTCTCAAGAACCTTAGATTCAAATTATGATACGCTGTTCTTTCTCTATAGCGTTTTAACATGCATGCCCAGGGCATGAACACGGAACGCTCATAAATTAATGAACTAGGATACCCAAAATGTGCATATCATTTAGCACTGCAATGTTCATCTTTGCTAACCTTTTTAAATTGAATGACTCTTTGGTATGCTCACCTAACTCCCTCACAAATGTAGCAATACAGGGCTAGACCTCTTTAGAATTTGCATCATCTGCATACTCTAATCTCCTTCAATATGAAGCACTTTTTAGGCAGACATCCTTATTAGGCTTTGTGTGCATCCCTTGCTCATGATTCCCTGACCTTCCTCTATCTCAGCTCCCTGCCCCTGAAATGATGACTTTGGTCCATTTTCTTGTGCTTTTACAATCCAAGGAACATTCAGGTTTATATATATAGAGATCGAAACGCGTCAAATTTGTTTAGCTAAATAAAATAGTACCCGAAAATTTGCTGTGTCGGTGTGACTGTTTCCTTCAGGAGTACCAGGCAGGAGGATTTCATTTTGTTTGGGGTATATATATATATAATGTTGCCGTCCCCATCGATGGAATAAAGCACTTTATTTACCTTTAAATCCTCGCTTGTGGTCTGTACCTGGTTCGTGTCTGTGCATGGTTGCTGGCACCTCAGGATTGTGGATTCATATATATATACATATATATATATATATATATTGCGCTCATCAATCCCCGGCCGGATCTCCAGGAATGAAAACAGCACTCGGGAGGTTCCTCGTCACAGAGTAGTTTATTAACTATAGGCTACACCACAGAAACGTTTGGGCGATTTGCCTTCTTCAGTGTGTGTGTCCACACGCACAACAAGGTACATATATATATCAGTCAGCATCTAATTCGTGTGAGGGTGACATCACAATGGTGAGCATAGACAGAGGACTATATCCCTCCCCACCACAGCGAGCTCCATTTTGTATTGGTAAATATAAACCATGATACAAAACTAAAACACATGCAGTATAACACTGTACAACCTACAGATAGGTACAAACGCTATAGTGGTAGGTAATATTCATCACTATGCTAAGATTGCATACAGTATACAGCCGTGGATCGGCAAATGTCCTCTGATAATTTACAGCTCACCAAAGCCAGGAAAATTATATGGTGAGTCCAACCTTTACACGAAACAGGGTACATACCCAAAATTCAAGAAAAAAATGTCTGTGTAAGCATAGATAAACTAAAGAAAGAACCAACAAGGAATCAGTGCCTATCTAAATCATACTGAATTGCAGTTACATGTGCTATCCTTCATAGTATTCCCCTATTAGGAATCAAAGAGCCCTTTGAACCTAGAATTCATTATAGGGAAATACATTTAACCATAAATAATCCCTTATGTACATAGTGTCTATGAGACTTCAGAAATATAGTCAAAAGTCATCAAACTGTTTGTTCCAACAGATAGTCCTAGCACATAGGAAGTATACAGTTCATACAGTGATCCATAAAAGATCCAATTTACAGAAAGTTATCGCATAGAGTGGAACCTACAGAAAACGTTCACATCATTTGCCTAAATGAAATACCATTTCTTCCCCACTATTCATACCTCTGGGCCATTTGGTAGACAAATCTATAATGTACCGTGATTCTAGCCTCCGTAATCGTCGTAGACGATCTCCTCGCCTGGCACTGTTTTTGATGGTATCAAGGCCGAAATATTGTAGCTGACTGCGGTCTTTATTATGTTTCTCGGCAAAATGCCGGGCGACTGGGTAAGATGGATCTGCTTTGTCAATCGCTCTAAGATGTTCCAAGATCCGTAGTTTCAGCATATTAATGGTACTCCCTATGTAGCGAAGACCACATGGGCAGGTCAGGCAATAGACCGCTAGGGGCGTGCTACATGTAATAAATTGCTTGATCTGCAATCTCTTACCTGTGTCAGGAACCACAACGGACAAGACCCTTCTGCTCCCTGCACAGGCCTTGCACTTGCCGCACGGGTAGAACCCACTCATGGTTTTGAGGGTATTGCTCTTAGGTGGAGGTTTGTCTAAATGGCTGGTCACTAGATGGTCCCCAAGAGATCTGGCTTTGCTAAAGGTAATGAGTGGGTGAGTTGGTAAATCCTCCCTGAGCACATTATCAGTCTGGAGAATGTGCCAGTTTCTGCGAAGCATGGCCCTAAGATCACCTACTCCAGCGGAGAAGGGAGTTATTAGTCTAAACTTCCCGCTGTCAGCCAATAAGGCTTTCGGATCCTTCCTTGTGTTGGATCTCGGTGTGAGCAGGGAGTCTCTGGAATTGCCCTTAATCTTTTCAGGGTATTGCTCAATAAAACTTCTCCATATCCCCTGGCAACAAACCTACTCACACATTCCGCCGTTGCCACCTCAAAATCTTCTAATCTTGAGCAGTTTCTCCGGAGTCGGAGTAGCTCTCCGTAGGGGATGCTCTTGATAAGTTACGGGGGATGGCTGCTGCTGGCAAAAAGTGTGGATTTGCCAGCAGTAGTTTTTCTGTATAGAGCTGTGTGAATTTGGTTGTTGTCGGGGAACACCTTTAGGTCAAGATAGTCCGCTGCCACCGGACTCACTGTCCCTGAAAAGTGTAGATTGTAATCATTTTCATTGAGTAGGTTGATGTAGGCCTGTGCTGTCTCAGATGTGCCCCGCCAGACAATAAACAGGTCATCAATGTACCTGAACCAACCCTCCGTCCTGCCCTCTGACCCATCCACACTACAGCTCCTAGGTACCTGCTCCTCCCACCAGCCAACGAATAAGTTCGCGTAGCTGGGAGCGAAGCAGGTACCCATCGCCGTCCCAGACACCTGCCTGAACAATTGATCCTCGAACAGAAAAATGTTGTTGTTCAAACAGAACTCAGTAAATTCGAGGATCATGATGTTATGCTTTGTGAATCTTAATTGTCTTAAGTTCAGGAAGTGCTGTATAGCCCCCAGGCCATGTCGGTGTTCTATGATGGTGTACAAGCTTGAAATGTCCAACACAATTAACTGGCATCCTTCGTCCCATTTGATGTTTCGAATTTTATTTAGAAAGTCCTTGGTATCCTGGACATATGATGGTAAAGTTATTACCAAAGGAAATAAGAACTTATCAATGAAACAGGACATGTTTTCAGTAAGGCTTCCAATAGGTGACACAATGGGACGGCCCGGTGGGCGTTTGCTGTCTTTGTGCAGTTTTGGCAGGTGGTAAAAGGTCGGGGTAAGGGGTTGGCTGTTATATATATTTATATAGCAGAGAAGTCGACACTACAACATCGTAAGGACGACAGCGGACCCAAATCTTCAGTGCATTAATTTTTTATTGTGCAAATTCCCCGCACCGCCGCCATGACGCGTTTCGAGCCCTCTTAGCCCTTTCATATTTCCATTGTCATTTATACATATTTCTTCTCATCGTGCTGAAATGTATACATATTTATCTTGTGGCAGCCACTGAAAAAGTAGAGTTGAATCGAATATATTTAACGGATAAACGCACATTCACTCTGCAATGTTGTTGGGGTTTAAGTGTACTGGGCCACCAAATATAATAAAATAATACAACCATTTGAAATTATTGGTATGATAGTACCAGTGTATAATTTCTAAATGGTAATAGAGGACTCTGTCAATCTCCCCAGATGCCTCTACCCCACAATGCCACCACCAAGTCGAATGACCATCATCAGCAAAAAGCAGATCTCTATAAAAGCTACTTGATTCCAATTCACAACGGGCTTCTCTACAAACTGTGTCTTTTAAGTCCAGAATTGTAACAACCCAATTTGAAATCTATGGACTGGCAAGATAAACGTCAGAGCCACAAAAAACCTCCATGTACATCATCTGTGTTTCAATCATTCCAATGACTGAGACAACACACTGGAATTGTCTTCCTGATGATGAGCTCTGAGCCTCCCACACCATTCAAAACCGCTGTCAATGAACAACTCTGACTACAAGATAGCTACTGTAAACACAGGAGCTGCCCTTCATCGACCAGTGTCTCAGCTCTGCATCCACCCTAAACTCCTAATGCCCTACCTTTTGAAATACTCTTGATTTGTACAGCACTTTTTTTATGCTCTGTTGTTTGCTGCAACTAACTACTAAGCAAAACAGAGGTGTACATCCGAAGTTGATCAAACTTCATTGTCATATCGCGTTAATTTTTTTAATTCCCTATCCTGTCATTATGCACTGCTTGCAGATTGGTGGACATAACTAAGAGCATGGAGAGACAAAAAAACATATAATGGCGGATCACACAGCAATTTTGACTGGTGCTATTTTGACTTCCTAGTGGATGGAAAGACAATGCTTGGTGCAAACATCTTTAACGGTCATACTATACAAGCATTATTCTATAAGTGGTAATGTATGACAAGAATAATTTTGCATATTTTTTGTTGCTTGAGCCCTGTTACATATATTTTATTTGCATTTTTATTTTGCCTTGTGTTAGTTATATTGATATATTCCGTTTTTACTCTAGATATTCCAATAAATGCTGCCACATTTCACTTAAAAGCAAACCATGCCTGGAAAATCCTCTGATAAGCAACCATTCAATTCTGTTTAAGGTGATAAAATGGTACTGCCCCATCTCTTTATCAAGTTAAGACCCCAGCTAGGTCAAAATTGTGGCAGGGATTTTGGGTCAGATCCCAACATTTTTTAACTGGCTTTATTTACTATCCTTGGTGGTAAGTAAGGTCCTTGGTGGAAACATCTTTTACCACTGTCTTATGAAAACAGAATTTTGGAGTTGGTAATATGTGACAAAATGTTTGAGTGAATTTCATATGTGTCAGTTTATTGTGGTGGTGATATGTTGTTTATTGTGATTGGTGCTACATTACTGCAATATAATGTGTTTTGCTTTATTTATTCTATTGCATTCACATTTTGACTGCTCTGACATATTTTGATTGTGTAGCTATGTTGCTTTGCCTATGTTACTGGTATGTTGTTGTTTACTACAGTGATGTCAACAAATACTTCTACATTTCCAACCAAATGCAACAAACACCTTTAAGATACCATGATCAGCACCCATTCACCACTGTCGAAGATGGTAAAATAACACTACTACAGCTACTAATGCTATTTAAAATCAGTCAGCTCAGGGGTGTAGCACAGGCCCTGCCTGGAGCCCCTGTGATGCAGGGAGCCCTCGACCATTCAGGGGCACCTCAGTCCTTCAGGTGGAACCCCTTCAGCCCTAGGCCAAGCAATATCTGTGTACTATTGGAGACTTAGGGGCACAGCTACCAATTCTGAAGGGTGCTCCATCAGGGACCCCTGCATTCTACTTTACCAAGCTAGTCAGCTAAAACTGTGGCAAAAAGTTTCTTAAATTAACAATTCCAACGCTAAATGTGTGACACACCACCCCTAATCCCTGCTAATTTACATTCTTTTTTTAAATGATACAGGTCCTGCATTAATCTATGAACCCAATATAAATAGAAAACCTGGTGCCTCAATTAAAACCATAGCTATCAAGGCTGCTGCAGGATACCTCAGTGTTCAGTGTGCACCTTGCCAAATAAATTGCATTACAGTGTAACTAGGGTAATGTGTCTCGTTTTAAATGCCTTGCTCCTTCAAGACGACCTAAAACACAATAAGAAGTTGATTAAACATTTTGGGCGGGACAAAGCGTGAAGACATAAAAAAAAAAAATAATAAATAAGACCTGCTTTCTTAGATCCTACAAAGTTTATGCTTTCTAGCTATAAGGTGCCTTCATTCTGCCAGTCACGCAGCTTTGCAAATAAAAACTCCCTCCATTATTTGCTGAGTCATTACTCCCTCTTTTTACACTCCACTATACCCGCATTCTTGCACCCGTATACTGTGTCATATTTGCGTGACACCCTTTACCGTGCAGGGGTTCCCACTTTTGTTCCTGCCATATCGCAATGCCAATGAATACCACGGGACATTATGCCACGGTAACATGACACAGCTGGGGCCGTGAGAAGCGCCAGCTGCGCATTGTCCGTTCTGTTTTCCGTTCTGAGTCTGCCCAGACTGTGGGACTTTGCCAGACCGTGCTGCTCACAGAAGCCACAAAGGCTTTGCAACAGGCCTGCGAGATACATGCTTTGTCTGGTAGCGAGCAGGTCACCTTTTCAATAAAGAAGTCGGCACCTTAGGGGGGCCGCTGTGGTATTATCACAGCTGTGAATCTTCCCCAGTAATTGGATTTAACACCTCTGCCTGTTAACATCTGCCCAGAGTTCACTGGCAAGCAAAACAGGCTCATCAGGGCACAGCAGTGCTTCTACAGCGGGAACAACGATGAAGATGGGCATCCAACAGGTGGGCAGATGCCATGGCACGTGTCTCATTTGGCAAACAAAAATAAGTATTGCTTTAAAGAATATCCAAGCAGGGGTGGGGTGGAATTTGTAGCTGTTACACAAACATAGATAGGCAATTAGGTGATGTTATCAAATATACTTTCCGACCGGTGCATTTATGGCTTTTGTGGTGTAGTCTAAAGCGCACAACAATTAATAAAATAAGCGCCTGGTGATCCGATATTGTTTTTCATGGTGCTGTAAAAAATATAGATCTCATTATCACCCATTAACAGATTCAGAACAGTGATAGGCAAGGTCATCTTGATGCGCGTGCGCGAACATAAGCACGCACGACCCCTCCCTCAAACTAATTCATTTTCTGATGGATTATGGCTAATCTCTTGGACTATGCAAATAGGGATTTGTAACGAAACAGTGAGTTTGGGCGATGGGATGATTATCACAGTATGTGCCAAATAGGTAGTGTCTTACAAGGTAAAGTCGGAGACAAAGAGTCGCCTAAAATAAAAGCAAGATTGAAAACATTGTAAAGACGTCATACCCTGTCGCATGCCGCCGCCTGCTATTTACACCCCCACCACGTATTTAGGGGCTACAAAGATAATTTCCTTTAACCTTGTATGTCCAGTTTCTGAAGACTTCTTGATGAGATAATTTAAATTTACTGTGGCATTTCTCCTTGGGGAAGTAGAAACGCTCAAACTGAAAAAGGTGGTCACCCTTTATTTATTACCACGACGGAGTGAGTTTTCAGAAAGCACTTTGCACCGGCTTCTACTCGGAATCATTTTGAGTGAAACGCACAATGTCACTGCCCGTCAGCTCGCAGCAGCAAGAACACTCAAGCAGACGGAATGGACGCTTCAGGCAGAAAATGGGCAGACACCACCGTCCAGAAAAGATCTCTGACACAGAATGTGCTTCTTTTTTTAAATTACGTGAAAGTGGCAATCATAAAAGGCAATGTTTGAAACCCTGCTGCGATACTGAAGTGTGACGGTCAAAGTTTGTGGTTCAAGGGGATTTCGTTGTCTCCGCAAGTTCTTTTGTCAGAATAGCAAAATAAAGGATCCGTATGCATCCTGTACGCAAACTCGACCTTCCTCTGTCATTTTCTCATCCACTATGTTATGCGGTTTCCGCCTTTTCTTCAGAAATTAAACAACAATGCCTATAAAAGCAAAAAAACATTGTGAGAAGAAGACGCTGTTGGAACTTGAGGCCTCTGGCGGTAATTTGGAGGGTGTCTAAAACGTCACACCTTTCTGTCACGGAATCCTTGCAGAGGCTAGAACAATCCATTATTTCCGGAACGGTTTGTGATATTAGAAATCAGGTATTACTGGCTTTGTTATGGCGTTTCTCTTCACAGCAAGATTTCCTGCATTATGCCAGTGCTCCGTGCTGCTGATGAAAAGCCATCCACATGTCGGCAGCGAGCAGCCCTGCCTCTCTCTCTTTTCATGAGGGTTTGAAAGCGAAAATAGAAACACATACAGATAGGGTTCCTGTAGAACTGGAGAAACAGTTCGAGAATGGTTCAGAATTTTGGGCCCCACATATCACAGGGTGTTAGAAATGGGGTTCTCTAGTTGACAGAGGTAGGTACCCTGTCCAAATAGGGACCCTCGCGTCTAGTCAGGGTAAGGGGGATACACGCGGTAGTTAACCCCTGCTCGCCCGCTTGGTAGCTTGGCACCAGCAGACAGGCTTATCCCAAAGTCAATGTTTAAAGTATTTCTATTCAAAACACACAGCAACACATTGATAACCCAACAAATGGACACCACACCAGTTAAGAAAAATAAAGTATCTTTATCTAAACTCAACCAGACCAAAGCATCGAAAATCCAGCATACATATATTAGAATAGGACTAAAAAATGATTATAGCAAAAATAGAACTTGTAGAAAACAAATAGCTCCACCTGGAGCTATTACAATGTCGTGACAGCAATAAATCCAAAGACCGTCACTGACCACTAGGTGAGGTGCGCAGGCACGGAGTCACACGGACCCCCAAACAAACAGTACCTTGGAAAATGAAGTCTATGATGATGCACGGTGTCATGGAAGTAAGGCGTTTGTGCCGAGGTCGAGGCCGGCTCCTTGGCTGCCATGGTGGAGGTAAGCTGTTGTGTCTGCTAGGAGGCAATGTGTTGAATCCAGGACAGGGGAAGTGGGTTGTGTCAGCAGTGAGGCGTCAGTTCTGGTGAGGCAGTGCAAAGTCGGCATGTTCGTGGAGTCACCCTCGGTGGTTATTGGAGCAGCCATAACTTAGATACAGCTGCTGGTGATGACAATGGCGGTGCAAGCGCTGGCGTCCCGAAGGACGATAACGGCAGATATCAACAGGTGTCAAAGAGTGTCAGAGCTGCAGTGCTGGCAGAGCGGTGCATCGTGCGCTTTACGAGCGGTGCCCCTAGCCTCGGTGAAGGTCGCAGCATCATGGCGATGTCACAGATGACGCTGGAGATTGATTTTCTTGCTTCTTTTAGGTTTCTTCCATTTCCCAACAGCAGGAACAACCTCCAGAGGCCCAAAACTAGAACAGGCTCCTCCTGGCAGGTCAAAACTCCCAGGAAAGGAGTTCAGGGGAGCTGGTGGTGAAGTCTTTGTGTCCCTTAGACTTCAGAACTGGAGGCTGGCACAGACAAGCCATTGGAGATTCTTCTTCAAGCAGATTCCTAGCAAAGTCCAGTCTTTGTCCTTTCCTTGGAAGAAGCAGCAACTGCAGGCCAACCCCGCATAGCACACAGCAAAAGGGGAGTACTCCTCCTCAGAGCTCTCCAGCTCTTCTCCTTGGCAAAAAATCCTTTTGTGTCCAGAAGTGATCTATAGTTCAGGGTTTAAGGTCCACTACTTTTACCCCATGTTGTCCTTGTTCTCTTGTGCAAGAACAAACACAAAAACCTCTCCCTAACCAAGAATAACTTAATAGGTCGTAGATCCTAGATAGGAAAACAATCTCATTGTCCCACATAAAGAGTATATGAATTTTTTTTATTATGACTTCTTTTAATATAATAAAATTAATAAAAATAATTTCATATACTCTTTCTGTGGGACAATGAGATTGTTTTCCTATCTAGGATCTATGACCTATTAAGTTTTTCTTGGTTAGCGAGAGGATTTTGTGTTTGTTCTTGTTCATTTCCCTGCTTCTTACCCTTCCATTCAGTATCTCAGGGACTCTCTTTAGTGTCTTGTTCTCTTGAGGCCAGGGTTTCTGACCCGAGTCCAAACCAGTTCTGTTCTCTCGGGTGCAGCATGATCACAGGAGGAGGAGAAAGCATTATGTAAGGGCAACAGGCCCTATTCAGGTGCAAGGAAAACTGCTCCCACTACTCTAAATGCAGCCAAGGTCTATTCAGCTCAGCTCCGAGTCATCCAAGACAGGCAGGAAACACCTCAACCCCCCCAGTGGCTGTCTACAGTGAAGGCACATCTCCAGCCCCTGCCACTCCAAAACCAGACAGTCAATACGCAAACCAGCAGAGTCACACAGAATGGTGTTAGAAATGGAGGTCTCTAGTTGGCAATGGTTTACACCTTTGTCCAAGTAGGGACCCTTCCTCCTAGTAGGATAAGGGGAATACACATCTAAAATAACCCCTGCTCACTCCTTTGGTCGCTTGGCATGACAAGGCTTTTCTCAGAGGCAATGTGTAAAGCCTTTGTGTACACATACAGTAATACAGTGAAAACACTACAACCAATTTAGAAAAATAAGTAATCTTTATCTAAACCAAACAAGACCAAAACAACAAAATCCACAATACAGTAATCAAAATATGACTTTTAAAAGGTAGAAATAGTTCTGTCCATAGTAAACTATAGTTGCGACACTTTCAACACAAAGTACCTTGGATGTGTCACAATCAGGGCTGGTTCTAGGATTTGCGAAGCCCTGGGCTAAAAGGGAATGTGCGAGGCCCCTCTAATGTAGATAAGTGGCCCAATTGGAAGGAGACCATTCACAGACACTGTGGGAGGCCTATTGTCCAGCATATGTGGCCCCTTGGAAGGAGACCATTCACAGACACTGTGGGAGGCCTATGGTCCAGCATTTTGTCGCCCCCCACAGTTTTACCTTTGAGCCCACAAGCATTTCTCACACCTTCAGTCCGATAGATGTGAGAATTGCTTGTGGGCTAAAAGTTAAAACTATGGGGGCGCCAAAATGATGGCCAATGGGCCTTCCACAGTGTCTGTGAATGGGTCACCTTTCAATTGAAGGGAGCGTCTTCAGATATGTATCCAGATACCATCCCTGAGAGGCCAAGGGAGGGGAGCCCCTCCATTTTAAAGAAAGGTGACACCTTTCTTTGAAATGGATCGCCAGGGAACCGACAGGACACATCACCAGTGCATGGCCCCATGCTGGTGCGAGGCCCTGGGCAGCTAACCACGCTGCCCATGCCTAGCGCCGGCCCTGGTCACAATCACAAAAAAAAACTGCAGCAGGGAAGGTGATGCATTTGTTCCTTACGCCCAGGGAAGGTGGTGCATCAGTTCCTTACTTCAGGGAAGGTGATGCATTGGTTCCTTACACTTTATTGTCATTTTATATTTCATTACTCAAAGCCAAGGTTAAGGCGAGGGCCTTGGCTTTGTTTAATGAAATATAAAATGAAAATAAAGTGTTTTTATCATCATTTTGCTTTTCTGTGGAGCCAATCTCCTCTGCCATAATTGAGGAGCCGCCCACTTTTGTTTCCATCATTGCTCTCACCTTCCTCTCCTCTCCTCCTCCGTTTCTCTCCTCTTTTCTTTCTTTTCCCCTCCTCCTCATTTCCTGTCTTATTATGAATGCCCCCTTCTGGAATGGCCAGTAATTTCTTATAGGCTGGCGGCTGTGTGGGTCTGGAATCGGCTCCATACCAACCCTCAATGTTCTGAATATACAACTATGCTCAGATGATGCAAAATAAATCGCTTGCAATTGTTGGTTTGAAGTACTCATGTTAAAAAACACACTACGACTTCATAGCTAAATCACCTAAGTCTTGCAGTAAGACACACCAGACCAGATTTCCTCTTTGTGCTGGTGTGAGTGGCACAAATCTGTGCAAATAGCGCTGATCCGCTATCAAATGCAGAAGGATTTTAGATGCTAAAAAGCTGATACAAGTCCACAGTAAAACTGCTTTGCATTGCAAAGTGACAGACCCCTGTTAACGTATGCAATGGGTGTTCGGCGAGATGGGAACAGTATAACACACAAAGCCTGATCTGCTGGATCTGCATGAAATCCTAGCACCAAATGAAAGCAGGGGCTAAGGGTTGCAGAAGAAAAATCACATGATTTTTCCATGATTAATATATGTAATTTCCACAAAAATATACATATTATAAAATGTACCCTTGGGTGATTATCTGCTTATAGGAATTTATACTAGAGGGTGTTGCTGCTTGCTTGCCTTTACAGCAAGACATAACATTTAGAATGATACAAAAAACTTTTTTTTAAGTGCCACCAATAATATAATCATTAGGAATCTCTTTATTGAAGGGGTATTGTGTAATATTTTACACTTTATACAAAGCAGCACTCGAGATTTCCAAGCACCACCGGGCAAAATCAAGTAAATATTGACTAGGGGCTCAAAGAAATTACTTGAAAATCAAGTCTGGTAATTCATGAGTAAGCAGTGCTTAATTTGGGTAATAAAAAGTGCCAGGGCCCTCATCATGAGAACACTGTACAGTATACCACACATTGCCTCTGCCAGCGCTGCCAATGATAGTAACAACACAAGCACTAACATTCACATTCCTACAAGTGTGACAGTTGTGACTATTGCAGGCCCCCAAAGCTATATTAATGACTGGGTCAGCAAGTAATATTAATTTTTAATGTACATTGAGTTAATAATTAACTGTTGGTGTGGTCATCTCTAAATTAGCCTGACAGCACCACCTTGTGGCAGACCACCACATGCCCCTGTGCTGACAATTAAGTGCCGGTGCCGAGCACCGGAAACAACTCGCTCAAATTAAGCACTGTTAGTAAGAAACGCCTATGTTTAGAGTATGATACAACTACTCACAGAAAATATCTTCATGATTTTGCCTATTTATGGTGATTCATATTTAATTCCTTCCTTCTTTTTAGATCAGACAATAAGCAAGACCTTTTAATTTTACAAAACTTATATGTATAATATAACTAGAGATCTTCTTCATCCATTGCTCTACTGTCATTCACTTTGTTCTCCACCCACACCTTTCAGCATGGGGTTGTTCATAAGCCCACTTCAGCCAATAGCTGACTTAACTGTGAGTGATGACATTCTGCTCTTTCACAAAGATCACATTTACACAGAGTAGATGTCTACATTTCATGTGCTAATCTGCAATGTCTGTTTTTGAGACTAACAATCATTTTTGCTGTCAGGCAACATTTTTAATACAGGCTTGAGCCTGGCACCACCTCCAACAATAACGTTTTATAAAAAATCAATGTCAAAGCAAAACAAGCATTGACAAAGTCAAAAGACTGGCAGCCAACACCGGACACAATGGCTTTGCCAATGCTTGTTTAATGAAATAGATACACTTCATGAGAGGAGTACAGAAAAGAAAAACATAAAAACCCTTTTACTAAAGGCATACCTTTTTGTTCAGAATGCAAGAAAAGAAAATGCATAGAATTGGCGTTCATGAAAAACACTGATGCTTTCGGGCCAAGATATACTATATAAAACTGCAAAACAAAGGCTTATTCCACACCACCATTGACAACTGTTTAATTCAAGTGTATTATCTGCCTTGACTCAACTGTACTGCCCCAAGTGTACTTCTTCACAGTTTTGGTATATTTTGTCAACTATCAAAGTCAACTCAAAGCTGTCTCTACATGGTATCACAAAAGCACAACAAAATACCAACTTACCATAACAAAATAACAATAACTCAGTGCAACAACACAACCACATAACTGAACAAACAAAGTATAACTGCAAAACAACACAGTAATGCACCAAAACAACAGAAGATTAAACCAAAACTGCACATTATAGCAATATAAATGTGGTATTTTTAAATTAGGTTATTTTCAAGTTGGGATTATTAAATTCGGAGAGAGAATACCTACGAACCCAATTAATCCCTTTTAGTTTTTTCGAAGCACAGTTCTTGGAGAATCTCTGCTCAAGCCCTGGTAGTGATGGAATAAGCAGTAGGCAAACCCAAGTGAAGTGTGTGTAAAGTTCAAACAGTACCAACAATTTCAAAGTTAAGAAATCAACACACTAAATTCTAAAACCAATTTAGAAAAAAGTGGACAATTTTATTAGCAAATAGACATTTGCGGGGAATCTGAGATATTAAGTATAAAGGTTTTAATGTAAAAAGCAGCAAGAAAAAGAAAAGTTTCACACTATGAGACGGACTGGAAACTAGCTGCAATTTCAGATCAGCCACAAAAGAATCAAGGTCGAATACACCAAGCAGGTCACCTGGGTAATTCTGACTTAACTGAAAGTCAAAATGTTCCAGCAGGGCAATGTGCAAGGCTGTGGTTGAAGAGAGTCTCTCGGTGTCAGATACATCATAATCAAGTTCCAGCTGAAGTGACTGGTTTTGGTGCCAAAAGCTATGAGTGAGACCAAGCTGTATTTCCAAGCTACTGGGTTTACTTTGAAATTTGGACGAATTTGCAGTTTCAGCCTTGTCCAAAGTTTTACCTTTCGACTTAGTAACTTTTTTAGAAGTCATAAACTCTTCAGTGTGGCAATGCTGGAAGCTATAGCCAGGCAGGGCTCCATGAAGCCGGCAATCTGTGCTGGGAGTTTACACAGTTTTCAGCAATACAAAAACTACAGCCTGGATCAACCTTATTTTCTCGCCCACCATGTGTGTGACCTGCGAAAAAAATCCTCAGATCCTTGTCCCAGTCCAGCTACTGGGAATGTTCCCTCTGGGGGGCATAGCTCCCCCAGACAAATTTCTAGAGACCAGGTCTCACCCCAGCTGGGACTCCTCAAAGTGCAGCCATCTGTGGTCACCTGGGCTCTCTTGGAATTTGGAGTACCTTTATTTTTTGTGCCCCTAAAGCAGGCAAATAGAAGGCTACCTATCGGGCCAGTGGGTGCCAGCAGGATTCCTTGTGACTATGGGGCTTTGAGTGGGTCCTCTTCTTCACGCAGGAGTCAGGGATTGTCATTCAGCAGCCATCCTCTTAAGGTGGAGATTTGTCAGGTCTAGCAATGTTCCAAGGAGGTGGTGGTTGAGGTGACAGATTGGATTGATTAGAGAAATCCTACCACCCAATCCTAATTATTTTTTTGCAGTCCCCACCTCCTTTTGCAGGATCTCCTCTTTGCCTTATTGTATTATTAGCCAGCAGTCCCTGCTTCAATATAGCAAGACCCTTCTTCCACCAGATAGACCTATCTTTGACTGCTGAGACACCCACATATTTAGTTGAGCCCTCCTCCTTCCTGATAGGGTTTGAATTGAATCTCTTCTCAACTGATACCTTTGGCTGACTGTCTAGGGTGATCCTGGCAATAAATAGAACAAACCATTAATGACATCTTCAAGTTAAAAGAGACAGTAGTAAAGCTGCCCTTTGTTCTGCCAACAGTTCCTGTCCACTCGAGTAAAGCTAATCCCTACTATGTGATCAGCAGTGAACACCAATCTGCTCTTCCTTGGGCCAGAGGCAGGCTATTGACCTCTGAGCCAGAATTGTTAACGTTCTCAGCCAAGGATGTTTATTCTAGCTCAGATGAGCTGGATTTCAGGCGAGTCAATAAAATGTGCCATTTTTATAAAGGTGCATTTCCATTTAAATTATCAAAGAACTGATTTTACCATAAAATCATATTTTGACAATTAAGAATGAAACAACTTTGAAGCATTTTTCTAGAATGTTCCCAAGCAGAGATAGGAAATAAAGATGTTTAGCTCATCTAGGCCAGTTCAGTTAAAAGTCTAACAAGACCTGCACAGTAAATATATTTTGATGTTGTATTACACTGTACAAGCACACTAACCCCAATTTGTAGTATGCCCTATTTTTTGCTTTGTCACCCTGCCATATAGGCTTAAAAGGTTCACTTTCGGGGTGACATGAATATATACAAATAAGGATTTCCTACATAGCAAAGACACTTTTCTCAGCCATATCTCACTACAGTATATTTAAACTGCAGTCAAACCAGAGTATAGTGATGCTCCTGGCAGACATATATTTTTATCAGGTATGTGGGTGGTGTAAATACACACTGCAGTCCACATATGGGGCCTTATTTATGAAGGCCTTGCGCCACCGGTGCGTCACTTTTTCCCATGTTAAAAGTGACGCACCGGCGGCGCAAAGCCTTCATAAATAAGGCCCATGGTATTTAACTACCACACCATCGGTACATTTTCATTGCCATTTGTAACTGTCTTGAAGGGCAGTTTAATAGAGCATTTGGGTGAAATTGTTTTTCCATTAACATTTTAGGACTCGAGCACACACTGTGGCACTAATTAGAGGTGTTATTCGGTACACAATCGTAAGATTTGTAAAAATAGGGTTTAGATAAAAATGCCCCAAAATCTCGGTTGACTTTGCACAAACAGTGAATTTGCAACAGTTATTTTTGGTTGTGCTAGTGTGCTATTTTGTTGTGTTGTTGTTGTGGTCTATGGCTGTGTAGTCCTTTTATTTGGTTTGTTGTGCTATGTGATTGTTTTTTTTTTATGTCCTGTAGCTGTGGTCTATGAATATTGGGGCATATTACCAACAAATAGCAATATTTATCGCTATGGAGGCTTAGCGGCAATTTTTTTATCGCCGTGCATCACTGGATTTTACTGCTGAGATAACGTGCTATTAGCAACGTTAATCTCAAAAGCGATAAAATTGCAGGCGATAACCGCAAAATCCGTGAACATCGCTCAGAATACAGCGATATTCAAGCTTTATCGCTAACACGGTCTTAGCCAATGGCTAAGAACTGGTCTGAGCAGGCGTTAGGTTTTGGAGATATTTGCCCTTAGCGCGAATATTTCCAATGCTACGGCTGTGTTGATAGTAGGCGATAGCAAGGTTAGCGACTGCTTACAGTCGCTAACAGGTTGGGAACGCCCACTTTGCATGTCATTAGCGATAAATATCGCTGACATGCAAAGCGGGCCACAAACAGCTCGCAATCGCCTACAAGCTGCCGCTAACTGCTGTTAGCGACAGCTTGCTAATAGGGCAATAGAATTATCGCCGCTTAGCGGCTGAAAATGGCCAAAAACAGCCGCTAAAGCGGCGATAATTCCCTATCGCCACTCTTGATAATATGCCCCCTTGTTCTATGCTGCTTCCTTCACACATTTCAATGAATATGTTTATGCTTGTATCCAAACACAGCAGATTTTATTAGAGTTTCACTACAAAACAAATATTAATCTCAACAATGCTAAAATATCAACACTCCAACTCCATAAATTTGCATGAAATTAATCAGCCTAAAGCCATAACACAGACTAAATCTTACAAAGGCATTTCCCAAATTCATTCATGTGCTCCATAATTCAGTTAGTTAAATGAGATCAGCTCCGCAACCAAACATTCCAAGATGGTCCTGGATGCAAGACATATTCAAATTACTTATGATACAACAGAGTCAATCATAATCACATCAAATGCTAATGCAATTGCACTGCTTGGGATGCGTCTGTCATATTTTTAGGTAAAGAGGAAAACAATATTTTCATTTTGTGTTTCACAAGCGCTTAGAACTGAGAAAAATGTGAAACTCCTTGAGAATAAGAGAAAGTAATAAAATTCTATGTAGGGGGATTTAAGAAGTTATCTTAAAAAATAGAAGAACATTTTATTGAAAGTAAAATAAGGAGTAACGTGAGAAGAGAAACTATAGCTTTAGGTTTTGTCAGGGAGGTGCATAGACCTTGGTGCATATTATGTATAAAGTGCATGGCCCTGGTCAGCACTGTGGTGTGTCTATAACTGGGTGCGCCTAGGTGCTGACGGTTCATTGTGCACTGTTGCAGTTAAGGAACTCCCTTCAGTGTAGTCCTGAACTCGCACTTGGCATGGGGGTAGCACATTAGTGAAAGGTGGAACATTTGTTTGAATCAGCCAGTACATCTTTCACTGTTCAGGTGGCAATGCGGCCTGTTTTTTAAAGGGCAGCAAAGATCCCCCTGTAGGCAGTTGCAGTGAATGACTGCACCCATCAGAAGGGGGATGCCTGGTGGAGTCCAGAGTCCCCAGTTCTCCATTCAATGGACACTCTCAGCGGCACACTCACTAAACCATCTCTCTGTGGCATACAGGCAGTGTGCTGCCTAACAGATCCCTTTCCTCTGCACCGGCATCTAGAATAAGGCACGGACACAGAGGCATATTGTTCCCGGATTTGCATGAGGCCACATTCTATGCAAACACACTAAGGATTGTGCTGGCACCAGCGCTTAATTTGAGCTAGGGGTTTCCGTTGCTCAGCACTGGCACTTAATTGTCTGCACTGGCTCCATTGACAGTCCACCGCATGGTGGCAATGTCAATTTAATTTCAGGATGAGCACAATAACCACATGGTGGCGGTGTCAGTTTTATTTTGGGATGAGCACAGACGTGTTTATTAAGTCGAATTGCATTGAAAATGAATAATACCAGCCTCTCTTGCCATGATTATATCTGTGCATGGACTGAAATAGTCTGAATTGTCACACTTGCAGGAGTGAGATGGTTAGGTGTTATGTTAGTAGAGTCATTGACAGCGCTGGCAGGGGCAATTCGTGGTGCTGGCTGCAGTGGCCTTCCGAAAAGGGCCTTGGCACATCATTTTGTACAAATTAAGCATGGCTGGCACTACATGTGCCCTAGCAAAATGTGCATTACAGAAGCTGTGTTACAAGTGTCTGTGGTCCCTCCCGTAATACCAAAGTGCCTGGAGATGCAAGCGCATAAGTCCCTTGTGCTACTTGGGCATTTAGTGTAATATGGGGCCAGGAGGTGAAAAACACTAGAAGGGTGAGTTATTTCTTTGGGCGACACCGAGACAAACGATAATGGGCAATTTGTTTTAGGCCCCCTGGTAGTGAAAGATGATCAGTGCCCATGCCATATTCTAGTCATAGTGACATACCTGATAAATGATTAATGCCTTTTTGAAAAAAAAATCAGTGTTAATGAATTCAACTACTACTTGTGAGCTTAAATAAACACTTTGGGGCAGATTTATGAGTTCTGGCGCATCTCTGCAAATCAGCAGGGATGCGCCAGAACTGATGCGTCACGCAATTCCCTCCTTGCGGCACCACAGATGCGCCGCATTCACAATGTGGCGCACCATGGTGCAAGGAAGGGCAGATGTGTGACGCATCTTTTGGTGTACGGGCGGCGCATTGCTGGAGTAGCGTCATAAGTGCGACACAACTCCTGCAATGTACAGAGGCCACCCATACATAACGTGGTGCGTCACTCCTTACGCCTGCTTTAAGCAGGCGTAAGGATTTGACACAGCAGCCTCGTAAAACTGACTCAGTGAAATCTTGTAGATTTCACTGCGCCAGTTCTACGGGGCTTTCCTACGAGGGAACGCCCACCCTGCGACAGAACGCCCACATGAAACCTGACGCAGGTTTCATGTGGCGCAGGGCTTTACAACGTGACGCATCTGCCTAGATGCGTCACGTTGTAAATAGGTTGCAGGGATGCGCCACGTTTCCGCGCCGTTGCGTCACGCAATGGCAGCGTAAACGTGGCGCAAGTCTGTCATAAATCTGCCCCTTTTATTTTAAATAACTACTATCGAGCAGGATTTAAAACATGCAGAGTACACAATCTTCCATGACAATAGCAAGGACATCACTTAACATCCAGGCAAATTACAGTAGTAAATTAAAGAGAACAATACCTAAGTGAAGAAGCAGAATCTTATTGTTCTTATGAAGCAAGACTCATTGGAAGACCCCCCTTTGCATCAGTGAGTTGGAGTTTGGTAACCCAGGTATATAAGTAGACTCGGCTCTCTGTAGCACTGGAGCCTTTACTGTGTAATACAGATGACAAATGTATTCCTCACCGTTTCATCTTTGTGTGCTGCAACAGCAGCGGAGATCGGAGTCAGTGATTTGTGATTTAACCTCATTATGCAACAATTGCCTCTATTTGTTGGCGCCAAAAAAGCATGAACACCGGCACTGAAAGATAATAATTGCACTTTGCTATTGCCCTGTTGATTGTGTTAAAAGGAGATTTGTATCAGGGGCAGGCGACGTTTGACTTTTAGTTCAGTGCTTCCCGAATAGACCTGCAGGGAACTCGCGGCCACTGATTGAAGTGCAGGCACTGAAATGGATTGAATGGCAGTGAAAGCTCCAGGGTGTTGTGCAGCGGGAGAGAGAATTGATCATAGACACTAAAACACTGACCTTGTATTTTTTCAGAAGCGCGCCGTGGGACCTTGACCTGCTGTTTGGAGCACAATACTCTGATTGACAGATAAATCCCTGCTTGGTTATCACTATTAGGCTGCACATATTACTCATGCCCAGATGCTATGGGCCACCGGCACTCATTTTCAGGGACCAGTGCTTATTTTTCTACATGATACATTTACCAAGTGCAAAAGAAGGAAAACAAACAATGTGGAAAGGTGAAGAACATGAACGGCAGAAAAATTGCAGGAAGTGTCTGGTAGTGGATTATAGACGCATGAGGCTGATTCAAAACTATGCAGCATTGGTTTTGGGCATTTAACTGCACAGACTTCAGGGCTCTCATTCTTTCACAAATTAACAACTGTCCATGGCTATCCTACCCTAACTAGATTTGCAAGTGTTGAAGGTGTACACTACCTCTGCATAAATTCAGTGGTATTGCATGTGCACACTGTATGTATGTCGTTACAATGCGATGTTTTACATCTCAGTACTTTACGACGCATGTTTTACAACTCAAGTCGTTACCACGACTTGCGTTGTTGGGGGCTGGATAGTGAATAATTTAATTTACTATTCCAACTCCAGTCCCCGTGGATAGTAGGGAAGGAGTTGGATAGTAAATTAAACTATTTACTATCCTGGAGCGCCCCCCAGCGCAATTCGTTGTTACAACTTGCGTTGCAAAAGTTGCGTCGTAAGGGAACTGCGGTGTAACATCCGCGTTGTAAAGGATGTTCCCTGTGCACACTGTACCTGATGACCTTACAGGTATCCTACAAGATCAATGTTAAGTTGTGGAAATACTATCTTGCCTTTCTCTTTCATCACTCTCTCCTGCCTTTCTGACTTTTTTTCTCAAGCGTCACTCCTACACCATTCATCTTTGACATTTCAATTAAATTATCTTACCTAACCCTCCTGAAATTTGAAGACCACTTCCATAACCAAGGTCCTGAAGATGGCCACCTGACTCGTAAGATCAACCCCTATGCTGAAACATGTCGACCCTTCTCTAGGTGCAGTGGACCAATCGCCAAACCACTTACCCAAATTTATTTCTTTTAATCATGTCCCCATCCTGACCTATTAAAGCTTCTCTATACAGGATAGGAGATATTTTTAATCACTAGTCACCCATCACCACTGTGAACCACTCAGACTGGTGGAGGTTGATTAATATCGTGGAGAACCGAACCCTTAAGTGATTATGACCCGATTATGACACTATCCACCTGACAAAACGAGCAGAGGAAAACATATAATGCATACTGTGAAAGTGTGATTGAGGGTCTCTTATACAACATATGTGACACTCTGACTCATTGTCACTAGTGATTCATTCCCCTATGATTATGAGTCTATTAACATTAGAAGCTGAAAGAATCTTTGCTTCTTTCTCCCTCATATTGATTTGAATGTATTACATAATGACCACGCTGCGCAAATCAAACCAGATGCAGTACAAGACTGAGTCCATTGACACTAGTGGCCAGGTTTACTAAATCTCATGCAATGCTGTGCAGCAGCCAAAATGCTGTATTGGGTTGAATGAGAAGGAGAAAGCAGGAGAGCACCATATCTACAGAGACATGGCAATCACTTCTCCTCTCCCAAGTGCCAATGCAGAAGTTTGCTGCCGAGTGACATACATACACCTTTGCACCCTAGTGCAAAGGTGTATGGGTGAATCTAGAATAGGTTTTTACTGCAAGAATTCCTGTCTAGTACAAGAATCTATGCCTAGACAATTTTTAAAACGTTTCCTCGTTTGTATCTGTGCTGCACAGTGCAACACACATGCAAAGTTAGAAAAGAAAGGAGAAATTAAAACATTTCTCCTTTTAATGCCTACTTTAAAGTGGCGTTAATTGTTTACATGAATGCCTTTCTCAAATTTTTGGCAGATAGGGGTTTGCATCGAAAAGCATGGGTGTTTGCATGGGAAGGCCCGTGTACCACAGATATAACGCCCCTTTGAGGCTAAGTAAGGCAAAGCAGCACTTCGCTCTGGTTTAAATTTTGTGCTGGAAACGTAATAACCATAACAACATTTTGTGCTGGTTTGCGTCATTTTGTTAATGCAAACACAGCACAAAGGGGCATATTATCAAGGGACTTTAAAAGCCAAGAAAGCGGAGATAAAATTATCTCCCTATTACCTAGCTGTCCCTAACACCAGTTAGTGACAGCTAGTAGGAGATAGCGACCATCTTGGGCCCCGCTTTGCATGTCATTGATATTTATCACTAATGACATGCAAAGTGGGCGTGCCAAGATGTTAGCGACTGGAAACAGTCGCTGACATCGCTATCTCCTATTACCAACTTTGGGAGATATTCGCGCTAAGTGCGAATATCTCCAAAAGCTAACACCTGCCCCTGAGCAGTTCTTAGCCATGTTATCCAATGGGAGGTGGATAACATGGCTAAGAGCATTAGCTCGGTAATGCCTGAATATCGCTGACTTTTCAGCGATATTCATGCATTTCGGCCGATTTTTATCGCTTAGGAGATAAACCTTGATAATAGCAATTGCTGCAGCTCGGCGATAAAAATATCGCCGCTAAACCAACATAGCGATAATTATCGCTAGTTGTTGGTAATATGCCCCCAAATTTTTGTAAATCTGGCTGATATTATGTGCTTAGCCTGATGAGTGGCTGCTTGCCTTCTTAAGTTTGTAACAAAAGTTTTAGCAATGCGTGCCTACAGATCTGGAGCTTAAAAGCAGAAGGATTACCCTATCACTTGTTGAGGAGCTACTTGACCCTCAACAAATGACCTCAAAGAGATCCCACTTTTAGATTACCCACGTGTTGCTTTCAAAACGTCCTGAAGGAGGCAAATCTACTATGGTGCTTCCTAGGTTATGCCAAATACGCTGGTGGCGGTGGGCATGGCCGCATTTGCATGGAGTTGAATCACATGTAATTAAGAACCACTCCTCGCACCAATTTACCTAATCCATATCTGCATTAGTGTCACTTAAGCTTCCTCAAAGACTAAGGCCGCTCTGCGTTGTTACATACTTTTAGGTAGCTTAGACAGTGCTTATTTTGTAAAAACAAAACATGAGTATTGGTGTCCAAAGCTCTGCTCAGAAGCCAAAGGCTGGTATTATGAAATATTGGCATGCTGAATAACAGGGCTGTGTAGCCTTGAATTCACCTCATGCCTCTCTCATCCACTAACAGGCGCTCCCTGATACTTTATCTGACTCTTGTATGTTTCTGCTTTCTTCTTTAGTAATTTTTTTTCCGTCTTTCTCCTCCATCTTTCCACTTTATCTGTTATCCCTCTCTTGCTCTCCGTAAATGTCTGATGTGGAAAAACACCATCAGTCTGCAAAAATAAGTACTGTTAGTCTTGACCATCAACCACCAGCTAAATTTAGGCACTGTGTAACTAGAGACAAATGTGTCAAATGAGAGGTGTGAGCAGGTGAGGACACAATGGGTAAAGGTTCGTGTATTGCATTCTTGTGCCATTTGTTGTTCTGCTCTCTGCATGCTGTGTAAAATGGCCGACACTCCCTTATGTTACCTAGAGGCATGCAGATGATGACACATATGGGGGAACAGCCGCCCATCACCCTCTGATCACATCCACCTTATTTTATGCTGGCATTTGATGTTTTTGGCATATTAATCAGTGGCATACCTTCATCCACTAAATCATAACTGTGTCTCTGCCACTGTTCTTTGCTAAATGTATATTTATAGATGCCAAAATCGTACAAAAAACGGTGTAATTGGAAGCCCCCATAATTCCTAATGTCCCGTCCCCTGTGATCTAGTATCTCTCTCTCTCATACACACACACACAACACACACACGCACGAACACAGACACACATACATACGTTTTTCCAGTGTACTATTCAATACACCACTCAGTCTAAGATGGAGAAATAGACATGTATAAAGGACAAAAATAAGAGGATAACACGAGTTCAGTGTTCCGGAGTAATGAAGGTATTGGAACACTGAGCTAACCAAGACTTTCGATTTTCAAGGCCTTACCTGATTTTGCACACGGAGCTGGTGTTTTTCCAATTCCATTTATCTTTGTTTCTTTGACCTTGGCAAATCTTCATAATCCTAGCACGCATTAGCACTTTAATAATCAAAGCTGCAATATTGACAAGCTGTCTCGGAAAATAAAATGCTCTGCACCTCAAGCTTGAAATCTAAATGAATGGTCTCCTAACAATGCACATGCCCACACGCCGCCAATCCTTGTCCTGATTAGGCTATGGTATCCAGTGCTAAAATACACAAAATATTATTTTTAACATACTGTCATACTTAAAGAAAAGCATCTGGTTACTAAAATGTGAATTTGTAGTCAAAGTAGTAGTAAGTAAAATCCAACACTAATTTCTAACGGTAAGAACATTTTAAAATACTATATAAAAATCGAATACAAATTTATAACTGTATAAATAATGTTATTTATTATAAATATTTTTTAAATATTATAACTGTATACAAATAACAATTAGGAACAGTATCAGTGAATTGTTATCTTTACCTTCACATATAACTTAGGGCCAGATGTAGGAACCCTAAAACCGGTCGGTAACGGCCGAAATTACTGAATTTCGGCTGTTACCGACCGGTATTAGGCATTTGGGATGTAGGTGGCTACATTTCAGATTCAGTAATTTACTGATTTGGTATTTTAGAATTCGGTAAATTACCGAATATTTAAATACCGATTCAGTAAATTACCAAATCTGAAATGTAGGAAGCACTCAAGTGAGTGTTTCTCACCTGTAAGGATTCGTTATTTACCACCAACTACAAGTTGGTGTTAAATTATGAAAACCCTAAAAAAAAAACTTTTTTGCATTTAATAACAGTGCCATGTGGCAGACATACATGCCCTTAGGGCATGTATGTGTGCCACATGTGCACCCATGCACAATTCAGGGGTGCAACCGGGTGTCAAAGTGACACCCTGCCACCCTTGAAAGTTTCCCCCCTTTTACCGAATCGGTAAATACCGATTCAGTAAATACTGAATCCTACTGATTCGGTAATACTTACCAAGTAATTACCTACATAGCATTTACCAATTCTAAAATACCGAATCGGTAAAATTCGGTATTTTAGATTCGGTAAATGTAGTTTACCTAATCTAGCCGTATGTCTTTTGCTAAAGATCCGTCGCATCAGATAGAGAGGTGACGGGCTCCATTGGAAACTCTGCTCAGGCTTTTGTGAATCTGCAAAGAAAGTGCATGATTCCCGCTTCCGGTTCATCTCTTCTCACACCTGCACTAGTTGAACTTTAATTGCTAAACCTCTGAGCCTGCCTTACCATGAAATAACACTGTAGATGCCCTTTATAGCTTTTTGTCTGAGACCCCCTTGCAGTCTCAGATTCTTTTGCCACATATTGAAGCAGGGAGATTGTCAGACCGGCTGTATCATTGTTTGGAAGTGAGGTAGCATTGCTCATGTCCAGTGGAGATTCATGGTTAGATAGGGTAACATTCTGCAGTTATTGGGCCATAAATTTATCTGCAAGACTGCGTATATTTCCGTGGTGGTTTCATAAACTAGATGTTTTTTTAAGAATACCAGGACTCCTTGGTAAAATTGCCCTCCCGGTAAAAACAAATGTTATCGTGTTCTTCAACATCAGCAAGTGATGCCAATTACTTCAATTTCGTGGTAACTCTACTCCAGTCAGCTGTATTGCTGGCACTGAAGTACTACTTTAATGGTAATGGCTATATATGCCTAGCCATGGCAATCCTTTACCAGGGATACCCAGGGGATTAGGACTTGCTCACTCTGGAGGAACAGCATAAATTACTCCTGCGGTCGCTTATTAGCCCCTACAGTAGGCCGAGTTCTCAGTTGTTGGGTTGACTCCATATACTATTCCTGTGGCAGTGTAATCATACTCACAGTAGGGTGGATCCTCCATCACTCATTAGTGAACTCCATATACTGATCCCATGGTGGCTTAGCAGTACCTCCAATAGGGTGCGTCAACGTTCAGTCGTAGCTGGGCCCAGAGTACAACTTTTGTGATAGTTTAACTGTTCCTTCAGTAGGGCGGCTCTTCTGTCAGTCCAGAGTGGACTCCATACACTGTACCCATAGTGGTTGAAAACTGCCTCCAGCAGGGTGGTACAGTGGGTCCTCTATCAGTCATAGGTGTGGACTCCATATATTAATCCCACAGCGATTTAACAGCACCTCCAGTAGAGTGGGTCCTTGATCACTTGGTGGTGAACTCCCAATACAGCTTCTTCGGTAATATTCCTCCAGTAGGGTGGATCCTCAGTCACTTATTCATGAACTCCATGCACTGATCACAGCATCTCCAGTAGGGAGGACTTCCTCCACTGATCCTGCTAGAACTCTACATACTACTTCCAGGTTGGTTTAACAGAGCTCCCCTGAGTGAATTCTCCACACTTTTGGCTGGAGTCAATATATTACTTCATACTATACCATGTTAGTTTAACAGTTCCTTCATATGGTGGATTTTCAAGTGTTCATGAATGGACTCCATATACTCCTACCATTGTGGTTTAACAGCACCAACACTGGTGGACCCTCCTAAGTTCCTTGGTGAACTCTATATACTGTTCTTGTGATGATTTAACAGGAACTCCACTGGGTGAGTCGATCCTAAACTCTTGGATGGACTCTATGTAATCAGCTTATGGTTGCTTACCAAAGTTCAACAGGCTATGTTTTTAAAACTACAAAGTGGACTCTACCGATCCAGCCATGCTTCTATAAAAGCCACTCGAAGGCTCCAAGAAGACTATGATTACCTACACTGGTGAGAGAGGAGGGTATCATGGTGAACACCTGTGCATCAATGTTTTTTTAAGCAAAGGTTATATACGTCAGACAGAGCTTTTCACAGGACCCAGTTATAGGTTCCTCTATTGCCACAACCATGACTGGTTTATACATGCTGTCTACAATCGTATCCTCACCCTTTTTTGCTTTCCACCAGATGCATATGAAATGCTGACACACCGCTGCATCACGGTCTAGGCCGCACTCTCGGAGAATCATGCACAACACCAATACTCAACATTGATAATTGACAGATTTGGTAATCCATGCAGCTGAGAGTCAGAGCAATTGACAGCAGGTCTAGAGAGCACTTTGGGTCCTTAACAAGAGGTTAAAAGGCACTATAGAAATGCAGAATTACAATAGAATATCATGCCTTCACTGTAAAGATTGTTACTGTGATTGTAACCGAGGAAGTAACGTCCCAAAAAATGGCAGCACAAATAAACCTAATAAAAGTAATCTTATAGGTTTCAAGCTCACTCTAAAATGAACCAATATTCCATCGAAATTGATACAAATATATTTTATCTATTTTATGTTTAAATCAACAGCAACTCAATTATTTATAGAAAAACTGGGTAATCCCAAATGTTCATAATACAACAATTTACACCCAAAATGTGTCTGAGGTGAATGCAAAATGAAACATGTGGAGAGTGTGGAATCAGGTGGAGGTGACTAAATTGACCTGTTGTTTCATGGTGAGTTTTCAGTCCAGGATGATCTCAAGGTTGAGGGCATGGTCTGTCGGTGTGGGAGTGGGTCTCAGTTCAGCAGGCCAAAAAATATTGTGCCAAGAGGTGTTTTAGCACTTTGGTCTTGTCAGTTTTGAGCTTCAGACACTTGGCCTTCACCAGTCGGGGACATTCTTCATGCATTTGTGGAAGTTGGTTTTCATGATGGTGGGGTCTGCGGAGAGCAAGAGGATGAGCTGGGTGCTGTTGGCATAGGATATGATGTTGAGATCATAGGTTCTGACGATGTCGGCTAGAGGTGTGAAATAGATGTTGAAGTGGGTGGGGCTGAGGAAGGAACCTTGAGGGATATTGCAGATGGCGCTCTTGGGCTCCAAGGTGAAGGGAAATAGTGGATTCTCTGAGTTTGTCCCGTGTGGAACTATGCATTCTGAGGGCACCTCCCAGGATCCCGAAGTGGTGCAGCCTCTCGATGAGTGTGTGGTTGGATACAGTGTTGAACGATCCATTTGATAAACTGCACTATATATCCACACCCATATTTTCAGCCATTCATTCATGCAGCCACTCACACTTTTGAATCAGGTAATTTAGTTGATCCACCTAATAACCCACACACAATACACACACACAACACACCCACACCCTCCCCTTCACACAGACATGCATCCGCCTACGCATCCTTCATTTTGTGTATGTATGCCTGTAGGTTGGTTTGTGATCGTTTGTTTCATCTGTATGCATGCTGCCTCTGTGTGTATTGTTCCTTTGTGGGTTGTCTGTATACGTAGGCACCACTAAGTGTGATGTCTGAATTTTCATGTGCCTTTTTTGGTCTGTAGCCATAGGTGTCTTGTATCGTTGTTGCTCTCTGTTTACCAGTGTATCTAAGTGTTAATTTGTATCTTAACAGTTGCTCATTAGGCCTTTACTGTCTGTATTTGTTGGTGCATGTGTCCTATATGTTGCTTGACACTGTGTGCATCCAAAATACCTTTGAGTTTTGTCTATTGTTTATTTGACTTGCAATAGACAGAGAGTTAGGGACCGTTACCCTGGATTCTATGGTTATGGAAATGCATTTCACACATCATTACCACATCGTGCCATTTCAATTGCCTTTATAATTACTTTGAATGATGTTCAATACACTTCACATGACAAAGGGCATTCTAGTCAACCCTACAGATGATATTACACACCTTTCAATAATGCATCTGTAATGCTATTCATGATCACTTTCCTCATTTACCTCAATGATTGAGCTACCTAATCGTTTTTTTCCTTTCCTGCCCTTTCACTGAGTTAACCTCTTTCTTTGCCATATTACCATTCTTCACTCTGTGCGCTTCATAAGATATTCGATTTTTAAATGGCACTTCCTGGTGATGTTTGCATCGCTTTATGCTATTAGCTGAACAAGCTTTCCCTGACGCATTCCAAGGACTCTGCGTGAAGGTGGCACTTGTGCGTCTCGCATTGATTTCTCATTTTCAGGAGAGTTTTTTATTCCTGGAGGTGCCTCACTCTTTGGAAAGAGACCTAATAGTTCTTTACAGGTGTAGGTAACTGCTGTTACCCTTATATTGACCTTCTTTCTGCTGACGTGAGATGTTTCATTATTTTTTTTATCTCTAACCACTGCTGTGAAACAAATGGTATTTCTAGTTTGAAATGTTACCATGTGCCTGAATGTCAGGTAGCACTTATCACTTGTTTTTCTAGGCTGACATCAAATGAATGTGCAATTGTTAGACTTGGCATCCTTGGTGTTGTTTCCCCTGACTTTTTGCCTCTACCGCCTGCATTTTTGACTTGTGATGGAATTCGTTTTTGCTGGCTTAAATGCTTTGGGAACTTTGCCACTGCTGATAAGAGTCAAAGTGCAATTTCTCCCTGTATAAAAGCGTTATTATGATTGGTTATCCATGATTGCCATATTTGATTTACTGGTAAGTCCCTAGTACTGTGCACTGTGTGTGCCAAGCGCCTGTAAATCAAATGCTACTAGTGGGACTGCAGCACTGATTGTGCCACTCACATGAATAGGCCAGTAAAAATATATCTTTGACCTGCCATTGCAGGGTCTGAACATGTAGTTTTTAACTGCCATGTTGACCCTGCAAGTGCACCCACTTGCCAGGTCCTATTCCTCTCTTTTCCTACATGTATGTCACCCCTCAGGTAGGCTCAAGGTACGCCCATGGGCAGGGTGCAGTGTATGTGAAAGGTAGGACTTGTACCGGTGAGTGTGACATGTCCTGATAGTGAAATAATGTGTTTTGTTTTTCACTATTGAAAAGATATATGTCACATAGGCTAACAAGGGAGTTGCTTTGTAACATCTTACAAGTATATCTTTCCTATGGGACAAGATAGAGAAATAGAGTTTAGGCTCTCTGAACTCAGAATTTAATAACACATCTTTTAGTAAAGTTGGGTTTTAAATTATGTGTTTGAAAATACCACTTTCAGGAAGTAGGCATTTTCTTATTTAATCATTCTGTGTGCCTCTGCTGTTTGTATATTGACTGTCTGGTTTCAGAGTGACAGGAGCAGTAGGAAGCGTTTAATTTCCACCTGGATAGGCTGTGTCTCTTTTACACAATGCTGTCTTAAACTCCTGTGGTCATGCTGCACCAGAGAGGACAGAACTGGTTTGGACTGGGCTCAGAGACAATTATCACAAAGAGAAAAATAGGGTATTGGTATTGGAACTTAAACCCCAGAGAATTATACCACTTCTGGACTCAAGAGGAACCTCTGCCAAGGAGAAGAGCTGGAGTTCTGCAAGGAGGAGTACTGCCCCCTTTCTGCGTGTGGTTTGCGGGGTTGGCCTGCAGTTACTGCTTCTGCCAAAGAGAGATCAAACACTGGAACTTTGCTGTGAACCTGCTTGAACAAGAATCTCCAAGGACTTGTGTTTGCTGACCTCCTGTTCTGAAGTCTCAGGGACACAAACACTTCACCTGCAACCCACTGACCAGAACCTGGACTCAACTGTGGACTCCTTTATTCAAATGGCACCATTTCCAGTTCCTGGGCCTGGAGAATTGTGTGGTTGGAGCTGCAAAGCAAGAAAAACAAATCTGAAGCCATCAGCGGAGCAGCCAGTGAAGCAGCGACCTGCAACGAGGATGGGGCACTGCTAGTGAAGTGCACTCCGGACCGCCCTGCCTGCAACGCTGCTCTGACGCCCTTCAATGCCTGCAGTTATCGGCCTTCCAGGCGCCAGCACTGGCACCAAAACCATCACAGCCTGTGCCAGCATCACATTATCGTGGAGCTGATAACCGACGAGGGTGAATTCATGAACTCTTGACTTTACATCGCATCGCCTCACAGGAACAGACGCCTCACTGCCCACGCTGCCTAACTTCCCCTGTCCCGCATTCAATCACACACCTCCTCACTGACTCGATGCCTCGCCTTCTCTGTGGCAACCAGGGAACTAGCTTCGCCTCGGCACCGACGCCTCACCTCCACGATGCCGTGCATCCTCCATAGACTTGGTTTCCAACGTGCTGTTGTTTGATGGTTCGTGTGACTCTGTGCCCGACACCGTGCACCTCGTGGTCGGCGCTGTACTTTGGATGTATGCCTGGCATTACGTCGTAATAGCTCCAAGTGGAGTTATTTGTTTCTACAAGTACTATTTTTTAAATAACTTTTATAAAAACCACATCTTGATACATGTATGTTGGATTTTCTTTTCATTTTAGTCTTCTTTGGTTTAGATAAAGATATTATATTTTTCTAAACTGGTATGGTGTCCATTTGTGGTGATTTCAATGTGTTACTCTGTGGTTGTAGTACAAATACTTTACACTTTGCACACGGGATAAGCCAGTCTGCTCGTGTGAAGCTACCAAGGGGGTGAGGAAGGGTTATCCAAAGTGTGTAACTCCCTTACCTTGACTAGAAGCAAGGGCCTCTACTTGGACAAAGGTGCATACCTCTCCCAAATAGAGACCCTCATTTGTAACAGCAAATATCAGAACAGTCTCTAATTTGAAGATATTACAGAAGTAGATGCTGAGTGCTTGCTGTAGGATTGATGTGTTCTATCTTGATGACACATCAGGCTTGGGTGGAGACTCCGGATGAGACAATTCAGGTAATGGTGACTGGAAATGTTGACACACTAGTATGGAGAAATAGGTGGTTAGGAGGTGAAGAGCTGGTGAAGATGAGACAGTGATCCCTGAAAAAACATAGCTATGATGACGAGGCCAGTGAGCGGCATGCAGTGCCTACAAAATGACAACTGAAAAAAATTATAATTGTATATCCCACAAAATTAACAATACTTCTAAGGAAAATGGAGAAAGAAATAAAGGTAAAAGAGGAACATTTTCCAATTATGCCATGTAGAATAGTAGAGGCAGAAATTTGATCGCAAGGAAACGTCATAGAAATACAGGAGAGACAAGAAAAGAAACAATAATGCTTTGTGATACCCTAATTCATCAGCACCCTAAAGGAGATGAGGAGGCACTCTTAACAATTATAATCAGAAATTAAAGTCACGTCTTGGGTTACTGTATTACAGAAATCTTGTGATGAGAAAAGCAATCTGGTCAGAAAGTGGTTATGTTATGAAGAATGTGACACGCACATCTATTTATTTTTTGGAAATGACATAAATATCTAATATACACCTCTGTATGTAGAACAACATTGTAAATGATGAAAGACTGCAATTTAAGATTGAAAGAACAAAGATTAAAAAAACATATTTATGTAGTGTAGAAAACTCGGGATGGAATAATTGCGGTTTGGGGATAGAGCAGTGTACAAACAACCAATTGATTTCAACATAGAGCCACTGTTTTATTGTGTGTGTGTGTGTGTTTTATATAGAATGTAAATAGAAGTTTCAAAGACATAGCACACTCACTCCAGACCTAACAATGACTATAGTCTCTTTCTTACAATGAAAGCTGTATCCTCACAGATTTCCTTTGTGGTGGATGCAAAGGGCCATATTAACAGAGCAAATAGCACCTTAAGACAAACGTGTTTGGTTAAGTATTAAAAACTAACAACGGGTGGTGAAAGAGCCAGGTAAATCGTACTTTGTATTTGTCAAACAAGTAACTTTGGTTGATATGATATTCTGCAGAGGACTTTATCTAGTTTGACAAGTGAGAAGCAATGCTCATTCCCCGGGCTGCTCTCTGTTTGAAAGAGTGTATAAAGTGTGGCTTGAAACTAATCAGGGGAGTGCGTTCTATGCACCTGAAACACCCATTGTCTCATTTAGAGCCATATGAACAGATAACAGCAGGGATTTGCATGAACGGTGGAGTGTGTTTACATACATGTGCATATGTTAAAGTGCTTACGTGGTTAAGTGTCTATGTACTTTTGAGGCCTTCACCTAATTTCCGAACCCTACTATTGCAGATTTTTAAAAAAGGCAAAAAATGCATGAATTTCATGGTAAAGTCCTTTTTTATTTATTTCCACTTAAATCAATATTATTTCCTTATTTAACGGGCTGTTGACTCTACAGCAGTTTCTTCACGACTGAAGTGTCCATTGAAGGCTAAGCTTGGTGTTCACAGTGTCGGACTGACCTATAGGGCAATCAGGCAGTGCCCAGCAGGCTGGTAAAACAGGTCAGCCTTTGCCTAAGTATGCAAGAAGAAGCAATCAGCTAAACAACCACAATTAACGGTCTAAAACAGCAAATTCGAGAAACAGACAATTCAGAAACAAAAAATGTCTTTTAGTTTAAGACAGCTGAATGTCTTACTGCTAAGAGTGACAGATGTCCCATTGTAAATGCTTGACACATTTTTTTGTCTGGATAAGTTATGAGAAACAATGCATCAGACAACTGGAATGAACTGTGGAATGATGGAATGTGCCTCCTTAGGTTGGTTGCCCTTTCTACAGAAATCTCTAGATGCAGCTAACACTTACAAAAGGATACAAGTTTCTGCCTTAATAAAAATAAATTTAATGGAAGTTGGGAAACTGAAAGTTGGTTAAGAGGTGATGGAACAGTTGGGGAAGGGTGACAGAATGCCATTTTGCACTAATTAATAATCAAGCGTGATTAGATGAAGTAGTTTCAATTTGCAGTGAAACTCCTAAAACCAAATAAGCAGAAACAATAGTAATGTACTGGCATTGCTGCTGGGTCACCCCCAGAAATGTTGCCTTCTTTTGCTGTGTCCGCACTCTGTGCATGTGCACTTTACTCATACTAACCATGGTAAATTTGGTTTACACCTGCTTGGAGTATTTATTTACTTGCAAGTCCTTAGTGTAAGATATTACATGTACTCAAGGCAAATTAAATGCTACTAGTGGACTGAAGCACTCATTGTGTCACCCACTAAAGTAGCTCTGTTAAACATCTGTCAGGCTTGCCACAACTCCCTGCGACAAAGTTTTAAACTTCTATTTTGACCTGGAAAAATCAACCTTTTACCAGGCCAAAACCTTCCTTTTTAATAATTATAAGTCACCCCTAAGTTAGGCTCTAAAAGCTCAGGGTGCACTGTATTAAAAAAGTAGAACATGTAGATTTAGGTGTTACATGTCCTGACAGTGAAAAAACACTTGTAGTTTTTCACTCTCCCATAGACTTATATTGGGTAACCTTATCAAACTTAATACGGGAAACCTCAGTTTGTGAGCAGATATAGAAATAATTATTTCCCTCAATTAAATTGTCATATAAAAAACTCTTTAATGGTAAAGTCAGATCTCAAATTCCTGTTGTGAAAATATCCCTTTTAGAAAGTTTTCCTTTTGCTGCCAAGTAAAATATTCCTTTCTATCCAGAGTCACATGATTGTTAATGCTGTGAGGCATATTCCTTCCACATAAGGAACAAAAGGGGCCTGGGTGTGGAGGGGGTAGGCTTTTCTGACAGGAGGGCTGGGGAGGATTTGTTCCTTGCCATGATTAAACTTCAAAGGAACCTGCTGACAGCACATACAAGGGAACCTGACACCAGGCCTGCACTTGCCTTTTTCCCCCTAGCCAGGTTGGAGCCAAACCCAGTAGAAGAGAGGGACTGGCATAATTAGGTTGGAAGTAGGCCAAGGATTGCCCCCCACACACAGGCTAGCACTGGGTATAAAAGTGGCACCCTATGCACCTCAGAACACTCCAAAACCAGAAGATTTAGAAGAAGGTCTATTTTACTGCCTAAAGAAGGAAGACTGGACTTGCTTGTGACTTGCTTGCTTGAAACCAGGATCCCAGAAGTGACTCCAAGGGTAAGTTGGCTGATATTTACATGGACACAGCAAGCTTCCAGAGGCCTTCCCTGCAACTTCCCAACTGAACAGCACCAACTTGACTTGCCCAGGATCCTAATGCTACCTTCTGCTGGAGGGAGTCCTGACCTAGAATAGGTGCTTCCAAGGGTCCTGGGTCCTTGGTTGGTGTCAGAGTTTACTCCCCAACCTGCAAATTGCAAGAACTGAATGGCAGACAAAAATCCAGAAGCTCTGGGCTCTTCATGACAGCGAACAACTGGCCGAGCCTCCTGCCAACACGGAGGGCTTACTCCTACCTGCTCCAGCAATGACCGCCTGTGTCTCCAGTCAATGTGAACCTCAGACAGCAACATGCTCTTCTCTCTGAAAATGATTTCTTCATGGCTTCCGCCAATGTGAAGCTCCTGATGAGACTACTCAAGTGGCACTTGACTGAGTGAGAAGGTAAACTTTCTACTGGGATGAGCCTGATCCCTCTAAGTGACATGCACCCAATCATTATAAACCTGAACCTGTAACTTTGATCCGATACAGCATGAACAGATACCGGTGTGTTGCAATTTGTGTTTCTTTGTGCTATTTTTACCTGAAACATTAAACATTCATAACTCTGGCTTGATTTATTAGATTTTTGTAATTTTGGTATAATTTCATCTACAAAAGTGCACCCTAGTTTCTTAAATTACTGTGTGATTTTTCTTGTGTCGTGTTTTCATTTTATTCCTCTTTGAGTGCTGCATAAATATTTTACACATTGCCTCTAAGTTAAGCCTAACTGCGTTTGTGCCAAATTACCTGCTGGTTAAACACAGGTTTATTTGGTGACTTTTATGGTTCACCCTAAAAGGATTGTGTAATTATTTGAGTGGGGCTGTCACCCCTTTCAACTACTAACCAAATTTCGTACAAATACAATAGGAACCCCAAACGCATACTTATAGGAAGTCTTTTATTCAGTCAAATAAGAAGTAATTATTCCATCTTGTATTCAAAATGAACTATTTATGAGCAGTGTGTTTTTTAATTTAGGCATGGAGTATCACTTACAGAACCATTCAAATGTATAACACAACAAATTAATCAGTAATGGTTGTCTTACTGATTTAAATCTATATAGAGGTACAAAAGAATGAAATGTTTAATTTTTGCACCAACCTTATTAAAAGATGTACTGTAACTCATGAAAGATACACAAGATCAAGAGGCCTGGGACAAGGTTTTGAAACTAATGCATAAATCCTGAATTCCATGATGCCAGAGTTGCCAATTCTTTATATAAAGTGCAAAATCCAAATCTGAGCTTCATTGCGGGCTAGTTGATTAACCTTGCTATTGTCTACAAAGAAAAAATATAGGTGAAAATGTACGCAGGAAAGACTTAATTTGCATCCAACTGTGTTTGAATGTTAACAAGGAGACAACTTGCATCTAATACTTTAAAGAAAATCTATTAATAATTGCAAGCATTTCTAATAAAAAGAAAAAATGAAATAGCTTGATTTGTTGACTTTGTTCAGAATATTTGTATACAAATCAAATTATATAAAAGAGTAGCTCATAGCGGCTGTGTAAATTAAAATACTTGTTTCAAAAGCCCAAACTCTATAGAATAAAATCTGTAAAGGTTTTCCAATATTTTTGCATCTGATTCCATTGTGTACATCAAGTGAACGTTGCTTATCATTGCAATCAGCTGCATGATTGGTTTTTAAATTTCATTTACAAAAATTGATTTGTTAAGGCATTGCCTTTTCATAGATAATAAATTATATATCATTTCTGAGGCTGCTTTTGTAAAAACTAAAAGCACTTTGTTGCATAAAACTCACCCTCAGTTATTTTACTTACCATTTCTACAGCCCAGATTGGGTAAGATATACACAGACCTGAAAAGCACTGGACAAAGCAAATTTGACAAAACAGTTTTATAACAATTCATCACCACCTACTGAGATGTCAGCAGAGCACTCTGCCATGAACAGCATATCAACTCTGTAGGGAATATACTTAAATCTATAGCTGCGAAGCAAGCTGCCACTGAGATCGCTCTGCCCCTGGGATAAAATATGACAGTCATACTGTTTAAACAGCCACTCTCACCTTCTGATGCAAACCTGCAAGGGAAGACAGCCTGGTTACCAGCAATTTCTGGTAGGCATTTTAAACAAAGTGGCACAGTTATTCAGCTTCAATAGCCCAAGTGTGAGCATTTGATCTCCACTGACAGCTGGTACCCATTCATGATTCTTTCATTATGGAAAATTCTGATTTCTAAATTGGATATTGAATACCGGGGTTGTCTGCATGTACACCAATTCTCCCCCCCCCCCCCACCCCACCCCCAAGAGGAGCCTTAAACGTCTTTGTGAACATTCAATAAAAAGGGATATGTACTAAGAAGTATCCCTTCTTGCGCTTATTTTTTCCTGCAGGCGCTGGTTGGAACTCCTCACTCTTTATCTCCTTCTCAGATATGTCAGGAACCAAAGAATGAAAAAACCCAAAGCCTAAGAAAGCAAGTGGTTCCAGAAGTGCAAAAAAGACTGAGGATCTGATGTGTAAATCTTAATATTGGCTCTCACGTAAAATGATTTCCAAATTATGATTCTGCAAGAATTAAAACTAGCGAATCAATTTGTGAATGTTGCAACGACTGATAACCTCACAGATCCAGGAAGAGAGCCAAAAGCATTTAAGCCTTGGGGAGACTCACACTTCTCAATCAATGGTTCTTTAAGAAAAATATTTATAATGTCAAGCCAAGAGCCACAAAAAGAGGCAGGAAGAAAAAGGAAGAGGAAGTTCAGTGACCAGGAACTAGATATCCTGGTTGAATATTATGTTGCTCAAAAGGATAGAATACCTTGAAAGACCTCAGTTACCATCACAGGGGCTACCAAAAACAAATACGGAGGAGGGTTTAAGGCCAGATTATGCTCTAGGGTTATCTATAGGAATGCTGAGGAAATCTGTAAATGTGGATATGACCTAAGGTCAAGGAACAAGGAACAAATTGACAACTGGAGGCATGAAGCAGAAGCAACAAATGTGGGACCCAGCAGAGAGCCAAACCGTTTGCCAGTGCAAGGAATACATCAAGTTTGCCTTCCTGCCAGAGGCAGTGACTGGAGTTTCATCTGTTTATACATCTGCTCCAAGATTAAATACACCATGTGTGCTTACATTTTACATTTAATTGCAAAAACCTAACCTCTACCAACTGTGCTTTAAAGTACAATAAGCATATTTACTTCAAAACTACATAAAAAGCAGCCTTTTTAAACATTCTAATTTAGATTTCATGTATATCCCAGACAATGCATGTTGGGTAATGTAGTCATGGTTGATTGAGGCATTCCGCCAGTCAAAAATCAAAAACATAATATCATTGTAACCGAAGTAAAATAAAGATGAAAATTAAGATTATGAAAAAGTATTAACTTAGCATGCTTACATTTAAATTATATTATTTAAAAACTATTAACAATTTAAATAAAGGCATCTGATATCATTACGAAAGCAAAATAATATTATGGTTGCTGTGCATGCCAACAGAGCCAACTATTCAGAGAACCTAGGCACAGACTGAAACAGGGGAAGAAGCTTTTTTTTAACAGCCCTGACAGGCATACACTACTAGATCAGCAACCTCTGTTACTAATTCAGCCACCACTGACTCCAAACCACAAATATATTTAGGCAGGGAAAGGCATCTGATGTTAGGCAGACAATTTTGTGATATTGCACAATTCACACATGTCCTTGGATGTGTGGATACAACCCTTGTTCTCCTATGCATCCACTCAGGCAGTGAGATTCTTTTCAGAGAATGTAAAAATCTAGCCCTCCCTGAAGATACAGGGTGCGTGCAATGCAGGGCAGTTGCTTTAAGCTAAGTTCCCATCAAACTGTACCTATTGGCATTCTTACAGCTTCACAGCTCTATAAGTTAGACACATCTATGCTACTGATTTAGTGTAAGCAGCAAAGGGCCATGTGTGATCTTAGTAAGATTGTGGACTAAGTTTCAGAAAACCATATATATGCCAGAGTTCAGACAAGCTAGAAAGGACAAGTGTTAAGTTATAGCTGCTGGCTCAAAGGCAAACAAGTGTTGACAGAAACAACAACAGACCCTCTCAAAAGTATCACTAGAAAGGCCTGGATCTGCTACAGCTGTCATGTGCAGATGCACAGCAGATATAATAATTGAGATGGTTTGCCATAGCTGCAGTACAGCCAGAAGCCTTGCTCAAATGACAAATACATTTGAGGAAATATAAATAGTTAAAGCATTCAACAAATCTAATACATCATTAGTGGAGAGTGAAGAGGCTTCAAGTGTTACTAGTGCTTCTGAGTCACCTGAACCAGGTATTACAAGGAACAGAATTAGCCACAGTTGCCAGGAAGACAGTAGTTTAATGAAGCACCTCAGAAAAAGGAGAGGTATTAGTAAGGCAAAAGTAAGTAGAATACAACATTTATGTTAATCATGTTTCTTTTCAAGTATTTTTTGACAATGATGCAAAATACTTTAAAAAGGCAATCACTACCAATTGTTGAAACAGAACTAAAATGTACTGTCCTTACTATGATATCTGAAGAAATGTATGCTAATTAAAGTCTATATCAAAATGTATGTCACTCTGTCTTTTATCCTGAAAGTAATTGTTTGTTACATCAGTCTGACATGCACATCATTCTGCTGCCACTACTGAATCCTGTGCTCGGGTTGAAGCCTAGGGTGGGGTCCTTCGTCAGCAACAAAGTCATAACTGACTGACTTCATAACATTCCCTTTCTAGTACTTATGTGGGGTAAGATGGCACATGCAGCCATTATTGTGCAACAAGTGGCAGGGTTCTATTCTAGTGAGCCAAATGGCCATTGCAAAATAGATCTGGTTTGCTGATGACAAGTGTTCTATATGTCCTTTCTCTAGCCGACCTTGGGTTCAAGTATGATGCAATTGACCATAGTAATAGGGCACAAGTAGCATCACCTGAAATGGGAAGGTGTGCATGTAATTAAAATAAAAAAAGACCTACATATTGTTAGTGAGCAATACATCTTCATATATCCTTACCAAGCAGCCACCCGAATCCAAAGTTTCTTCTCACTAGTTTTCCATACAGTCTATAATGATGATGTGCGAAAGGTGAGTAGTGTTGCATTGCACAACCTCTTTGTCTTCAGGGAGTGCTAGCTTTTACATTCTCTGTAAAGAAACTCACTACCTGAGAGGATGCATAGGAGAACAAGGGTTTTATCCACACATCCAATGACATGTGTGAATTGTGCAGTATCACACAATTGGAACGTAGTAGCTTGGAGCTCGGCATGTAAATTTTATATTTACATCACGGCATTAATTAAGTTCCTGAAAACCCTGTACAGGGCAATCCATGCTCCCACCAACTGTTTTCAAATAACTACCAGCGTCAACAAATGTGGGTATTGGCTCACTGTGTTTGATGTACTGTCTAGAACAGGCTGCAGCTCATGAATCAGGCTGAAACTAACCTGCTTACTAAATCTACATCTAAAGTAAACCTCCCTCTCAGTTTGCTTTAAATCCTCCCTTTTCTACTCCTCCTCCTCTGCTGTGCTCCTAGGATGTGTATCCTGCTCACCACAGCGTGGAGTGCTCACTGTGTGAACGTTTCCTTAGCACTTTAGGTGAGCTTTTAGAGTTTGCACCTGGGTCCGCCTCCTTCTTCTGATAATAAATTGCACATCCAATTTGCTGCCATTGCAACTATTCTCAATTTGAAAATGTTTAGTATTGGTCATTTTTGAATCAGTGACTGCAAATAACAATCTAACCCCCACATGCATCATTGTGTCATTTTGCGAATTCTTATTTGAGAAAAATAAGGAATCGCAAATAAGAATTCGCAAAATGGGATGCATCAATTAATTCGCATTTTTTTAGCGATTCGGTAAAAATCGCAATTTTTACCGAATCGCAAGGAAAATGCGATTCCTTATGTGCGAAATCGCATTGTGCGACTTCGCAAATAAGGAAAAGACGCACATGATGAATACTCAAGTGATTGCAGTGTGGCTGCCTCTGAAACTAATGACAGACACCTGTGGGCTACTTCGAACTTGAATTTGGCAGTTTGGGGAGTGTGTGGAAGCTGCTGGACAGGTTACTGATTTCTCTTGAGATTATGGAGGCAAGCAATGTGGTTTTGGAGCCCCAGCAGCAGCAGCAGCAGCAGCAGCAACAGCAGCAGCAGCCCAGGAAAAGGAAAGTCAAATTTAGTGACAAAGAACTTGAGGTTCTAATTGAAGAAGTCACAGCTAAGCATGACCAACTTTTTGGAAAAAGTTCACTGAAAATACCTGAGGCAACGAAAAGAAAAATTTGGCTAACAATACAGGCAAAGGTCAATGCTGTAGGTGTCGCCCACAGAGACATCAGTAATCTCCAGAAGAGATGGTACGATTTGCGCAGCAGAGCAAAGGAGAAGATTGCGACACGCATCAAATCTGGAAGGAAAACTGGTGGGGGTACACCAAAAGACATACCAACTACCCCTTGGGATGAACTAGTAGAGGGGACTTTACCTACTGAAGCAGTTGTTGGAGTGTATGACATTGACACCTCAGAGCAGCCTGGAACAAGTCAAGGTAAATTTTTTTAAAAAACAGGATAATGTCATTGAGTGCATGACTTGTGAATAGATCTGTAAAGTTACAAATGTCAAAAGTACATGTTTTGCCAAAGTGCATAATAAATATTGTAAATTTAAGATGAAAGAATGGCATCATGGGACATGTAGTTTTCCTCACAAATATTCTTTTATTGCTGTCCAGACAACAGGATCACTGTTAGCAATAGGTACATTCACTTCCACGATAATTTGTCATCCATGCCTCAATATAGCAGTGTCATATGTTAATCTGTGAAAGAAAAACAGGCATTGGGAATATTTTTCTAACAGGTTACTCCCACTGTCTCATTTTTAGATGCTGATTTGGATGCAGAATTTATTCAATTTGCAGAGTCTTTCACACAAGACTTATTAAATGAGGCAGAAAATAACTTTGACCCACCACCTTCACCCACTGTGGAACCACAAAATCAAAGACGCAGACTGCGTCGACTGGTAGACACTGAATCTGAGGCAGAGGAAAATGTGGACACTGCAGTTCAAAATACAACACTGAATGCAGAGCCTGCACAAAGGGTCCCAGGCAGGCGTCAAAGACTGCGACAATTCTTCCGGCGTCGCAGAGCTCCTTCACAAACTCATGAATCAATGGATGACTTTGTAAATGGCAGTGTCCTTGAGAGGAAGTTATTAAAAGTACAGCGCCTGCAAGGCAAGGACATAAGGGTTATCAAGGGGAAAATCACCAATATAGCCAAAGACATGCACAATATTAGTTCTGCACTTGTCAACATGGTCAATGTCTCTTCAGACAAAATGGAACGAATGACCTCTGCAATAGAGACACTAAGTCAAGCAATGCATGGTGACCAGGGTGCAGTTTTGCAAAGAGCAGTTGTGAGTACGCAGTCAAGCACAAGAGCCATGCACAGAATGTGCAGTAATACTTCTAAATTGATTGAAACAACAATTGGCTTCCAAAAGGAAATGATGAAATGTTATGGTGAGCTGGCATGTGGCATGAAATCAATGCAAGGCCCCATTTCAGACCACCATCAAGGCCCAAGTACAATCTATCAACCAGTGTCTGCATTCCCTGCATCTTCTTCAGACAATGGAAATGTAAATATCAAACCACCTTCAGAAAGAAGAAGTGTCAGAAATGTAGCCAAAGACACCTGCAAAAAAAAAAATTCAAACCCTGTGAAGGTTAAGGCATTGGGGTTAAGAGCAAGGAAAAAGTGATTCATATATGAATATTTTGTGAACCTTTATTTTAACAGTTAATGGTTGACAATATTAATACATTTGAAGATTTTATTCAAATGAAATTTTTGTTTCAAAATACCACATACGTTGGAATGGAAGCACACATTCACTTTCATTTGAAAAACAATAAATACCTAAGTTACAGCACATGCATGTTTGTCCTGTCTCATACCTTTATTTAAAAGTAATGCTGAGTTATCTCTGCTCTTCTTCTCCTTCCCTCTGCAGCATCAGGACCATTGATTCTAGGTTGGGGTTGGTTTGGTTGATTGTGGTTATTTGGGATGTTGTCTTCAAATTCCAATCCAAGCCCTCTTTTCATGGCAACATTGTGCAGCATGGCACAAGTGGCAACAATTTTACAGCAAACATCAGGCCGATACTGCAATGCACCTCCAGTTTTATGAAGTATTCTGAATCTGGATTTCATTATTCCAAATGTCCTCTCTATCACATTTCTGGTAGACATATGAGCTTGGTTATAATTTTGCTCTTTGCGGGTTGTTGGATTCAGATAAGGAGTCAAGATAAATGTTCTCACACCATAAGCACTGTCACCTATGGAAACATTATCAACATTTCAGTGGTTTGAAAACCTGTCAAAACATTTCGCTGTACAGTTTTACAAAAAAAAAATGATCACTTACCCAGTAAATACCCATCTCCAAAATGTCCAGCTTCCAACTTTGTAAATATGGCACTCTGTTTAAATATGTAGGAGTCATGAGCACTTCCAGGGAAACTAGCAACTAGGTCTGTGATTATGGTTTTTGAATTACAAATGGCTTGAATGTTCAATGAATGATACAATTTTCTATTCCTAAAAATGTACTCATTGTGAGAAGGTGGGCATATGGGAATATGAGTACCATCTATGCAGCCTATTACATGAGGAAAATGAGCCATATTATAGAAGTCCAACTTTGTCTGTAAAAGTTCCTGCTGAGTACTTGGAAAAACTATGTAATGCCTGATCCTCAACAACATAGCATTTAAAAAATTTCTGAAAAACCTTGAAAGGGAACTCTGTGACACCCCCCCAGCAATGGCAATCACACCTTGAAATGAACCAGAAGCCAGAAGATGTAGGCAACAAAGTACTTGGACATGAGTAGGAATGGCTTGTGTTCTTAGGGTGGGCCTCTGTAGTATAGGATCCAAATCATCAATTAATTCCAGTATGGAATCAACATTTAACCTGTACTTGTCATAAATTTCTGCCTCAGTCTGACCAAATAAATTAATGCGCACCCTAAATATCCTTTCACTCACTACCCTGCGCCTCAATGCAGCTCTCAATCTCCGCCTGCGTGCCAAGACTATGACTGCAGCCATGGTGAAAGGAAATGTAATGGTCAGAGTGTGCCTTATATACTAAGAGGGATGGAAATCACATGAGACTTTGGTTAGGAAAAAAATAACACCAAGTCTGAGCTCTTCTTATTTTAGGTAATGCTATTTGCGATTTTTTACAGAATCGCAAATAGCATTTTTTCATGCATACCATTTTTCCATGCAAAAATGCGATTCCTTATCTTTGCGAAGGATATGCGAATTCGCAAACGATATGCGAATTCTTAAAATGCGATTTCTCGCAATTTTGATGATGCATCCCACAATTGAATTTTGCATTCGCAAACGGTCAAAATTACCGATTCGCACCGTTTGCGAATACAAAACACAATGATGCATGTGGGGGTTAGAACCGTTAATTACATTCGCAAAAAAGGAAGTGTTTAAATGTTAACTTGGAAACTTGGTCATTTGGACAGTCACACTTACCCCATCAACAATATTATGTCTACAGGAAAATGGAAACTCAAAAACATCATTAGAAATTGTTTGCTGTGATCCAACTGAAAGTTTCCAGCAGCTTAAAACACTTTGAGTTTAGAACAACAATGTAAGACTCCCCTTTGGATTCTGAACCCCAGTCCCAATGGAGCATAGAAATGAGCCTACAAAATGCTACCACCCAGGCCAGTCAATTTATTAACCACAGCACGACGGGGAGAGGAGCCAAAACATCAGTACCCTTATTTATGAGGCCTTGCGTCAGTTTTGCGCCGCCGGTGCGTCACTTTTTGTGACGCACCAGCGGCGTACAAAATGCGCCTTGTTGCACCATATTTAAAAAGTGACGCATCTAGGTAGATGCGTCACTTTTTAAACCCCTGCGCCACATTATACCTGAGTCAGGTATAATGTATGCAGAGGGGGGCGTTCCCCCACAAAAAGCCTCGTAATAGTGACGCAGTGAAATCTATGAGATTTCACTGAGTCACTTTTAGGACGCTGTTGCGTCAAAATCTTGCACCTGCCTCACAGCAGGCGTAAGACTGACGCAGGCCCTTTCACATGGGGCTTTCCCCATGTGAAAGGACGCATTGCTGGAGTTGCGTCACTTTTGTGACACACTCCAGCAATGCGTCACTTTTGCGCTTACAGATGCGTCAGAAATACCAACGTATCTGTAAGTCCTTGCGACCTGATGCGTCATACATTAAATATGACGCGTCATTGGTGTCGCAAGAAGTGCGCAGTGAAAAGTGACGCATCGCTGTTTTCACGCAGCACTGCGTCACTTTTCATAAATGAGGCCCCAGATATGTATAAATCTCAGGCTTCATGCGATTGTCTGAAAGAGGAAATGAAAATGGGCAAGAAGATACAAATAGGGATTGCAACTGTCTAGTATTGTGTCAGAGATTAGCGAGGTAAAAGACAAAGTTAAACCAAAGTAGGCAAACTAATATCATAAACTCTAGATTTATCATAAGTGACAATGTATCCTGCTTACAAATCATGTATGTCAACGACATACTAGTTCCCTAGTACCTAGGCCCTTATGAAAAACATACCGCAAACTTTTCAGTAAATCAGCAGGTTCCCAGAAAATTCTAACTAAAAAGCTCTCCAAAATGCTAAAGAAAGTTCCATACGAGAACTCCATGCAAAACAAATTTCGCAAATTTCCTATTGTAAAGTGCTCTATGTCACATTTTCACAAAAACAGGAATCCCGCAAACTACAGGTATGAAATTGTATACCTCAGTACTCCTAAACAAAGTCTTAATCCCCCATGAAAGACAAGGTAGCAGATAGAATAACTGGCACCATTCCGAGGGAAGACACTCCTTAAATAGGCGGTCATCAATTCAAGCAGGGGCTGACACTCGTGTAGCATGTAACTGCTTCTGGTGCTATGGCTGCACAGCCCTGGATGCAGTGCGTGTCACTGCCAGTTCAACACAGGGAGTGACAGCCCAGGTTATGCACACCATCACTTTATGTCTGCTTACTCATTCCACCCATTTTCTGCCTGCACCTCCATAGAACTTTATAACCCAGTGAGTACCGTAAATTAGTCCTTAGACCTAGTGAGCCATTCTGCAGGAACAGCATACAAATACACATACTTGTTTGCAGAAAAAGTATATAAGTGCATAAATATTTTGTGGCAGTTTTAGATGTTAAAACATAAATCTCTTAAAAAATGGTCTGCTCTTTCATAAAGAAGTCATGCAGCGCAGAAAGTCACCTTACTGCGCTGCACTGCGTGATTGCGAAAGGGCAGGAATGAATCATATTTTAGACCATGCTCTGGCACCCTTTGGCAGCCCAGCGCCAACGAAGGCACCTTGACACCATGGTGCAAGGGTGGCTGTGTGGCATTCAGGATTGTTTTTGTGCAGGAAGGGCACCGTTCTGCACAGAAAACAATCCTCGGAGGCATGTTTCTCTGTCTATGTGTGCTGCAGAACGCAGCACACATAAAAAGAAGACGAAATGAGGAGAAATAGAGATATTTCTCCTCGTTAGGCCTCACATGGTAAGGGATACATTTTTGGCACATTCCCAGGGTTACCAGTTTTGATCAATCTGGGAATGCATCAAAAACTATGGGAGTTGCATGGGAACACCCACACAATGGCCATAGAACAGCTTCCCAGGGCAGAGTGATGCAACACAGAGATTTGTGCTGCTCTGAGCTACTACAGATTTATGACTCAACTCAGGGCCAAGCAAAGGGGCTTTGCGTAGCTTCATAAATCTTTCTTAAGGTTTGTGTTGCACATGTACCATGCTGCAAAGTGCAAATGTGACGTAAACCACTCATAAATAGGCCCTTAAATTCTTGCTGGCTTGCCTCCTGTTCTAAGTCTCAGGGATATCAAAGACTTCAACTACCTACATCTGCATATGGACTCTACAAGCTGTGAGTCTGCCCTGCCAAGTCGTTCCACCCTAATCCTGGACCATTGGAAGTGAGGCCTTATGTGCTTCTTCATCCAGAACCCATGCATGTTCATCAGAACCGGTGCATCTTTGTCCTTGCATAAATCAGAACCAGCATATCCTCATTTGTGGAGAGGACCTGGCACATAGCCTTTTGAACCAGCGCATCACCTATGGCATCAATACATTGCCTACTGTGGGAGTAGCAGGCGCACATTGCATTCAGAACCGGTGCCTCACACTCTGAACCAAGGCATCGCCACTGTTACATAGAGAACATCGACTCATGTTGTCCACTACATGGCTCGACACCGAAGCATTGCTTTGGTTGCACCTTGCATCTTCGTTGACGACGCATCCCAAACCAAGGTACTGTGGTTCAGCCAGCCCAAGCGGCTCCCTATAAACAGCACATGCTCCATCGTGGTCGGCCTGATCCTTTGACTTTGCCCCGCTATAGTGAAACCAGATAACAAATTTAAGTGCTTATTGATTCTAAAGCCTATTTTACAATAATTCTTTGAAAATTCATAACTCGACTTCTACTTGTTGGGTTTTTGTTGTTATCTTATTTTATTTATAAAATTAAGCTTTATTTTCTTTACCAGCTGTGGAGTCTTTTTGGGGTGTTTTCACTGTGTTACTGTTTGAAGTGCTGCACAAATAATTTACAGTTTGCCTCTTAAATTAAGCCTGCTTGTTCTGTGCCAAGCTACCAGAACCTGAGTACCGGTTAACTTGTGGTGTATATCTGACTTAGCCTGACTAGGATTGTAGTTCCTGCTTGGACAGAGTGCATACCTCTACCAACCAGAAACCCAGTTTCTAAAAATGGCAATGCCATTTCTGGAAAGACACACAACTGTATTATTTTTTTTCTTTTAAATAAAAGGTTATAGAGTATCCAATGTGGAAAAAGAGAAGAGACATATATTTCCCACAACCAATACAAATTAACCCTGGGAGCAGTTCACGAAGTAGTGCTACGTGTAGCTACGCGAAGTGCACTTCGCGAGTTACCCGTAGCACTACGCGAACTGCGTAGTACCCTGTTCGCACTGTGAAAGATGCCGTTTTCAATTATTGCACAGTGTGGACAAGCATCCGGCACTGTGCAATCATTGAAAACGGCATCTTCCGCGGTGTGAGCTGTAGTTATCTGCCGCTCGAGTAGATTTTTACTCGAGCGGCAGCTTTCTCAATGCGGACTGGTAGTTTCTCATCGCGAGCGGTCGCGAGCATACGCAACCACTCGCAATGAGAAACCTGACCTCCCCACGCTGAGAATCTCGCCAGGAGATTTATTTTCCACGCTTGCGATCGGCAACTTGATGTTGCTGATCGCGAACGAGGAAAAAGTCTTTGCCGGGATGTCATTTTGCTTGCTCGCGGTGCCCACTTGACGTTGAGGACCGCGAGCAAGCAACAAATGACCGCTGCACTACGCTACGCGTGTTTGCACTGTGCTACATGCAGTTCACGCAGTGCAAAGTAGCGCAAACTACCCGAGTGTAGCATAGTGCTTTGCCCAGGGTTAATACAAATAGAAAATGCTAACTGAGGTAATGTACAATTCTGGATGTCTAATTATGAAGATTCATGTAAGTGCATGAGTGGGTTGAATGGATTTCCATAAGAGCTCGAGATGATTTTTGAAAATTCCAAAAAGAAATCTACTAAGATCATAGTTCACCTACAATTGTTTTCAGACTTTTTAAAAAGCCTTAAGTTCTGTTTTGAAGAAATGGAATTTAGTGCTTTAATTTAGATAATAACAACAAAGTATGCAGCAGGCTAGAATCTATGGCACTGCCAATACCAAGTATGACTGAAACACTCGAATTTAACTAAACATCAAATATAAGCGATTGGAAACTTATTTAAATAGTTTGTTTCCCTCTTTTGCCCCAAATAAGACCTCTGCATTATGCCAAGACCTGGTAAACAAGCATTACACTTATGTTCTGCATATTTGGTGTTATTTTTCATCCTAGTGAAGACTTCGCTCCAGTGCTTAGGAACTGATTAATTTGCATATAGGAAATGCCTATATTGACTTCCAAGCAAGATCCCATAATATTAGAGAATTTGGGAAGTATTTACTTATGCCTATTACCTTGAACTTTTACCACTAAATATGACTGTCAGATCCCTGCTTTTTCAAAAACTGGTCAACCTCACATCTAGGCCTTCTCTGCTATAAAGAGCGTACCACAATAGTGACAGAATATGGTCCTTCAATGTATTTGAAGTTAAGTAGTTAGAACATGTTAGAAGTAGATAAGGTTGACGTGAGCTCCACAGACACAAGGTCATCCTCAGCTTGTTGGATTTTCACCTGCAGTTGGTTTAGGAGATAAAAATGTCTGTATGACCTCTTCCCACTTCTTAGGAACTATATAGCACCCTTCCTAACTTTGGTATCAGGCATAAAGGCCTGTACCTCACAATTATTAATGATCTATCACCACCCAAATGTCATGTCAACGACATGGGGTCAGTATTTAATCTTTGTTAGAAGGAGAGCCACTTTTGATGTTCCCCTTTCATAGCAAAGTTGAGTATTGTGTTGGTGAGTTACACACCTGAAAAATCATTTAGAGCGCCTGTTAGTGGATTGAAGATTCATGCCTACTGTGCAGAAAACAAACCTTCTGTGTCAGCAACTATGAAATCACATGCAGGTATTCTCAAGTGTGTAGAAAATCATGCAATAGAGAGTGTGATATATCTCATGTATGAAGGCCGAATGCAAGATGGTTTGTTTTGCCTAATTGGCAAGACGGTGTGTGAATTACCTAATGGCCATCTAATATATATTTTAAGTCACGTTTGACAGTACTTGATATGTCTCAAAGTGTGATTCAAGTGTATTAAGATAGTGTGTTATTTATCTCATGGCAGAACAATGTGTTATTTTGTTTGAGGCAGATGGTGTGTGCTGTACCTCAGGACTGGCAAGTGTGTGATATTTCTAACCACAGGATAATGTGGGGTCGACATCAGATCAGGTCATGAGTGACAAGATAGTGTGAGTTTCACCTCGGTTCAGGGACGTTCGGGAAAGTGTATGATTTTGGTTAAGGCAGACTGGTGTGTGCTGTACCTCGGGTCAGAAGTCGTTCTTCATAATGGCATATCAGGGTCTGGTTTATCTCATATAAGCACAGCATATGATTATCTTAGTGGTGAGAAGTGTGATTTCACTAAAGGCAGAAAAATATGTTGTTTTGCCAAGTAAGAGTACAGTGCCTCAGAGCTAGTCACTGTGGCCCAGACTTACTATGATTTTGTGTTGGAGTTGCATCACGTATTTGGCACAGCCCGGCGCAAAATCATTGTTGGGCTTCACATAGGCATGCACATCCAGATTTCTGTGGCTTTGTAACGCAATACCTCGCATAACGCTGCCTTATGTTACCTCCAAGGGTGGTGCATGGGCTTTGCCTAGCATCCACCAATGTATTTAGTCCAAAATCCATGTTCAAAAAGACTTGTAATCTAAATGTTTGCATCAAAATGGCACACCTTTCTGAGGTTGGCGTAACAAGGAGAAATATCTTTATTTCTGCTCATTAGGTCCTCGTTCTGCAGCACACATATAAAGAAGAATTAGCACCAAGGGATCATTTTTGTTAAGAATAGGCACTATACTGACCACAACGTGGGCATCCTTGTGCCATGACACAAGGGTGCCAGCATTGGCGCTAGGCAGCCACACATGCACCAATGCTAGGAGAGAGCAGAACTGCGCCATATCTTTGAAAATATGGTGCTGGTGTGCTCCCGTCTTCCACGCGACACAGCTCAGCAACTTCACTTGGTGTGCTGCACTGTGTGGAGTGTTAGTACATAGGCCCCCGTGTGCTTAACACTAAGGCCCAACTGAAGGCCTCTCCAAGACAGGGTACTGTTGACAGCAGGATTTCAATGTTTTTGTGAACCAGCGATTCTTTGAATGCAACATACACGCCTCAAATTGAATTTCTCAAGCCACATAGTGTCAAATAATTCGGTAGCTATACGTGAAAAGGTTGCCCTTTTGGGTAATGTACACCTTGCTTCAGATAAGAAGAGAAACAAAACAGAAGGAGGGCAGGATTCTATTGTGAACTCGGCACGCGGAAACTCTCTCCAGGATATTTAATGTTCTGTCTTATGCAAATAAACGTATTCCGTGAATCATGGTAATGAAAAAGCTCATATTACAGAAGACATCTGTCATCCGGAAGCCAGTTCTGAGGCTGTTAGATCAGGGCAATGAATAAACGGCCTACCTAAAGATATGAAACGTTTCAAGTACTGTTCAATTATCGGTCCAATGTTCTTCCGGGACACACATGGCAATGAGGGAACGATTGGCGTTCATTAGTTTACAGGGCGCGTGCTGCCGGCGTGATGGCTTCCCGCCGCCTCTCACCTCCCCATGCATCAAGATGGCGGTGCAGCATGGCAGACAGCTCTAGGTGTTCATAAATTGTAGCCATCATTGGGGAGGGCAGTAAATAGCCGGGCGTGCAATTTTTTTCGTTCACGATGAAAGGAAAGTCGATCCTTGGCATCAGAACCAAAGCAAGCGGCAGGCTGTGTTTAGCTGAAGACAGCACTTTAAATTACCCAGTGTAGCAACAATGCGTCAAGCAGTCGCTTTTAAAATTCGTGATTTCTCCCGGAAGTAAGCGAGTGGATTGAAATAGAACTCGCCTGTACACATTCCAAACGCCTTTAGAAACTAGCAAAGTCTTAAAATCACACATATAAAGGCAGTCAAATGAGACCGACAATCCTCAGGCTTTATTACATTTATAATGTTGGGAGATAAGACAAGCAGGGCCATCTAGTCCCCCCTATGACAGGACTTGTTTTATAACGATGACGTTTTGTAAGTCTTCTATTGTGTCTGTGGTCTCTTACTTAATTACATTGTGCCATTTTATGTTTCTATGCATTGTGTTATGGTATTCTAAGCTACGTTTGGTTATTTAATGTTATTTATGCCTTTCTATGAGACAAACTTTACATATAATAAAGCATTAAAGATGATGAAACAAGTTTACAGATTATTTACTAAAAGTTCCATTTTATAATGCAACACAGTGTAAATGAGAGCATTTCCTTACACATTGAATGCTCAACCTGCGGTACAGTTTCACATAACAGAACAAAATTACTGCAAGTGAATGTTTTTGTTTTTTTAAGATCGATTATTTGGCAGCACCATATGGCATTGTCGTAATATGTGCATCTATGCCAACTTCCCTCTTAATTCTTGCACACATTTGTACTCGATGGGGGAATTCTAAGGGATTAGTTAAGGATTTAAGGCATCACAGGCTGACCACTATATTTCAGAGGCCAAATCAAGAGTGGGCTAGAAGGTTGAAGGCCTTTTTCCTTGAAGTGTGTCCTAACTCTATGGCAGAAGTTACGTTGATGGGAAAAAAATTGGCAGGCCTGCCATACCTCAGCAAACACAAGGAGATGATGGACGGAGCACTGAAACGTTTCAGACACTCAGCTCCAGATCCGGGTTTATTCCATCATCATTCTTTACCTTACTTTGCCACTCCAGTTCAGACCCAGTCATAAGCAAATCAGTTTTGACCCTGTGCCTCATGGGAACAGTCCAGCCCAAACTGCCAAGCCAGGTCTTCCTTGGACCATAAACAAGCAGCATGCTGGATCTATTGTCACTTTTATGTTTTTCCCAAAGACAGATTCTCAAAGTGGGGGTCTGTCTTCGGAACACAAAACAAAGCAAATAGGACTGGGAGCTTTACCCTAGCACATGAGGGATGTGTGCACCTTTATGTCCAAGGTCTCAAGGTTTGAGTAGATCATCCCATGGCATTGGGGAGGCCATTGTAGATAGGGTGGCCCCTTTCCCACTATTGTCACCTGCATCAGTGTATGCTACAGGCTCACCCAATGAAGAAACAGTGGTGGCTCTCTCAACAAACCAACCACATTGTCCTGACCTCTAATCTAGAATAGAAGCCATGAAGACGGCCGGTGGGCCAACTTCTGGCAGTTTTCCGGATTCCACACTTTTTTAAACCGCGTACAGTCTTGTAGGCCGGATTGCTAGGAAGCTGCTAATTTCAACTGATTTATGCAATAAAATATCAAAAGACATGGTTCATGTTGGGTGATATTTAGCCACTTATAACCATGAATGATTCTCTGCATCATTTTGATATGCCCTCACACCCACACAAGTAAGTTTTCCCTCTCATTCTCGCTCTTCAGACTCCAGGATTGCTTTCTCTCTCATTGCCCATGGACATTTTCACTTCACCAATCTTGGAGAAAATACTGACTTCAATATTGCAACATGAATTCACAAGCACTTCTTTTAAAAAGAATGTGAATCGGATTCTAACAGATGAGGGAGGAATTACCATCCTTTTCAACAAATCCAAATTAGATCCTAAGTAACTCTCAAAAAGTTCTTCAATTGGTCTGATTTGTGTTCATTCCAACCTGAGTAGTTTACAATATCTGTTCAAAAAATGAGCTTTCTCTCTATAGAAAAACTCTTATGTCCATTCGATCAAAAGAAGTGGTTTGGGTAAGTGCCTGTACAAATGGCACTACAACTCTGAGTTCTATATAGCCGCTAGTTATTAAAGATAACTGCCGCCATCCTGATAAGCATGATACCTGTACTTTCGGATACCAGTTGTTACCACTAACAAAAGGATAAACAAGTATTTGCAAAGCTAGTGTGTTTAGCGGAAGAGTACCCAATGTTAAAGGATATTATGTTTGTGTCATATGGAAGGGAGTAGCCATCTGTAAATAAACTGGAATAAAAGAGAATGCATTCCAGGTACGAACTTTGGTGTAACCATTGTATCATATGTTTAGGTAAACAAGTACTTCCATTTGAGGTTTTATTTTATTTTCCATAAAAAATATATATAACGTTCATCTTGATTTCACCAAACCAAATAGTAGACAAATCTAAGCTCATGTGACAAATAAGGTACACATAACACTGTCATCTTTTGTTAAACAAAAAGACAGCCAACATTGAAATGTTGTCCTATTATCAGCACAAATTAGTCCTATGGGCCTCATGCCTCATAATTAAGGGGTGTATTTCTATGTTCAGTTAATACCTTAAGATATTGTACTTTCAGGGACAGTGTTGCTGGATCATTCCAAGTGTTGAACCGGAGATATTTTGGCAAAACCACATGTTTTCCCAGAGGTGGAGAATTACGAATCCTCTGATTTTGCCAAACAAAAAATTCCCCCATGTTTATCCAACTAATATTTTTTAGGGAAGAACACAGTGTGCAATAAAGTTTGTTCACCTGTGTTATTTGTTTTACAGGAAAAGTAGCTGCCTGGCTATTGAAACTGTACTAAATTAAACAAAAATATTTGTGCAGTTCTTAATACTATGTCAATTCACCTCTTCTCAGTTGGTATGAAAGGAGCTGAATTCATTTGAAGACTAGCGTTGTTTTATTTTTCTTTTTCATTTCTGTAATTTTTTATTGTATATAAAAAAATATATATTTACATGGAGCATACATGAGTGGCGGAAAGAAAGAGGAAAAAAGAAAAAGAAAAATATAATTCTAGGTATTTTATTCTAGCATGATCCTAGCACCATGGAGACTCATGGCGATTTTTAAAAAAATGTTGGCAAGAGCTTCTTAAACATTTATAAGCATTATTCTGCAAAACATGGTGTGCTTGGTTCAGTTAACAATGGAATACAGAAAACTAGGCCTCTACTAAACAGTACATTAAACACTTGACCGTTATATCTTCAGTTACAGTGTGAACGTGCACAGGGGAAAAGTACTGCAGAAGTCTTTGTCCAAATTTCGAACCTATGATATAACATTTGAAGATGTAAAACAGACACTTGGGTTTCTTGGTGGTAATTAACTTAAGTTTATAGTCACCGAATTCAGGTGGAATTTGTATGAATCGACCTCTGGAAGATGAAAGGCTGATTGAAATGACTAGGGATAGAATCTGTGACACTGGGCCAAACACAGACCACTTCAGTGGATGAACTCGTCCACTGAGCCAGCAGACCCCACGCATTCAGGGTAGAGTGGTAGAAACCAGCCTCTTAACAACATCTCAGTCCCTTGCTTACGTTTGTCAGTTGTGCTGCCTCAATTGATCTAAATTGCACTCAAACAATTTCGAATGCTATGCAGTGGCTATCTGTTTCCTGTACCGCCTCTGCATAATGACCGCGACTGACTGCCTGAATTCGGCCTACTGGGCATGAATTGTATTCTGTGATCAATACAGCATAGATGCAATTAGCGTTGTGAAGCATCCAGCGGGGGTGAAATGGACAAGTACCGTTTCTGTGGTAATACCAGCAGCTAAGCTGCTGCATTTGACATTGAAGAGAGACAACTGACTTTCCGAATTATGTGGCCGAGCTGGGGGTGTGACAAACAATGCTCGACGCCCATAGCTGCATCTCAAGGGAACATGAATAACTGAAGCTCCTGTTGACATTGTCGATTTAAATAATACAGGAACAAGCACCCCATTCCGATCTGTAGCTGCAGTGGAAAGAGAATCTCTGGTACTGAGTTCACTTGAGGTGTGAAATAAGCACTTTAACAACAAGTCAATGAGAGTTCTACGAAGGATATTTTTTTGTTTCTCTTTTTTTCCCCAGTAATTACTTTTCACACACCTGCTTCCGCATGCTTTGTAGGCTGACATTAGATGACTGTAAGTGTGCTGTGGATAACAATGCCATTATTTCTCACCTTTTTGATTTTATGTATCTACCACAATGCTACATAAAAAAATATAAATAGAGTCTCTTTTCTTTGTGCTAGCATTTCTATCTGCTTCGTGACAATCACTAGCAATCACTAAACGTTATCGTTATATTGTTCATATCAGAACTGGGATTTCTGATTGGCTAAGGCTTGTGCCAAAGCCAGGCAGAAACCACCACTCTAGTCAGGGCAAGGGAGTTACACGCCAAAGATAACCCCTGCTCACCCCCTTGGTAGCTTGGCACGAGCAGACAGGCTTATTCCGGAGGCAATGTGTAAAGCATTTGCGCACGCACACAGTAACAACATCCCAGGCACACTACGAAAACGAACTTAACACAAGGTTATATAAAAATAACTTTTGTATTGTCAACACACTTCAGATAGTAATTACACAATATACATTGTGCCCACTGGCACGGGCAATATTCACAAGGGATTAATTACACAGGACAGGGCCACGTGGGTCACAGTCAGGATCAACACTTAGCAGAAATAGCACTTCTAGAACATAGAGTAATTGTAGCACAAAATAACAGTTGTAGAACACAACCAGTAACCACTGGTAAAAGGTAGGTAACCACTACGCAATACTAATAACCATAGGCATAGATCACGCAGGGACACATGAACTCACTAGTATAAACTATACTAGGCAAAACATCCTCCTAAGCATGAAAACACATGTAGAGGTATCCCAGGCATGAAGGCATTGCACATTACGCATAAATCACATTAGGCCTAACCAGTATAAATACAGTAGGCAATATCCTCACTAGTCTAAACACATTAGACTTTACCTCCTAAGTATAACTCACATTTAGAGGCGTAAATCACAGAGTGAGATATCATCTCACTAGCATAACCACAAGAAAGGCAAAATAACCTAAGAATATATATGAACTTAGAACACAGCCAGTAATCACTGGCAGACACTATACTCAGCGTCAACCTGTAACATAAATCATAACAGGTTCAGAATCACATTAAGCGAGAACTCTATTCTGCGCCAGCCTTATAAGCTAAAATAGGATAAACCACAATCTCCTAAACAGACTTGTACTAGGAAATAAAATTAATAACATAACCTGCAGTAAGGAATAAATTAGACCTAGACCACAGTAGAGAAATACAACAGTAGGTAAGACCTAATAAGCATTAAAAGCAAATCTAAAGCATAAATCAAGGTGCATACATCATTCTACAAACATTACATTTCCTAGCATCTATATAAAAATGACAATAGGGCCTTGCGCCCTATAAACCTAAGAGTCCCATGGGCCCAACCGGCCATCTATAAGGGACTCAAATGCCCTCTGTCCACAAAGTCAGGGCGCGCTGCCAAGGCAGCGACAGTCACTGGGGCGCACTTGGCGCAAATCTAAACGTGGCAGCTGCCCACTACTTACTGGGCAGCTGGAAGACTGAATGAAAGCCTAAACGTTGCATCTGGCACTAAGTGCTGCGCAGCTGTGCAGGCCAAGGTAGGGATGAAGGAGTGTGTCTCACTCCTAGATGCAAAGTACATGTCACCCTAAAAGAAAGGTCCTAAACGGTGCAGCTGCCCACTACTTGCTGGGCAGCTGGGAACTCAAAACTGCAACATGGGCCCTCAGTAGCCCTGTAAATTACTTGCGCCAAACGTTGGAGACACAGGGGGATCAGTAAATAACTAATTTACCCAAGGGAGCCACAGAGGCTCTGGGGGCAATGGTGCAAAAATGCGGGCACAGGGTAACCAATGCTGTGGCCCCTCTTAACTACTATGGCCCTTAAAGTATGGACATCACACAGTGCTTTAAAAGGTATGTCCCCTGGTGGAGCCATACGAGGGCTCTAAAATGCTTTAGGCAATGTTTGGGCGGCCCACTGCCATCCGGGGCCGCCCTATACTGGGAAATGGCACCGGCAATGTCTCCCGGGGTCGGAGTGGCCCTCTGCTGTCGGGGCCACTCTGGGGAAATCGACAATAGAGGTAGGCACCGGTCGCGTGCCTCGCTATGGGCTCCCCCTCCCCACCGGCAACACTCACCGGACTGACTCCTCGCTGGGCAGGCTTCGGCGGGCAGCGCAGCACCTGTGGGGCTCTCCCTTTACCTCGGGAGCCACGCCGGTCTACCACGGCGCTTCCCTTCTTGGCTGCTGGCGGCAATTCTCCTCACGGCGCGGGGCTTCCCTTAACCACACGGGAGCCCCGTGTTGGATGCTTCACTCTGGCACCCTTCCGGCCGGATCTCAGGCCCCGCCTATGTCCCGACGAGAGGTGCCTGACTTCCGGTGCGGCCGTAGGGGCCGCAGCTGTGATTTTCCTTTTCGTCAGTAAGAGGGGTAGGCTCCCTCGTAAATCAGAATTAAATTAGGAGCGGGCTGGGCACCCGTAATTTAAAAAATAAGCGGGGTGGCACTCGTACAATTTAAATTAAAGCCCCACAAAGCGGAGTAGGCTCCCGCGATTAATTATTAAATAAAACTGAAGACGCAGGGTGGGCACCTGCGCACGGAGTAAATATTAGAATAAGCAGGGTGGGCACCCGCTAGGAGCACAAGAAGGGGGGAATCCCCAGTCAGGGGGAATCCCTTTAGGAGGCATTGCAGCACAGCGCTGTGGAGGCCACTAAAAATAAAGTGCTCTCGATGTGCTTGGGCAGGAAAAAGGTCCTTAAAGATAAATAAGGGATCCTGGGGCAAAGCAGGAGTATCCCAAGGAAATCCAAGTCTTCAGGGCGTCCAGGGGCAGGACAGAGCCCAGGGAGGCAAGCCATCCCCTGGGCTCCAGTAGCAGCACGCCCCTGGCAGATTCCAGTCCAAGAACAAGAACATTTACTTGGGGTCACAGCACCTCTTTTATACACACAAATCCTTTGTTGTAGCAGTGTAGGCAAGGGGAGAACCAGATGCAACTGGTTCTTGAGCACTTTGTTTTGCTCAGCCCCTCTCCCTATTGACAAGACAGGCCAGGGACATCAGACGCACCACAGGGGGGGAGCCAGCATTGTGGAGGGAAGGCCCAGCCCTATTCAGGTCCCAGGTGCACTCCTCCCTCCCATCAACATGCAGATCTCTCCATTCACCACGGGGCAGACCCATCCTGACTCCTGGAGCCAGGCACTCCAGCCAGCTCCAGCCAATCACAAGCCAGACAGTCAATTCACATTTACTGCACAGACATGCCAACTTCTAGAAGTGGCACTTCTCTACTAGACACAATAAATCTGCGCACACCATCGCGCAGCATTTATTATCATAAGTTCGTACATACCAAACTCAACCCTGCACTCCCCACATACCAGGAATTACCCCAGGCACACATATCCCCCAGGCATTCCTATGGGAGGGCAGGCCATCTCAGCACACACACTCAGAGTGCTCGCGCACTTTACACTGGGCCACAGTGCTAAAGTGCGCAGAAGCCTAAAATCACACTACAATGCCAAAGGCTAAAGGCAAAAAGTTTAGGGGTGAACCTGTCAAAAAGGGCCAAGTCCAACAGTTCATATTTGTTACTAGATCTTCATAAAAACAACAGCAAATATCTGCAGTGCAATCTGGCAATAATCTCATGTGGTAGAGCTTTGAATGATTCAACATTTAAATCACAATTATTCAATAATTTGCAGCAATTCTTAATCACTGAGAACCACTTGATAAAAATACCACACACTTTGCAAAAGTCCATAACACTTACTGCTTTGTAATAAAGTGCTCCAAGGTGCTCACACAGTGATATATTGAAGAAGTGTTGTGTGTGTTGAAAAGCAACAAGGTAATGAAAGAACAATTCTTTGTTGTCAGTGGTGCCGTCAAATACAGTATTCAAAATGACAGTAGGCAATTAAATCCAAGACTAGATCCAATTGCCATGTAAGTCGACAAGGTTTCTACTCTGGCAAATTACTGGGTCATCATCAGGACTGTGGGAGTTTCATGGAAGCAGTTAACCAGGTGCTGCCAAATATTAAAGGTAACATCTAAGTAGATTATTATTTAAAATTTGTGAAAAGCCAAAGGTGTGTCAGGGTAAGCGCACCACCATGCTACTTACTATTGAGTAACCTACTGATTGTGTCCATCACCAAAAATCCAAACATTTATGCCCAGAGATTGGGAGGACCAGTAGTAAAGTTGGATGTCTGCCATCCAAACATCAGTGTCTGAATTTGACTGTATACATTTGTCCCATGCAATTCATGGTGTTTTCCTTTCTCACATTAAGGCCCTAATTACGATGTCAGCCTGACACCGTATTGGTCATGGGACCGACCAACACCCGGTCGGCGATCCCGATTGCCTTATTAGGATGCAACCAAACACTGTACTGTCGCATTCCTACATTTTACTATGTGAGCATGCATTCAATCCATAAACTGGCCGTAATGCCATAGTAAAATGGGAAGTACGGTTCATCCCTGCACCTTGTGGCAGGCACCTAAAGGTGTCTGCCACAAGGTGCTGGGCTCAAAATGGGGGCATCATATGTGCCCCTTTGGCCTCCAACCGGAGGCTGTGCACAAAAGGGGGCCCTGCTGAGTTTCCATTTCGGACAGACCAGCATGGACACAATGTCGGAAAACGTCAGCGTAATCTCAAGGGCAGAAAGACCTGCCCTTGAGATTACTTGCTGCATAGCGACTGGCGCCCCTCGAAATGACTGCCGGATTCTTTTCAAAATGAGGTGGTCGGACAGGAATCCGACCAACCTATTACGATGCAGCTCGGAAGGCTCTTGGCTTTAGTCAGAGCTTTCTGAGCCGCATCGTAATTGGCCCCGGAGTGTCTTGCCTTGGATTTAATCATGTTAAGGAATTGATCTGGTATAATGTGTGGGTATACAGGAGGTAGGGTAGCACTACTATTTTGAAGTATGCCACATGGCCAACAGTATTAGTAGTAAAGGCATTGCAACACTGAATTTCCAATTGCAGGTTGGTGATATGTGAGGCTAGGTTAATTTGCAAACTACTCATGAGGTCTAAGGAGAAGTGTACCTCCAGAGATCTGAAACTCTGAGAAATTATTTTTAGCTGTTTAGTCCAGTATTTTGTGGTACAAAAGGGGGTGGTGATGGACGGAACATCTGAACCAATCAAACACTCACACCCAGTCAACAGATCTGGGTTTAATCCATCACCGTTCTTTAGCCCATTCTGCCACCCCAGTTCAGACATGGCCATATGCAAATCAGTCTGACCCTGTGCCTCATGGGAACAGTCCAGCCCGAACAGCCAAGCCATGCCTTCCCTGGACCAGAAACAAGCTTCCTAGGACCGGTTTCTGGCATTTCAGCCGTCTTCAGCCAGGCTTGCTTGAATCCAGTGGCAAAGTGAGCAAGGGACTCACGTCTGAGCATACCCTGCCAATTTATGGCGAACAAAGCGGTACAAAAGGGGGTGGTGATGGACGGAGCATATGAACCAATCAAACACTCACACCCAGTCAACAGATATGGGTTTAATCCATCACCATTCTTCAGCCCACTCTGCCACCCCAGTTCCGACATGGCCATATGCAAATCAGTCTGACCCTGTGCCTCATGGGAACAGTCCAGCCCGAACAGCCAAGCCATGCCTTCCCTGGACCAGAAACAAGCTTCCTAGGACCGGTTTCTGGCATTTCAGCCATCTTCAGCCAGGCTTGCTTGAATCCAGTGGCAAAGTGAGCAAGGGACTCACGTCTGAGCATACCCTGCCAATTTATGGCGAACAAAGCAGTACAAAAGGGGGTGGTGATGGACGGAGCAGCTGCACCAATCAAACACTCACACCCAGTCAACAGATCTGGGTTTAATCCATCACCGTTCTTTAGCCCACTCTGCCACCCCAGTTCAGACATGGCCATATGCAAATCCAATGGCAAAAAAACGATGGATTAAGGCCCAGATCTCTGTACTGGGGTGAATGTATGACATTGTTCTGCATTCTGTCCATCAATTGTTGTTTTTGCATTTTTCTCCCCGAGTGGGATGGGTATCCTCAGACGTGAGTCCCATGCTCTCCACACCACTGGAGTCAAGCTATCCTGGCTGAAGACGGCTGATAGCCAGAAACCGGTCCTAGGATGCTTTTTCCTGTCCAGGAAAGACATGGCTTGGCAGGTCGGGCTGGACTGTTCCCATGAGGCACAGGGTCAGGCTGATTTGCAAATGGCCATGTCTGACCTGGGGTGGTGTGGAGTGCAAAAAAAACGATGAATTTAGGCCCAGATCTCTGTACTGGGGTGAATGTATGACATTGTTTTGCATTCTGTCCATCAATTGTTGTTTTTGCATTTGTCACCCCGAGTGGGATGGGTATGCTCAGACGTGAGTCCCATGCTCTCCAGACCACTGGAGTCAAGCTATCCTGGCTGAAGATGACTGATAGCTAGAAACCGGTCTTAGGATGCTTGATTCCAGTCCAGGAAAGACATGGCTTGGCAGTTCGGGCTGGACTGTTCCCACGAGGCACAGGGTCAGGCTGATTTGCATATGGCCATGTCTGAACTGGGGTGGTCTGGAGTGCAAAAAAACGATGGATTTAGGCCCTGATCTCTGTACTGGGGTGAATGTATGACATTGCGCTGCATTCTCTCCATCAATTGTTGTTTTTGCATTAGTCCAGTATTTTATCACATCTGAGTCTTGCACAGATCATATGGCTGATTTGTCCCTGTTTACAAGAAGCCTCCCCATATAATTCTAGGATCTGTTTGAGTCTCTCCTTTGCCCAATGGGTGTTGCAGAGAAAGAGTAGTAAACCATTCACATGCAATGCTACCCAAACCTCTATATCATTCTCCCACTGAAAACCCTGCCCCAATGTGTGTCTTTCCTAATCCAAACAATGAGCAGTTCTATTGCCAGGACAAAGAACAGGTGCAGCAGTTATCCCAGTCTAGTGCCCCAGGTGATCATAAAAGAGCCAGACCACACCTGTTTACTCTCCCTCTTACCCTTGAGTCTCAGTATAGGGTATATGCATATGCCATAAAAGATGGACCAAAATTAATCTTCAACAGGACCTGCCAATGGAGGTCCCATTTTGGGGAATCAAATGTGTTTTCAAAGTCTGTTAGCATCAGTGTCAACTCTGTCTCATGTTCTAACACAATCTAATATATACATAGAATCAAACTGCCCGTAGAGTGCACTGAGGTTGATTGGGTGGGGAATTAAGCTCAAGAGTTATTTTGCTTTACATTAAGGGGATACTATATGTTATGAAACGGGTTTGGGGGTTCCTCTGTAGAATGCTCTGATATCTGTGGGTCATGTTCATGGTTCATAAAACGCTATATTCAGCATAAGGAGAGGTAAACTGATGGCATATGTAGGGCATCCAAAACAAAATGCTGGCAATGGCACACAGAATATAATTCTTAATTTATAGGAAGACACTATAGTAATGGACACATGCATGGAAGTTTCATTTTGCGATTACCAAATAGCGATTTTTAAGAAACCGTTATTTGGTAATCGCAAAATGCAAGCAACAGAGCATACAGCAATAGTGATTCTCAAATTGCGATTCCTTAAGAATCACAAACACAATTAGGGAATCGCTATTTTCAATTGCGACTCCATTCTTTCCCATGGGACTCAAGGCCCATAGGTGAGAATGGCCTTGCATTACCTAAATTGTGATTACCTAATTGGTAATTGCAAATTAGGTAATGCAAAGCCAAGGGGGCTCGGGGCCTAAGGCCCCACTGAGGCACTCCTCACATAAAAAGGTGCACATGTAAGGCACACACATGTCCTAGGGGCATGTGTGCGCCACTTGGCACTTTGAAAAATGCAGTTTTGTGTATTTTTCAAAGTATGCACATGGTTAACATCAACTTCAAGTTGATGTTAATTAGCGTTTCCTAAATGCAAAGTTTGCATTTCGGAAAGGCTTCTTGCATATGCAATAAGTAATCGCAAATTGCGAATCTCCATTTGCAATTAATGGAATTGCAAAAATTGAGATTAACTAAATTGCGAATTCATAAGCTTTCATGCATTGGAAAAGGCCATTTTGGGATAGGTAAATGGACAATTTTTGCGAATTGCACTGTTTGCGATCGCAAAATAGCTTGATGCATGTGCCCCAAAATGTTGACAAAAAACATCAACTTCTAAAAAGTGTTAGACTTCATTGGCAAACCATAGAACTACTGGAATATTTCACGGGTGACCTTACAGAGCTCATGGATGTTTAGAAGATGCATGTGAAAAATGAATATGTGACCTCAATGTTTGTAAACTTTTCTTAGTAGACAGCTTCCCCAAACCCTCCCACAAAAAGTTGGGATCACACGATTTACTCGCTTAATGGAATTCAATGTAAAAGACATTCTACACCACTTTCAGACATTACCTGCCACCATTGGTAAATGCTCCATCCCAAGACAATGTCACTATTATATAAAATCCTCTTTGTATATAATAGTGACATTGACTCATGGTGGGCGAGGCAGATGTAGCAGTTTCATATCTAGCTCTCCATTGAACAGTGGACATCTCATTATTATGAAATATGTTTATGAGAGCCCACTGGAACAGAAAGGAGGATACCACTGTATTACCTGTGGTAAGAAATGTGTGTATTGAAAGATAAAAAATATTTGAATAAACACTTTTTTCTATGGCCATTTGTCTGTTCTTAGCATGGAAATACAGTTGTGCACATATATGTGTCAAGTGCTCTTAAGTTTTGCAATGCATCTTACCATAAGAAGGGTTCATGCAGTTTCTTCGGAAAAGTTGCTCATCTGAATTCTGCACTGTGCCGAGGTGACAAACACGGCAGTGACTAATTGGCTACAAAATCAGTGCTGTGCAGACTGTTGTGAAAGGTTGCGATGTCAAATCTTTCACTGCTAAAGACGACCTGTTGTTTTAATGGCTGAAGGCTCAAATTAAATACAAACACATCCTATCCCAGTAAAGGCTTGCAGAAGAACAGCATGTAGCAGCCTGGAGACCAATACAAGCACCGAAGCAGCAAACTAACATTAGTATCTGAGAAAAGACCACGCCAAGCATGGCAGAGTAGCAGAATCGCTGGGGGGAAGGCAATGGAGCAGATACAAGAACAAGGGTGGTCTCGAAGGATGAATACAACTGCACGCCGGCAGGTGTTTCATGCACACACAAGTGTCCTTCCCATTCGCACAGTCTTAACCCGTTCTGCACTGTCGATTGAGTGTGAGACACAAACCTCAGTGTTGGGCCTCATCATAGGTAATGCTGAGTGAACTTACATTCCAATGTGCACAAGGGCTCCATTCAGACAGGACACAAGCCTTTCCAACGCGTGCTCAGCCACGTGTGCTGTTTTCCCGCAAGCCGAACCACGCTTGCCTTAACCATACATATACCTTAACAATGCATATGTATGGTTAAGGCAATGCGCGGTCTAGATGCAAAGCGGATGGGCAGGCCCAGGAAGACAGGAAGAGGAAAGATCGGAAGAGGAAGAGGTGAGGTAAGTGGGGCTGGGCCCCTTGTCTTGGGGGTAGTGTTTCGGGGTCGGGGTAGATTTTAGGGCTCCGGGTTGTATATAGTGCAGAGAGCAGTTTTAGGGCTCAGGGCAGGGAGGCCTGGTTGGGTACTTTACAGGTGTAGGGGACACTTTGCAGAGCTCAGGGAGGGGTCTGGGGATGGGGTCATCTTTAGGGAATGGGTTCAGTTTGTAGGGCACAAGGTGGAGCAGGGACAAGGGACAGTTTTCAGGGTTAGGGGAAGTTTTAGGCCACAGGTCGGGGGGCTGGGTTGAGGTAGTTTACAGCAGTAGGGTCCATTTTTAGGGCTCAAGGAGAGGGGCTGCACCAGGATAGCTTTAAGAGCGTGGGGACAGTTTTTAGGGATCAAGGCGGGGTTGGGAAATAGGACAGTTTTATGGGCTGGGGCAGTTTTAGGCCTCAGGGCTGAGATGAGGTACTTTACAGATGTAGGGGACAGTTTTTAGGGCTCAGGGCTGGGAGTTGGGTTCAGGATAGATTTCTAGCATGTGGGGTTAAGTTGTAGGGCTTAGGTGGGGGAAAAGGGACAGTTTTCAGGGCTAGGGGCAGAGGTATGATCTTTAGCATGCATGTGCTTTTACCAATCATGTCTTTACCATGCAAATGAGTGGTAAAGGCATGCGTGGTAAAGACACGGTCGTGGTTACGACCGAGTGGTTCAGGCATGCATTGTTCCACCATGTGTTGTTCCATCATACAACCCATTCAGATCTGTTTCAGTATTATAAGAACACATTCACAATTTTCTGGTGGCGTTTTCCCATACACCCATCCATATGCGGATCGCACCATTTTGGGCTACAACGTTCACCTAACACTCTAACTTTATATAGTTTAGAAAATGTTTCTCAAACTAGAAGTAAAACATCACAGTGTTCAGCCGTGGTGATTGGTGCCTGAACTTTCAACTCCTTGGAAACATATGTTCACCTGGACAGGCATTTAAAGAGTTTCCTCCATGACGATCTAGTCACTTATTCTACTGCAATAACCTCTCGAGGTGTGCCTTGATAGCTTGCATTTACATAGTGGGTGACATACGCATACGAATTACAAAGAAAGTAGAGAATGGAATTTAAAATGGATACACAGCTTCAGTAAAACCATTGCAATATTTACATTACACAGGCGCAATATGACGTTTCACATCAGTCAATAGCTCAGTAGGAGAAGCAGGGATTGCTTTAAAGCAGAAAGAGCTATATCTTAGACTTACGATGGAGTGTGAATGTTTGAGAACCAGCAGTAAATAAAAAACAAGCATTTGCAATGCGATAGGTCTCGCATTTACGCGAGTTTAAGCTTTTGGCATTGTATATACCTTTTATTTATGTTTTAAAAATGGAAACAAAATAAAAGGCATTGTTATTTGCAATGTCAATAGCTCAAACTCGCGTAAATGCGGGACTTATTGCATTGCAAATGCTTGTTACATTAGTGAGTAGAAACTCTCCCTTTTGGCAGGCGCGGCAATTTAATTAAATAAGCAAGCGCGGCAGCTAAAGTGAAAGTGAACCGCGCTGCAAATAAATAAAAAGGACTTATGAAGGAGACCATGTAACGCCACAAGTAAATGATCCAGTCCTCATGGGAGGTAACAAATGGTGACAGGACGGTAACAAGGAGGGACTAACAAGCCTCATTACCAATCAGAAGTCAGCATTTACCAAAGACAATGACACCAGCCAATCATAAATATGTGTGGAGAGAAGGCGAGGCTTCCACAGTATACTCGACTGCTGCATGCCTCGCAGAGCGAGCAGCACATTCGCGCTGCTGCTAGGCTCGACCTAAAAAGTAAGAGGTGATCAGGACCATTTTTGGGTGGACTCGTGTGGGTATCTAAGAAACATTATCTTAAACCTCAGTTATTCAATTGAATTTTAGGTGCCAGGAAAAGGTTATAGAAATGCTATGTAGCTGGAATAGTCATCCTTTGCTCTGCGATATAGATGCATATATTTGACTGGCATTAGAGAGGCAGGCTGATAGGGAAGGAATTATGAGAGAGATTCTTTAACCTAACAAGTTCTATTCAAATGGAGGAAGCCAGCCTTGAAAGAAGTACCAGGGCTGGGCTTTTAGCATGCAGGTTTATTTAGGAGAGGTAATAAGTGGTACTTGAGTTATGGGCACTGAGTGCACCCTAAAGCCCTGAACCTAGCAGCACTTTTGTTTTGTACGTGTTTCCTTTTTCTGTTATCTTTGTTTTCCTGTTTATGTTATTATAAGTTTTAATTGAGATGAACAATCATGGAGAAGCCACTTGCATAGTTTACCTTTATGTTATTGTCTATTTGCACTCAGCTATGGAACATCAACTTAATGAAGAAAACCAAACAAAGGCTGTTTACTTCTATAGATAAACAATGTAATCTAAAGTTAGGTATTGCACAACAACAATCGAATGTGTTTTAATTAGAGCACCAGGAAAGCAAATGCTCTCACTTCTCCAAGCAGCCTGACATAAGGCTGGGATCGTCACTGTTTCTCTTTTTCCCTCACTCCCTTCAGTTTTTTTTGTGCGTCACAACCACAGAATTCACAAGCATAATTATGACAGTATGAGAGACTTTCAAGTAGCTACAGGGAGAGAGATGCCCAGAAGACATTGTCTAAACAGTGCATGCAAATTCAATGCTATTCCAACAACAGCTCCAAGCCTGTCTTCGGATATTAGACTTCGGAAAGAAGTTACACAAACAAATGCAATAAAACATTAATTTCAAATGAAAGTTGTGTATTCATTTTTTGAGTGCTAAAAAATGAAATCGAATAATTTAGAAAACAATTTCCCATGAACAAGACATTCTTTAAGTCATACATGGCGTGTTTGAGTCATGAATGACTAAAAGAGAGAACAGTCAAAATGTAGTAACATACCCTATAATGTACTATACTATAATACCAGAAAGGTCTGTATTGGTTGCAGGACAGAGCAACACTTCTGTGCAGATTAGTTGATAGCAGCTTGTTCTTGGGTATATAAAGTGCGTGACAAACACCTAAATAAGTAAATAAAAACTAAAAAATCTCAATCTACTAATGAAGATTTTACGAATGAAATAAGGAACTAACTATTCTTAACAGGAACCAGAATGCGGAACAACCACTATTGAGGACTAGCATTTTTGTTGGGTTATGTTATGTTATGTTATGTGTCTTTATAAGCACTATCACCCACCCGCAAGAATATCCTGGCGCTGTATGATACACTGCTCATTGTTGGCGGCTTCAAAACGCATCAAAATGGGGCTAAACAATCCTTTTTCATTTATATATACATTTTGGGAAGCACGATTTTACACAATTCGGGGTATTCCTGCTACATGTATATTTTATTTTAATAAAAACGTCAGTAATTCGGAACACACAATGTGCTAGGATCTTAACTACACCCACAAGTGATTGATGCATTAGCTCTGCCCAGATAATATATAAAAGATGAGAACTGTGATAGGGTAGAATGACTTCACAGCCAGACCATAAAGCAGGCTATGCAAGCTCCTTTCCCATTGGACACGTCCTCGGCTGCCATTTGCACAATCCACTGAGACCACAATTCATCTTCCATTAGTCCAGCAAACAGGGATGCTTCATCTAATACACCGGAAACACAGAGGCCTTATGTTACAGTTCTCAATTAAGATCGTAGTATTTATCATCAAACTAATTACATCTCTCAGCAATGTCCTCTCTAAACACTTAAAAGAAACCCCAACACCATTTATGTTTGCCGAAAGAGTTCTTTTGGCCATGAATCAAAGTGTGAACAAACAGATCTTTCTGTTTTTCATGAATAGGGCAGTTAAAGGGGTCACTTGTCATGTTTTCCAAAGCACTATATCCAAAATATTCCTGAATGATTCTGTTCGAGGTGCATATCTGCAAAAACATTTAAAGCATAAGCTCGTCAATTTTTAATTAAAGGGCCTTTCCCTGGGTGACTTTTTATAGCAAGAACCAACTGTCTGCCTTCAAAACAAATGGGAAATGGATGCCAGCTTTATTCTCAGGAGACCCGGCTGCTCCTTAAAACATTATTCCTTGAAACATCGAGCAGAGAAAACTAATTTGTCTCAGCTGTTCCGAGAAGGGAGAGCAACTGTTAGCACTGTGAGGCTCTCAGCAGTACCTCCTACAGAAACAGAAGAATGAGTGCAACAGAACTCAGCCATGAGGAGCAGATACCAGTAAACAGTCCTAAGATAGAGCAGGACCAGAGAGAAGCCTAATCACAAGGGGACGAGAACAGTAGCTTTCTTTTAGAATAAGCAGAAAAGTAAAGTTTAGGTCGAGCTGCAATTATAGTATTTATATAAAGCTTCCACCAAGAAGACTCAGGGAAACCTAATATTCGAATGTCTGTCCTCCGTTTATATATTTACCCCCACATGCATCAAGCATTTTTGGAGTCGCAAACGGTGCGATTCCTTAAAATCGTCCGTTTGCGATTCCAAAAGTGCTTTTTGGGATGCATGAAGCAATTTTAGAAATCGCAACATTTTTGCAATTTCTAAAATTGCGATTGCTTTAAAGAAATCGTAAATTTGCGATTTCTTAAAAGCAATGCATGATTACTTTTAAAATTGCGAAATCGCAATTAGGGGGTCAAATTTACCGACTGGTTGAACCACTCGGTAAATTTGCAAAAAGTGTTTAAAACGCTGAAAATGCATTTTTTTCAACATTCATGTTACGGACACACATGTCCTTAGGACATGTGTGTGTGAAACATGATGCGAAAAATACATTTCAGGGGTGCATGGGGGGGTCCTTTGGACCCCACCCTGCACCCATGAAATGCATTAACAAATTGCAATTTTCAAAGTGAAAATCGCAATTTGCTAATGCCTTCCCATTGCTTCCTATGGGCCTTTTGGCCCATAGGAACCAATAGGAATAGCAAATTCGCAAATTTTATTTCGGTAATTTATGCTATTCGGTAAAAATTGCGATTTTTACCGAATCGCATAAATTTACCGAAAATATTCATGCATCCCGTTTTGCGAATTCTAAATTGCGAATCGCTATTTTTCGCAATTTAGAATTCGCAAACACCCGGGATGATGCATGTGGCCGTTAGAGTCTTGACCCTGCAAACAAGATGGTGAAGAGCTTTAAAGAGCACAATAAAGAAAAAAATAAAGAACAAGCAAAAACCATGGACTAAAAATAGGAATCCTCAGAAAGATATTAATATCTTTGTAATGCAGATTTGAAGAGGCCAGATGCCATGGTTTTGTTCAGAGTATGAACGGTCTTTCACAAAGTGAGGTTTAGGGTCCCTTTTAAAAGTAGAAATGGTCATGCTGCTGACTTGACTGTAAGGTATTATATCATTCCTAATCGTGGGAGCATTTCCATAGAATGACTGTGTGGGGGTGGAATACTTCCTGAATTTGGGAGTATCCGTTTTGAGCAAAGCTCGGCTTCTTAAAGACATGTTTCTTCCAGACGGCTGTTTTTTTTTTAGATAAGTATTCAGGTTTGTTTACATGAATCATCTAATAGGTGACACATGCTGTCTTAAGTGTTAGGTGATGGTCCATGGGAAATCAGGCTAGTGATGACAGGACTGGTTGGATGCAATGAGATCTTATTGTGTCGGATACCAGAACTGCTGTGAAATGGAGGAATTTGACAAGATTTAGGCAGTGGGTTAGTAGCGTGTTTCCATAGTCTATATGTGAAATGACTAGGGGCCAGATGTATCAAGATTCCGTTTTGCAAATCCTAAATAGCGATTTTTTGCGAATCGCTATTTAGAATTCGCAAAACGGTATGTATGTACAAAGTCGCTATTTTTTAGCGATTCCATATTATTCTTTATTTGCGAATTCAAATAAAGAATAATTTCCAATGCATTCCTATGGGCCAGGAGGCCCATAGGAATGAGAGTGCAATAATTCTCAAATTGCGAATTCGCAATTTGCTAATCACAATTTGTGAATTATTTCAAGGGTGCAGGGGTGTCTCAAAGACACCCTGCTGCACCCCTGAAATCTACATGTGTGCATGTGGCACACATACATGCCCTATGGGCATGTATGTGTGTCACATGCCACCCTCACAAATGCCAAATAGGGCATTTTTAAAAGAAATCGCAAATTACCACCAACTACAAGTTGGTGGTAATTTGTGATTTCTTAACACAAAATCGCAATTTTAAAATGTTTCATACATATCATTTAAGGAATCGCAAAATTTGTGATTCCTTAAATGCGATGGCAAAATAAGGAATCACAATTTTTTGCGATTCCTTAAATTGCGATTATTTCATACATACGAGAAAATGCTAAAAGGCCGTTTGCGAGTCGCAAAAGCCTTGATACATCTGGCCCCTAGGGCTTGGACACCCAGTTTTAGGTCTTGTTTTTCTACCAACTTTGTTTCAGATCCCCAGAGAACCACACATCTACATTTGGCTGTAAGCATCTATTCTGGGAGGATTCCTGCATGACCCAGAATACAGGATAGAGTTCTTTCCCACATTGAATCCTGCCTCCATCTTTCATAACTAGGACTTTCTACATGCAGTGTTACAGAGGGTTGGGAGAGACCCTCTAAAAGGCGTCCTCCTAACTTCGTGATTTTTAATCTGACACAACTGTCGTAGAATACATGTAGTACTTGCTAACATATGTCCTGGCAGTGCATATAATATTGGGTCGTGAAAGCAGGGTTTAGACCTCCTCTAAATTCATGAATTGTAGGGATTCCATTTTTGAATTCTGGGAGATTGCAATAGTATTCTACGAATGGGAGACTGTATATCAGGTCATTGGTTTCATGAATTTTATAGTGAAGTTGAAAAGAAAGTCTTATTTGTTGTCATACCTATGATATTTGCTTCATTTCTTGCTGTGAAAGGCAGGGAATCTATGCATTTTCCTAGTTTTAAGCAATGAAAATATAAATGAAATTATACTAAGAAGCTGAACCATGTGGATATTAAATTGACTGGATCGTTAAATAATTTCGAAAAACAGAGTAATTTGATTAATTTTGATACTTCAAATGTTTTAAAGGTAATTAAATGCTAATCAATAGTATTCCGTATATTATTAGAAAAGGACTGTATGTAACAAACCTTTCAGTGGTTTACCAGTGGGGATTGCATAAACATTCATCCTTCATCTTCTCGGTCGACAAAATAAGCAACATTGTGTTAGGTTATATGAATATCTGTTACAAGATCCAAACTTACACTGTTCTAAGAAACTGAAAGAATACTATTATAAAAGTTTTAGAAATTAATTAATTTGTTTAAGGAAATGTCCACTTATCACATTTTAGGCAAGATGTATGGGAGGAGATGTTGCACAAGCTGTAAAAAGACACTGAATTTCAACACCACATTTCCCACTGAGACCAGTTAAGCAAGACGCAGGCTACAACTGAGACCAAATTCAAGATTCCCTAAATACAAAAACAGACAGGACTCACTAGGCAGATGGAGAGCACTGACACTGAGAAGGTGTGTTTGGAGACTTGCAAGCCAGCAGAGAATTAGAGCTACTCCTTGACCTCTAATATATCATTAATTTACTTAAGCTGATACTTGCTATTTCATCTTTTTAAATCTGGCCTGAATTGTCATAGATGAACATTTTCTTAAATAACTTGATTCATTCATTTAAATGGCATTGGCACATTTCTTGCACCATTTATACTGACATGGAAGAAAGCTAAATAAGCTGTTTGTGTGGGGGCACCACAAAAATGATCTTTTATTGGTCATGTCTTACACCAGGTTAACAATATGGGGGTCATTAGGATTGCGGTTTTTCCGCATCCTCGGGGCCGGCGGAAGCCACCGCCGGCCCCGAGGATGCGGAAAAACCGCAGCGGACTGACCAAGGACCCACCGCCACATTAGGATGGCTGGTGGGTCCTGGTTTCCGTCCGCAGCTTTTCCGCCGCGGCTGGCTTACAACCGCGGCGGAAAAGATCTGATATGGTGACGGTGTCTCTCAGACACTGTCCGCCATATCAGGATGGGATGTTAAAAGTGCTTTTCCGCGGCGGGTTTTCCGCCGTGGAAAAGCATACGGTTCTTCACCTAAGGGGCCCGTTGCGGGCCCCCTAGGTGAAGGGAGGGTGGGGGGTGCACATGGGGGGTACCTTTGGTACCCTTCTGCATTTGCATGCAGAAAGCGGCAGGCACCGCGCGGTGCCTGCCTCTTTCTGCATGCAAATGCAATGCGTGCATTTTTAACATTGCCGCGGGTGCAGCTTCAAGCTGCACCCGCGGCAATGTTAAAAATAGAGGATGTGACCGCCAGGGTGGCGGTCACATCCTAATCGCACAGGAGGGGACTCCACAGCCCATGCGGACGTCCCCTCCTCCTCAATGATCGTGGACGGACGCAAGTCCGTCCGCGATCATAATCGGACCCTATATGTCTAACTTGTCAATATTGGCGCTATTTTCAGTTCACAGGAAAAGTAGCAATCTTACCTTATTTATTGCCTTCAATTTTTTAGCAGAATGCAGTGCCGTAGGAAAGAGCATGGTGCAAACCAGTTGGGTGAACAAACCCTGCTGGAAAAAGATTATTGAGCACCCTTATCTTTTAAGATGGGCCAAGGAGAGTAAACCCACCGTGACGGGATATAAAATAATAGATAAGCAACGATTTGGGGAATGGATCAGTGAAATTAGCAAGCAAATGGACCCCTTAGATCCGGACATCAGACCCCGCTGTAAGAAACAGTCTGCACCCTGGTTTTCAAGAGCCTTAAAAGAAAAACAGGGCGAAGTTAGAATGTTCGAACGAAGATGGTGCCGTAACTATGATAGTAGGGAACTTGGTCTATATAAAACAACTAGGAGACACTATCATGCCTTGATCAAATGTGCGAAGGTGGACCTTTACACAGCAGCCATTGAAGCCACTAAAAACAAGCAGAAGGAGATCTTTAGAATTGTAAACATCTTTAGGAACCCCAAAATACTGACACAGGAAATCCCGCCATCTCAGATGCTATGTAATTCTATAGCTGACTTCTTTGAACACAAGATACAGGATCCTACTAGAGATTTCCTCCCTTCGTGCCATTTGTTCTTGATGAGGCTGTCATGGTAGACGCGAATACTGTCAGCGTGAAGACCTTTCATCCGATCAGTCTGGAGGAATCCTACCAGGCCATATCATCTATCAAATCAGGATCTCCTTTTGATCCTTGCCCCCCGGTGCTGCTGCAAGCCATGGTAGATACAGCAAACCCCATCATAAACAGTATCATTAATTCCTCACTTCTCTCCGCGGAGATTCCATCAGATTGGAAACTTGCAGCTGTAAAACCTCTTCAGAAGAAGCAATTATCAGATCCTACTACTCTATCTAATTCACGGCCTATATCACTTCTTCCAGTACTATGTAAACTGGCTGAAACTTTTGTGAACAGGCAGCTTACCGCGTTTCTGGAAAAAAATAATATATTACACACTAATCAAGCGGGCTTTAGAGCCCAGCATTCTACAGAGTCCGCCCTTCTGTTCACGATCGAAACTTTACGGGCTGCTATGGATCAGGGCAAGAAGGCTGTCCTGATCCTTCTAGATTTATCTGCGGCCTTTGATACGGTTTCTCATGCTATCCTTATAGACCGTTTGGTAACATCTGGTATAGCAGGAACCGTATTGGAGTGGCTGAAGAATTTCCTGACGCACAGACGTAAAGTGACCACCCTAGGACAATTTTGTTCAGGGGAAAAAGTGCTGATGACAGTGGTACCACAGGGCTCCAGTTCGCTTTTTAATCTTTATATGGTCCCCCTGATTAAACTAATCTTGTCCTTTAAGATCAGCACTATTGCGTATGCGAATGATACGCAGTTGATTCTAGTCCTTTATAAGGACATGTTAAAAGCAGAACAAAACCTCAAAATTGTCTATCAGCTACTTTCACGTGGATGAGAAATAATCATCTAAAATGTAACACAGGAAAAACTGAAATTTTACCATTTGGACTCCATAATCTATTTTCTCCCAAGCAATGGTGGCCTGAGGATGCGGAAGCCCCTCCAAACACAATTAGTGCGTCCCGTAACCTTGGGATCAAGTTTGATGATACTCTATCATTCAAGCAACAAGCAATGACGGTTGCACGTACCTGCTTTAACATCATAAAGAGCCAGAGGAAATTTTTTGACCTTCTTCCTCTGGCAGCAAGACGCACGGTGGCGGTGGCATTAATAACTTCAAGACTGAAATACTGTAACAGCTTATATGCAGGACCAAATAAAGCAGTCCTTCACAGGCTACAGATGGTCCAGCACGCTGCCGCCCGCCTAGTGCTCAGATGGCTTAGGAAGTCCTCAGCCTCGGCTGCGCTAGATGCCCTCCACTGGCTCCCCATCCATAAACGTATCTTGTTTAAAGTTTTAGTTATCATCTTCAGGGCCTTTCATTCTCAGGGCCCTAAATATCTTCTGAAAGGCTTTACCCGTTACTGTCCATCACGAAACCTCAGATCCTCCACTGCTAACCTGCTTACCATCCCTAAATTTTAGGTTCGCTACCAAGGGAGGGAAATCCCTTGTAGTGATCTGCTCTAGGGCCAGGAACAAACTCCCCTCTTATCTCCGTCAGATCTCTTCTGAAACTTGCTTCAGGAAATCTCTCAAGACCTGGATTTATAGTCTCACTGACACAGTGTGCAAAGCGTTGGTATGAAGGTTGGCGCTAAATGGATAGTACAGCGGAGGATCATCAGTACATCAGTTTCTGATCCAAAAGCGTCAAGATGCTCCCTGGAGTGATAGTGCGCTATAGAAATGTTTTGTTACATTACATTATATTACATTACATTTTACATTGTGCTCTTGTACTAGATGCTAACTGCTGAGCAGTACTTTACTTTTATTTATTTAATTGCCTGGCATTCTGTCATAAAGCTAGCAGGTCCAGTTTTGCTTTGAAAACCAGATTTTCTTTTTACAATACATTTTTCAGTGCACTGCTCCTCATCATTTCACATGATGAAGTTGGTGATTGACTTCAGATTCTTAACGCACACTGCAATTAAATCCGTTTAGTGGTATTTACATTTCTAATGGCAATGGGTTGTCCATATTGTCTTATTTAATTGGTAATCTAAAAATATGAATTGCTTAATTGCCACTCTTTAGATCAGTGCTTAATTTATAAAAGAATAATTGCTGATGCCCAAGGGTTTCCTCAGAAGCCTGCAGCCTGAACTACTGAATGTCAGTGAGTCAAATACCAAGGCCGCATGGGCTTGATTCCATTTTGTGCCTTTATATTCCACCTCCAGATGGAATTACAACGCAGTGCCAACAGCGGCATACCATTACAATGCAGCCATTAGCACACACTTGTCTTTACCTCGCACACCATTACCACGCAGGTTTTTACAATGAAAATGCCTTAACCACACATGCCTATACAATGAAATTGTGCTGTTACTTCCACCTGCGCATGCGCAGTTTTCGCGAAGAAGTCGCAATGGAGGTAGAGGGCAGCCAGGTAATGCTGCAGTTATGGTAAGGAGTTTTCAACAAAATTGTTAATAGTGCTGGTAGGAGGTCATCTCGGCTCCGCCGCTAGTGTGTGGAGGATTGCCTACGCCTACTTCAGGGAACGCGGAGCAGGCAAAACTCCACACACTCCGTGGGCAGAGCAGAGTTCTCCAGTCAAGTTACTAAGGAAATACAATACTCTAATGTTACACTACCAGGAAAGAAGACTGTTAGGAAACCCCCCAAAATTGAGACACAGATTCACAGGAGACAGTAAATGACGCTTCTATGTTAACAGATGGGAAAGCATATCTATCAAATCAACCTCTCAAGCAAGAGGTGTATATTGTTAAGTGTGTATTACCAGTCAAACACACCGGGGCATATTTACAAATTGTCAAGCCACTTTGCGTGGCAGCACAACGCGTTGTAAATATGGTACCCTCTCACACAGTTTTCTGTGTTAAAGGGGCATGCAAAGGGTGTTGCTTTGGAAATTCCACCGCAACACCCTTTGCTTTTTGATGCTGCCTCAGTTTTATAAGGATCTGTAAATCAGAGGCAGCGTCAAAAACTAACGGCCTACAAATGTAGTCGTTAGATTGGTGCAACGAGGAGAACTACTTTTATTTCTCCTTTTTTTTGCTTTTTGCTATGTGTGCTGCAGCACACATAGAAGGAGCAAAATGCCTTTAATGTTTGTTTATGTGCAGGAAGGTTCCTCTTCCTGGACATAAACAATAATTAAACACTTGTGCTGGATTCTGCAGCACATATAGAAGTAGCAAATCAACATTATTGATTGGTTATGTGCAGGAAGAGACTTCTTCCAGCACATAAACAATCATTCCCAGCAACGCAGGCACCCTTACACTATAGAGCAACGTTGTCTGTGTTGGCGCTAGGCAGCTATGTTTAGTGCCAGTACAAGAGAAAACACAGGGGTTTGTTATATTTACAACCCATCCCTCCATTTTTTAAATGACGCAGCATGGTGTTGCTGTTGCAAAATTCGCCACAGTACCGCGCTGAGCCATTTCCTTGTAGATATGTGCCAGAGTGTGGCAATCAATGACATGCATTGTAAAGATACATAATACTCCACTGCTGGTGGATTCATAAAAAAAGAACTGGCCTAAACAGATGCCATGGTTACAGTCACACTAGGAGTGTGTGGCATTGTCTTCCACTGACCATGGACATATCAAAGACTGTAATTTCTCAAGACTGAGAAAGGACATGGAGTGATTGGTTCCAAACTGGGAATCACAAGGTGGAAAGGGCAGGTCCCACAGAGAAAGGGCCTGTAGGGAGCACATGGTGCATATTAGGAAAAGACAGAGGGAGACAAAAGTGCAAGATAAAATATGGTCTAGAGACAGTTCGTAAACGAGTGGGATTGGAAAGGGGGGAAGGGCAGGTACAAGGTGACCATGGAGCAGGTATCTAGCCAGATTAATAATGTGTAAGGAGGGGTAGTGTAAAGCTTCAAATTCGAAGGAGGACTGTTGAAGATTTATAAAGGTGCAGATATGAGACATGTTGAGGTCAAAGTCGTTAAAAGTTATTCTAGGACATAAAGGAGTCAGTTCTCCTGAAAAGGGCATTGCAAACAGATGAACAATGTGCGGGACTAAAAATGTGAGTACAAATGTGAGAAGCCTGATTCGAAATTCACCAGGAATAATCATTTAAACTCATTCACTGTTCACTCATGGCGGGTTTATATTTTTCTCTGCATAGCATCTTTAGTGTTACTTTCATATTCATATGGAGATGAAAATTGGGGAGCAGAATATTAAGTGGCTTCACATCTAACAACAGCGATTGAGCACCTTTAAGAAAATCCAAGACACATTCTATATTATTGATATGACCAACGACCATCTCAGATATTAATAACACTTTATATGATATTCCAAAATGTGTTTCATATTGAGATGATATGCATGCAACCTAAAAGGAGCATATTTTGTCATTATGTGTTGTAAATTATATTTAGTTATTTCGCCTCTCTGGTTCTTTTGTACGAGCTGTGTCAGCAAAGACACTTATGTCATTTGGTCATATTTGCTACACTTTAAAAGGCAATCGTTTTTATCGAGTAGGAGGTGTCTTTTCCAAATGTAAATGCCGGCCACACTGATTCATTGCTTTGCGGCGATTTAAAAAAACAAATAAGAGAAAGGATTTGTGTACAGGAGAATATGCCCTATAAGATATTTTCTACTCCCTGCCTCTTCCCATTCGACAGCAACAGTATCATTTCCAAGTGAAGCAGAGCATGGATAATTGCTCCTTAATTACAAAGCAGGAACCTGCTCGGCTACTAGAGCAATAAATCAGAGAGGGGTATGAGTATCATCATAAACAAGCTAATTGTTTAATCTATTTTTCCTTTTTATTCTGGCTGGCAATTTATTTTTGGTCTGGAATTCTGTCTCTACATATTTTACTTTCAAAGGAATGAAATGCAACCATGACAATTCGGTTGCCAAGATAAAGCCCGTCATGTTTCAAGAAATAAAAGGCGCAAGCCTGCGCAGTGGAAATCTATGACTATACTGGAAGAAAAGTATATGGATTGTTAGTCCTGCCATCTTTTGGGGTGATTTCCGTTGTCTTTCTGCTTCTGACCTCCTGCTTTTGACTGTGTGCTGCATTTCATTGTTGCTGGTTCTATGACTCTGGGCCCTTTAGCTCTAACCAATGCTTAAGTGCAAGTGTTTCCTGTGTAAAATGTAATGATGTGTCTTCATGATTGGCATATCTGATTTTCTTGTAAGTCCCTAGTACAGTGAGTGCACTGTGGATGCCCAGGGCCAGTAAATCAAATGCTACTAGTGGGCCTGCAGCACTGATTATAGCTTTGGAAACTTCTCTCAGGCCTGCCACCATAGTGTCTGTGTGCGCAGTTCTAAACTGCCTTTCGACCTGGCAAAGGCCAACACCTTCCCTTTTAGTACATGTAGGCACCGCTAAGGTAGACCCAAGGTAGCCCCATAAGCAGGATGCAGGGTATTTAAAAGGTAGGACATATACTGCTGTGTTTTACATATCCTGGTACTGAAATACTGCTAATTTAGTTTTTCACTACAGCAAGTCCTAGCTCTCCATAGGTTAGTGTTGGAGCTACCTTGTAACATCTTACAAGTGTTTCTTCCAATTCGGAGCTGATTGAAAATTGAAGTTTGGGATCTATGTACTCACAATTCATATTTTCTTACTTTACCGGTTCTGTGCCTCTCTATGTCCGCTAAATACAAGTCTGGGTGAGGATGACAGTTGGGCTGTTTGTGATTTCCGTCTCGGCAGTCACACAAAGGGAGCTGAGGTGTGCCCTGCCCTGGTGGGTCTTCCTGAGCTAGACTGGTGGGGGGAGTTGACATTGACACCTGTGCCTGTCCTCACACCAAGCCATCTTCACTCCCCTGTAGTATGTCTGGAGCCAGGGCAGGGAAAGGCAGGGTCTTGCGCAATACAAACACTGTCCTTTGAAGTTTGCCTACTTCAAAGACCAAAATGGGTATAAGTACTGGACTTCTGACCCCATATCTTTAGAACACTTCTGGACTGAGGACATTCTTGCATAAAGAAGAACTGGACAGGCTGTCAGGAGGGGATGCCACTTTGCTGTTTGCCTTGCTGTGTTGGCCTGCTGTTTGCTGCTTCTGTCCTGAGAGTTGAAGAACTGGGGTTTGGTTTCTGTGTCCTGCGTCCAAGGTTCTCCTTGGCTTGAGTTGAGCTTGCCTCCAGTTAAGAATTCTTAAGGTCATCAAAAACTTCACCTGCCAGTACCTGGGCACCTCTGCTGAGAGTCCAGGCTTGCCATGCAGTGCCAAATTGTCGTGATTGTGACGAGCTGGAAGGCTCGAGTAAGGAAATACCGCTGCAGCACTACATCTCCCAGAAAGCTCCAGGGCGAGACGAAACAGTCTCCGCCCCCGGAGAGAGTATAAAAACACTTCCGTCACAATTCCAAGTTGCTTGTCAATCCTTCCGGTTACCTGATCGTGTATGGACCTAGCCTTCTGAGACCTGTGAATGCGCGGACGCTTGCCTTCCCGCTTTGGACGCCGAGAGCAAAGGGTGCGCGGACGCTTGCCTTCCCGCTTTGGACGCCGAGAGCAAAGGGAGCGCGGACGCTTTCTTTCCCGCTTTGGACGCCGATATACTTTGGATATTCTCGTAAGTAGAGATCTGGTCTTCTTATTATTTAGCACGGCCGTGCTTTCTAAGAGTAGGTATTTGATGCCAACGAGTATTGTCTGGTACATCTCACATCACCTCTCTCTTCCAAACGATATCCTTTTCGATAGTGACTATAACTACTCGAAGAGGAATTCACCTTTCTACACCGGTGGTGTAGCTAACTGTGACTTAAACAGAACCCGTTTACAGCTTGAATCCGAGTCCTCGTAATTTCCCGACTTTGGGGACAAATCAAGCGGTTGTCAACCACATTGTTGTGCCTTGAAGTCCTCCTGTGCCATAGACCAGACCTTGAGGGGTGCCTTCACAACAACCTTCCCGGCGCAACTCCCCTTCCCCTTACCTGGAGGACTACCTGTCTCCGGTGTATACCTCCACCGGAGAGGGTCAGTGTTATCGGGTATAGGGAAGACTATCTTCTCTTCGTGGTCCCTGCTGGCTAGACCCCTAAAGGTTAGTGGCTTGTGTTTTCTGCTCTTGTGTTGTTTATCTGCCGCTAACCTTGACAGATTGACAAGCCCAAGGAAAGAGACCAGCCTGGGCCATGGATACTAATGCTGCCTTGACCTCGTTGCTTGAGGGATTTAGTGTACTCCAACAAGAAATACATGCTTCCCGAGTGGAAAATCAAGAGCTCAGAAAAGACATGAATACCATGCGTAGAGAAGTCGCTGGTATGTCCCGCAGAAATCCCGGGGGTGGGTCCTATATTAGAGAAGCGACGCTTCCTCCTCCTGGGCAAACCCTATCCCAGCCATCGACCCCAATAGCTTCGGGGGGAGGGTTCTTTAATCCCAATGCCGTACCTACATCCTCCACAGACCACACTCCTACAGTGCACGTCATCCAGAATACAGGAATACCTTTGGCTGCCCCAGAGAGGTTTTACGGAGATCCTAAGAAGTTTGAGACCTTTTTAAACCAGTGTCGTCTCCACTTCTTATGCAAACCTGCCGTATTTCAAGATGATGCTGCAAAAACCGCATTTATGATGTCTTATATGGGAGGGAATGCGGCGAGCTGGACTATTCCGTTGATGGAAAGGAACGATCCCGTTCTACATAGATTCCCAGACTTTTGTACAGCCTTAAGGAAACTCTTCGATCGCAAGACACATATGTTGTCGTTAGACAAGGAACTCCTGACGTTGCGACAAGGGTCACAAGATCTACTGGCGTACATCACCTCATTTAATCGACTCTTAGCCGAAACTGACTGGCCTCAAGAAAAAAGGACCTCGTTGTTCTACCAGGGCCTTCGGAGCGAACTGAAAGATGTCCTGTCACAAGTAGTCCAAATACCCGCTACATGCGAGGAACTCATCGACCTCACTGTACAATTGGACCATCGGCTCCTGGAGAGGAAAGGAGATCGAAACAGAGGTGATGGACGCGGATGGTATCCAAGATTCAAGCTCCCCTCCGAAGATAACACCAAAAGCTCCGATAACGTGGAACCCATGCAGATTGGGGGTATTCGAGGTCCTCTGACGTCTGAGGAAAGAGAGCGACGGAGAAAGATGAAACTCTGTATGTATTGTGGGAAAGGGGGCCATTTTGTACGAGAATGTCGAGCTCGGACCCCACTTACGGACAAAACCCAGGGACCAAAGACTACTGCAGCCCTTGGATCCCGTGAGACGGCGGAAAACTAGAACGTCCAACCCCGACTGAGATCTCTGGGATGGACCAACAACCAACAAGGATCTCCAACTTACTCGCCAATACGATGATGCCTGCTGTGGCACACATGAATTTGCCTATCTCTCTGTGGACTACCCGAGATAACTACACTCGGATGGATGCATTGTTGGATTCGGGGGCCACAGGAAACTACATGGATATTGACTACGCCGATTCCTTGGGGATACCATGGGAAGAGAAGACAGAACCTGAACAAGTAAAAGCCGTGGATGGATCCATATTGTCTTCTGGGCCAGTGGTTAAACATACGCTCCCTTTGAGAATGCAGCACGGAGAACATCTGGAGTTTATACAATTCGATTTGATAGCCGCTCCTCAGTTTCGTATGATCCTAGGCATGCCCTGGCTTACGTTACATGATCCAGTAGTGTGTTGGTCAGCTCGTACCGTCACCCTAAACTCCCCCTATTGCATGGAACATTGCTATAACCCTGTCGAAGAAGAAGACCATGAAGAACGACCCAGTCTTAGACACTTGGCGGTGGCTTGCTCAGAAACACCTCTCTGCAGTACGTCAAATCTACCAGATATATATGAAGAATATCGTTCTCTGTTCGACAAACAAAAGGCCACCGGGTTGCCCCCGCACAGGGTATATGATTGTTGCATCGAACTCCTCCCCGGTGCCTCTATTCCTTGTAGCAGGGTGTATGCCCTGACGGAACATGAGAACCTCTATTTACAGAATTACATTGAGGAGAATCTTGCTACGGGATTCATCAGTCATTCCACTTCCCCTGCTTCGTCTCCCCTCTTCTTCATCCCGAAGAAAGACTGCGCAGAATTACGTCCCTGCATCGACTACAGAGCCTTGAACAACATCACAGTGAAAAATAGATATATAGGTCCCTATAGTGTTGAGGAGGTTATCAACCCTGTGGCCCTAAAGCTATCCATTCCCCAGAACTGGAGAATTCATCCGGTGTTTCACGTCTCTCTACTCCTACCCTGTCATCTAGACACTAGATTGCCCGTCCATCCTGCTCCAGTATTGGTAGAAGGTCTGGAGGAGTATGAGGTGGAGGAGTTGTTGGATTCCCGGATCCATAGGGGTAGGGTGCAGTATCTGGTGGGCTGGAAAGGATTTGGGGTAGAGGAGAGAACATGGGAACCAGAGCAGAATTTGCACTGCCCTGACTTGGTCTCTCAATTTCATCAGCTGTATCCAGGGAAACCGGGGCGACCGCCGGGTCGGCGATCCTCGAGAGGGGGTTCTGTCGTGATTGTGACGAGCTGGAAGGCTCGAGTAAGGAAATACCGCTGCAGCACTACATCTCCCAGAAAGCTCCAGGGCGAGACGAAACAGTCTCCGCCCCCGGAGAGAGTATAAAAACACTTCCGTCACAATTCCAAGTTGCTTGTCAATCCTTCCGGTTACCTGATCGTGTATGGACCTAGCCTTCTGAGACCTGTGAATGCGCGGACGCTTGCCTTCCCGCTTTGGACGCCGAGAGCAAAGGGTGCGCGGACGCTTGCCTTCCCGCTTTGGACGCCGAGAGCAAAGGGAGCGCGGACGCTTTCTTTCCCGCTTTGGACGCCGATATACTTTGGATATTCTCGTAAGTAGAGATCTGGTCTTCTTATTATTTAGCACGGCCGTGCTTTCTAAGAGTAGGTATTTGATGCCAACGAGTATTGTCTGGTACATCTCACATCACCTCTCTCTTCCAAACGATATCCTTTTCGATAGTGACTATAACTACTCGAAGAGGAATTCACCTTTCTACACCGGTGGTGTAGCTAACTGTGACTTAAACAGAACCCGTTTACAGCTTGAATCCGAGTCCTCGTAATTTCCCGACTTTGGGGACAAATCAAGCGGTTGTCAACCACATTGTTGTGCCTTGAAGTCCTCCTGTGCCATAGACCAGACCTTGAGGGGTGCCTTCACAACAACCTTCCCGGCGCAACTCCCCTTCCCCTTACCTGGAGGACTACCTGTCTCCGGTGTATACCTCCACCGGAGAGGGTCAGTGTTATCGGGTATAGGGAAGACTATCTTCTCTTCGTGGTCCCTGCTGGCTAGACCCCTAAAGGTTAGTGGCTTGTGTTTTCTGCTCTTGTGTTGTTTATCTGCCGCTAACCTTGACACAAATCTAACTCCTGGGCCCTTGGGAGTGAATTTTGGTGATTTTAAGGAGAAAATCCATGCATCGACTCATAGAGTCATTCAGAATTGGTGCAGCACAGCAAAACTCAACCCATAGCCGATGCCTGCACAGGAGAGTGGTTCCTGCTGAACTCAATGACCGCAGCTTACAATGTAGGTTGTCTTAGCTGTGTGACCCCCTTACCCTGACTAGAGTGAGGGTCCCTACTTGAACAGGGTGCAAACCACTGCCAAGTAGAAACCCCATTTCCAACAATGATTAACTTTTAAAAACTTGTCTAAAATTGCTTACTTATGTCAGCTGAAGTTTCCTTTCAACGTACTCCCCTTTTCAAAGAGTTTACCCTCCTACATTAATACTTGTCCTTCTCACAACACTCCCCATTCCCATTGCCTCCTCTCCATATGTGGTTCTAAACTGTACTGCACAATACTCAATAAAAATTTTCAAGTGAAAATAATTAATCAAAATTTGAACAGGTCCGCCTCGTGCACATCATAAGTGTGAAAGTATGATTGTGAGTAAAGTCTACCATAAGTCTTTGATGTTATGTTATGTGTATTTGTAAAGCAAATGAACACTCACAAGACTTTGAGTAGGTTTGTGTGCATAGCCCTGTCTATGATAGGCTGATTAATTGAAAACCCAGGTCTTCGGCTAATTATGGAATTCTAGAACAAAGATGGAGGCTCTGATGTGGAGTGGAGAGCCGCTCCTCACGTTAGGATTGTTGTAAGCAAATGCCTGCCTTATCGATCTGGTTCTGTGCATATGTGGGATAGATGCAAGTAGGGTTCCTGCTTGCACCTATAGGTCTGGGTGTTTGATGGAAGCATATGTGTCTCTTCATGTAGGGGGGGGCTACGTTGTATAGTGCCTTGAATGTGTTTGTGAGATGTCTGAAATATGCATGTTTGTGTATCTGGAGCTGGTGGAGCTCCCTAAGGTGCAGTATGATGTGAGTTCGGTGTGGGAGGTTGAGTATGAGTTTGGCTGCTGAGTTTTGGTTGGTTTGTAGTCTTCTAGTGGGTTGCTTTCTGATCCCGGCGCAGAGGGTGTTACTGTAGTCCAATTTGCATGTGACTAAGGAATGAGTGACAGTTTTTCTAGCATTGCCTGGGAGCCATATAAGATCTACCTCAGCATCTTCAGGGTGTTGAATCAGGATGAAGACATGGCATTGACAGCATTAACTTGTGGAGTCATGTCAAGTTTGCTGTTTATTATTATTCAGAGATTCCTGGGTACAGATGTTGGTCCGAGTTCAGCAGGCTGAGTTTGCTCAGCTGTTGTAATAAAATTCCTTTTGTATTGTTGAAAATACTTTCTGGTACATGTATGGGCCCAATTATTGAAAAAGATGGCAACTCTGTAGCATGTCCCTTATACAATTATCAACTGTAGCGTGAAGCTTAATTTCACATGTAATGCTTATGATGAACTAAGCTAGAATGACAAAGGAGAAACTGTAATTAGAGGCACATGGTGCACATACTATCCCACATTTTGGTGGTACTTGCTGGCACACTGGCATCACCTAAACAATCTCAACATGCATTGATTTGAGGCACACAGTGGACAGGTGGGAAGGAGTCAAATCCTCACATATGAAATCTGTCTATTTTCCCTCTATCACTGTGAGGAAGTGTGGCTGTGGATGGGGATGATGGGAGGGGAATTCCATTCAAAAACAAAACACACAAGTTAAGGACCTTTTAAAACACGTAATGATAAGCTTAATTTTTATAATGTGATGTAATCGTGAATATCATTGGATATGTAGGGGGTTTGAATTCTGTAAGTGGGTGGTTAACTGGTATGAAAATAAATGCTAGTTTATTGAGTTTAGCATTTCCTCCGCAACCTTTCTGACATATGCTTACTGATTGTACATGTTCATCTCCAACATCTCAGATCATCACAGGACCACTTGCTACGAAATGTTACTGTATCTGAATTAGAATACAGGAAAAGTGTCCCGTCTCTTTCTCCACTTCCATCCCCTCCCATATTTCTCTGGATAAACTGTTTCATTTAACTATCACTTTAATAAAAGGGTAAGTAACATTATTTCCCAATTTTTTTAGACAATAGTCTGCATAGAGACGGAATATTAGAAACTGTTGCAAATGGATTCCACACATTTAGTCGGCCAGGATTTTTTGCTTTTGATAACCCGGTTTTTAGAACTTTACTGTGAGTGAGTCTAGATACCTGAGTCTCACTCATGTAATGTCATGGTAATTGGAAAGAGGGTTGCATGAATACCACCAGTGCCCACCTTTTAAGATAAGACTGCTGCGGCACAGCTAGGGTAAGGGGCAATGGGCTAGTTACATGTGAACATGTGTGCATAAAATGTGCCCCTTAAGAAGCTAGGAAGCCTCTTAAAATGCTCCTGGTGGCTAGAGCATATAACCATTATCAAAATGAGCACATGATCGAGCTCCTGAGTTATGGTCTTCTACAGTTTTTGACCTTTGACCTTTTCTGAGATACAAAGTATGCAGGGCTCTGCTGTCACTTTCTAAAGATAGCCCCTGGATGACCAGTGAAAGGGGGTTGGTGCAATGAACATATTTCACTATATGGAGAAGAGGGGCATTAGTGGGGCCCCCTCCAGAGATTCATTTGGCCCAGGAGGCTATGCAGCAATGTCCCAGAACCTCCATCTCCTGGCACGAAAATGAAGTGCAGTGAAGGTCAGGCAGTGTTTTTGCTGTGGGGTGGGCAGAGCCCAAGTAACAATATAGATTACCTCCACCTCACGACTATGTCTGAGGGGGCGGAGAAATGGGACATCAGTAGCCTGTCCATTACCCTCATGGGAGGGGAAGAAAAAGAACATTGCTCTCCCTGGTCACAACATCAGTAGTCCGGACCCGTAGGGTGCTGTGGAGCAAGGTAGACAGCAGGCAAGTAGGTTTCATGGGCTGTCTCTAAAAAGAAAACAAGAGGATAGGCTGTGGTTGTTCCGAGTTGGGACCGAGGCACCCAGACCCAAAAATATGAGTTGCCGAAGACTGCTTTATTGTAAAGCGAGTGGGAGAAGGAGCTCATTAAATATTCACACTCCCAGTGAGGAACTCCCCCGCTTATAATCCCCTACAAGGGCTATTGTCTGTCTATTCTTCTCCCTCATGGTGCTCCAACGTGGGATAAGGACACCTCCAGTATATTTTGTGTGTATTGCGGTGAGCTGCAGGCAGTGCTGCAGACTCCCAGGAAGGACTTAAAGGAATTGAAACTATGTCTTCCAGGACATAGGATACCTGACCTGGGGAAACTTACTAGAACATTTTAAGAAGCACTCTTATCTTATGGGTATTGTGATAAAGAGGGTCAAGGCCCACTAGGGGTCAGATGTGCTTCAAGATTGTCACCCATAGTATTTTCATCTACTGGATGTATATATATGTAAAGTAATGCATAGTATTTACTAGTGTGTATATAACAAATCTGTTTTTCCTTTTTCAAAGAAACAGGACAATAATGTATTGAGTGTTGTGGTTGCGTGCCAGCGAATGAAGATTACGAGCCCACACCCCTTCCCTTAGGTAGGCTTTCAACTGCCCTGGTTCACTACCCTGAAAGAGTCAAATACTACAATGGGGTGTGTGGTTCCCAGTAAGGAGTCAGTTTTGAACTTATTACTTGCACAGAACTCACATGCTGGACAAATAATAATCCAATTTTGGACACAAACAAATTTCCCTTTCTGCATAAACTTTTCATGCAACAGGAATGTCAGGAAGGTGTCTTGAGTTGCTTAGTGGACATTTGCCATGCAATTTCAACTCTATTATGTCTTTTCATTCATTATGTTTGCTCCCTTGGTCATCTGTTGAGAGTGCAGAAAAAAGACAAAAACAAGCACGTTAGTAGGGCTGCTGAAAATATTTACTATTTCTGCCAATTTGTTAGCTGTGCTAAATCTTTGCAGAACTCTTAGCTTTACCATAGACATTTCAGGTTCATTAGCAATTATAGGCATTTCATGATTTAGACCATCACCCAGTTGTGGTAATTTCTGTGAGGCATTTGCTAACTTTTCTGCTCCACTAAGGGTAAGTCACGCCCATCTCATCGTCTTGGCCAGTTTTAAAATATGGGTCAACCCCTTTGTCAATAATCTAGCTAAGCTCCTTATTTCATCAATCAAAACTAGAATTTAGACCGGCTTGTATCTAGTCCCAAGCATTGAGTGGGCAATGACATGGACCTAATGTTTTCATCCAACTCCTTAACAGATTGCAACGCCAGTCTCTTTTTCTTTTCCTGAAATATTCTTATTTCCTTTATTGTCCTCTCCCCAGGCTTTTCAGCAAGTCAATATGAGATTATTTTTCCAAACCGCAGAGTTTGTAGCACAAGCTCTAGAAACACGACCTGGAGAAGATCCTTCTATCCCATACTATATTCCTTGACAAAGTGGATTCAGTGGCAGGTCAGTTTTCTGATTACGGCTGCAATTTGTTTCGTTTCACCATTCAATCCTCCTCTTTCCCTGATAATCTCCTTCTGTTCCTTGGGACAACTTCTTGAAACTGTTTAAATCAAAATGTAAACAATTAAACAAATGTGAAGAATCAACTACACTGAGTCAGGGAACACTCTGTACATACATAAAAAAATACTAAAAATAAACCCAAACTACTTTGCAACTAGTATCTTAAAGACCTGTAACCTCTCTAGAGAAATATTTAATGTGCTTTGCTTTCCAAGTACTGTGTAACAGCCTGTCCAACTTATTTGTTGAGAAAATGTATAAACTTTGTCAGACGTTCTCTACAGGTAACGAAGATATTGACCCATGCATCATTTCGGGAGCCCCTTTCGCTTTGCCAGCTCCGAAACCAAAAAGGTTCAACCCTATCCTGCCATAGGATGTGTCTTTTCTTTTATCTTCAATCAAATCAGACTCTTCTCTCAATTCATGCCTTCCATGATTCTTTTAAACAGAACCTGGAATAACTTTCAAAAGCCCTTTTTCATCTTTAAAATGCCTCAATGTCACAGGCTTAGGTTTCACCTGCCCGGAAATCAGAAACGGTCATCCCCCTACAAAACAAAACTCAATCCTACCTACACAAATAATTTATGTCCCACCTCCATTCAGCCAATTCCAATTAAAGTACTGGAAAAGGAAACCAATAAACAAACCTCCCACTTCTTAAGATAACAAATATTTAGGCAAATCTAAGTTAGGCTTTCACCCAGCTCACAGTACCAAAATAACTCAGATTACTCCTGGATGATCTTCGTCTCCTGGGGCAGAGGGGTACATCATTTGTGCTGTTATTATTAGGCTTGTCTGTAGTATTTGACATGGTTTCCCATTCCCTACTTTTTGAGATTGGGACCCAAGACTATGCTTTAGCCTGGCTAAAACCCTACGTTCAGAACCAGCTCTCAAGCAGTCTTGTGTTGTACATTGATTCTTCATGTAATATGGTTGTCTTTTGTCTTAGTCCTTTCTTTGTGTTCTCTTGTTCTCTGTCTACCACAATGCCTATGTATGTTCTGACTTCTACCTGGAGAATTCCACTGGTGTCAGTTGGTGGTCTGGTCAGCTGGCGAGGTTTGTGAGCTCAGCTGTGTCTTACAATAAATCTACATGTAATCAACTAGAAGTATCCTGTCATCTATGACCATCATATTTACAACATTTTGGCGACGTCCTGAGGTGTACCCTGTTTAAGGAAAGTTGTTACTTTCTTGGGGTATGTTGTGTTTCCCCCAAGGGTCTATGTTTATACCTACCTTTGTTAATAGGGTTTCTACCCGGTTTCTCTGAGGGAGGGGGATGGAGTGTAATGATGTTTCGGATACCTGGTGTGGTTCTTAATTGGTGTTGTTTGGTGGTTTGAGTGTTTTGTTTCACCTCACTCTTCACTCTTCATCCTGTGTCTCTGAATACTCTTTTGTCCTTGTGGTTGTCGGTGCAGTCTTTTGTATTGTAATCTTTGTTTTCCTTTATTTCTTTTCTTTTCTATAAAGGAGGGAGATGTGTTGTACATTGATTCTTCATGTAATATGGTTGTCTTTTGTCTTAGTCATTTCTTTGTGTTCTCTTGTTCTCTGTCTACCACAATGCCTATGTATGTTCTGACTTCTACCTGGAGAATTCCACTAGTGTCAGTTGGTGGTCTGGTCAGCTGGCGAGGTTTGTGAGCTCAGCTGTGTCTTACAATAAATCTACATGTAATCAACTAGAAGTATCCTGTCATCTATGACCATCATATTTACAACATCTTCATTCATCTGGTTCAGTCGGGTTTCAAACCTGTGGCACAGGGGCTCCATCAGCATGGCCCTGAGCTCCACTTTACTTAATATTTGTGTGCATCCGGTGGCACAACTCATCCACTCCTAGCTGCTCTGGACAATGCACTTCAACATCTGCAGTGGCTCCAAAATAGAGCTGTAGGCTAACTCTATCCCTTCCTACGCCTTCCACAGAAATAATGGCTTTACACTCTTTGCACTTTTTTCCCATCAGGAAGAAGAGAATTATGTTAAAATCACTCTGCCTGGTCTTCAAGGCTAACCATGGTCATGGCCCCAAATATCTTTGTAATACATTTGTACCATACAGTCCCGTTTGAATTCTTAGATTATCAACGGCCAGACTGTCGACCACACCTAGGTTCCACAATACAAGCCTGGAAGGCAGGGCCATCTCAGTATGTGCAGCCAAACTTTGGAATTTTCTTCTGCTTTGTTTGCACCCGCAGACTCAGCTACTCCCTTTTTGTACGCCCCTGAAAACCTGGCTGTACTCTAAGTAATTCACTCTGCTATATACCGTGTATTCCACCTACTGACTTCAGCCCCAGACACAATTCTTGGCAATTGTGCGCTTTACAAAACACATATGTTTCATAAAATGACCAAAGAACTTCACACTGATTCCTTTATGAACAAAGTCAGAGAAAAGGCTGATGATCAAACAGCAGAAATGTGTCAGATCAGAAGTAACACTGATGGTGTAAGTTATTCTCCATGTATTACATTGGAATCTAATTGCATCCCTCATATGACAAGCATTGGCAAATCCAAAAGGCTATACCTTTTGATCTATTCGCTTTTTCAATGACGTTTGCCGGTGCCTCTCAGCAGAGTCAAAACACATTTTTTAGCTGATGTTGTGCAGCATTGTACAAAATATAAAACGCTCATTGTCAAAGCCCACTGGTCTCTTCTGTGGGACCTATTGGCTTTGTCAATGCCTATTGGTGATGATGTACTGCACTGGCTTGCTGCTAAGCACCATGGTCAAAAGTAAACTTTAAAAAAAACAAATAATATCAAAGCTGTGATGATACAGCCACACCTGCCATGTCATTTTGTAGGTACACATATCCGCATTACGTATGCAAACCTGAAAAATTTACGCCAGCCATTTTTAAACCAATTTGCTGCCTGCTCCTCCCCCTCAAAAAACAAAAAGTGATAGTGAGGCGAGGGGGACAACGGAAGAGTGATAAGGAAAAACAAAAAAAAAGTATCTTAAAAGTGAGCAGCAGAAGCAGAGAAGCTAGTCAATAAGAGAGACAGTAAAGAGGCCATGCTTCAACGGAGGGAGAAACACACAAATGACAAGCCAATAAAGGCAACCAGTGGTAGGCTTGGTTGGTCTGTAAGCTCCTATAAGTTCCCGGTGAGCCCACAACAGGTCTTTTGCCATCATTGAGCTTGGGCTGACTGGTAGGCTCAATTTATAAAAAGAAAAAAGGCTTGCCGCCACAGATATTGCAGTCACATTATTTCATAGGTGAGTGCACCATGGAGATACGTGCACAAGCCTACGAAATCATGCAGCTGCCATTTTTTTAATTTAATGTTCCAAGATGGTGAGAGGGTATGTTCTACAGGGGGACAAACATAAGAAGAGGAAGGCAATCATCAAATAAGAAGCTAGCATATAGGACTGACAATATTGACAACCAATAGTAGCAGTGGGCGGGCTGTAACCCCACTGTAAGTTCTTGGTAAGCACACAATAGTGTCTCTGGAAGAAACATCTAAAAAAAGTAGGCACAATTACCAGCAGTAATGTCAAGTAGTTTTTATGTAAAATTGTTTCTACTGCATTGCACATTTTTTTTAAATGAGGACTTTACTATATCCACGAGCCTGGAGAGGATTTAATGACACACAAAATCATGGATTGACTAGCATGGCAACTACAAGAGAAAAGAAAATAGTAATCTATGTCCAAAATAAGGTATATTTATTGCACAGTTGGTCTTTAACCATCTAGAAAATAATTATTCCTTAAGATCACCTTCCTACTGGACAGCCACCTTCAAGCCTATTTCTAGAAGTGGCTGCAAAGCAGGGTTTCACCCCCACAAAATGGTGCAAAGCAGAAGCCAGATATAGGGAAATGCACATTTCACCGAGGAAACGTGAATTCTTTTGTTCTAACAAATGTAAGCAAAAACTCGGAAAAATGTAAGGACCTAACGATAAAGGTATCATTCTTTTTGTTGTAAAGATGTAAGACAATTGGTTAGCATCTTTCAAAGATGGCCACAGCCGACTTACGTGTGAACCTGTGTGTCTGAGCCCCATCACTGATGTATTTAACAAACCTATGACGCACAAAGGGTGACTAATGACAAACTACAATACATGTACTGTCGAGAAATCATAGGAAAAGAATTACCAGCTGAACTTTCCTGGAGAAGTGGGACTCTTCCATGAGCATCTGCACAAGCTCCTTCGTTCGATAGCATTAACACAACGGAGAGCGCAGCATGGCGCTCCAGGACAGCATACTCTCAAAACTGAAGGGCAAACATATGCAGCAGATATGCTACTTTTTACAATTTGGCCTAATGACCAGCAAGCGTTATCAAGTGGAAATAATGGAGTATATTTTTTCAGAGAATGGCCTCCTCCTAAGGAAGTATATGATGCATTCTTCACGCGAATGTCTTACTTTTTATGGAATATACAGATCTCACAGATAAGAATGCCTTCTATTGCAATGCATGAGCAGTGATGCATTCATTCTGTCAAATGGCTGTATATCTCTCCATGTTATGCAAATGATTTCAGCATATTGCAATGGTGGGTGAGCCAACACTTACAATCAAAAATGCCAGTTGCTCTCAGGCCGTGCAGGTGTAGTAAGTGTTAAGTATGCGGGGAACGGGATTTTGATATCAATTTATAATTATGATAAATTTAATAAAGAATCCCATTCATCTGTTTTTGGATCGTTGCTATCTGTCATTGAGGAAAGGACCACCCCCGCATTGGTTAGACAAACCCCATTAACTGACGCCACTCTGAAGAACCACTTACAACTGATGAAGTTTCAAAAGTTTATATAAAGATTAATTTGAATACGATACAATCCACTCAGGATAAAATCTCAAAAGAATACAAAATACAAAATCAAGTAATATCTCAGCTGCTTAAGCTTCGATGTGAAGTGGTTCCTCTACGTCATCTGCAGTAAGATAAAAACAATAATCAAGTTAATCTGTCCCTACTCTATACTATGTGACAATCCTACTTCGCAAGTTTCTTCCCTAAAAAGGTGTCAGCAGTTTGACTTCCAAAGAAGTTCAAACTCTCTTAGCCTCTAAAGGAAATCTTAAGTTTCAGAAGCAGTACCCTATCTGCCTACCCATCCGCTCTCTAAGGGTCCTCGGCCTACTGCTCCCTTGCGCTCTGATGTCTCAGCGCATCTGCTCAAGGCATCTACCCTTGCCTTTGCTCTGAGCAATTCGCCCTTCTCTGATTGCCCTCTCCTGCTTGCCAATTGCTACCTCCTCCCCGGGGTGCTGTCCCTAAAATACACAATCACAGTGTGGGTGGAACGCCCCTTGACGCCCACCACGGACTTTCCCCGATGATGTCAACTTCCTGCTTCTTCCATTCGTCCACTCCTTGCGTCGTCCGTTAAGTTGACCCTTCTCCTTTGGATGTCATCTTCATCATTTCATCGTCGACATTTATTGATTCTTTCAGATCATGTAACATATGAATTTTAGACAAGGCCTTAACTCTATGTCTCTTAACTTGACCCTGCTAGGTCCTGTGAATGGTCTTGTCAAAACATAGTCTATATTCAAAGTGTCTCTCCTCACGTTCGAGCAATAAGCTCCGTCCGGCATTGTCACCTTAAATCTAACAAGTGCTAGACTTCTCGGCTCTCATGTCCACATCGAGCTATTTACGACCTTCACAAGACCACTAAATTACATTCATGTGACTATGCTCTCTCGAACTCTTGACCAGTTAGGTTATAAACACAAATGACCTAAACTCTTCCAGCATTTCTACAAAAGCCCTCTACACAGTATAACCTTTGGCATACATTTATATATTCGTATTTTAGCAAAAGCCCTAGTTATACTTAAACATTCTACATCAAATATATACTACATAGAATACGACTGTATAGAATATAACCTATACATTTCCTTGGTTACATCTTTATGTAAGTTCTCTTATACATTTATCCACGTTTCTCCACGTTTACGCCTTTCCACGTTATTTTCTCTTCGCTTCTCCCAATGTAAAGTTACACATTTAAAGTTATACACGTACACGAAGTCTGCTGTGCACGTTTCTACATTTCCTAAGCATTTCTACACATTTCTATACATTTACCCTTCATGCATACGGGTCTTCTAAATCTAATGCAGTTTAACGTATGAATACATTTATATTTCCTATATCATGTTATCACATCCATTGGCCTTTATGCTATAGTCGCCAACTTTACATTACGATATGCGTTTCATTCCTATGGTTATAACATATACGTCTAGATATGGCTACTATATACTTTCTATTCAAATTGCGCTCTCTCAGTTCCCCCCTTTGATGACTTTTAGGAGTCATCACTAAAACAATTTGAATATATCTTTTATACCGAACTAGTTACATCAGTTCCTCTTTTTATCGATTCAAGTGTTCTCAGACTTTTATACTGTTGATCTTGTAGAACAGCTAGTCTCCTTTCTTGGTCTCTCATCGATCTTTGTAACTGGTTCGACCTATACCATTTATACAATTTTACTAATCCTAATAATGTAATTATACAAATTACTACTATTAATACAGGCTTCAAAATATACCAAAATATACTTTTGCCTAGATTAGCAAACCAACTTCCAACCTTTCCCACTCCATTTCCTACTTTTTCCCAGACATTTACTTTTGATAAATCTTCAATTTCTTGATGAATCTGTGTAATGTTCTGTATGACTTTCTCAAGTGGTTTTGAATTATCAGGAATATAAGTACAACATTCCTGAACTTTCAAAGCTTTACAAACTCCGCCTTCTTTTGCTAATATTACATCTAAAGCAAGTCTGTTCTGTAAAACCATTGCTCTAATCGACTGCATTTCACCCTCTACTAACATTAAAGATCTTGCAGTGCTGGCAGACAATCTATCCACGACTGTCGCTAACCTTCTAATCTTAACATCGTTAAGAATCAAACCTAACAATGGAAACATCGCTCCAAATACATCTCCTACTACTTCTGCATCTCCTACTTCCCTTTTCGTTCTCCTCGAAGCCTTTCCTTCTATGATCGCTAAATCCTTTGCATGATATATTTTGGGGAAGACAATTGCCAAGTAACACGAACCATACCAATTGTCTGGAAGTTTTACATAGGCATTTCTCCCACATACAAAATACACATTCGGAATAGCTTGCATCCCTTTCATAAAATCCTTTGTGTAGTACTCCAGTCTGAAAGAGTGCTCACAACTAACTTCACCTACAAATTCACTCTCATAATACGTTTTGCTTCGAGTTAAACATAACTTTCCTTTCTGCTTTCTATCCAATGCTATTGGACCATTGCTACCTTTCTTTTTGTGTGCCTTCTCTTCTTCTGTCCAGTCTATTTTCCATTGTCCTGACATTTTTAGAATCTTTTGCCGTCTGCATCGATCATCTACTTGTGCTATAAACCTTTTCTCTACTTCTGATACTTTGCAAGTCAGATTATTTCTACGTGCATATGATGTATCTAATGTATCCCAAGGAAGAAAGAATTTAGCCAGTCTATCTTCCTTTTTGTAGTAGTCCCACTTATTCATTTGCTTATAATTCGGAACTTCAGGCAGTACCGAATCATAATTTGAAAAGTAGTACTCAAACCCTTCTCTACCATAAAAAATACTAAGCAGTAAACTACATGTGATCCCATAAGTCAATGGGAGATGGTGATACCTAATGCCTTCATCTACAGAAGCCGGCAATTGCATACAAACGTAGCAATCTTTGGCCTCCATGGCATCGATATATTCATACAATAATTTGGCATATGCATTTGACCTAAAGTTTCCCTGTGACTCGTCTATGTGTAATCTACGAGCTTCATCTGCAAGTAACGCCTTTTCACGTATAACATTGCTCTCCTCCTTCCTTCCCACGAGAGCAGGTTTCAAAGTCGTTACAATTTTTACATTTGCTATTCTTTTATCATTATCATGTCCTGTCATGTAAGATATCGTTACTACTATGATTATGAGAAATATCACTATTGCTATAAGTGTACCTACTATACATCTAGCTTTTCTGTTTGGGTTGCCGTTCTCCATGTTATCAAAACAGCGTACCTCGTTCTCCAGCGAAAGTTCTCTTTCCAGTCTTTGGTTGTTTGTTTGCTTTCACAGTCTTTTAAAGTGCTTGTTATCAACAGGTGTCTTTTCACCACAATGTCTTTTTCTCTTCTTAGCAGCAGACAACCCTAGCCCTTCTCCGTCCTCTAAATGTAATCCCTAATTTTATTCTTCTTTCCACTCGGCGCTAGGTTATCTTCTTCTTTATAACATAAGTACAAAAAGTCTTTTATGCATCAACAATTATTGTCGGACCTGCAGCTTTCACAACAATAATTAACAGTTCAAAACGAATAACTTTTTCTTCTTCTTCTGTCATTTGCTGACCAACTGTTGGAAATTGTAGTCTTTTTAACACTAAATCTTGAATTTTACTCAAACGTGGGGGTATGGGAAGTGTGAAAGTCAGTAACCCCTCAGTCTCAAGCCCAGGCGCCAACATCCATATCTCCACTCTCACGACTGGATCGAGAGTGGTTACTTTCACACTCTTCACTCTCCCAGATTTCTGTCCCCAATACATCTGCTAGATAAGTCCACTCTGGGGTGGCGTACCTTCTGCAGGGCACACGTACCCTTCTTGATCTTCGTGGACTCTCAGTTCCTGAATCTGTCGTCTCGTCCTCCTGATCCGATTCTTCAGCGATCGGGGCAAGAGTTCTTTCCTTTTTCCTTTCCGAACTTGGCCTTTTCCTTCTCTCCGGCCAACTGGCTCCTTCACTCTTTGGTTTTCCGCTCCTTGTTCCAGGAACTGTCTCTTGGTCACTCTCAGTTTGTCCGATATCTGTGTCGGATTCCCAATTACTTTCTTCTCCTGAGGCAACTTCGGTCCCACTCGTGTCCTGACTTTCGTCGCCCTGCTCCAACACAGTTTCAGCTTCTTCGATCACCTCCACAGCTTGGCTTTCCCCCTCTATGGCTTCTCCGCTTCCCGCCGGATTCTCATCCGAGAGAGGAGCTGTGTCTTCTGGAGGTGTTGGCACTTTTCGGGTGTGTGAGGCATGTATCCAGTTTGGCAGACCTCCACACTTCACTGCAGTATTCGTTACAAGTATGACTTGAAACGGCCCTCGCCAACGCACGTCTAAGCAATTCTTCCTGACATGCTTCTTCGCCAGGACCCAGTCTCCTGGACTCAGGTCATGGCACAAGTCTTGTATTGATGGAACCTCTGCAGCCTGGACCTGGAGGGACACAGAATTAACGGCATCAGATAGTCCCTTGCAGTAGTCCAAGATCAAATCGTCTGTGATGTTCACTAGCGCTGCAGTCGGAACCGATGGCAATCTCATAGCTCTCCCCATTAGCACTTCATGTGGAGAGAGGCCTGTTCTTCTATCAGGTGTGCTACGTATACTCATGAGAACTACTGGAAGTGCGTCTGGCCAACTCAGGGATGTCGATGAACAAACCTTAGCCAGTCTGGACTTGATAGTACTGTTAATTTGCTCTACGATCCCTGAGGCTTCCGGTCGATAGCTGCAGTGTAACTTCTGATCGATATTTAAAGCTGAGCACAGCATCTTCACCACTTCGCTATTGAAATGAGTTCCTCTGTCCGATTCCAAAGAGGATGGCACCCCAAACCTCGGTATCAACTCTCTAAGTAACAATTTTGCTACTGTAAGTGTATCACACCTACGTGTAGGGTAAGCCTCAACCCATCTAGAAAATATACAAACAATCACCAGCACGTATCTGAGTCTGTTGCATGGAGGCATTTCTATGAAGTCAATCTGCATCCTATTGAAAGGCCCCCCAGACCTTCCTACGTGACTCAAGGTAACTGGTGTTCTCTTACCCACATTTAGTTGCTGACAGATCGTACATCGCTGACACACTGCTTCTGCCGCTACTCTAAATTTAGGGTTAAACCACGTTTGTCTGAATACTCTCACCATAGCATCTCTTCCTATGTGTGCTGATCCATGCAATTTCCTTGCCATGGGACTAACAAACTCATTTGGTAATACTGCCCTTCCGTCGGCAGACACCCAGAAATTCATTTCACCTTTTCCGCACCCAGCTGTTTCCCAGCCCTTTTTCTCCTCATCTGGTGCATTTTCCTGTACTGCTCTCAATTCATCCCACGTATCTACAGTGTCTAACAACATGGTCAATTCAGTCATTTCCTGGATTCCCCCCACTTTTGTATCAGTGTGAGAATATCCCTGCTCTGCGCAATAACGCGCTACCTCATCTGCATATTTATTTCCTAGTGATACAAAATCCGTGTTTTTGGTATGAGCTACACATTTGACCACAGCTATGGCCATTGGTTTTTGCAAAGCCTCTAACAGTAGTTTCACGAATTCTCCATTCCTAATAGGAGAACCCGAGGAGGTCATGTAACCTCTTTGAGACCACAACTGCCCGTAATCATGAACTACGCCGAAACCATACTGACTATCGGTGTATATAGTGACTCGAAGTCTATCGCCTGCTAAGCAAGCACGAGTCAAAGCCACAATTTCAGCTACCTGTGCGGAGTGTACTCCTTCCAGGCAAGCGGCTTCTATAACTCTGGTAATCGTGCATACTGCATAAGCTGCTCTCAGCTGACCGACATCGTTTCTTACACATGAACCATCAACGAAGAAAATTTCGTCTGGGTCTGTCAATGGCTCATCTACGATATCAGGTCTCGGTTTGGTACATAGTTCAGTCACATCGAGGCAGTCATGTTCTGTACAATTTTCGTCGTCCACTTCATTCGGAAGTGGCATCAAGGTTGCAGGATTCAAGACAGAGCATCTCTTTATGGTCACATTCTCGGCAGCCAGTATGACCTGCTCGTAGCGTGTGAGCCTGCTGTTCGTCAGATGCTGAGTCTTCGTCCTTGTCATTAACAGTTCTACAGAATGTGGTACATACACTTCTAACGGATGACCCATAACTACGCTTTCAGATCTTTCAATGCTGACACCCGTTGCAGCTACGGATTTGAGACATCCGGGCAACGCTGCGGCTACTGGATCTAATGTAGCCGAGAAATACGCCACTGGCCTGCGCGCATCTCCATGGACCTGTGCTAATACCGCTAAAGCGCATCCCTCTCTCTCGCAGCAGTAAAGCAAAAAAGGTTTCTTATAATCTGGCATTCCTAAAGCCGGGGCGCGACATAAGTCCTCCCTCAGCTGCAAAAACGCCATCAAACAATCTTTGTCCCATGGTACCGGATCACTTACTCCTTTGTGCGTCAGTTGTAATAACGGTTTTGCCTTCAGCGAAAAGTTTGCTATCCACTGTCGACAATAACCAACCATGCCTAGAAACATCCTGACTTCTCTTTGTGTTGTAGGCGCGTTCATTTTCATAATCGCCTCTATTCTGTCTGGAGACACCTTCCGCTTTCCCTTTTCAATCCTATGGCCCAAGTATTGCACCTCAGTCTTACAATATTGCAACTTACTTGGAGACACCTTGTGTCCGTTCTCAGCCAAGTGATTTAACAAGGTGATGGTGTCTTCCTTGCAAGCTTCCTCAGTTTCTGACGCAACTAGGAGGTCGTCTATGTACTGGACTAGAACTGAATTCTTGGGCAGTACTAGACTCTCAAGATTTCGTTTCAATAACTGGTTAAAGATCGATGGGCTCTCTGTATACCCCTGAGGGATACGACACCATGTTAAGACGCGATCTTCCAGCTTGAAAGCGAAAAGATACTGGCTCTCTTCGTCTAACGGTATCGAAAAGAAAGCCTGACACAAATCTATCACGGTAAACCATTCAGCTTGGAACGGTATCTGAAACAATATGACTGATGGATTCGGTACCACTGGACAACATGAAACAACAATGTTATTAATCTTTCGGAGATCCTGCACTATCCTGTATTTTCCACTAGGTTTCTGCAAACCCATGATCGGGGAGTTACATGGACTTCCCACGATCTCCTTCAGTATTCCCTGCTTAATCATGGATTCGATCACAGGCTTAATCCCTGCAATCGTCTCTGGCGTTAGCTTATACTGTGGTGTTCTTGGATACTCAGCATGGGGTCTTACCAAGATTTTTACCGGGTCTACTCCTTTGATCAATCCTATTTCTTCCCCAGTAAAATCCCATACCTCAGCTGAGACTTTCTCTCTCAAGTCTTGTGGAAGCTCCTCCACTGTTAAGGTAGGATAAAGTTCCACACATTCCCTTGAGTTTACAACTTTGAAATCAGCGTCCTCATCATTGGTCTGCACTTCTACCCCCTCAGGTGTGCAATGTATCGTGCAATTCAGTTTGCACAGCAAATCTCTCCCTAATAAGCACACAGGACTAGAATCGCAGATCACGAACTGATGTTCGTCACTGTAATTCCCTATCCTTACCGACACTGGTTCGGTCAAGGGATTTGTCATCCTTTTGTTCGCAACTCCTACCACCTGTACCGTTTCTCCTGACATTGGCAGACCCGGGACTACCGCAGATCTCAACGTAGATCGAGTGGCCCCTGTATCCACCAAAAAGGTTGTAGGACATCCCGCTATTTCAGCCTCTACGTATGGTCCTCTCTGATCTACTTCCAAGGCGGCTCCTAGAGTACAGTCTTCGTCCCTACTCGCCCGCTGCCCCGTAAGAGGATCAACGTAGTAACATTCCTCTCCTCCTACAAACAATGGCATCTGTCTGTAGGTTTTTCCTCCGTTCGTGATGCGAGGTGGTTGAGGAAACGGGGCTCGAGGAGTCTGAGTCCCCCCTTTGACAAGCCTGCCCTTCGGGACTATGGCTCCCTTAACCACGTTGTTCTGGACCTCTTCCTCCTCCTGCTCTAATTCCCCTGACTCAACATTGTAAGGACACTCGCGTCGCCAATGTCCCACCTCATTACACTGATGGCATCTCGTCGTCTTTTTCAGTGTCGCGATATCCATTCTCGGTCTCGGTCTTTCTTCCTCGTCTCTGCTCTGATTATTCTGTTTCTTTGCCTGCGTTCCTATTCCCTGCTGCCGCGGTTTATCCTTTCCAGCAGCTTGCATTTGCACTAGCATTAACTTTTCTTTAAGCTTCTTTGCCTTAGAGTCTATTTCGTCACTACAATACCTTGCGTACCTCAGAATTTCATCTAAAGGTTTGTTCTGCCAACAGATCAGATGCTGTTGGATCATTAGGCATATTTCTGGTCTTAATCCTAAGACAAACTTTGAAACAAACTGTCCTATGTCCTTGGGATCCATTACATCTAACCCGCTGTATTGTTTGAATGCTTTCAGCAATCTTTCGTAAAACTCATGCACTGTCTCTTTCGGCTCTTGGGTAGTCCGATCTATCTTTACCCAGTCTATGTCTTGTACCGGCACTTTCTCTTTTAGCCATGTTATTACTCTCTCGTACTTTTCCATGACTCTATCAGATGGACCATTCGTCCGGGTATCTCTTGATGGCTCAGAAGTGGGCCATTCAACACTACGCTTGCACGCCGTCCACAAGTCTCCGGGTACTACGATATCGAACAGTGTGTTCAAATCGATCCACAGTACCTTCGAGATCTTCACGAATCTCTCTACCTGCTTATACCACTCGACAGGATTATCCCTAAGCTTTGGGAAGGAATTGGTGAATGCCGCCAAATCCCCCCTACTCCAGGGCACATGAACGTAGCTTCCATTCGCGATTTCTCGCAAAGGGAAGGCTTCCATTCGCATCAAGCCTGTGTCCTGGGAGCCCTCAAGTACACTCCGTCTAACAGAGCCCTTTCTGGACCATCTTTCCTCCCATCTATCTAGATCTCTCCATATCCTGATACTTACGATCAATTCCCTTATGTGTACTTTCAGCGCGATCGTTCTGCGATCATCCAAATCCTGATCCGTGCAAGTTAGCCTGTGGTTGCTCTGTAAAGCCTTAGTTCGTGACAGGTCTACCATGTACCTGTTTGCTAAATTAGATAAGTTCTCATGAACTGACCTCGCTCTTCGAGTAATATCTTTGGATAGAAACAGTATCTCATCTGGTGTATATGAGTTTAATCTCTCTAGTTGCACTGTACCATCAATCAATTCATCCAGATCTGCCTTCAAACTCATCAAATCAAGCCGTTTCGCTTTTATTTCAGCTTTCAGCATTTCAGTTCTATGTTCTTCTCTCATATCCCTCTCACCTCCACTATGCGCCCTACGCCTGAGTACAGGTGAGTTATGAGGAGTCTTCCTTCCATCTCTTCGTTCCCACCCTTCTAGATCCCAAGCCTTTCCATCGTCCCGTGGGGTATGGTGGAATAAGGCTCCTTCCCCCAACCCTACGTTCCGATTTTTCGGTTCGGTTTCTCCAGATGTGAGATAGGATCCACCGTTCGGTTCTAACCCATTATAACTTGCTTGTTTTCTGGTGTCACTTAACAAAATGAAAGGCCCTCGCCGATCTTCCGTGTTCCCGTGATCTCTTTCATGATCACCGGATGCATGGCGAGATGTTTCGCGACTCCCTGAATTCTCATGACTCCTTCCGCTGTCCCCGGATGTATGTCGAGACGCTTCGCGACTCTCCATATTTCCGTGACTCCAATGTCTCGCATTCTCACCTGGGGCATGGTGTGTGCACCTGAAGGTATTCCGGTACTCCTGTGTCCTATGTTCCCCTTCACTGAAGGTGACACGAGGCACTTCGCCACACCCTGCACTCCTGTCTTCGCACATTAGCCTATTGCTGTTATCAGTAGGATAAGTATCTCTTCTGCTCTCTTGGCTTCCTCCCTCCCACTCGGGGCTGCTTTCGCCAGCTCCACAATGGGAGAGAATCCTGTTATCCTGCTCTCTCCACTCGGATCCCGTTTCTAAACTTTTATTCCGAGCCTCTTCGGCCGCATCCCATTCTCTCAGGTATTCCCTTAATTCCTTATGGGTTTTCGGTTTTGGTCCCCTTAAGTCCATTGGTCCTCTTCGACCTCCCTGTTCTACCCTGGGACCTGCTGCGGAATCAAATGGGGTACTCCGACTTATTGGTGCCCGTATCTGCCTGTGGGGATTCATTGTGGCATTCCTATTCTCCTCTTCTGCTCTTTCATTATCCCATCGTGCCTGTTCCTCCTGCTGGACCCCTTCCGGGTTGTAGATTGACACAATAGGGCCTATGGTGACCGGGACCTGCAAAGCGTCCGGCATTTGGTATGACCTAGCGCATTGCGTCTCCGGCACCTTCTGGACCACAAATCTTCCCACTACTCTCTGTTCAGGACTAGCTTGGGGTATTTCTACGGTCTTAGTAGCGTCCCACTCTGATACCGGGATCGACTTATACTCTCCCCACCTAGTTCCGTCTACTTGCGGTAATATGGGACTCGCAAGTTCACCGCTATATGGAGGTGGTCTATCTGTTAACAACCTTTCTATTAGATCCTCCTCCGACTCACTTTCCTCATCTTCCTGTTCTAGGGGTTTCCTTTCTCCCGTAGCCTCTATCATGGTGAACAGTTTGTCCGCTTCTATCTTTTGTACCCTCCATTTCTTAGCTTCATCGTCCCATTTAGCATCCTGCACTGCTTTTACCGATCTTCTCACTCTTTCTTGGCGCCTCTTTACGCCCCTTTCGTGTGCTGTTCTAAACCACACACCAAGAGCTTCAAATTGTGTTGGCCTCGGTAGAGGTTTCATCGAAAGCATCGTCGCCTTCAGTTGGTTCAATACTTCTAATTTAAACGTTCCAAATCGTGGGAACGCTAGTTCTTTTTGCCCTTCGGTTAGCCTGTGCCACTCGGAAATCCATAATATCGAGTGTAGGCCTACATTTACTGCCATATGATATGCAGGTGTGCCTTCTGGTGGAGCTTCTTCTCCGGCATATAAATTTCTCCTTTTCTTTTTAAAGATTTTCCCTAAACCCTTGAAACACTTCATTTTGTTGACGTACGATATTTCTTACTTATTTGCGTCTAGATAACAACCGCCAATCCCTGTGCGACTCTCGCTAATCAGCCTATCCCAGCACGGTTCTCTCTTCTTCAGCGGCTTCCCTCGTTTCTCAACTCGTCTCACGATTTCACATGCGTTTTCATTCATACATTGAAAAATGACTACTTCCGTCCAAGCGATCACTTTTCTCTGACTGTACGGCCACAGTCTACTGTAATTGCTACCTCAACTGGCACAGCGTCTTTCCTCTTACGGTCGGACACTTGCCTTAACTGATAGGTTACTTACACGCAGTAAAAGTACGACCAGCGTCCGCTACTCATTCACTCACACATACGCTCCCCCTATCATCGGTCTGTCGGGAAATCAATGGTACCTCATGACCCCCTTTCAATGGTAGACAAATTACTCTAGGTGTTCGATACACCTGAACCACTTAAGTCCTCTGGACATAAGATTTCATCCAGTTGCGCGCGCTCACAACTTTCCCTCAATCACACTACAGGCATTCAACTCCGCTTGACATTACAACACAGGAACAACATAAAACACCGCAATCTTACAACGCATGACCCTTATACTCACTCTCGACCGACTCTGCTGCTTTTCTCTCGACGCACCATCAGCACCGTCTTCGGCTGCAATTCTTCTTCTGGTCGACGATGACTAGGGACCTTGGGGTAAACTAACCTGGCCTAGGTCGTCTTCCTCAAGAAGATAACCATCAAATTCTGCTACCAACTGCGGGGAACGGGATTTTGATATCAATTTATAATTATGATAAATTTAATAAAGAATCCCATTCATCTGTTTTTGGATCGTTGCTATCTGTCATTGAGGAAAGGACCACCCCCGCATTGGTTAGACAAACCCCATTAACTGACGCCACTCTGAAGAACCACTTACAACTGATGAAGTTTCAAAAGTTTATATAAAGATTAATTTGAATACGATACAATCCACTCAGGATAAAATCTCAAAAGAATACAAAATACAAAATCAAGTAATATCTCAGCTGCTTAAGCTTCGATGTGAAGTGGTTCCTCTACGTCATCTGCAGTAAGATAAAAACAATAATCAAGTTAATCTGTCCCTACTCTATACTATGTGACAATCCTACTTCGCAAGTTTCTTCCCTAAAAAGGTGTCAGCAGTTTGACTTCCAAAGAAGTTCAAACTCTCTTAGCCTCTAAAGGAAATCTTAAGTTTCAGAAGCAGTACCCTATCTGCCTACCCATCCGCTCTCTAAGGGTCCTCGGCCTACTGCTCCCTTGCGCTCTGATGTCTCAGCGCATCTGCTCAAGGCATCTACCCTTGCCTTTGCTCTGAGCAATTCGCCCTTCTCTGATTGCCCTCTCCTGCTTGCCAATTGCTACCTCCTCCCCGGGGTGCTGTCCCTAAAATACACAATCACAGTGTGGGTGGAACGCCCCTTGACGCCCACCACGGACTTTCCCCGATGATGTCAACTTCCTGCTTCTTCCATTCGTCCACTCCTTGCGTCGTCCGTTAAGTTGACCCTTCTCCTTTGGATGTCATCTTCATCATTTCATCGTCGACATTTATTGATTCTTTCAGATCATGTAACATATGAATTTTAGACAAGGCCTTAACTCTATGTCTCTTAACTTGACCCTGCTAGGTCCTGTGAATGGTCTTGTCAAAACATAGTCTATATTCAAAGTGTCTCTCCTCACGTTCGAGCAATAAGCTCCGTCCGGCATTGTCACCTTAAATCTAACAAGTGCTAGACTTCTCGGCTCTCATGTCCACATCGAGCTATTTACGACCTTCACAAGACCACTAAATTACATTCATGTGACTATGCTCTCTCGAACTCTTGACCAGTTAGGTTATAAACACAAATGACCTAAACTCTTCCAGCATTTCTACAAAAGCCCTCTACACAGTATAACCTTTGGCATACATTTATATATTCGTATTTTAGCAAAAGCCCTAGTTATACTTAAACATTCTACATCAAATATATACTACATAGAATACGACTGTATAGAATATAACCTATACATTTCCTTGGTTACATCTTTATGTAAGTTCTCTTATACATTTATCCACGTTTCTCCACGTTTACGCCTTTCCACGTTATTTTCTCTTCGCTTCTCCCAATGTAAAGTTACACATTTAAAGTTATACACGTACACGAAGTCTGCTGTGCACGTTTCTACATTTCCTAAGCATTTCTACACATTTCTATACATTTACCCTTCATGCATACGGGTCTTCTAAATCTAATGCAGTTTAACGTATGAATACATTTATATTTCCTATATCATGTTATCACATCCATTGGCCTTTATGCTATAGTCGCCAACTTTACATTACGATATGCGTTTCATTCCTATGGTTATAACATATACGTCTAGATATGGCTACTATATACTTTCTATTCAAATTGCGCTCTCTCAAGTAATTGGAGGAAACTGGCCTGGAGTGATGGAATGCCTCTTTCCAGCTCCCTATCCTCATGCCTGTGTCCCATGTTGTGTCACACCCCTGCCTTTGTTCAATCATGTCCTCCCTCCCACCCATGGCCCTGTTTCCTGCCATCATCCCACACTTCAATGGTTACAGAAGGTAAAACAGAAATAAATAAATGCCTAAAATGGCGGCTGTTTTGAAACTGAGTTAGACTACAGTGTTCCATGAAAATAGCTGGCAGAGTGCAGAAGAACAGGGTGAGAGCCCACTCTGGGTGGGAGACCTCCCCTTCGACACCAGCACACACACGTACACACACTCACACCACACTCACACACAGACACACATAAGCACGCATACCTCCCTCACCCCAACCTTAGTTAAAAATATAGCACAACGGTAAAGAATCCTGAAAAAAATATATAGTCGGCAAAGAGAACTTCAGTCAGAGGTATTTTAACATCTTTTCCCATCATGGACAACTTCGGGCGAACTGGAAGTTATAAAATACAATTAACCCATGGAAGGTTTTAGGAATAGGTGGATGTGAGAGCTAGTTAAGATTTTACATTGGGATGCCTGCCTGGGAGATTATTAATTTATGAAGTGAATTGATGGAGCAGCCGCTTTTAAGGATGCCTTCACTGCACACATCACTCCACTGTGCCTCCGAGGCTTTTATTGACCCCAGAGAGCTTATTTATTCATAAACTGCTGTTAAAAATATATTTTGCCGTTGTTTGCTCAGTTTCATGGAAATGCATTTCCATTGAACTTACTTAGAACTAAAAAGGGAAATTAACGCTTTAACAAGATAAGCGCCATCCAAAATTGAACATAAAAAAAATAAAAAAAACACTTCCATATTTAATTATGTTCGTAATTTTAAAATATAACACGTGTGAACTGTATAGGTGGGCGGGAACTCTTAGTTTTACTAAAGCAACGTCTAGTGCCTTTGAAAGCAATAGGAGAGTGGCCCCAGAAATATGAGATCCAAAACACAAAATGAGAGGCAGCTACTTTAGCATTATTGCAAATATCTTTAATATCCAATAACTAGTTTATTTTGTTGCTAAACAGAGGGTTGCAATGAATGAAATAGGGCATTAGCATGTATATTCGTAGTGCATTGGTCAGACGTTTTCAGTAGGATGTCCCACGCACATTTTACAATTTCGTTTTACTGGCCTGACAAATGTTATTAGGAATTTCTATGGCAAGTGGAAATTGCTAAAATTATTCTTTCTCCTTGATTAGTTTTCATTTTTTTCAAGTCTTTGTCTAGTTGTAGGCCTACCAGACAGTGTCGTTTCTGTGGCTTGTCACCTAGAAGGAATATTCACTGACATGACATCTTTGTCAACCTAAGCCATCAGCCTTCAACCTGCTTCTGAGGTCTGAAAATGGCAGAAAGAAAACAGAAAGTAAACAGCTCTCTTAATGCCTCAATACTATCTCTTCCTGCCATTGCTTTCTTGATCCTTGACACCAGGGATAGCTAAGGTAGTCCAGAGGTGCCAGAGAACAATCCCAGGAGCACAGCGGATACCCTTGGGTGTGCATTATTGGCGTAAGAGTTCTGATGGAGGACACCATAAGGTCTTCTTGTCTTCACAGTTTTTACAGTCTATTGTAGTTTTCTTCTTTATTTTTGACCATTGCGTTGCATTTTGATTTACTCTTGTTTTTCAGTCTTTTGTTTGGGCAACTAGATGTGACTGTCGACTACACACATTCTAGACAGGGTCAGATATTTCCATTCTGTTCTGTCTAAACTATCAAAAAAAATATTTTGTCTGTTCAGAGTTTGCACTTAGTCAAACTTACCACTTTCAGATATTTAAAACCAAGGCGGTGGCAGTGGAAAAATGTGGAAGTATGCTAATGGTTCAAAATAACAACATGAAGAATTCACTGAGGATCCACAATAGGACATATTATTTGCACCGCTGAAATCAGCAGGAAGATATCTGAAAATCAGCTGGAGGGATTGGTTAGCATCCATCCAAAAACGAAGGCAATCACTCCAGCAATAACTATACCACAAATGCATAAGGGTAACTCACATAATTCGCATACAATTGCATTGTACGTGTTTAACTAGCACTGCGACAGATAACATGAGGCACCACATTAGGTGACATGCGCCACGTGATGCTAATGTTCTTTTCTTCACAAAAAAAATTGCTTTTGCACCATAGTTTGTTAAAGTAGCACTTGCATGCTTTTCGCAATAAGGGCTTTTAGCACAGCCACACATTTTTAATATGGCGCTTGTTAAAAAGTCAGTGTTTAGGACACTTTTTGTTATTAAAAGAGGGACTTGTAACTATTTGATTATTTATAGTGGATGTGCCCCCCCTCCCAAAAAAAAGTTATATTGTCTCCCTGAGAGTTTGTTATAAAAGTCGAGGAAGTAATACTAATTACTCGAGGGCAAGGTTGGACCAGTGTAGCTGACTCCACTGTGCCCTAACTTGTGTGCTACAATATGTTAATTAGTGAGCCTCTATGTTCAATGAATTCACAGTATTTCACTACGTCCTATTACTGGCAGTGCCTAGAAATATCAATTGGCCAATGATTGTCCGATTTGCATTTTCTTTCTGTTATCCATAGCACACAGTAATTTTAGTAGGCCTTCTGGGGAACACCCATCCCTCTTTTAACAAGACACTGACTCATAAAATGATAAGATTAAGGCACAATTGGAGATGTTAGCTGACAAAGAAGGCAGGACCAGCACCTCCATCACCGCACTATTAAAATTGCCCCAGAGATGAAAAATAAAATGGTAATAAATTAACGTTTTAATCATTTTTTTTCACTAACCTGAGTCCCGGGATGAGTGTCAGGGTATGGGTGGGACCATTGGTGGTGGGTGGTAGAAGCAGGGATGAGAGGTGGGCTGGGCACTTAAGTTTCAAGTGCGCATGTCACTTTGGCCGGCTATCTTGCGATGGCCAGCCAGACATGCGCACTTTAAACCTCTCGAACTGAGCTGTCCTTAAAAGTGTGTGGAGGGCAACCACTGGCCTCCAGTGCCCTTGAGAGCGCGTAGAGAACCCATTCCATCCAATCCTGGCGCTTCTCGAGCAGTACAAGGGTTAGTTAGAGGAGTTGGCTGGGGCCCGCACTGGACGAGAGAAGAACAATGGAACTGGAGCAAGGACGTGCAGCAAGGTAAGTGAATAATTTTACATTTTTTAAAAATGTATTTAATGTGCTAATGTGTACTAAATCGTCAGCATGCATTACATTACTGTTTCAAAGTTAAATATTTAACTTTAAAATGATAATGTAATGCATGTTGACAATTTAGTTAATATGATTGCATGCATGCACACACCGATTTGCCCGTCCACCATTCTCGTAGTTGGCAGCTGTCACTGAAAGAAGGCAAACTCGAAGTTGAGGAAGTGTTGTTTTTCAGAAACCTCAGCCAATAAGGTTCATGAAACTGACCTTTTACTGAGAAGGCCAACAAAACCCTGCAATAGTGAGCATTTCCACTATAAAACGGTGCACAGAAATTCCTGTTAGAGACAGTTGTCACTCACAAAGCAATCATGTTAATTGTGCGGGTGCTGGAATGAGGTCTCCTGTCTTCTATATGTCTCCATTCAGTATTTCTTAATCTTCACAGTACAGTGCAAATCAATTCCAGCCCCACCAACATTAATGAGGTGGACAATTTGCTAATTTTTGCTGAAAGTTCCCTTGTACTGTGAGGGATTTGAGGAGCCTTCACACTGAGGTGAAGCTGATCACTGCTCAATTGTGTTATAACCAAAGGCTGATTTTGTTTGAAGCCTAGGTAGAACAGTGGGGCATATTATCAAGGGGGTTTATCTCCGCTTTTTTGGCTTTAAAAGCCAAGAAAGCGGAGATAAAATTATCTCCCTATTACCTAGCTGCCACTAACACCAGTTAGCGACAGCTAGTAGGAGATAGCGGCCATCTTGGGCCCCACTTTGCATGTCAGTGATATTTATCACTAATGAGATGCAAAGTGGGCGTGCCAAGATATTAGAGACTGAAAACAGTCGCTAACATCGCTATCTCCTATTACCAACTTTTGGAGATATTCGCGCTAAGCGGGAATATCTCCAAAAGCTAACACCTGCCCTGAGCAGTTCTTAGCCATGTTATCCAATGGGAGGTGGATAACATGGCTAAGAGCATTAGCTCGCTAATGCATGAATATCGCTGACTTTTCAGCGATATTCATGCTTTGCGGCGATTTTTACCGCATTTGCGTTAAACCTTGGTAATACCAAGGTTTATTTGCAGTAAAAATCGCCGATGTGCGGCGATATTTTTTGTCTCTAAACAAGTTAGAGACAAAAATTATCGCTAGTTGTTGGTAATATGCCCCACTATTTTTTAACTAGAAGCTGTTTCTTTAGGCTTTTGTTTACTGAGAACTGGCCTAACTTACTCCTGCGGAGAAGTGAGCCTTCTTAAGAAAATATTAGAAAGAAGTGTGATGGGTTGTGTGACTCACAAGTCAATGGTTAAGAATACGAATAAATGGGAGGATAAGGAGCACTTCCAATCAGGGATAATTAACAGATTGCAGGGCCAGGTTAGACAACGCTTTAATACCCTGACCTGCTATGATTCAGCAAAGATATTCTTCAATCTACTTTTTTTCCTCTCACTTCACTAATCTTGAGTGTGTAGAGTCTATGTTTATCATTTAAGATGGATGAGACAAATCTGTGTTTATTAGTGGTGTACACAAGATCACAGTAGTCAACAACTTTAATTTTTCTTGACTGGAATTCTGCAAACTAGTGTATGCTGGTCTTACAACCAAAGGTCCCCACTATATTGTAGCATTTAAAAAATCGCGCAGCAAGAATTGGCTTAAGAAATTCTACCATTAACTGCAAGAGGAGTGAGAGTTTTTAAAGTTCCAAAGGGATGTAATTCCATAAATGTAGTCACTCAAACGTCAAATACACGTATTTTGGAAAGGACATAAATGTATTCCTATTCTTGGGTAATGTGGCACTAATCTGAATTATCTATGAACCATTCTTCTATAAGGATGCCAGATTATCACTCAGACTAATTTGTGTGCTTAATAATCAAGCCGTCTCCCCGCTGTAGAGCCGAGATCACTGCAGATTCACAATGTGCTTTCTCTATTTTGCCTCAGGGTTTGTGAGTTCACCATTGTGGGTTCATAACAAATTGTGTTACCCCTATAAACAGGAGTAGACTATTTAAAGTGCTGTATGGTAGGTTATAGTTGCCTTTATTCCAAACGTCCTAACAAACAATTAAAATATTAACACGTAACAAGGGTTTTTAAGACACAGCAAGGTATATTAATACATCACCATGTCTGACCTTTTGGTTTAGAGTGAACCACCAACATACTTTGATGTACTACCTATCCATTGATTAGTGTGGGAGATGGAAGAATAAAGGAAAACACGGGTTGCCCAACCTTATATCACGGCAACATGTTGGGGTAGGATCCTGGTCAGAGATCGGTAATTAAAGAAAGTTTTTCTTTCTTTATTTTCAAATTGCCACTGAAAACAGGTGCAGTGGAACCACTTTACAATGCTGTTAAAGCTTAAAGTCATAGACAAAAGAACAAACATTCCTAGTGTACATGCCCATGTAAAAGTACATAATAATACATGTCCCAACCCGTCCTGAATGTAGAGGGATGGCAATGGGAATACTTTAGACATCTCCCATAAATTAAAGAGCTGTTTGCAGATGATGTACTTGTTACAACATGATGACATCACAGCATCACAGGTGCACGATGTCAAAAATGTGTGTTTAATTTATGAGTGATGGTCCTCCATATCAGTTGCTTGTAAACTGAACACCATCTCACAAAGTCCTGCGTATAAAAATAAAGTTGTATATAGATCTTCAGAATCGTGTGGAGTTGTGGTCATTGGACATTCCGATTGTTTAGAGGGATAAATGTAATGATTGCATATGGACGCTTGGGTTCCCCATATCTCTGTATCTCATTAGATTTAGGTATGTAATTGGTACTGAATGTTCTTATACTAGTATGATGATCAGATGGAGTGGTGTGGCTCACTGGTTAGAGGCGGCAGACCTGAAAGCAGAGAGCGGCCCGGGACCAGGGTTCAATTCCTGACACGGCAGGGTCGAGGACCAGGGTCAACGGACTTGATAATTCTCGCCTCGTGCCTACTCTAACCAGGGAACACACTCAGTAACTCTGGGCTTTAGCTTGCCACATCTCTACTCTCCAGTTTGCTTGTTTTGTATGAATGGAAGGCCATGAATGAGTTGTATGTAAGTTGATGATTTATTGTACATACCTAATTGTTTGTGTACCTATTTTTGTGTGTATGTGAATGTACATAGAATGTTTTGTATTCCCATGCATACAATTAAAAATGATGCAGACCTAAAATAATAGGTAAAAAGAAAATAAGAAAAATAAAAAACTGCAATTCATAAAGCAAGTGTTCATGTCATTGTCATGTATACTATATATTCCAACAGTTTGTGATAAATAAGTTTCTCAGCACTGGCAAGTGTAGTGTTTATTACTACATCTCTACAACGGCCCCCCACATTTGCCGGGGATGCCTGGTTTCACCTTGGAGATACCCAGTAAGGACCATCTCACAGGGATAGCCAGGACGGGTTCCCCAGCGGTCTACAGCGCCACGACGCCTCAGGACAGCTGTGCGCTTTACAAGACACATACATTACATTACATTACATTACATCAAGCACCCCAACACTGTGGGTCCCATTTTTGGAATTTTGGAGTAGGGTAGCCAAGCAAGGCACCTTGCTGGGCTTCCCTACGACAAAGTCAGAGGGTAGGAATACACTGTATTTAAGCAATACAGTGCATTCCTATCCTTTCTGCTTGTGTTGGCACTGTTTTGAGAGCCTAGCGCCTACGTAGGCACTCTTACACCCTGGGGCAAGGGTGTCTCTTTTGGAGGTAGGATTGTTTTTGTACAGGAAGGTTTCTCTTCCTGCACAAAAACAATCCTATGAGACATTTTGCTCTTTCAGACATTAGCCATATGTGAATCGGTCTTCATTCTGCCCATAACTGAGCACTCCAGCCCGAACTGCCTGGCCAGTTCCCATAGATGAACACAAGCATCTGTGTGCAGAGTTCAGCATACATCAGTGAAATGCAGTTAGAGTCCTATGGCACAGTGAGCACAAGATACAACTAGGAGCATACCTTTCACACTTAAGGTATCTATTACAACAAAATCAAAGTGGTGGAGGAGCAAACAAATATTAATTAATATGTAAATGGCCACTGTGGGTAATATGACACATTACTTGATCTGTAATTAGTGCAATTCAAATAAAATCTTTTGAGCTGTGAGAGAATTCATTACTCTCCATCTGCTGGTTAATAAAAAGATTCAATTTACATGTGGACTATTTACCGCTTGTGTTACGGATGCTGAATAAATGCACTTCTACAATATGCCTACACAGAATCAGAATATTTTGGAGTTGTGGATTTTACACAGTTGCTGAAACCCTACTCTTATTCATTCAATGAACTAAACAATAGAATTTTAGGAATTTCTGAAATTCTGTTCATTTTACAAGAAATCGTCTCGTCTTAATAGAAAAATATTCCAACGATGGATGGAATGCTTGATTTTATCTCAGCCACTGGTAATTACATGGGTGCATTCCAGTCAATGTTTATTTGCTGACTAAGCCACTCTTGCAACAACAACCCCCAATGGTTTGGCCTACAAAAGAGTAGTTTGTAAAACTTGTATTGCTTAATTTAACCAAAATATAACTTACAACCCAGGGCCGGACTGGGAACGCATACTGGCCCAGGCAATTAAGGCTGACCGACGGGGGGAGGGGGGCTGCTAGTACAGGGGGCCAATATTATGCAAAAACGGCCCCCTGTACCAAACAATATCTCCCAATGGTCCAAAACGGCCCCCACCCTTCCGGCTCACTGGGAAAACAACCGGTGCCCGCTATGGCCTGTCAGGCCCTGTTATGACCTATGCATGTCTTATACTGCATGCAGGCCGAATTTTCGTGGGATCTCCATTGGAAAATAAATATAGGTGTGTGATAAGTCATGCGGGTTATCAAGCAAATCCTAGAAGTTATCAGAACACCACTTACAGCCCTGCTGAATGCTATATTCAGCTAAGGCGTTTTTCCCAAAATGTGGAAGAAGGCCTCTGTTCTTCCTTTGTTGAAAAAACAGAACCTGGACCCAAAGGATCCCAATAAGTATGGGCCAATTTCACGGCTCCCATTCCCTGCCAAAATTTTGCAGAAGGCCATGAATACCCAACTCAGTGCGTTTCTTCAGTCTAACAACTCCCTTGACCCATCCCATGGGTTTAGAGCAGATCACAGCACTGAGTTGGATCTAATTAAATCCACAGAGGAAATTAGAGAGGCCTTGACAAGGGTGGCATTGCTATACTGATCCTGCTGGATATGTCTGCGGCCTTCAACACGGTCCATCACCAAATATTCATGGACCGGCTGTCCGACATAGGATTAGAAGGTCGAGCTTTGAAACTCCTGCAATCATTTCTATTGGACAGATCACAAAGTGTGTATCTGGACGGCAATATGTCCAAACCATTTTCCCTTCCATGTGGGGTGCCACAGGGCTCGTCACTCAGCCTGACAATTTTTAATATCTTCGTGGCACCCCTGGCAGAAGTCATTAGATCCTTTGGCTTCCAACTCACCTCCTATGCTGACAACACTCAAATAGTGCTATTATTGACTGAGGGGGTGGAAAAGGAAACAGGGGCACAACTCAGGTTTCCACAACTATATGGCTGCCATCTCTGGCTGGATGTCTTCCAACTGTCTAAAATTGAACTCTAGCAAGACCGAGGTTATAAAGTTTGGAAATAAACCACCTGTGTGGGCACCCGAATGGTGGCCGGAAGACTAGGAAAGCAAAAAACCTGGGGATACTGATGGACAACAAACTCACCATGGGCGACCAATTAAGTATGGTGATCTCGAACTGCTTTCTGTCCCAAAAAATTATAAGAAAAAATATGTTTTTTCTTACTGAAAACAGCCTTAGGACAGTGGTTACAGCCCTTATAATGTCACGCTTTGACTACTGCAATGGCCTATATCTTAATGCCCAGAAGCAACATATCAGTCGGCTCCAACTTACATAAAATGCAGCGGCCAGATTACTGTCAGGAACTCCGAAATTTGTCTCCGTAAAATAGGAACTTAGGCAACTTCATTGGCTCCCGGTTAAATAAAGAGTACGCTTTAAGGCACTCTGCACCATCTTTAAGGCCATCAATGGAGCAGGACCCGATTTCCTTAGGCGTACATTTCAATGGTACGTCCCTGGAAGAACGCTATGCTCCACTGGACCTAAACAAGTTCTAGTTCCCTCATTTAAAAGAGCCAATTGGGGAGGCAGGAGCGTTATCGCTTGTGCTTCTAGGACATGGAATGAGCTTACTTTTCATCTAAGGAATGCCCCGGATCTCCTCTCCTTTAGGAAAGGGTTGAGTAGTACACATCTTTATTTTCCTCAGCAGGAAGTGCTTAGTGCCAGGACACCCCAGGGTAACCGTGCGCTCTACAAGTGCAATACATTTTTTTTTAAAGTGTGTGTTCTGTAGACACTGCTGTAGATGCACTAGTTATTAGTAGAAGTGTAGCATTTAGTACAAATATCAACTCTGCATTTTATGAAAATGCTGGAATATTCTAATAATCCTTCTACTAGTCAATGTTACTGTTATTGTTGTTACTACCTAGAATTTGGATAGTACACAATCTGCCACTACTATGTCCATGCAACACTTTGTGTTTTATAGCACATGAGTGATGTCAGATCCGCTGAACCGCTGAGCAAAGCCGATTGGAGTCTGGCCGCCTTGCCTCTGAGTTTAAGCTGCCTGCCGCATCATAGCGCATTGGCCCTCAGCATGTGGTGACTTCAGCCCAGGGTGAATCCCTCTGTGAGACAAATGGAGCCACAATGTAGAGCGTCGGCTCTCAGCAGGTGGAGACTTTGGCCCAGCGAGAATCCCTCAGCTGAGAGGAACACCAGAGAGAGGTGAGGCGAGGTAAGTTGCCAGAGTGCAGCGGCATTAGACACCGCGTGCGAAAGCAGCCTAGTTAGGCCTGGATATGATTTGCGGTTGGCCTGGTGTGCTCCTGCTTGGGACCCCTTGTTTTTCGCGGCCTCATTTACCTGGTAGCCTGGCAGCTTTAAAAAGAGAAGCCTTTTATGTCATTCATTTAAGTCCTTTAAAAAAAAAAGTTCTGCTGGGTTTCCCTCAATAAACTCACAACTCAACTTTAGAGCTCTTTGAGCTCCTTTTTGTATGACCTTGGCCATAACAATTATAACAATTTATGTATTTATCAACTTTCTACAGAGTGGTGTGTTTACACCACCTACCCTGGGTTATCACTTGGGTATAATTGCTCAGCGGAGGTGGATATTATTGGGGAGGGGGGCTGGTGCATAAAAAGAAAAAGAGAGCAAGCAAAACTGAGGGGCTGCATGAAAGGAGCAGCAGGAGCAGTAGTATAGGAGTAGCTCCCAAGCAGAATATAAGCAGCGTACAAGGAGAACATACGTAGTAAAGCAACCTTCTAACAGCAATCAGCAACCAGAAATAAGAGGGGGGCCCGATGCAGTCTTAGGATGCCAAGATCTGGAATAATGATTCTTGAAGTAGCATAAACTTAAAAACAATACTACATACATCTCCTAATTTGCTACAGATAACATCCACAAAAAACCCATGGACTTGAGGGCCACTTACCTCAACTTGAGGCATTTAAAGTACTCAGGCCCATATTTTGGCTTTCAACAAATAAATAGTTATTAAAGTCGATAAGAACATACACTTTATAAAAGTGTCATAATAGATTCAAGCATTTTCTTTCATTACTCTTTTCTCCACCTATTCTCTAGCAGCTTTTATGTTTATTATTCCAATTGTTCTTCCTCTGTTGAAATCGACTTTTTGTTTTCCTCTAGGGCTGCTTCTGTCACAACACTGTCTTGTCCTTTGGTTATTCAAAAAACCTACTTGTGTGTGCTATTCTTAAATCCTTAGGAGAATGTTTCCAGTATTACATAGTGAATGAAGTGAAACTAATGTAATCATAATCCCATTTGCATAGACTGTAAAGGTGCTCATTAAAAACCTAATTAATCTGCTACACCATTGATGCCATGTATTTCTTGTTAAACCAAAATGTTTGCTGCTAGCAATGCTGAAAATAATTATCAAAACTTCTAAACTATTTTCCAAGTATATAAACACTGGAAGCAAAAGATGTTCTGAATTTAAGATGTGTAATCTAATACATTTCATTTTTACCCTTGATAAAAATAGTAAATGTTGTCTTGATAACCTCCATATGTCTTTAAGCACACACTAGAGTTTTGGTATATCTCTATAAGTTACTTAATTTTTCCTTTACTTCTCGTCGTTCTGTGTAAGAGTCACAAGGGCATATTCTCAAGCCCCCGTCGCCACCGGCGATAGGGGCTTAGCCCTATTAACAAGGCAGCGTTAATAGGGCTTAGCCCTATTAACAAGGCAGCGTTAAGCCACGTTAAGTGGCTTAACGCGGCTTAACGCTGCCTTGTGAATAGGGCCCCATTCATGCTGTTTTTAGTGTGAAAGGGGCATGCAGTGGGTGTTTTGGTGGGCGCACCCATTGAGTTTGACGCTACCTCCTATTCACAAGGGCATCATAAATAGGAGGTAGTGCCAAACTTAAGACCAGGAAAAATCTGGTCTTAAGGTGGGGAAACAAGGAGAAATGCTTTATTTTTCAGTGATTTTGCTTTTTCCATGTGTGGTGACGTGTGCAGCACACATGGAAAAAGCAAAATGCCATGGTTTGTTTATGTATAGGAAGGTGCCCCTACCTGTACATAAACAAACCTTTTTTTAACCACATGGCTGCTAGGCGTTTTCCCCCCCCTGTGCTGGAAAATGCCATTTTAGTGGCACCATGACGAGCTCAGCTCGTCATCAGCACACGACACCCGTGGGTGATGACGAGCTGAGCTCGTCATCAGCATCGAAAGGGTTAAGCATGAAGCAGCGCACATGCACGTTACAAACTGGCATTTAAGGTTTGTTAATGTGCAGGAAGGGACACCTTCATGTACATAAACAAACTTCCCTGCTTGCAGACACCCTTGCAATCTGGTGCAAGGGTGCCTGAGTTGGCGCTAAGTTGTGAAACTTAGCGCCATCGCAGGGGGAAACGCGCGGCTGCACCCTTTCCTTGAGAATAGGGTGCAGCCTCGCGTTTCCGAAGTGGCGGAGAGAGGCGTTAAGCCAAGAAGGCTAACGACTCTCTCCGCCACTTCCTTGAGAATATGGCCACAGTTTGAGAAAAGATGCCATTCTAGGCGCTTTCAGTGGATGGTCAAGGCCACAAATAATAAGGCAGGTGTAACTCTCTAAGTCGCCTATTCAGTAGAATGTTTTAGATATCTGAATCCCCACACCTTCCTCCACAGCACTTTAAAATGTGACACTACACTTGCTTGGCTACTCATGCTCTTGTACAGTGATCATTAAATATCTAGATGCCAAAGATATTTATAAAGTTGTATTTTATATATTTTTGCATTAGATTTATTCCATATGTTCTTTTTTTAAAACTTTTTTCTGAACTGTTTGATAAAAAAAAACCCTGATTGAATTCAAGGACTGTCTGATTTGAGTTCCCTGTCCCTCCCTTAGTTCTAAACTATTGTGAGAGGACTCGTTGTGGTTTCATCTCAGTGTCACAGTCAACTTCCCTTGTCTTTCAGTATTTTACTTGGAAAGTGTGCAATTTCAAATTCACAGATGTCCAATGTCTAGAATACACAATACTGGCAGATTAAGATGTTCTGTGTTGCACACCTGCAAAGAACCTTCTTTTTATTTCTTCTCTCTGTTTCACTTCCTAGATTAGTTCTGCTTGCTCTCCTCAACAACACTTGTTCTTTCGCATCAATTTGTTGTTTTGTTATTGTGCCTGTCATCTTACTGGTGTAGCTCTATCTTTCCCAATACTCCAGAGCTCAATGCCTCTCAGATTTCTCAGATATGCGACTAATTTAAAAAGGAGCACAGGCAGAACACACTTGTCTGTTTCATTAACAGCACTCTGGGGAGTGTGAGTCTGAGCAAGCCTTGATAACATCGGAATCCAAGGAAAAGCACTTGAATGGATCACCTCGTTCCTCACCGGAAGAACCCAGAGAGTCCGCCTTCCTCCATTCAAGTCCGAGGCCTCTGAAGTCATCTGCGGCGTACCTCAAGGATCCTCACTCAGTCCCACCCTCTTCAACGTATACATGAGCCCCCTCGCGGCCATCGCACGCCAACACAACCTCAACATCATATCTTACGCGGACGACACTCAACTGATCCTTTCTCTCACCAATGACCCCAACACCGCCAAAACTAACCTACACGAAGGAATGAAAGAAGTTGCCGAATGGATGAAACAAAGCCGTCTGAAACTGAACTCAGACAAAACAGAAGTCCTCATCTTAGGTACATCCCCCTCTGCATGGGACGACTCCTGGTGGCCGGAAGCCCTCGGAAAAGCACCCATCCCGACAGACCACGCTCGGAACCTTGGAGTCATCCTGGATTCTTCACTCTCAATGAACAGACAAGTCAGCGCTGTATCCTCTTCCTGCTTCAACATTCTTCGCATGCTCAGAAAAACATTTCGCTGGATCCCCTCCGAAACAAGAAAAACAGTCACCCACGCTCTGGTCACGAGCCGACTAGACTACGGAAACACCCTCTACGCGGGTACTACCGCAAAACTCCAGAAGAAACTCCAACGAATCCAAAACGCCTCAGCCAGGCTCATATTAGACATCCCACGCAACGAACATATCTCTGGTCACCTTAAAGACCTCCACTGGCTACCCGTCAATAAGAGGATCACTTTCCGACTGCTTACCCACGCACACAAATCACTCTACGACATCGGACCAGATTGCCTCAACTCTCGACTGTCCTTCTACACCCCCTCCCGCCAACTACGTTCTTCCAGCCAAGCCCTCGCCACTGTACCTCGCATCAACAAGACCACCATGGGAGGCAGATCCTTTTCATACCTAGCTGCTAAAACATGGAACTCACTCCCCGCTTACCTTCGCCTCACCCAGAACCACCTAGCGTTCAGAAAGCAGCTTAAAACGTGGATATTTGACAAATAATCCTCCTCCCTTTCCTAAGCGCCTTGAAACCCTCTGGGTATGTAGTGCGCTATACAAATTTTATGACTTGACTTGACTTGCATAGAAATCGGACGGAAAAAATCCTGTGTACAGGATGCAGGAAACATACGACCTTTCACTTTTCAAAAGATATTGGAACATAAGATTAAAAGCAGAAATGTCAGTATATCTCTGTAAAGTTGGATTGGTATATCTCTGTAAAGTTGGATTGGCCTAAACAAATCACCACTGCAGTCATAATGAGCAGCCTGTTTCAAGTGGACAATGTTACAACGGGAAAACCTTAATTGCAAGATCAAGACTACAACTTTTGTAGTAATTAGGCCTTTTGTCGGCATCCAGACTTTGCCAGATAGAACATTCTTGGTGCCATTGAATAGGAAAATACCAGGATGGGGGGAAGCATGACACACTGCCAAGATATTTGTGCTCCGAATTCCGAATGAGGAGGTAATTCCAGTGACATGAATAGTTACATGGTGTGGAATTACCTCCCAAAATAACATGATCACCGTTTTGAGACTTTTAGCTTGATTGTAGAAGTGTGGCTCACTGGTTAGAGCAGGCAGACCCTGAAGCTGAGGTCAGACCCGGGACCAGGGTTCAATTCCCGACGCGGCAGGGTCTTGAGCTCAAATGTCCATGGACTCGATAATTCTCGCTTCGGTGCCTGACCAAATCATGGGTTCACACTCATTAACTCTGGGCATTAGGCTAGCTTAACCCTTTCGATGCTCATGATGAGCTCAGCTCGTCATGATGCACAGTTGAGCTGTGCTGATGACGAGCTGAGCTCGTCATGACACCAGCAAAATGGCAATTTTCAGCACAGGAGGGGGAAAACGCCTAGCAGCCAAGGCGGCCCCCCGCGGCTTCTCGCTTCGGTGCCTGACCTAATCATGGGTTCACACTCTGCAACTCTAGGCATTAAGCTAGCTTAATCTCCACAACGGCCCCCCGCGGCGGGATACCTGGCTTTCACCTTGGGGATGCCCTGTAGGGGCTATCTCACAGGGAAAAGCCAGGACGGGTTCCCAAGGCAAGCGCGGAGATACCCCTTCAGGGGTCGATTCAGGCGCTATACAAGAAACATAATAATAATAATAATTTTGAGTTACTCCATTATAAACATGACAGATACCCCGTCCTCCATATTACAAGTGTCATAGGCTAAAATGTGATCCGTCCGCCAAACTCAAAATCGGGCCCTGAGTCTCACTATTAGCTGAGTACAGACACGTCTGTTTATCATACCTAACGGTACAGCCTGTGGGCCTATTGCACATCCTAGAGGTACAGCAAATTTATGCCTCTTCTTTGCAAAATGATCCATTTCAATTATAGAATTTACTAAAATTACTTGAAGCAGTTCATCACAGTCTCCACTGCCAAAAATACCGCTCTTGTCCAGATGAGCTGCTGTCTCTGAGAAACATTCTCAAGGTTTGTACCACCACCTGCATTGTATCAGTAGAAGGGCACAGTCTATGGACACAAAGTGGGAGGCAAGCATTTGCAATGGGAGCCAAAACGATCAGCAACCGTTACCACAAAATACAACAGAAAGCTCTGAAGGTAGTAAGGAACTAGCCATCTGTTTTGCAAGTTTCAACACCTCACAAATGTTTCTATGCAGCTGATAAGGAGGTACAAAACAGCAATTTTTAATCCATTTGCTAGACACATTCACGCCCCATTTGCATGCTGCAATCAAAGTAGAGTCTAAACTAATTTGTTTAAAAATTACATAGTTATTTTCACATTCTTCTGTATTTTTGTACTGGATGTTCACATGCACCTACTATAGGTAATAGTCAGCCTATAAGCTGACTAGCAAAAACTAGGAGAGTTGAATCCAGGCTTGTGGCAGCAGGACCATTGATATACTGCCGTCACCTATTATATGAGTGCAGCGTGGATTTCAATATCACCCCCTCAGGACTGTAGCTCATTTGCTTTTGGAGACTCAGCATTAACACAGAAAAATGTCCACATATTAGTTTTGTTGCAGAACCTCGTCTTTATTAAGTCATGCAATAGCTAAAACATTTTGATTTTACTAAAATTATTTAAATATTATACTTACTTGTAGAGCTTTCAGCTCTGTCATTCATTGGTCTATTATTGTGTCATTCACATTTTCTTCCACCCACTGGATCATACAGCAAGGGGCAGAGGGTCATCCCACTTCAGCCTTTGTCTAACTTCCATGTGAGTGATTACATTCTGCACTTTCGCAAAAAGTACATTCATAGACAAAATAGTTCCCATAATGCCAGAGGCCACTAAAGCAATGTGCATTTTGAGATGTAAAAATATTTTTGACTTCAGACAATTTTGTTTATAATAGCAACCCAGTAGCTTATTTTTTGCAAATGTCATGACAATACAAAACAAGTATTGGCAAAGTCAGAAGTCTGACAGACAGTACCAGACCTATTGGCTTTTCCGTTGCTTATATTTAGAGGAGCTTTGAGGGCACAGCACCACTCGAAAGCAGGTTGTCTACACACACACACCATATAGGTATAAAGCTTTCAAAACAACACAAACTCCTAGTTGACTGATAACATGCACCTCTTGAAGAGATGTAGAAGAAATTTAAAAGTGTGGTGAAAGCCACAACTCCCTGCTGACAGGTTAACATACAGATCTTATCATACGTTTTGAAGACAATCTACAAGAAATAAATTGCTGAAGCACACATGTCATCCAGGAGTCCTTTTGGAAATATAATGAGTGAGGAGAACCACCACAAGCATTCTCCTCCCCGCTACTCTCTCATAAACTTTGAAATGACTTGATAGCTTACTTCATGGAGTGGCTCAACAGTGCAGTGTCACCTTTCTAGAAGCACCATGTGGCACAAACCCGCGGACTCCCTTGGCATACATCTATCTCAGTTCCACTGTACATCTCTGAGGTCCTTACAACAAGCTTTGACAGACAGCTCTCATTACACAACTAATCTTGTGCCCATTTGATTGAATTCCATTATATATTCCATCCACAATGAGAGACAGAAATCATCTAAATAAACACAGCACCTGTACTTGCCTAATACTGTTACCCAACATCTCTGTCTCTTCCTATTGATGCTTATCAATTGCCATATTACACAGGTCAGGTCTAAAGGCTTAGCCCACATCTGTTTTCAATCTGTCACAGTGAACCAGAAGTAGCAGATTCAGCATCTTCTTGTAGAAGGTTCTCCGCCTTTTATGACATTCTTTTCATTGTCTGATTATGATCATGATCAATGTTTTCATGCCCCTCTTGCCCAAATCAACCAAATACCACAATACTGGATATCGTATTAATGCTGAAGAGATCTAGTGATAGACAGCACCTCTACTTCTATCAATAGAGAAACAGTGGATGCCCCAAATATAATTTAGCCCTGTGTGTTTAAGAATAAGATCCTCCTCAACTTCCCTTCTAATTTGACAATTATTCCTGTTTTAACCGTTGACCACCCAGAGGTCATTTCCAGATTTGGGTCCAGGAAATTAGAAAATGTTGGGTGATAGTTTAAGTATCCTGTGTCCCTCAAGTTAAAGTGTTGCCAAGATTGCCTGCCTACACCTCCTCTTCCATGTTGTTCTCCAATTCCTGTCCCTTCCCACAGAATCGTCATGCCTTTAGGAATACCATGAAAAACAATGTGCAATATATAAAGGGCCCAGAATCATACAGCGCTGACCACCTTCAGACTGTGTCAGTGTGACCTTCTTGCACCAGCTTTAAAGGTGTTGAATTGGTTCCCACTATAGCCAAATCGATATTCAAAAATAGTTGCATGATCCACAATACTCTACATAAAAGAGCCTCAGGACGTCTCTTTGATGAGCTATTTCAATAACAGCTGATTGGATACCCAAGCCTGGACTCCCTGGAGCTGATCAGCGTTTATTTGAGTAATACATCTCTTTTGGTGGATATCCTCCAACTTCCAAATCTTTAGTCTATTGACCTTTCTTGCATTTCAACATAACCTTATAATATTTCACAAAGTACTGAAAACCTAATGTTGCAGGGATTCTGTTCTAAAACAGAAATATGCTTGGAACCATAGAACATCAATATGTAGTGATTGAGTCACCATACCACCTCAGTGTCTATGAGTCCGACTAGCTGAAGTGCCTCACTTTCCCTCCTAACCTTACCAGAGAAACAAGTGAATTGGCGCCCCCATAAACAACACTCTCGACCCTCTCAGGAATCTTGTTAAAAGGACACACCCTTTCATTCTCTCAATAGTTTTTGTCCACAATGAGATCAACAGGAGACACAACAAAAGTGTATAATATTTGTTCAAACTATCAGGCTTTGAAATGCAGAATACGAGCCACAATTACAAAACAGATGCATAATAAAAATACTGTTAGCATGGTTCATAAACCATGAAAAGTTCTGTCATTTTATAGGACAGAGTGACCTAACCCTCCTCTGTTGCTACTAAAGCTAAATGATTATATGAAAGATCTCTAGAATTACCAGCAGACCCCTTACCTTAGCATATACAGATAGCTCTACACCTGAACGACGCAGTGCTCTTGTGTTAGAACTCTTGTTCAATGTGTGTCTGTGACTCATGTACTCCTCTATATGATAGGATGTGTGCGCATGAACAACAGCTGCATTTTTGTGTCATGTCTAGGTGCATCTGCCTGTCAAGAAAGAATAACAGGGGACATTGTTGTTCGACCTTGTTGGCAGTGTTCCCACTAAATCCCAGGAAAGCAACAGAACGAAAAAACATGCAGGTTCCGTGTGAAAGTACAATGTGGCTTAATAGCAAGTTTGTTTCTATAGTAACATGTGCAACGGAAAATAAGGCCTACAACATGTACAGTTAGGCTAACATACTGAAAACTACAATGGGCTATGCAAGAAACACATGACACCACCTGAAACTGGTGGCTTATAAGCAGGGTGTAATCTTCGAACAGAGATCTCCTTTCAACATGGCAGTTCCTCAATCCTGTCTCCAAAAACATTGGCTGCATGAACTGTTCCTCTGCTTTTTCCCTTCTTTCCACAAAGTACACTGAAAAGGCCTGAAGATGGTACAAGTATGTTACAAATAATACATTTAACTAGACTGGGTGTAGGTTCAAAGGGCCGAGGGAATGATAGTGTGTGAAACTCAGCAGTTAAAAAAACAAGTAATTAAGATTAATTTACCTCCTTTGCACCCAGGATATGGAAATGACAGTACAGTCTCCATCACGACTAAACCATTCTTTATCTAATTTAGAACACCATAGTCCAGTTCCACTCTCAGTACCCAGTTGCTCCTGTAACTTATTGATCCTAACCTTGACCTTGACCTTGACTCAGTACTGCACTCTGCTGCCTTCAACTAGGATCACACTACACAAAAATCACATCTGTAAATACATTCTGACAAAGATACATACATTAGAGTTGCAATACATTGTGCACGAACAACAAGGGTAGAGTGATACGATGCTCTTGAAATAATATCTCATACATACATTAAATATATTTACAATATGAGTAGTAATCAAATATAGAAAGCAAACCAAACAAAAAGCACAATTGCAATATAGCAGTCACACAGTGAAAGTGGCAATTTCACAATGAGAATTGTAACCGTATGCAGAAACCAGTAACCAGGTGGTACTAGAACAACACAGCTGTAAAACCAGGCCCTATAATTCCACACTATACATAATTTGTTTGAAGTTCTAGTGTTAAAAAATTTCTAATCTTGATGGATTTCTTTTGTTTGTGAAGCTCATAACACACCTAGAGTGAAGAGTTATGGGTTCACTGCAAAACAGTGCAGAAACAGTAATACAATAAGATATTGGAAGCTATTTAGAGGTTGGCAGTTAAGGTACCTCACCACCAACATGGTGGAGTACCTTATCCGCCAATCTGATGGTTTACCCACTCTATTTACAGATGGGCAATTCATCGTGTTTCTGCCAGTTGAGTGCCTGATGGTTTCCCAAGAAAACTTACACTGATGTTCCTGTGGACATTGCACCATCGGTGTAAGTATCTCAGATCCTCTGCCACATTCTAACATACTTTTTCATATTCTGAACCATAGGAGAAAGTCTGGTGGTGCTGAACTTAAAAGATACAAATTTCTCCCACACACTGGGAGAAAACTCCCAGGGTCACAGTCATTATTTTTTTGTTGAAAAACATAAACTCCAAAATTGAAAGTTTGTTATTAAAAAAAATAAAACTTTGCTAAGCTGTAGCATCAAACATGGTGATCACTCAGAAAGTTTACAGTGACAGTGGTTCCACTGAAATCTCACAAATCGCCACCAAGAAGAGGAGAGCCCTAAATATGGCTGGCTACATGCCCCTGCTACCACAGCAGAATGGAGTACAGCCTGTAAACCCCAAATGACACCAATATTTTGCACACAGCTATTACTCTTATATTACAGAAAGGATAATGTATCAAACTAAAGGATTGAAATATTTGCAAATAAAGCAGGTTATTTTGCTTCATTAAGTTTGGTTGAAAGTTTCCTAATTTAAAGATTTGTAAACATCTAAATCACAGCAGGAAATAGCTATCTTAGCTATTGAGGGTCCTTGTGAAAAAATAGGAAAAAGTCTTACAAGTTTGTGAGTATGCTTTAACTTACACCTAAAAGACATGCTGACTTCTGGGTGTGTGTGAACAAAGTGGTGCAAGTCCAAGGGCACATAGAGCTCACCAGAGAAAATGAGGGTTTTGCAATGTGGCCAGCTGGTCAGATACCAGATTATTACACATTGTTCAGTCAGAGGAGCAAAGGAGGTAACAAACATTAGCGCAGGGAGGAGTATACTCTCTGGAAAAGGGCACCATCCATTTCAGCTTCACATGCAGAAGTTAGTCGGACAGAAAGCTAGCTTCCAATTCTGATGAGAGGTTTGAATGATTTGGCAGATATTCATGAACATTAGCAATTCCCTTCTTTGGTCTTGTGGAGAAGGGAGGAGTGGACTTCAAGGCATTGTGGCAACTCTCTGGTTTACATCAGCTATCTGGGGGCTTCCACGCAGATACACCACCAGCAAAGCAAGCCAGAAGACCTTCAGCAGGTCCTTTAGACTTTGTTTTGTCCAGGGGGTAAGGTACAGCATGTAACTCAATCAATGACAGCAAATTCTTCCACACAGCTCCATGTACAAAAGATCATCAGTGACATTAAGGATGGTTTCAGTTTAAATTCATAATATTAGGCTTTGAACAGATTTCCACTGTCAATTAGTGTCCAATGCATTCTTCCATTTCAGGTCTACAGCCAGTCAAGCTAGGTCATTCTTTCCATCTTCAGTGAGGTGTGTTGGAAGGATCACAGCAAAATATGCCATATAGGGGTCTCTTTCTACCTGTGGGGGCCTATGTATACCTTCCATAAGTATTCGCTTGTGATAAAATATGTAGATTCCACTCAAACAGGACCTGAAATCTAGGAGACTAGGGAAAAAAAGTGTGGCTGTGGTTGATGTTTGTGGACAGCACCCTTCCTTCATCTTGCAAAAAAAATACTTACAACTAGGTAGGTACTCAGTATTAGCTACGGGTTACCCAAAGGAAAGGTGCACAATTAGAATTCATGCCTATCATTATCATGACCACATCACAGGGTAAGTACGCAAGCTCAGAACAGGGGAAGTGGGTTTCTGATTTGTTGGATTTAGGTGGAGAGGTGCAGTGTATGATTGCTCTCTATAAGGCAAAGATGAACTGTTACCAAAAGTGGGTGGGGTTAATCCTGGCAGCTTTTTCCCTATTGGTCTTGGAGGGGCCCCACCCACAAGCTAGAGCCTGGCATAAATATGGCAATCATCCGTACCATCTTTAGAACACGAGTGGACCTGAGGAGGACAGAAAATTAGCCGCACCTTCTGTTGAGGTCTATGAGGAGATCTGAAGTGCTGGACCTGCTCCCATTGGACCGAGGAAAAACAAGTAGACTCCAAGGGTCAGTTGTCTGAATTCCTGTTAAGCTACAGGGCTATAAAAAGCTGCAAGAAGCCCCTTTTCCTGAAGAGTCCAGCTCACTTGTTCCAATGGGATCTGCCTTGGACCCTGTTGGTAGCTTCTGTTCTAGAGAGACTTGACCCCCAAGTGCTGTTCCTGAGGTTCTGGGGCTCTTGGCTGTGTCAAAGTGTAATATTCCTAATAACCTGGAAAACCTAGGGCTTGGAAACATTTTGGCTCTAAAGATCTCTGGATGACAGGGACAAACCTGCTAAGTCAAACCCACAAAGGTGCTCACAGCTGTTCCTTATCATCAAAATATTTTAGCGGGACATTGCTGAAAAGTATCTGGCCTCAGGGAACCTTGTTTGGAAACAGTATGCAGCCTTGCCCTGTTGGAGGAAACTGTGCTCCAAGAAAGTGTCTAAATGTAGAAGTCTTCATCCTGAAAAAGCCCCAAAAGAACCTTGCACGTGAGGGACCTTTTGAGGGCATGTATTTTCATTTTAACCTGCTCAGAACATTCCTGCCAAAGGTCAACAGCGTCAACCGGACCTCGTCCAACAGCTATGCCACATTGTGGAGCCCTCCTCAGCCACAGCCTACTGCCTTTCATTGCTCAGGATTTTTGACTTTCTTTTCAGAGACTAAGTCAGAAGATAAAATTTCCAACCTGGTCGAACCTGGTTTTTCTATCCAAATTGTGTTCCATCATGGTTGGCCTTAAATCATGCCTAGGTCCTGGTCAAGCGCAACCAGGTTACCGTGGTTGGCATTTAAAGCTTTTTGGTTCTATTTTCATTTAAAACTTTTTCATTTCAAATAATCTTTATTGATTTTTAGTAAACAATAGCAAAGAAAAAAGAGAGAGAGAGACAGACAGAGAGTACATAACACAGGTCAAGAATTTATAATGCATATCTCCGGTTCCCTATATTGTATTTTTGTCACTTTGATGTCATTTTGTTCACTAAATTATTATCTTTTTTATAAATTGGAGTTGGGTTATCATTGTGCCTTCTTTTGGACTTTCTTACTGTTTTGGCACTTCTAAATGCTTTACACATTTCAAGTCTGTCCACTGTGTGCCATAGATACTTGGGGTTGTACTCAGGTTTAAATTATTGAAGCTTTATTGGACCTAACAAGAAGAATGACCTTATTACATTAGGTATAATACCATCCACTCCAACTAATAATCTGCTTTCTCACAAGCACCAAAAATTGGGAAACAGTGACCACTGTTAGTACAGCACTTAGAGACATCAAATGATGCACTATATGAAAACAAGTTTGGATCACTTTAATAACTTCCATGCTTAGTTTATCTGCATAATGCATTCCTCACCTCAATTGCCTAGTTTCGTAGAAGTTACATTGTTCTCCCATATATCCTCCCCACAATGAAACTGCATGGTAGATATCCTTTGACTCCCTAAGCCCCCTCAACTACCCTATTTGCTACTAAGGTGGTAGGGGAAGAGCAATGATTGGCATCCTGTGTAAGCAAATTTGGATCTTTGTGCCCTTTTAGTTTTTTGTTCTTGCTACTGTCTTCAGGTTCCTGGAACCAAGCTCAAGGGTAGTTATTATAGATACCAAAAGGCACCAGAGATAACAGATGCTATCCTCTCACACTCTGTAATTTGAGTACCATGTCCACCTTCCATATAAGGTCTTTAATTGTATGAATGTGCATATTGTTCCTAAAATAGAGTGTCGAATAAATAAAAATATGAATTCGTACTGTATGTTTAGAGCTCTCAGATATATAGGAATCTCAATATGACTTTGCATGAACTCTGGGAAATGATTAAGTCATTTGCACCCTACTGAAAGTAGCTATTTACATCCATAAGGGATGTCCTGTGACTTAGTGAACTGTAGGGTAGCAATCTCACTCCATGTCTTCTTGGATATAGTTTGCAGTACTGGGCAATTTATGTAATAACCTAATAAAGGTATACACCTGTTACAACACAACTTTTACAACTACCTACTGTTACAACGCAACTTTTACAACGTATACCATTACAACGCATTGCGCTGGGGGGCGCTCTAGGATAGGGAATAAGTATAATTTACTATCCAACACCTTCCCTAGTGTCCACGGGGACTGGAGTTAGAATAGTAAATTATACTTACCACTATCCAGCACCTCAAAGCGCTATGCGTTGTAATGGTATGCGTTGTAATGGTCGCGTTGTAACAGTAGGTATTTGTAATGGTATGCGTTGTAACATGGTACATCCCCTAATAAATAATGGGTGTTGTGCTCCTCATTTGCTTCTACTCATTAGACTAAGTACCTGATAGGAATGAATAATATGTTATAACTCCAGGACCTGAAACTGTGTTGGTGAAGACAGGGAATAAGGTAGTCACCCAGGTGGACTAATGCAACCTGTGTTTGACCTTAATAGTCACAAGTTTGAATCCAGAAAAGTCCACCTGTCCTTTGAAGATGCCCCACTGGATGAATGTAGGCTTTACAAATTGTACATTTTGCTAGGTAGGAATCTATCAGAAATAGTTGAGTTTGGATGCTGATAAGTGCTGCTACACTTTGCCTAGCCAGTGTGTCATTGGCTTTAGTGCAAGGAAAAAATAGTACCGCAGTCCCCCTCCTGTTCATTGTCTGAACTGTGAAATATAGCAATAATTTGGTTTAAGTGTGGGCTTTAGTGCAAGGAAGAAAATTGTCCTTTGTCCCCATCATGGCCATTGTCTAAACTGTAAAATACAGCAATAATCAGGGTTAAGTGTACACATCAGGTCTCTGGGCGCAGGTGCCACTGCACCTGCTGCACTAATGGAAGCTACGCCAATGACTGTGCCAAACAAATATGTCTAACTTCCAGTTTACTGTCAATACGAATTATGCTTCTAATTAAGCAAAAATCAAATGCTCATTTTTTTCTTCTAACATTTTTACATGCAAATGTGTTTTGTTTCTTTACCTCGCGTGATTGTTATGTACTGTCTAGACTATTTCCTTGTGTTTGTTTCATCTGTTTAAAAACAGAAAGTCTGTAGCTGTGTCTTACATTGATGCAATTGTCTAACTTTGATTTGAATGCACTTTTCTTCACACCAGCTAATCGCTAAATTACAAAATCATTTACGGGTTTCCTCTTCAGACATAATTTGCGCAAGTGCTTAAGAGCAACAGGGATGTTAACTTGTCACGACTTTCGTGCTGAAACGAGGCACTCTAGTTTTATGAGCTGTCCACATATTGGATGATATAGGAAGAGCAAACACAATTCACATAAATTATCTGCAAGCCCTTGAACGCACAGGTCTTCAATAAAACAGTCCAGATGGCCTACTTTATTAGGCTAAAAAACTCAAATGAGCACCCTAACCTGCCGCAATAGGCTTCGAAATTCGTCATAGATCTTCTCCCAGTAAAAACATAGTTTAAAGCGTTTCTGGAGATCAAAGGAACAATTGTGAAAGAATACTTCTTATGCATATCAAAGGCTTCTGAAGTATGGTAATTCGCTGCTTTATTTCAGTAATCTGAAACTTTCGGCATCCTTCCCTCCACAATCTGCTTCCTTTCTCGCCAGCACTCTTGATTAACATGTCAGGTGATCGGCGGCTGTTTTCCCTTTGTGTTACTCTCACACATCATGAATATGTATCTCGTGCCATTTGAAAAACCGCCTCACTCCTTTCTGTATGTTGAATTTGTTATTTCTTTTCAGATATTGTCACAGCAATGTCAGTGAGCCTAACAGACCCCTCCTGGTGCCACTGCTAACCCCTTTGATGCTGATGACGAGCTCAGCTCGTCATCAGCCACGGGGGGCGTGTGCGGATGACGAGCTAAGCTCGTCATCTAACGCGGCTTTTAGAAAAAAGCAGCGTAGCGCGAACATAACCGCCGCAGCGATGCGGTTAAAGATGTGAAACGGAAATGTAGGGGCGTTATCGAGATGTGCGAGTACCCACGTGTCCGTAGTTGTGACACATTCGAGCCACCATTTTCATAGCTTTAAACATATAGGTCTGGGTATTTTTCTGTCTATCATATTCAATGCTCAACTCATTGAAGAAGATTTACAAAGGCTTTTGGAGTACGTAAATATTACTTCTGCAGTACTCTTCTCTTTCAATCCTCAGGCAATGCTGGACAGCATTTCCACTGGTTGAGTGACAGAGAAACAGCGACTATTACTTGGCTGTAACTTCAATACTGAACTTACTTGATGTTAATACGGATCTTCCAAGTGTCTGTATCCATAAAATGCATGAACACTCGGATCTCTGTGATGCCCATGTCTCTGTGTTTTTTTTTTTGTGCAAATTTATATTGTATCATTGTATTGTAATTACGTTTAAATAGTGCTTACTACCCCAGATGAGGCGTCAAAGCGCTTTTTCGGCGAGTAGCACCCTACTCCGGAACCCATAAGGGATTAGTGTTGAATTAGTATAGTCAAATATGAAAAGTAATTTGAGTGGTGGGAAGGTTAATCAGTTATTTGGATTTAGAAGGATAGCAGGGGGATAGAAGAGCTTTTACAGTGACTAGTACACTACTCCGGACCCCATAAAGGATTAGTGTTGAATTAGTATAGTGAAATATGAAAATATATACATAGCGCAAACTCGACCTGAAGATATTGGAGTGCTTTACATGATCACCAGTTGCACTACACAAGGCACATTCATATTTTGGTAGGCCGGGGATATTAAGCGATTTGCCCGGAATCACAGGATGCTGAGCCGACCCTCGAACCCGGTTCCCCAGCTTCAAAGTCAACAGCTCTAGCCATAAGGCTACATCCTCTCCCTGTGTTTCACGAGATGAGAATGATTTGTAAATTTGGATGTTAATATTCTCAAGTGAGATAGTTCCTAAGGATGTAGTTTTCCAAAGTGCCCTACACATCTCCTTTAACATTCTATTAAAAGCATACAAAAATGCTATTGTCTCCTCAAACTTATATTTAGCTTGTATTGTAAATGTTTCTGATGCAATTGAACATTGATCAATGAAGGCCTCATACAATTTCTTTTTGCAATATTGAGCAAGATATTTTCAATTTTTTCTCTCCGTTCCTGCCAGCAACAAAGACATGGAAAACCAACTCTCCTTAAAGGAACCTACCAGTGAAAAGCTTAAAGGCTAACCTCTTACTTAATCTTACATCATCAAAAATGGTTTCAAACTATCATTTTGTTTGATGACATCTGGTTGAGTTCACTAGATAATTTTGATTAATGAATGTTGTATAAGTACCTGTTCCACCCACACCTGCTCACTGACTTTATATCTCAAGATGAAAATAACAACTCTTAAGTTGGTGTTTAACCGCATCGTTGCTGCAGTGATTTTTGCGCTGTGCGGCATTTTTAAAAATACTGCGTTACATGACGAGCTCAGCTCGTCAGCTCGTCATCAGCACACGCCACCCGTGGCTGATGACGAGCTGAGCTCGTCATCAGCATCGAAGGGGTTAAACACGCAGATGGGAAGAGAGGAGCAGGGGAGGGACACTGCAGTTGTGAGTGGCACAAACAGGAACATAGATAACAAAAAGTACATGTTTCTGTAATGCAGGTGGCCTGCTGGCAAAGGGCATTGAGAAATTGACGGAAGTCTTTGTGGTGGGGTTTTCTGTGCAATGAGATTAATGAGTGCCTGGTGGCCTTCTTGAATGATTAAGGGAAGGATGACACTCTCACCTGTGGGCCTACATTCTTTTCATTGCAGGGAAACCTACAAAGGTCGATAATCAGAAGTGGAATGATGATCATGAGAATTTTGCGATGGCAAAGAAGAGACGAGGTTCTGGGATCATTGAGTATTGAGTTGACCTGAGTGTCAAATTACATTTACACCTTTACACTTCATATTATGAGACTCTCATGTAACGGCGGCAATGAAAAGGTGTTATTTCGACCAAAGGAATCAAGAAAAATAAATCATATGAAAACCTTAATACTATTACACAGAATGTTTTACATTTGTTAGGGCAAATTCCCATTTACACTAACAAATGATGAAATGCATTTTGAGAGGCATGACGCCATAGATTAACGACACAAGATATGCAAGGAAGTGTGTTAAACATTTTCAAGAATCCTTCATGATTACACATCACCTGGTATTTACTCTAGCAGATATAGAGTGAAGGGAGATATCGTTAATGGATAGGTCTAAGATGTGAATTCTGAAATATCAGTAATCCCCCAGGGCAGTGTTTAAACCTTCCTCAAACTATATTTCCAAGAACAAAACCTTTAGACTGAATGCCTATCACTTAGTGAGTGATTTATGGCCAAGTGCATTTTGTAGTAGGTAAAATTAGTAACACTGTAGTACTACTTATTTACTACAGAATGCAATTCACAAGCCCAAGAGTATACATCTTTACCTCACCTCTTCTATCTTTTCTATGGGGAGATCCTCAGACATGTACGTTTATGGGAGAGACACAGGGAGTGTGACTGAAAAAAGGAACATACTCACTACTAAATGGAGAGCATTAGAGAGGATTAAGGAAGAGTTTGGGGAGTCCTAGGGAGAGGTTTATAGAGAGATATACACCCACCCTCAAAAGTGTTATCGCATTGCAATTCACAAACCGCAGTTACTACAGCCACAAAGGAATCCAAAACAATACATGCACTTCATCTCAGAGCTGGGGTAAGTCCAGCATCACATTTGGCAAACCACTTGTACTTCAACACCCACACATAAAGTATGTATCCATATTTCAACAGTTGAAATGCATTATTTTAAGTAGGTCCACCCACCAGTTTCGGAGGGTGTAGATTGCTTCTCAGCAACTTTACACTTGTAAATGATAAATAGCCAAAAGTAGTAAAGTTACTCTGTGTAAGACAAAAATTACACACGTAACTCACTCACAAGGGCAAGTTACATTTGTGAATAGCACTAATTGAGTTTGGTGGACTAAAGGCATTAGCAAAAATTAGCAGCTGCCCCATCAATCCTAATTAAGCATATAACTAGCTTTATATTGTAATGGGGTGCATAGCCCAACTCCCCTTTTTTGTCTGTTTTGCATATGCCATACTCTAAATAACCCCCTAAGTGTTTTCAATGGGAACAAATAGTGCAATTTGAAACAACTGTACGTGCTCGGATAACCATCTTTCACAACATTTCTGGTTCGTTATGTTTATTAAAGAACATCTACCAATCTTTATGTTGAGCAATACATAAAGGTAAACAGGTAAAACTTAGAAACTATGAAACCAGTCTTTATGTTGAGAATACATCAAGGTAAACAGTCAAAATTAGAAACTGTGAAATACAACTTGAATCTTTAAAACATTCCCATACAAATCAAGATGAAAAACAATATTGCAAATCTGCAGCATCCACACATAATTTCATTTTGTAATGTCCTTGATCACTCATTTGAGGTCTCCCTGGACTATTTGACCTGTTTCTCCACCCCATTTCCTTACTCACTAACTAGTGATATCAATGTGATGCATAGTATCCGTTTTCACTCTTTTTAGGCATTGGGAACTTTAAGAGTGGTAGTATTTAGCAAAATCTGCTTATTGCATTATCTTGCAGCTTGTGCCCACAAGGGACAATTACTTTATTGCAACTCTATGGTGTCAGGGTATACATTATACAGTGCATTTTATCACTGCTTAGGACATCATTTTTTATTAGTTGCAATCCTTCACCCGTCCAAGCAGGTGCTGGCAATCAAACATATAATTCAGTTGAAGACGTTATCAACTCTGCAAGATCATAAGGGTTGTTTCTGCATTAAAAATTGTGCTTTCCATCAAGAGTACTTCAAGATTAAATAATTGCATGGCAAACTTGAAAAAATGTAGTGGAGCCAAAGTTTATACATTTGTATGGATTCGATGAAAAGATGGGACCATCCATTTTGACCATTACTTCGTCTTCATCTTTGCAACTTCTTCCCTAATTGTTTAATATACTCGGCACCATCTTTGATCCTCTTCTGCTTGGCCAAAACCACCAAATGAAATGCGTGATTATCTTTCCTTTGAAGCTATGTCATTGAAGCTGTACCATGCGCGTGAAAAAAGGAAATTGGCACACGTCCTGTGCTTTCATTTTAGTAAATGGTTGCTCTTCAACACTGCATACAGTGCACCTACGATGTGATACTGGTTTCTCCTAACTAACTAGTTGCAAAGCCTTTTTTTTAAACCTGGGATGTAATACAATTTAATGGCCATTTAAATGACCAGATTTTTTTTTTACTTTACGCAGCTTGTGTAGTATAACAAATGTCTTTAGTGACAACACATCAGAAGATTTATTAGACTGCCAAAATTCTGTTGAAACCACCACCATGTGGTTCACTTTTTTCTGGAATGCCTAAATATTAGCCACATATCATGGAGTATCTAAAACCACAAAACTACTTACAAACGCTTGAGTTTTCATTGTCATTCATGCTGCCACCTAGTAACTCTTCTAAATTGACTTTGCCACACTTCTCTACAAAGTTGTTATAGATTTCATCCCAAGACATTGGTTCGGGTGAAGGAACATCTAGCTAAAATTTATATTTTTCTGGAAATTCAGAATCTTCCGTTCAAATGGCGAAAGTGTAATGCACCAGAATTTAGGTTAGGTAGACGGAAATGCATAAATTCCGTTGTTTCACACACTTCCAAGCCGATTCCATGATTACATTCCTTTAAGTCGCTATTAACTAAATAATGCATGAATGTCAACATTTCACAATGCAAGGCGTATTTCTGCATAGATGATTTATCTTTCAGACATTCCAAACGCTTTTCTTTCGAGTTAGTAGTACCTCTGTATTGCCTTATAAAAGGGATGCAATTATTGTGTAAAAGAGAGGTTGTTCTTTGATGTATTATGTCAGTACTTTACTAGATAAGAAAGTCGAGGAAACATTTATAACCCAGCCAGACATCTAAGTACATAGTAGAACATAACATATGTCAAAAATAACTAAAGCAGTATCAACAGCTAGAAATATTTTGAGCACCTTCCAAAGATTTAGAACTTTAAGTACCTTTGGTTCTTAATTGTGTATCTCTGAGAGAAGTATAATCATATCTTTCCGTACATTGCTGCCACTAATAACCTCCAATTTAAACACAGTTTATACATGAATTGCTCATGAATATATTTATTTTCATAATATATTTAAGTCAGCCTTGTGCCAAATGCATACATTGAAGAAGCCCGCGCCCAAACATTAGGGTCCAAGTTCACATGTGCTGTGGATTCTCTTTTGCACCGGCGTCCCGCCCAGCACCAACACTCGCTCTGTTCCCGGGAGAGCAGTACATGCGACATGCGAACAGCAGGGAAGAGCCCACTGGATCATCTCATTTGCCTAAAACCAGCCCACCAGTATCTCCCCTGCCTGCATTCTTCTCCCTGGAGGAGTCAACTGGAAGTACCCTGTCAGCGTCTCCATGTTCTTCCTGGTCCTTCTTCCAAGAGCTTTCTGGGAAAGAATTCTGGGAATTTGAGAAACCCAGTCCTAGGTGGTGGCCCCTCAAGCCTTTAGCTCTTTTTCCCAATTCATCCTAATGACTTGCAACTTCTTGGGAGGTACTTCCTGCTTCAACAGTACATAAGGCCACTTTTTCTCTTGTTCCTTGCATTGCAACACTTATTCATTCCTGTGGGTGTGTTTCCTCGCTCCTTTTTCTTCCAGATTTCCTGCAAGGTGGCTTTCGGTTCCTTTCTGTTCCTTTTTCGGCTTCTCCAGTTTATATCTGCCTGGGTGTGTTCTTCCTTTGTTCCATTCTTCCTGTGGTTGCTGCCACTAGGAGGATTTTGTCTTTGGGCTTTTTCCTCTTTTGGGCTCCTTCTGGAAGGCACCATCTGCTTAGGTGCTTCCAAGTGTTGTTGGCATTGTGGCTACTGGAAGCAGTCACTTCTACCTCTAGCAGACCATGACTGTAAAACACTTGGCTTCTCTGGGAGCTTGCAGTTAAAGGTTGCCTTCTGACTTACAAACCTGTCATGTTCTGTCTTTCATTCTCCTGAGCTCAATAACAGGAGCCCCCTAAAGGGAGGTGGGGGCCGATTACGATGTTGTGCAGAAACTTTCCGCCTGACAGAGTCTTGGAAGCGGATCCGACTGACTCCGAGTATGCAATTCCGCCCGTGTGATTACGATGTGATCGAACACTGTTCAGTCGGATTCCCATTGGTTCCTATGTGAACCCGTGTTCCACCCTACAACACAGGCTCCTATGGGGAAATGGGATTGATGGAAATGACCCTTCATGCAGGGTTATCCCCAAACTTTTTGCTTCTCCCTCCCTTGTTTTTCCTGACCTGTGGTTGTTGGCAATAGGACTCTGGGCACTTTACCACTGCTGATCAGTGCTAAAGTGCATATGCTCTCAGTATAAATTGTTATTGTGATTGGTTATCCATGGTTGGCATATTTGTTTGACCAGTAAGTCCCTAGTAAAGTGCACTGAGTGTGCCGGGGCTGGTGATTGAAATGCCACTAGTGGGCCTGCAGCACTGTTTGTGCCACCCACATGAGTAGCCCTAAAATGGTGCCTCAGGCCTGCCACTGCAGTGCCGGTGTGCAGTCGCTAACTGCCAGGCTGACCTGACCAGTGTCCCCACTGGCCAGACCTAACCCTTCCCTTTCAGTGCACATTGGACACCCCTATGGAAGGCCCAAGGTACCCCCTTGGGCAGGGTGCAGTGTATGTGAAAGGTAGAGCATGTACCAATGTAGGTGACATGCTCTGACAGTGAAATGCTGCCAAATTTAGTTTTTCACTATTGAAAGGCTATCTTGCCCTTAGGCTATATTGGGGGATGCTGTGTATAATGTTTACCTGCATGACTTCTCATAGGAGCAAGAAAGAAAATTGAAGTCTGGTATCCCTGAAATCAGAATTTAATAACTTACCTTTTAGGAAAGATGTTTTTTAAATCCTGTGTTTGAAAACAGCACTTTTAGAAAGTGTCTGTTTTCTTGTCTGACCTTTCTGTGTGCCTTGGCCTGTTTGTGAATTGACTGTCTGGTTTGTGAGTGGCAGGGGCTGGGTTGGTTCCAAGGAGCTGAGTGAGTCAGCCCTAGGATGAATAGCTTCATCTGCATCTTGAGTGGTGAGAGGGGATAGCACCTGGGCCTAAATAGGGTTGTGCCTGTCTTCCACAATGCTGGCTCCACCTCCTGCTGGGCGGATGACGACCCTGCCCCTCTCTCTCAAAGGAAAAAAAGGAGCCATGTAAACAGAGTGCTCCAGGACTGACCAGAACTGGTTTGGACTAGTCCAAGGCCTCTCTGCCCTCAGAGAACAAATATAATTTTGGCTTAAAAAGGGATACACAGACCTCAGAAAATTAGATCATCCTGGAATCAAGAAGGACCTCTGCAAAGGAGAAAGCTGAAAGACTGAAGAGGAAGGACTGTCCTGTTATGTGTTTGTGGGCTGACCTGCAGTTGCTTGTCTGCCAAGAAGAGGGGAAGGACTTTGCTGTTGCTGTGTCCCCTTGCTTGAAGTGATCTGAAAGGCATGAGAAGAGCTGGCCTCCTGTTAAGAAGTCCCAGGAACATAAGGACTTCACCCCCAGCTTCCCCCTGAACTCTGCTGTGTGAGTTCTGCCCTTTCTAGAGTGTTTGAGCCTCTGGAAGTTGTTGCCTGCTGTTTGGGAGCTGGAAAAGAAGAAGAACAGATGATCTACAATTTTGCACGCATCGCTTGCTTGCGGAGTGCATCGTCGACAGTGCGAGAAAATTCCCATTGCCGCAAAGATTGTCGCAGCGCCTGTTGCTGCGGCAAGAACCGACGCATCGTTTGCTTGCGAAGCGCATCGCCCCGGTGTGGGAAGATTCCTGTCGTTGCTAGTATCGTCGCAGAGGCTGTTGTCGCTGTGAGAAACCGTTGCACCGCTTTCTTGCGGACCGCATCACGTCGCTGCGAACATCGTCGCAGAGCCCAACGCCATGGCATCGAGGGGCCGCAGCAGAAGAGGATCAACGCTGAGCCGCGCATCGCTGCTGCCCCGAAGATTGTCGCCGCCCCTCCCAAAGATCGTCACATCGGGCCTGTGCGAGATGCTTCTACCAGAGAACCTGCACCCCGGAATGCATACAAGGTATCGCATCTCTCCCCATACAGATCGGATTCGTCGCAACATGCCCGCTGCGTTCAGCGAGGTTGTCGCATCGCCTCCCCAGGGTCTCAGGAGTAACGCATCACTTGTTTTTCGACATTGCAGTTGCCACTAGGAACTCTTGCCGCATTCACGGGTACTTCGAACTAAAACTGACACAACTGTAGATTATTTTGATACAAATTCTAGAACTCTTTTAAAATCATATTCTTGAACTGTGTATGTTGGATTTTTGTCATTTTGGTCTTGTGTAGTTCAGATAAAGATACTTTATGTTTCTAAACTGGTGTGGAGTCCATTTGTGGTGTTTTCACTTTGAGTGTTGGTACAAATACTTTACACATTGCCTTTGATAAGCCTGTCTGCTCGTGCCAAGCTACCAAGGGGGTGAGCAGGGGTTATCTAAAGAATGTTTCCCCCTTACCCTGACTAAAAGCAAGGGCCCCTATTTAGTCATTGGTACCTACCTCTGCCAACTAGAGACCCCCAGATCTAACAGGGGTGTTTGCAGAAAACCTTTCACCCTGCCAAAGTCACTCCTTTGTGCCTGCCACACAGTATAGGGTTTTAAAGTGGGGTCCATTGGGTACCCCCTTGGCCCCCAACCTGAGGCTGCAGGGTAAAAGGGGTCCGCTAAGGGGCCCCCAAAGTCACTGTCCGACAGACTTTTCGTGTCGGACAGGCCGACTTGGAAAGGCTGTTTGAAACCAACATCGTAATTGCTCGGTCGTAAACGCTGTCCGTGGAGCTGTACGATGCGGTTCTGACTGACACCGACATTGATGCTCTGAGAGCCACTCGGGACCGAATCAGAAAGACTGTGCGGTTCACAATCTGACTGCGAACATCTTAATCAGTCAGGCTGATTGTAAACCAACCAAGATGGTCGAAAGCATTCCGACATGGTCAAGGAGATTACGAATGTCGCGAGGAGGCTTTCCACCTGACATCGTAATCGGCCCCTTGGTTTGTCAGGTCCAAGTCACAACTTTATCAGGGAAATGTATGTTTCACAAATAGACTTTTATGTCGTTTATGTTTCCTAACATTTTTCTGCATATTTATTGTATAGACAATAGAACACTGCTAGTGTACAGCTTTTTCTGCACAATGTGTATATTGTCAGGATAATAAATGACAGATTATTAATTTTGCTGTTGTGCTAAATCCCAGCACGAATCAAACCAGAACAGAGAGAAACATATTCTTCTCCGCATTTTACTGGGAAAGAACAAGAACAATGTTTGATTTGAATGTCAAAAAAGAAATCAAATGAGTATACAATGATCCCAGGTGTAATAAATACTGTTTCAGGAGCTCAGGCTGCATTGTAATGTTGTGTTGGATTTTGAAAATAATTGGAATGTGTCATAAACCATGCCCAAGTGGTTGTAAATGTAACATGTCTTCAACCGCACCGCTCATGTAGCATTCAACGTATGGAAATGTCAAACAACTGCCAGAGTTTCCACAGCTTGGTCAGTGAAATTGAAAGAGTGGTACCTGGTGCAAAAGTGTTGAGTTTTCAAGTCGTGATTATCCCTTAGATTCATCAAACATCCATTTTGCGATTCCTTATTAGCGAAAAATAAGGATTTGCTAATAAGGAATAGCAAAATGCAATGCATGAAGAACTCGTTTAAAAAATAGCGATTTCTTAAAATTCCTTAATTGCGAGTCGCAATTACGGAATACCTCCCCATTCATTCCTATGGGCATAAAAAGGCCCAAAGGAATGAATGGGAAGACAATCTCAATTTGCGATTCTCAATTAGAGAATCGCAAATTGAGATTGCAATTTCAAGGGTGCCAGGGTGTCAAAAGGACACCCTGTTGCACCCCTGAAATCTGCATATGTGTACATCTTGCACACACACATGCCCTAAGGGCATGTGTGTGTGCAAAATGGAACTTTAAAAAAGGCACTTTAGTGCATTTTTCAAAGTTTTTGCAAATTACCATGAAGTTCAACTTCATGGTAATTTGCTCCCCCATATAAGCAAAATCGCTAATTTTTTAACTTTAATGCATTGCATTTAAGGAATCTCAATTTGAGATTCCTTAAATGCAATAGCAATTTGAGGAATCGCAATTTTGCGATTTCTTTAATTGCGATTTTTGCATTTGGGATGATGCATCCCAAATGCAAAAATATTGGTCGCAAAGGGGCAGATTCTGAGAATCTGCCCCTTTGCGGGCGGTGTTTAGCTTGATGCATCTATGCCTAAGTGTTTTGTGGTATGTCTTGGGTTTGCACACAGTATGTAACTTACCAATAACTTTCAACTCTTCATATCTAAGTAATGTGATAAGCACATGGGCTGAGTTTGGGGGCATTGCTAGCCAGACCAACCTTCAAAAGTTGGTAAGCACCCGCAAGACCACATACTTGGGAATAGTGATATTTTTTATGTAGTTTCCAACCCAAACTCTATTTGTTTTCAGGATAAGAACGTGGGGGGAACATCCTGAAATTTAGACAACTGAAGGTGGACGTAATTTTACAAGAGGAAGGAACATGTGTTTTCCCTATGGGGAAACCACCGATTCCACCGACACTACTCAAAATGCAGACACGAGCCAACCTTGGTAAATTTCGAACTTTAAAACAGTTAGGGCTCTGGTATTTAATTGCAGCACAAAATGTGCAAACGTTTCTGCTTCCACTAGCTTATCTTTCCCTTAATTCCCACTCTTCCACCTCAAATTTAAGATAGTACTTAACTATGATGCTTTTTTTTTCCAAATGCAATAATGTTGTTTTTTTCAGCTTTAGCAGGTTTTTCTCCAGTGCATACATAAATAAGTTAAACGTACTGAACACTCGAGTTGTGGGTGTAACAGAAGCATTAGCCTCTATGCAAGAATAGCTTCCTGAGTTAAAGAGCACGCAGCATTAGCCTCTATGCAAGAATAGCTTCCTGAGTTAAAGAGCACGCGTAAAATGAGCATCCAGACCAATTTCCATCATTAATGACTGATTCAGATGCATAATGAATGTGGGTGTCTAAATCCCACACCCAGCCTGCCCCCAGATTTCACACAACTTGAGTCCTCTCTAGTACAACACTAAACCCACTAGGACTGCTGATATGCCCAGAATCCAGCAGTTTGTGTGACAAGTTAAATATGTTTTGTAGTACATTTCAAATGAATCATTCGAAGCAGCTCCCAGCACATCAGCCTTTTCCGTGTTTGCAACACATTGTAAGCAGCACAAACTGGTGCTAATATTCAAATGCTAATTGCATAATTGTGTAGCTTCCCCACATACCTCCCTCACCTTGACAGCAAAGAACAATGCTTCACATCCGTACTTCTCCACGCTGGCATAGCACTTGCTTGATACATTAATATTTCACATTTTAAAGCAACGAACCCGTGACCAAGTACCCTCAAAACAATTATATTAAAATATGCAAGTTCTGCTTGGCAGAGCCCAGCTTTGCAAAGCTAATTAGGTGTGCCTGCTCTGCCGCGTTTCTGGAAGCGGAAACCTGCATAAAATCACTGAATGAGGAATGACAGGCACGCTGTGAAATGTATGCTGTGCATTTTAACACATGCACAAGACCCATCAGCTGTTCGTTCATGTGTGCGCAGCTTCCGGTTCATAGAGCATCCGTGAAATCTATTAAAGTAGCGCTCGGACAAGATCCTGCACCACACAATGGCGTAACAATATCCCCTGCAGCCCCCGGCGGACCCCTGGCCTGTGAGCTTCTGCCTGGGTCCAGACCCATGTACTTTGCAAGGGGGGCACCCCTTAAGTTTCAATACGCCACTGCTACCACTATGCACATTCACTATGGTTCTGTACTCTGTAGTCACTAATATTGTGTCACAGAAATGGTGGTGGAGGGCATTATTTGCACATCAAACCCCTGCTATTCTTTACGCACAGGCAGTTGCTCCTTTCCACCTGATTAGGCAGAGCTGTCACTGTTTCATCACCCAGAAAGGGTAAACAACCTTTACAACACAACTTTTACCACGCAGTGCCTTTACAACGCAACTTTTACAACGCAAACCATTACAACGCATTGCGCTGGGGGACGCTCTAGGATAGGGAATAGGTTTAATTTACTATCCAACACCTTCCCTACTATCCACGGGGACTGGAGTTGGTAAAAGCATGCGTTGTAACGTCATACATCATCCAGAAAGGCTCCTCTCTAGCCAGGATATAATTGTAGCTGCCCTCAAGAGTCAGGCCTTAATGTAACCTGTGAGCCTCCTTTTCCCTTTGATTCAACAGGGATCTCACCCTGATCTTTACTTAGCACATCTCTGTATTTATTAATTTTATTCTTCATCAGCATTTTCCAACAATAAACTGTAGAAACAATCCACCAATTCTGACCTCATTAAATGATAAATGTCAATGGACTGGATAGATGGCTTTTGCTACTGCTTGGCGCTACATCTGGTCTAAAGGGATCCCTGAAAGTAACATCTCTCTACAAGAGTGGGAAGGTCGGAAGGGGGCGGACAGACCAAATGACCAATTCTGCATTCTGTTAGGTCACTTTGGCCCAGTATTCCAGTAAAACAAAATGTGTGTTGGGAAGAGAGGTGGTGGTGCGGTGGCATCACCTTGTGAAGGGAGTCTCCCCAAGGTTTCTCTTGCCACTACACCACACATTTAGTAATGTCTCAGAGATCCTTATCATCATAACCCTATAAGCTCTGAGAAGCCAAACCAGCATTCACAGACAGTTAAACCTTGTTAAAGGCATTTTACTATGAACCCTGAGGGTAGGAAGATTGAAATAACCTTATATCGTGGACAAAATGGCAGCTGTAGCCACTCCCTTAGCAATTTCAGGAGTGGACTCGATAACATAATGTATTGCTTTACACCCCCATATTTAACTAAATATCTGCAATATTTGCAGACTGTGGTGCTGCTAGTGATGCTTGGTGAACAAAAGGGCCCACATCATCATTTAATGCACGCACCTGTACTGCTCATCAAGTCAAAGCATAAACCACTTAAAATGAAGATATCCGTAAAACTGGATAAATAATTGCAAGTCACAAGTGAAGCCTTGTACTCCACTATGCAGTCTGAGATCCAACTGCTATCAAATGTATTATGATGGTTTAAAAGGGTCAGAGTTGCTTTCTTACTTTCCTGATGGCTGCCATATCCCTGTCAAGGCTTTGCCAAGATGTGGGCACCACAAACCTTCCAAAATTACCTTACTTATCAAAACTCTCTGAAATGCATCATTGCTCACAACCTGAAAGCCTTCAGCAGCAATATAGTTTGATGCATATGATGTTACAAGATCAATCTGCAATATTCAAAGTGCACCTCTCTTATTCGCTACCATACATTAATTCTTCTCAAAATGGGATAAAAGAATGATTGGTGACCTATGACAAAAGCTAATTCCTGATACAGTAAAATATTGATGTAGGACTTCATTTACTATCTAGACAGATTGTGTATCTCCACCTAACATGATGCACATAAAACAGCACTGCATAACATAATTTGTCACTTTGCCTGTGGCCAGGAGTCCATTATTTACAAACCTAAGCCTTTTACAAGGAAAAAGTGAGAGAGCCTTCTTTGAGTTAATGAAAGGTAACTGACCGGGGAAATTCTTCAAAACCACAATGTGATCAACTGGATTTCGGAAGATGCGGTTGGGGAAGATGAGTGAGAGAAAGAGAAGAAGAAAGGTGAAAACTCTTCCACCATCATGGAAATGGTGATTATAGAGTAGCCAGAGTATGGTGAGATATCCCAACCAGACAAACTACACTGAAACGAGAGGAAAGAGTTGTCTTTGTGTCAAGGTAACCTTATGAGGTGTGCCAGGTGGGACCTACCGGCAGGGCTTAGGGAGAAAATGTTCAACCTGGCTGAAAAATGGCACCTTGGTAGGAACGTCGCCAAGACTAGGATGAGGTATTGGGGCTTATTGTATATCAACAGGTGGATGCTGTGGTGAGAGTGTATGTGTTAATTGCAGGAAATGATAAAGCCCGCATTTTACATTTGCCTCATCTGTCACCAGTGGAAGGGCCTGTTGAGACTTGGGTGGTGTTGGGCCTTGATTTCATGGGTTCCTTTGAATTGCTCTCTTCTACAGTGCATTATACATTGCTATTGGTGGGCCATGCATGCCAGAAACCGGTCCCCGGGAGCTTGTTTCCTTCCCAGTGTAAGAATTGGCTTTTGTAGTTTGGTTTGCCCTGTTCCCATCATGCACTGGGACAGGAACAGACTAATTTGCATACAGCCAGGTTCTGAAACTGGGATGGTGCAGTGAGCTAAAAAACGGTGTTGGATCTAGCCCTGATCTCTTGACTGGGTGAGAGCTTTCTGCTTAATTCAGAGACTCTGTCCCTCACCACCCCTTGTTGTAAATTTTTTTGTCTACCCCAAGCGTGGAAGGGTATTCTCAGATGTGAGACCCTTGCTCATTGCACCATCAGGATTCAAGCAAACCGGGCCGAAGATGGCTGTAATGCCAGAAACCGGTCCCCGGGAGCTTGTTTCCTTCCCAGTGTAAGAATTGGCTTTTGTAGTTTGGTTTGCCCTGTTCCCATCATGCACTGGGACAGGAACAGACTAATTTGCATACAGCCAGGTTCTGAAACTGGGATGGTGCAGTGAGCTAAAAAACGGTGTTGGATCTAGCCCTGATCTCTTGACTGGGTGAGAGCTTTCTGCTTAATTCAGAGACTCTGTCCCTCACCACCCCTTGTTGTAAATATTTTTGTCCACCCTAAGCGTGGAAGGGTATTCTCAGATGTGAGACCCTTGCTCATTGCACCATCAGGATTCAAGCAAACCGGGCCGAAGACGGCTGTAATGCCAGAAACCGGTCCCCGGGAGCTTGTTTCCTTCCCAGTGTAAGAATTGGCTTTTGTAGTTTGGTTTGCCCTGTTCCCATCATGCACTGGGACAGGAACAGACTAATTTGCATACAGCCAGGTTCTGAAACTGGGATGGTGCAGTGAGCTAAAAAACGGTGTTGGATCTAGCCCTGATCTCTTGACTGGGTGAGGGCTTTCTGCTTAATTCAGAGACTCTGTCCCTCACCACCCCTTGTTGTAAATATTTTTGTCCACCCTAAGCGTGGAAGGGTATTCTCAGATGTGAGACCCTTGCTCATTGCACCATCAGGATTCAAGCAAACCGGGCCGAAGACGGCTGTAATGCCAGAAACCGGTCCCCGGGAGCTTGTTTCCTTCCCAGTGTAAGAATTGGCTTTTGTAGTTTGGTTTGCCCTGTTCCCATCATGCACTGGGACAGAAACAGACTAATTTGCATACAGCCAGGTTCTGAAACTGGGATGGTGCAGTGAGCTAAAAAACGGTGTTGGATCTAGCCCTGATCTCTTGACTGGGTGAGAGCTTTCTGCTTAATTCAGAGACTCTGTCCCTCACCACCCCTTGTTGTAAATATTTTTGTCCACCCTAAGCGTGGAAGGGTATTCTCAGATGTGAGACCCTTGCTCATTGCACCATCAGGATTCAAGCAAACCGGGCCGAAGACGGCTGTAATGCCAGAAACCGGTCCCCGGGAGCTTGTTTCCTTCCCAGTGTAAGAATTGGCTTTTGTAGTTTGGTTTGCCCTGTTCCCATCATGCACTGGGACAGGAACAGACTAATTTGCATACAGCCAGGTTCTGAAACTGGGATGGTGCAGTGAGCTAAAAAACGGTGTTGGATCTAGCCCTGATCTCTTGACTGGGTGAGAGCTTTCTGCTTAATTCAGAGACTCTGTCCCTCACCACCCCTTGTTGTAAATATTTTTGTCCACCCTAAGCGTGGAAGGGTATTCTCAGATGTGAGACCCTTGCTCATTGCACCATCAGGATTCAAGCAAACCGGGCCGAAGACGGCTGTAATGCCAGAAACCGGTCCCCGGGAGCTTGTTTCCTTCCCAGTGTAAGAATTGGCTTTTGTAGTTTGGTTTGCCCTGTTCCCATCATGCACTGGGACAGGAACAGACTAATTTGCATACAGCCAGGTTCTGAAACTGGGATGGTGCAGTGAGCTAAAAAACGGTGTTGGATCTAGCCCTGATCTCTTGACTGGGTGAGAGCTTTCTGCTTAATTCAGAGACTCTGTCCCTCACCACCCCTTGTTGTAAATATGCATCACCCAAAGCACGAGTATAGTAAACAGTGGTGTGGTTCTAGAGTTTTTGAGGGGTGAATTTGTGTCCCAAGAGGTTTCTAACTTCATTGCAATGGACAAGGGTGTTCAATTTGGGTCTCAAGAAATGCAATATTTCCTGACGAGTTTGTCCATTGTCCACCTTTGGACTGCCTTGTATACATCACAGGTGAATGGCCTTATTGTACCAGTGAATAGAATGGTGAAATATTGATCCAGAGGGGTATAGATCAGGGATTGTCACTCAAAGAGGTACTGAAAGAAACCTGGGGTGGGGGGACATTGTAGCACATTTAACAGCATGACCGTTCAGTCCTCTTTTTCATACTTGATGGGAAAGTTGACCAGTTTGATGCTCAGTTCAGCGTGGCGGACCTGCTCACAGGAGAGTGCTGTTCTGGTCAAGGATGCACATCAGGAAGTATCAGCTGAAGTATAAAAACGTGATATAATGACGAAGGTACATTTGGCTGAGCACCTGACAAATTGAAGTTATCACTTAGGTGAGGAGGCCTTGTTGGATGGAAAAGGGGAAATCCCAGTTCATGGGTCCCTTGTCTATTGTAGAAATGAGTACATGTGTGTTGCTTGTAAATACTTGTGATACATGAAGTATGGTAGGTACAGTTACGTATGTGCAAACTTCCCAGAGGCCTTTTGATACTCATGAGCCGCAACCATGTTCTTCATGTCAGGACCTGCAGATGGGTGCTTCTAGCAGCCTGGATAAAAATGGTGGTGAGATAAGTGTGCCCTCGCTGCAGCCACTGGATTCAGTTGGAATTGTTGGCTAAGGTTTGGGAAGATGCAGTTGGGAAAGATGAGTGAGAGCAAGCGAAGAAGAAGGATGAAGACTCTCCCACCTCCATGGGAATGGCGCTTAAAGAGTAGCCAGAGTATGGTGAGCCAGACTCACAGAAAAGATTCCAGTGCTGGATCCAACACCTCCCCAGCTTCTTAGCAATGTATTCAAATTGTATGTTTTTATACAAGTTAATATCTCTATATCGATATATGTTTTTCATATGAAATATTATTATATCTCACAAAAAAAGAAAGTGGAAATTGTTAAGAAGGCCTTTTGGTGACGACCTGAAAGAAGGAAATATGCATGGTGAAAGTGCACTTCAGTTTTCTCACACAAACAACTGATTATCACCTAATATATTCATCTGTTGGGAGTGTCTCAAGAGCCTTTATCTAAAACGTTATCTAGTCTCCCAGCAGAAACACATTCATGGAATGAGAGCCAATCTTCTTTTTATTGTTTTTGACCTGGTCGGTGGTAATGCTTCATTTTGCAGAAAATTGCGACAAGGACCTGTCTTTTTCTTCCCTTTGCTGCCAAAACGCACACTTTTTGAAGATCACAGAACACAAGAGCCGCAAGCTACATTTGTGCATGGATTAAAAGAAACACAGGTGAGCCTTTGTGCTCAACAATGGTTAAAACACAGTTAAACTTAACAAGGATCTCTGTTTGTTGATCTACGCAGTTATAAAATCAGACGTAACAGTATTTGACCCTGCTGCATGCGTAAAAGAATAAGTAGACTTGTAATTTCCAAACTGTTTTTTCCCATTGTAGGAAGACACATGAAAATATACACAGAAGCATCAGAGTGTCTACGAATGCATATACACAACCAGAGCTGGATTGGAAATCAAAATCAACCATGGTAAAAATAATCAAAAAATCTCCACACTCAAGAAGTACATGATGCTAAGGAGGCGTGTGGCCATGGTATGGTCATTCTAGACAATCTTGCTAAAAAAGGTCAGTAGCCTGCAGCCAATACGAAAAATTCCAGAGTGGCATAGTGGCCAGACTGGAACTGCACACAAGGATTTGTCAATAAAATCCACAGTAATTGTAATTGTATCTTTAATATTCCTCTGAACAATTTTTCCTAATCACACTAACATGGTTATCTGCAGAGACACCAATTTTGGCGTGGCATTATCAATTTTAAATAAACTCCCAAATTCAACTCCACATTGCTGTTTGAGATGTGTATACCTTAGAATGCTGACTTTATTCATTTCGTCTATGCACAGGTATAGTCGTCCTACGCAGTCACATTTGTTCTGTATTTGTAGGAATAGATATGCTTCATCTAGTCATGTAAGAGAATTGATGCATAAACAGAGGTGACCTTAGTGTGTTCTCCACTCACACTCAAGGGCGTAGCTTGGTCAGTAAAACAAGGGGGGGGGGGGAGTGAGCTTCAGAAAATCACTCTTGCATATCATGTTAATCATTATATGGGAAGCAGCGCATGAGGGGATCTTAAGGGCCTGTGAGAAGGGAAAGGAATGCAGATTGTGAGGGGTACTTAAAACACAGTATTTTGTAAGATAGCCTTGTTTTAAGACCATCAAAATACCATAAAAATAAATACGAGTGTGTCTGTGTGTTTTTGCGTGAGTATTTAATAATCTCCCGGTGAAATTTAATGGACAACTTAGTAAATATGAATGAAACCGCCAGTACCCAATTATTTCTTAAATAATACATTTATTAGGGGAGTGTAACACCCCAAATACCGCCCCCCCTTGAAGCTACGACCCTGCCCACAATGATCCGCATTTTATCAGAGAAGGATCCTTTTCACGCTCATTATATCACAAATCTCTTAGTTGCAGATAGTTAAAATAGATTGCTCTAAATGGGTGTTGAACACAGATTGTAAGTCTTTGAAAGGCTTCATACGATCTCTCCTTACTAAGTCTTCAATTATTCCAACCCTGTTTCACACCAGACTGAAAATGTTTCTGCATGACAAGTAGTATGCAGCCCTACTGCGCACAACCTGAGGGAAACATCCCCAAAACCTTTGTTCTTGTTTTTAGAGAAAGACTTTCTACCAAAACGATGTGTTCAACCAATATTCTTTATTTTGATACAAAAGTTTGCTTCAATGGTTTTCCGTGCATATACAAAATAAATCCTCTTTCATTATGTATCTATGATACAATCTGAACCTTTCGTGTGTTGAGATGACATATTTCTCCCTTTGTGTTTCATGGAATCACATGATTTTCTAATGCATTTTGTGCAAGTAGTACCCTTCATCAGGAGCAGCTGCAAAAGACTGCAACCATAAAAAGTAACAGAGGAAACGATACTGGGTGGTCAGAACCACCACCCTCTATTGTGCACCTAGTGTAATGTAAATACATTTCATTGAGTTGTATAATAGTGAAATAAGTTAGAGAAACCCGCAACCAATTTCTGTGCCACAGCAGAGATACCAGACTGCAGATTTCTATCAATTCTGTGGGAATTACATAGTACGCGCACAATGAAACGCTCACTCTCCTTCACTTCGGACACCCATCAGCGCCCACTGGGCCCAAGAATATCCACAATTGGTTATGTTGTACAAGGCGTAGACTTTTATTCACATTAAATCATATAAATCTACACAACCACTATGGGAGTAAAGTACTACTTGGATATATATCATTATTCACATCAACAGACTTTTTGCGACATCCATATGACAAAAGGCAGTAAGGACATTAGGCATACCATTGTAATTGGTTTCAGCTTCGTCATACAAATGCATTTAAATTTGTTGGCCGACTCTGCCGATCCAGCAGCGCACATTGTGCCGGCAGGCCTCAACGCGCTACAGCAAACATTGCATTGTTTGAAATACAGGGCACGGCATAGCGCACTGGCCCGCCGAGGTATCTGAACACAGGCAGCCTCCCAAAGAGTCCACACAGTCTATATGTTGCGGGATAGGGCAGTAGAGACAGGACCACCGGTAGGTCAGTCCCCTCCCCACGCCTACCCTCAGCAGTAGAGTCCAGGACCACCACAGGTCAGTTCCCTCCATGCCTTTCCACTGCACAATTCCATCATAACCCCTCTTGGGTAATCCAGTAGCTGAACCTCCATTGCTGTGCATGCCCCTTTGGTGTTACCTGGCAGCACTTCGCTGCGCTTCACCTTGCTGTTCTGCCAGGTGGGTTGGTGGTTTCCAACGCTCTTGCGGCTTTCCTGGGTCCAAGGAGACAAAGAGGAAGAGACCCGTGGGATGCCGCCTTATAAGCCTAAATGCGGTAAGTGTCGGTTTTGGAATGTGTACCAACACGTCATCAAGTAATCTGACCACTAAATCCAGCCCCTCCAATTGAAGCTCGGTTTCATGGCGCAACTAAGGGTGCCCCCTCTCTAGGCAAAGGGAGCTCCTAGTCAGGATTATCTCAGAGTTGAGTCATTTCATGAAAATCAGGTATCCGAAAAGTTTTAAACAGCATCCAACATATTCTTAATACTCTGAATGTTTGAACTTAAAAGCAAAGCTAGACATTTCACATTTCCCAAGCATTTCAGATGCAAAAGTGTTGCCCATATTGCTTGCCACTTTTGAAATAATTAATCATCTAATATAACCCTGTGATGATGCTATATAATAATTCTCCACAACTGGGAGAGCCTATCCTTCATGGAACAAGGAATGACACATCTTTCGTCTGATGTGTCTTTCCCTCTACAAATTGTGTAATTAATGAATTCAATAATATAAAAAAAGCTTTTAAGCATGTGAGTGGCCGAAGGAGGAATAAACAATGGGGTGATGTGATCACTTGGCCGAGTTTGACTCAACCTATAAGTGTTAATGACTGCTTATTGCATGATGTAAATGGATACTTAATGTGTACACAGATGTGTAATAATTAAAGTAACACAGTGTGCTACGATCCTTTTTGACTTGTATAACTATGTAACAGTTCAGTTGATAATAGAATTCTTCAACTCTCTAGGTAAGACATTATTGGTCAGATATAACCGATAATGTTTCAGTGTTAGAGTAATTAATTCTGAAAATAGAAATAATACAAAATTGTAAATATATAACAAATAAATCAGGCAGGATACATTGCAAACATCGTAAAATGACATATCAAAATATTCTTCACCTTCAACAAATCTTATAAAGAATAATTTATTATTCCATACTTTTTATCACATAGACAACTTCATATCAACCAATACAAATTCTAAATATGATTTTATGACAACAAACAATTTATGGTTGTGTTTATGTAGCTGCTTAAATCGAAATTGGGTATCAATACCAAAATTGACTGCAAACATTGAAATAGATGGCTGATACTGCCAATTAGAAAACTGTATGATGTGGACAACAACATAGAAACCATAGGTTGGTTGTTGTTATAAAACACTTTTATATTTGAAATCCCAGTTTGAGTTTCTGTTTTTTTTTCAGGTGGACAGCAGAATTAAAAGCTGACTTAAAATCCCACATTAAACTGGAATAAAATATTGATTTACTAGATTTAAGGCTTTTAGCCTTTCCTTCCCTGGGAGATAGTTTCTGATTTGAAATTGAAACACATCTTTAAAGCAAAAGGCTCAATCACAAGACCAAACACCAGAGGGAATAATTAATATCCCTGCCTAGCGCCAAGGCTGAAAAACACTTGTCTCATCTAATTCTATTTATTATTGGGCACACTGGCGTGCGTGAATCAAGCCTTGAAATTGGCCTGATGAACTTGAATGGAATCTCTAATTTATGCAAGATATTCCACAAGAACTCCCAGTTCACTCAATAAAGGCATCTCTGTACAAAAATACAACTATGAACAAACTTGTGAAAAATGAGCAATTGCTAGTGGGTCTGAGATGCAACCCTCGGCCAGATATAAAACACATTTGCCCTTAACTCATCACATCTTCTATGACCAATGCCTGGTGATCTCCCAGATTTTCATGAATATCTTTTGTTTAGGAATGTGATGGGTCGTTAAGAGTCACGTCTGATGGGATACTTTGTGGCTTTGAGACCATACATACATATCCCTCTTTAAAAGTGTATGTATGTACATATGAAATCCAGATTTTATTTTACAATGTCAGCAAATGGTGTGTAAGAAAATGCTGCCAATACTATATATATTTCACAGCTAAATCAATCTGGTCCTGGTAACTTGCAGTTAAGCAGATCCCTAATAGTGTGATCTACCTGATTTTGTGTTACATGGTAAGTAAGGTGGATAGTGTTTTCAATGCTAATCCGAGGTAGCTCTAAGTCTTCAAAGAAGGATTGAATTTGCTCCTTAGTAGGATCAAGCACAGCATCGTTAAATTGGTAGACTAAGAGGCTACTTTTTCCAGTTCCTACAGCCTTTGGTCACTTTAGGGTCTTCTATAACAGAAATTTCTATCTTGCCCATTTTTGTTCTTGACCTGAAAACTAAAAGCCATCCTACTTTGCATCCCTCTTGATATAGCTACTGTTAACACAAGGTAGATTACTACAGCTCTCTGTGGCTTCCTGAGAGATGCTAGCCTGTCCTAATTGTATCCGTAGATCCTCAACCTACTGCATTTCCTTTCCTTATGCCTATTTGGTGCATCCCATGAAATATGTAATCTTCTGAGAACTGTATTACAGCAATCCCAGATAATAGGATGCTTCAATGTATGGTTCAATATTGCCCTTAACCTGTTCTATGAAATCCTAATTTTCTATAACAAGACAGTTGAATCACCAGGGTGCAGAACTTCCTGGAGTGGACTGCACTTCAGTCTCCATTTCCAAAACACATTTGTTGTATCTGAGCCACACTACTTCAGAGTCAACATCAAATTACACCTAGGTCCCAGTCTACCACGAACATTGATTATCATTAGTGCTTTATGCATTATTTTCACTTAAATCTTTAAAAACCTAAACCGGTAGTTCCCTTTATTGAATTTTTCTTTTTGTTGTTGTTATTTTGTTTATTAAATTTGACTCTGATTTTATGTTTAAATTTGGTATTTACATTTTTCTCTCTTTTTATCAACAGGAGTGGGACATTTATAATGTTGTGTTTTGACTTTTTGACAGTTTTTGTACTTCTTAATGCTGTGCATGTTTTCTCCATGTTAAGAAGGCCTTCTCTGTGCATAGAAACCAGGGGTTGAGTTCAGGTTTAAAATTCTGAAACTTTTGATCTGATCTAACAAGATAGTGACTTTTTACCAGTGATGGACACTCAGCCCGCCCAAAGAATAAACTTTTCTCACACATATAAAGTGCAACACTGATGAACCAGAACTCCAGATACCTGTATTGTCTCTACATCGTTATCGATTGTGTTATTTCTCCTTGTTTAGGCATTGTGTACTCAAAGATTTTACCACCTTTATCTACTATGAATTGATTCTCTTTCATCTCACCACTTTGACCAATAATGGATGCATGATGAAACAGCAGGTAATTGTGTAGTAAGGGACTTATGGTTTACCACACCAAGATACATTCACTTTATAAAAATGTGCATACATAGATGGACATGTAAGCTACTAGAGAAGGCTACTTATTTTTGTCCAAATGCTAATTTTTTATGTATGTGAAATATGAGGCATTCTTCTTGCAGTGATTTAAATAACTAGCTTTATAAATATTGGAGTTTGGTTAACACTAATTTTGTTCTAGGGATTTTGTGGGATGAGGTGGAACACCTATACTTTGATTTTGGTTTCCGCACATTAAAGAGTATTGGTACTTTGCCCCACTTTGCTCTTGTGCTGGAGCCTTTCCTCATGGTTGAGCATAAGTCACTTTCTGTGCCTTCCTTCTTCACATCTGCTCCCCCCAGTGTAGCCATTTCAATTGATTTTTCCATTGAAACGAGAACATATAAGAAAGCTGTTGCATTGCAATGTTATGACTCACCTAAAGAAAGCTTTTAGATGCCTATTGTTGAAGATCGGTATTTTACAACATTAATACACAGAGTTGGCAATGCATGGCAGCCAAAATGAAACCGAAACTCACAAGGCTCTGAACCCGCGTCGCAGCTCCATCGTTACCATCGCCCCGACCCTGCTCGCTCAACTTCCCTAATCTGCCTGCTGTCGGCTGTTGCTGCCTGTCAATTCCAGCCACTGTCTGGTTCTGTGGTGGGCAGATGGTAGCACCGAGGAGCGGCTAACTGTGGAAGGGGTGGTGATAGTGTCTTGCGGGAGAACAGAGAGCAGAATGCAGAGCGAATGGCTGAAAGGATCGTACACTGGAGGAATGCGCTGCGTACATACATGGTGAGAAGTAAGGCGTCCACTACGCATATGAGACAGTTTTAGCTCAAGGAAAACTGGTGTGCATCAACTAGGCAGGGAGGCAGACCTACGGAATTGCCGATTTATCCAAAGCAGCAAAGCCAAGTGGCTGGTCATGCAGGCAACAATCGATGAGGGCTTTGTTATAGATTGCGGTGAGAACGGGGATAAGGAGAATCAACCCCCCCCCCCAACAACAAGGAGCTCGGAGAAGACAAAAGGGAAATGGCGGACTACAGATATGAATTAAACTGAAACTTACCACCACTGCAGCAACAGCACCACCGCCACCATTTTGGCCGGAGAGTGGAGAGCCGGGTAGTGGAGCTCAGCGCTCTAGATAGCGAGAGGAACTAGGCTATGCATCATCCTATTGCTTATCATTCATGTCAATCTCATTTGTTTACTTATTATTCATTGGCTTCTCCGTTTCTTCGTGTGTTTGTCTTTGTCAATCCCTGGAGCATAGCATCTTCACAATTCTATTGAGTCACTGACTCACATATTTTTACAGCTCACATCTCAATATGAGTGCACATCTTTTCTTGCTCTTTCACCAATGTGCTGCTTTGGCCCATAGCTCCCCTCCCTCCATGTTGCTGCCAACCCTTCCCAGTTCCTCTAGAAAACCAGACACCACATATATTATTTACAGGTTTGACTGAAAAGACGATTTTATTAGGTTGTTTTTCTTTTATATCCTGTGTTCTACATCTTACATAAAAGCCAAGGACTTGACACACAAAGGTACCATTGGGAGAGGGACATGCTTTGCACTCAGTAAATTTGGGGTAAGTGGTGTGATTGGTGTGACTGGAAAGAGGTCTCCTCTCCCAAAGTTCCATAAGTTTGCTTCATGGGCTGCTGCACAACATCAAATGGTAGGAGCATGTGTACCAATTCTGAGTCCTCTGGAAAGTAAATGGGAAGTGTTTTCCTTTAGGTTTTGACACGTTCTGAGACCGCTGTCATCTTCTTTTAAGTACCTACAACTAGTCCCCTGTGTTATTTGTTAGCTGAATCACATGCAACTGCCTTTTTGAAATTATATTTAGCCTTATGCTAAATTTAAAAGAAAGTCTGCTTACTATAACAGCAAATGGGACACAGTGATGAAGGCAATACAATAATGAGACCAAAACACTTTTGGAAGCTATTTAACAATAACTGTAACACTAGTTCAAAGTAATAGAAATGCACAATAACGGAGGACATTTGGGGTACCGACTTAAATAAAATAACCTATATGGACTACCTAACCTAGAGTTATCTATTAATTTATAAGAAGGACACACCATTATTAATTCTTCTTCGCTGAAGAGAATTAAGGAAGACATAGCATCAATGAAGTTGAGCTAAGGAGGTGGTCCTGAAAACCTCCCTGCAGTCATTCATAAAAACACTAACTGGAGGGGTGAAATACTAGCACCTTTATTCCAGTAGATAGCACATTTAGGATATATCCCAATATGGTGGATGGATACCATATGAAAACCAATTTGGAAAAGGAAGTTTAGAGTCTATCCAATAATTAAAGACTGAGCAGTCTCACCAATGCAATTTCAAAGAAATTCACATAAATAATTCTAACACACTTAAGGAATGGATCAGAGACAAAGATGTATTACCTATTGAGGAAGGCAGCTTCTGGTAAAACCATTTAATAGTGTATCACTGATTTGCCCTGTGAACCCACATTTATAAGTCGTTAGCACTGAATGAAAGATTATGGTTTGTATTTTATTGGCTTCTGAAGGGATTTTTAATCAGTTGATCATGGATGCCATTGAGAGAAAGAGGGTGCTCGGATGATCCTGGAAAGCTTTTTATCTGTTATCACATCACTCCGTCAAACTAAGCACAATTTGAGATAGACAATACTGGATATCTTTCAAGAAGAATTGCAATAAATAATGTCTCCGTAAAGGATGTGGCTTCCACCTTCTCTTTTCAGGTTATATTTGGCACAAATGCTATCAAATTTAAAACAACAAACACATTCCTTTTTCCAAAGATGGGGACGTCATGTCCAGTGTCTTTTCTACCAGATGATCTGACATTATCAGATTATAATGCAGTGGATTTGCAACATAGTGTAATTTCAAACTATTGTAAATTATTTAACTATAAATGTACATAAAATGAAAGCAATAGTTTTTAGGGGGAAGACAATCAAACTTTGAATGATTTAGAAGACAATAATGTGCAAGAAGTACATTTTATAAAGGTATTTAGGGGTGCATTTATAAGGAGTCTAAACTGGGATGAGGATTTTGATTCCCTTAAAATTAGGTTTCGTTGAGTGCATCAGCCATCTTTAATCATGAATTACACAGTATTCTTTTGCTCAATTACTTGAAGTTTATGGGGGTAAGATACTTTCCTTGACTCTCTGTGGCTTGGAAATACCGTGTCTTAATCTACGTTTCTTGGAAGTTTAGAAAGAGTAGCAGTTTGAAAATATTATAAATCTGTCCAAAGGGACAATTGTGCAGGCAGGGGAGCATATGTTGAGTATTTTTAGTAAATTAACCTTAAGTAAAAATACAATAATATTTTAAGCTTATGATTGAGAAAAACTTTAATCAATAAAAAGCAATGGGCAAATATTTTCCAGTCAAAGCAGCCATAAATAGACCAGCTTTACATATCTATCCATTAGCGAAGATAAGGAAGATCTGGCAAAGACATTGTCAATCACGAGAATTTCTTCCTTGCAATGCTATACAATAACTGGCAAAGACAATAGCCTAGCATTCACATTATGAATGCTATACCTTTCGGCTTTGCTTGAGCTTGTATATGTTATATTGGTAATATCTACAATGGGGTGTCGAACAAAAGAACTCCGAATGCAACTGAAATCCATCATAAAAGATGAAGCTTGACCAAATGCTAAAATAAAGTATAATTTGACCTAAAAATAACACAAGATTTTAAAGCATTCCATACCACACGCCTTCTTTGAATGTTGAAAATAACACGTTAATAATACCTAACCAAATTCACCACTCCTTACCTAAGCACAGTTCCAGAAATGAAGGAATGAAAAATGTTACGAATTAAAAATACAGAAGCATTTCACACAAAAAAACATTATTATCACAGACAAAATACAGACAGAAAATGTAACAACTTATTGTTAGATTTTACAAACGTTACGGTACAGCTAAAGCTGAGAACTGCAAGAGCAATTATTTGGTGATTAACGTCTCCTGGCATACTGTAGGCAATGAGCTTAGGTGATGTTTACAAAAGAACATAATAAAGAGATTCCAGCATAAATTAGTGCATCAGACAGCAAACTCTCTGTTTTGCGATTCACAGTTCGCGTCTGCATAGTGAAGCGTTTGCTGACCCTATACAGGCAGAATGCAAACGGAGAACCTCACACAGGCCTATGATGGAGGGGGCAGAAGTCATTCATGCATGTTGACGACAGCTGCTTCCTCACAGAGGCAATTAATAGAATAATGCTCTCTCTTGACCGCCATCTTAATCTTGGACTGCTAGCGTCAAAGGCAACCAGAGCAAAAGTATGAATCTTCGCCGGCAGCCGTAGTCAATATTTGCTTTCCTATTTCAAATATTCCTTGACATTTTCATCTTTCATTTTCCGCCCGCTTTTATGAGTGTCATAACGAGAACTTCTCTAGGCGGCATGAATCTTGCTCTGCCCGTGAACCGAAATGCAGGCTTGGTTTGAAGCATTTTCACATCCCGGCCCATCTCTTCGGCTATACATCTTACGTAGAGCAAAAACCCCTCACGCTATATCTTTGCACGTGCAACCGATTATTTTTGAAAGGGCAAACTCTAAAAGAAGATCTTGATGTTAAATCTCGACACTGACATGTTGCTTAGCAATGCAGAATCAACTCTATGAAGCAGTTTAACCGAGAGAGAGTTTTCAGGTTCTATTAGCATAATTTTTTTGAACAAAATGTTTCCCTAACATCTTATTCCCATAATAATAAAAAATAAAATAATGTATATGTCCAATAGTTTTCCAATCAAAATCTTTCTTCTTACATATTTTGGGTAATGTGCACATTGTGAAAAAAAAAATCTTGTGATGTTCTGTACTGTTATTACATGAGTAGGAAAGCAGTTTAAGCCCTAATTTTTAAACAACTATTTTTATGTCCTTGCAACGTCACAACATCCTCACCTTCCTATCAACAAATCTCTTCCAATTCCAGGAGTTCCATATTTGACTTTCAGTTTCATCTTGTTTAATCCACAGAACATTGTACCTTGAGTGTGTGAAAGGTTCTAATAGGATTTAAAGGCCTTTTGCCTCGAGCTTCACGGTTGCCGCAGGCCCTGACTGCCGCTTGGGTATATATCTCATACGGGGAGAGGGTTATTTATCAACAACTGTAGCCCTTGGTAGCCAGCTGTAATACTATATCATACAATGAAAAAATAACTGTCTGACACTGTCGTAAAACTAAAATATTGTACACCCCCAATGCCAAAACTTGTTGTGTGGCCCCTAAAAAATGTCATGGGCATGCTGACCCATAGCTCCACACAAAATGCACGAGCGTAGTGAGGCTTCTAGGGGGATGGGAGGCCTGCTTCCCATGAGTGGCTTCAGTGTGCTTCATTTTGCCCCAGCTGTCAGGAGGTAACCTCCAGTGTGCCATGTTCCCACCAGCTTTAAATTGATTTCCGGCAATAAATGCATTACCAAAGGTGATAACTGTTTTTGTATTATTATATTGGCATTTTAGAAACAAGTACAAATTCCAACTTCTTTGATTATTAAATGAACATATTCAATGTTTTAGTTGTGTAATGCCACGTCGATTTTGCCTCAAGAAGAAAATATGGCATGCGTGTTTGAATCTTAGCAGACCACCAGCATGCGATTAGCCTGTCAGCAAATCATTTGCTTTCTACCTGCCTTAGTTAATTAAACAAAGTGTATTTGCAGACAGCGAAAGCTCTGGATGTGCTGTCATTGCATTTTATTCTGGCAAAATAATTGATTGATGGAAACATTTTGACAGAGCTTGATCACATTTTAATATTTAAAAGTGTGTTAGATGGATGCTAACTGTTCCAAAACGAGCTGCAGCTAGTTGGCTCAACAGATTGAGACAGAATACAAAGATGTCTTGAGTTTCTTTGCAGGCTTAAACCAAGTGTACAATTCATGGCTGTCTCTGTGGAGCTCTTGGGTAGGTGGACTTGGAAATGATTTGATGTTCGCAGACTTCTTGTCCTGTATGTTTAACTAATAAGATCTCTGATCTAGGTCAAAAGTTAGGCATTTGGACATTGTCATCAGTGATGTCATCAGTGATGTCACTGACCATGCCATGAATGATGTAATATGCGACATCATGAGCTGTGCATTGAGGCGGCGCGAATTATAGTTAGCTAAACTAACTATAATGGTGGAATTTCTATGGTTTTGTATGTGTAAAATGTCCAGCTTACTATAACATCCCTGAAACCTATGGTTTTTTTCAGTGAATTTCTAAGGATTTTTAAATGCTAATTTCTAACTAAAACGTCTGTAATACCTATGGTTTTTTCAGTGAATTTAAAAGGTTTTTTAAATGCTAATTTCTAACTACAATGTCCTTCAAACCTATATTGTTTTTAAGTAAATGTTAAAAAGACGTGCATACTTTTTGTAGTGAAAAACTAACTGTAACAGTAGTCTGTTATAAGTTATTATTTAACAATGTTTAAAACTTAATTAGCAGTAATTAACATATAAGTGTGGAAAGAGTGTGACGCAGCAGCTATGATACCTGACTTCGAACAATATTGTTCGATTTCTGGCTCCAGCGGCACGTTAACCCACCACTATGTCACTGTGGGCAACACCTTGCTTAATCTTCCCGACGCCACTAAGCTCCGGCACACCTTTACGGGGGTACCTGTATGCATTACAAATGCTGGTATTGTTTTAATTTAAAAACAAAGTGATGAGAAATATTAGCACATTCTTTTTTCTTCTATTCTGAACAATATTTTTTATGTCTTCTATTTAGAATTACTGCAATTAATAGATGCTTTTAGTCATGAGAATAGAAATGACACGGTTTGCCAGGTAACATGTTAGGATCAAAATCGAAACCTTTACTGCTTCACATTTTGTCAAACAGTTAAAACGTGAGCACATGTAAACTTTAAAACATGACATCTAAATGGGCGGAGTCGCATCTTCCATCCATACTCCACTTATTAACCAAAAAGTATATAAACCACACCCGTTGTTCGATTAGTTTAGTTTTTGTGAGTTATTTACCCGTGTCCATTCTGTGATGCTGGTTCCCTTTTGTAGAGTCGGATTCTTGTTTTGCAGCAACCAAACATATTCCAGAGTTGTAAGTTGTTTGATTATGGCATAGTAGATATTTATAATACATAGCTATTTGTGAATATTTAAACATTTGTATTTAGAAAAAAGTGTTATTGGTTGTTTTTGCCTTTTTTCTGTAATGTCAGCAGCTTGTTTTCAGAAACAGAATACAGCAAACATTGTTCCTTTTCTCGCTCCTTTGAGCTCATATACTGTGACTTTGTATACTATAATATTGACACTGTACTTGATTTCAGAGGTGTTTGCGACCCCTCGGCGCAAAGACTAAAGATTTATACGTAAAGTCACCAGCTTCTGGTTGTTACTGTGTTTCCCCCTTGGGATCATATACTGTCAATATGTATCTATACTACTATAATAAAGGAAGAACTTTGAGGCTTTGAGGCGGGTAAACTTGGGAACCACAGCGCCAATCCACACACCCGATACACCGTTGTAATCGTCAGGGTGTGCAGATGGTTATAGGCTATATAAATAAAAAAAAGTTATTTAAAAAATGTACAATAAAAAAAAAGTAGTCCCTCCGAAGTAGCTCCGGCTGCGACATGCGTGCTTACATCAGGAGCACGGGAAGGAGCGGCGTCCAGGAGCGCGACGAGGAGCGGCGGACATGGCGCGGGGGAGGAGCAGTGACGTGAGGAGCAGCGGACAGGCCGGAGGAGCGGTGACCAGCGGCGGTGAGGTGACAAGCATCGGACAGGCGGGAGGAGTAGTGAGGTGACGAGCAGTGGACAGCGGCGGTGAGGAGCGAGGAGCGGCAAACCGGTAAACTGAGGAGCTCGGGGGAGGAGCGGAGGCTGAGGGGACCCACGGACAATGTCGTGGGAGGCGGGGGTTGGGGCAGGCGGGGGACGGGCCGGGCGGGGGCCCGGGCTTCTGGACAATGTCGGGCGGCCAGGGGTCAGGAAAGCCGGATTGCTCCCAGACAAGGTCGGGACGGCTGCTAGTATTATAATATTAACAGTCATGGTGATCTAAGAGGAGTTCATGACACATCGGTGCGAAGACTAAAGATTTATATGTAACACCAGCAGCTTCTGGTATCGAAGTCTGTTTCCCCCCGTGGGATTATTTAGTGTGAATATCTATATATTATAATATTCACAGTCATTATGATCTCAGAGGAGTTTATGAGACGTCGGCGCAAAGACAAAAGATTTCGAAGTTCCGAAGAAAATAAGCATTGAACATATTCACCGTTGGAAAATATTTTGTTATTGATCTTGTTTTGTGTTCATCACTTTATTTTCCTCTTCCTTTTTTGTGTGGCATCAGTGATACTCTCTATATTGTAGTAGAGTGTCATATTTTCACACAAGAGTAATTGAAGATTTGTCGCCGCCAGAAGTAAACTATCTGAAACACTGTATTGTATATATTACTACTTTCCTATATATGTTCAGGAGTGTTTCTTGTAGCACTTCTTTTCTACTTTATCTAAAAGTAACTGATGCCCTCTTATATTAACAAGAATATGGGGCAACTCTTTTACAAAGTATAGGCAACAAAAAAGGAGGGTGTGGCCACGCTTAAGGGATATTTTATGAATTGCGTTTTTACTTGTCACCCCTCTAATATATACAGCTACACTTTCCTAAGAACGTATATTTGTGATTGCTCAATAAAAACTGTTTCAAACCTAGACTTAATTTTTTGCAGCGCAACCACACCCACTATTTTGCTGCAAAGAAATAGCACTACCGCGACAGAGAAGTAGCTTGCTCAGAGCCTTATTTAAATGAAGACCGCAACAGCACGCTTTCTTTTTCAACCCCCTCTTCCATATTATAACATGCACTCCAAAGATGTAGCACTCCCCGTCAAAAAAGTAAATTCCACATTATAAGTAAATACTGCTCCTGTGAAGTATCTCACCTGCTGACTTAATAAAAAGAAGACCGCAACACACTGTTATTTTCCCAACGTGATTTGTAGACCCCATGAAAATTATACAAATGGCCCTTAAACTATATAAAAAACAATTCTTACCTTCACAGTCCCTGTCCACCACCTTGTGACCACTGTACAGAGTTAATAGTGTTCCTACCCTCCCCTCTACTACTTTGTTTTCCCGTACTCCTTTGAAGTGCGTCACAAAATGGCTCACAACAGTGAACCGTTCCCACCCAATAAGGAGATAAACTTGTATTCGGAACACTTTAGTAAACAAAATGTCCATGGTGTTTCGCAGAAGGGGAGGGAATGGCTGCCATCACTTCTACTTTTAATGCTTCACAGCCAATGAACATTAAGCTTGGGATGGTCCTGCTTGAAACACGTTACCCAATGAGATGTCCATGATACTCTGCGGAGGGGAAAGGAATGGCTGGCAACACTTCTACTTTCAATGGTTTACAGCCAATCAACATTAAGCTTGGGAAGGTCCTCCTTGGAACACGTCAGCCAATCAGATGTCCCTCCTACTCCGTGGAGGGGAAGGCAATGGCTGGCAAAACTTCTACTTTCCGTGGTTTGCAGCCAATGAACATTAAGCTCTGGAAGGTCCTCCTTGGAACATGGGAGCCAATCAGATGTCCTTGCTAGTCCGCCGAAGGAAAGGGAATGGCTGACAACAATTCTACTTTCAATGGTTCGCAGCCAATGAACATTAAGCTCGTTGTTGGAACACCTCAGCCAATTAAACGTTAATTTTGTGTCGCGCCCAGGGAGAGAACACACCCTCCCACAAAATATTACATTTCCTGTAAAGAAGTGAAACTATCCGTGATAAAAGTAAACACAGCATTATAAGTAAACATTACCCTGCATTATACTAACGGAAGGCCGCAATATGGCGCATTGTTGTTTTCCCCATATGATTTCCACAACCTACTGAACATTACCGCAAATCCGCACATCGTTGTTTTACAGACATGATTTTCACGGGCTACGCAACATTCACACTACCTGGGTGTGCACCCTACACACTGCTTGTCACAATACGGTGCATTGTTTTCCCGACGGGCTTTCCAGAGCCTATGCAAGCTTTCTGCAATACTGCACACTGTTGTTCTGCGAACGTGATTTCAATGGCCAACACAACATTCAAACTTCCTGCCTCTGCACCGTAAATACTGCTTAAAGTAATTTCACAGTGTTCCTACTATAGCCTCTTATATAATTTTTCTCTTTTTCCCCCCGACTCCTTTCAACTGAGTCACAAAATGGCTGCCAACACTTCCTAGTTTCAACCGTTCACAGCCAATGAGCCGCAAGCTCGTGCTCCAAACCCCTCAGCCAATCAGATGTTAGAATTCTCAATTATCGATATCTGTAAAATGTGATATTTCTCAAAAACTACTGAATGGATTTATCTCATTTAAACAAAAGCGTGCTTTCTGGATGAAGACTTTTGTCCCTGCCAATGTGGCGTAATTCCGTTCAGCAGTTTGACCTGTAGCCTTGTCTAAATTTTCCCATGGAAATTGCATGAAAAAACATGTTTAGGACCCCCCCTTTTTTCTCAGCCCCCCCTTGACCAATCACTCCCAAACTTTGAGGATGGGAGCTGATCTAAAAGGAGAAACTTTTAGGAAAATTTTGTAAAGATTCGTCAAACGTCGCCAAAGTTCTAAGCACTTGAAAAAATGTTTTTCCTATGGAAACGTGGTACTTACTATACCTACCTATTGGCGACAGCTATATATATATATATATATATATATATATATATATATATATATATATATATATATATATATATATATATATATATATATATATATGTATATATGTATATATTATATATATATATGTATATATTATATATACATACATACATATATGTTGTCACATATTAGATCATTCATGACATGGTCAGTTGGTCAGTGACATCACTGATGACATCTCAAATGACATCACTGATTACATCACTGATGACATCATCCAGTGAATGTGGTTTGTTTCGTTATTTAAATATGCATTATATATATAGCAATTTGCATTGAAGAAAGAGTGGATATATATAAATAAATATTTGGATGGAGGATTTAGTAGCAGTGTAATAGACTGTTTACTTGACCAATTTATAGTGTCTCACTAAATATAGTGGATAGTGACTAAACTGTGTGAATATCTGTATCACTTTGTCAGTTGTTGTGTACACTGATTCTACAGGTGGTTACTGGCTATGTGAAAGTCTATATTCGTGATTGATTAGTTAACTGAGTATTTGTATGGGAGTGTGAAAGTGTGGGTGGTTCGGTGGGGGGTGTGTGACTGTCCAAAGATGTGTGAATAGTTGATTCAGTAGATATATGAAGTTAAAAGTACATGCTCTAACAGTTTGGGTGAGTGAATCTCTTTTTGGGTGCGGTGATGAGAAAATACATTTCTCAATGGTACATGTCCAACAAACTAGAAAAATAAAAGGCAGTGTATGTGTCAGTTGTTGTATATAAATAAGTATACATAAGACTCAATGATTGTGTGAGTGACTGTATGAATACCTGTATACTTGTAATAATGATTTCAAAATTCACTGAAGCACTTGACCTCTTAGGGGTTGAGGGGCTACTCCGCTGGCATCTGCGGTGCCCGCCCCCCACTCGTCCATGCACTTCAACTGGGAGAAGCATATAAAAACTCCCCTCAGCTGAAGTGAAAGGATTCCTCCCCTCTCTCTGCCGTCACGACAAGAGCACCGTCATGAATAAAAGCCTTTGCAACATTTACCACCAGTTCCAAGCAGGCGGTAAATGTTTGCATCATTAGGCCCTTCTCTTGCTCCAAAGGGAACAACATGCACAATCGTACCAAGTATTAGTAGGTCTGCATGTCATTCACAATCTTGATGGGAAATATGTACTCTGTCATCTGATTGTGGGGATACAGAATTGTATCCTTATGTCCAGGCCAAGCACCTATCCCTTGACATAACGGGAAACTCTAAATGTTTGCTTTGGTTTAGTATGCCTTAAAAATATGTTAACTAATAACATTAAGGGTACTACTATTGAAAATATTTGTAAGAAGTTTTAAATGAAGCATTTGCTTGAAATTAAGTACTAGGTGCTTTTAAGTGAAGATATTTTGTTCCTTTTTAGATGACTGTTTAACATTTTAGTTTCACCTGCCCCATGGATTCCTCAGTTAATAGAGGGAATTTCAATTCATGAAATATTCATGAGTTTTGTTTGCACCTCAGGAAAGGGGCCAAGTGATAACGTGAGACCAAATTAATTCCTTGAGGTACTTTGTTTGTTCAAAGAATGGTTGATAAGACTGAAAAAGGACGAAGGTTACCAATGACTTGTTTTGCTGTAATGCATGGTCAAAATCTGCTATTTTGTGAGATTTGATACATTAGGGTGTAAGTATACTCTTGATCTGGGAAGGTATGACAAGATGTACTATGTATGGAATAAAATGTAAGGACTTTTCATTTATTGTTCTGCAATATTTCAGAGGGGCTCTAAATACATAATACCACATGTGTTCAAAGAGGAAGCATTTATAAGTCTCTCCAGGACCTTAAGTTTACATTGAAGGAATATTATATTTGTAGACAATGTTATGAATTGTTAATAGTATTTTTTAATATTTTATGTTGGCTAGGCATTCATAACGGACTTCAGGAGCCTATTTGTAATTAATTTGCAACTTCATGTTAAACCAAATAGTACAGTGCTGAACCAATGCTCAACCTTTCTTTTAATATATAGCTCTAGGAATTAAATAGTTATCGCATAGTATTGTTAGTTTAAAATGATTTATGTGACTGCTTGATTATTTTAGTGCTTTGTGACAAAGTATATACCCTACCACAGGAGAATTAAGAAAAGTCTATGGCGTTACTTGACATTTCCATATAATTTTCTGTGACATTCCCTAAAACACTGTAACTTAAAGTATTATTAAATAATGAAACTTGAATGCCATACTTCCCTTCTGCCAGTACCTTCAGTAGCAGCATGCACCTTCCTTGTGGGCGAGGCTTCTTTTACCTGCTTTATATTTCTAAGCCTTTTTGATATCTGATTGCATGTCAGGTGGCCCTATTATCAGCAAAGTTCAAGATGGTGACTGCTTATTTCAGAGAAAAAACACAGGCCTTGAATGACAGAAATACACAATGGTACCCAGCATGGCACCTCTGGATAGAGCTCCCAATGGCTGGCATAGGGCTTGTCTGGGAGGGAGAAGCACAGCGGAAAATTGACACTAATCATAAACTCTGTCATGAGACTCAGCAGGCGTATCCAATGCTGTAATCAGAACAACAGAAGCTGTATTGTCCTCTACCATAGGAAACAAAGAAGTGCATGTGTTCCGCTTTGTAAACAGACATGCATTTTTAGGCTTTGTGTCACAGAGGTTAAAGCCAGCTTTGAAATTAGCAAAAAAGGGATACTGGTTAAATATATGAAGGTCATATTTATATCTTGATGACATCTGTATACAAGGTCCACAGAATTAATAGTATAATAGTACACATAATTCACATTAGGAATATATTATATTAGCTTTGTGTTATACTCATGATTGAACATGTGTTTACATTCATCATTGGGAACCCAATTTACAAAGCTGGATTTAAATGTGCAAATGGTTTAAGTGCAAATTCATGTTTTGTGTCCACAATGTAATTTAATCTGAAGTAATGTTACATTACTATACTACAATGCCATGGGTGAGCATATGAGCTCACAGGGATGAGGATGGGGTGTTGGAGGTCTGAGATACTTCGCACAATAGTTAAGCACCCAATATATGGCAGATATGCGACTAATCGCAAACTATAAGGCACATGCCCACCATGGAGATGTTCAGAGTTTTATTAGTGTCAAGGGCATTTATACATTTCTCTTCAGAGTTGGAATTGCAGAGTAAAACTCACAGCTTTAGTGATGCACAGGAAGAATTTTCCCCTCAGGGAAATGTACTTTCCCCATGGAGAAAAGCGTTGCAATATTGAGAAGTATTTCTGAACGTTCACTTTTACATTATGATAATAATAATTCCAGAATTACCCATGGGATACTATAGTAACTGCAAACATTTCCCAGGAGCACTTGTGAGTTTCAAAAAAGTAAGAAATTACTGGAAATCTGGCAATAAAACTAAGGATATATTTGTGTAGATTATTTCATATAAGTATTTAGGTCATTTGCTCCGCCGAACTGAGTTAGCACCCCTTCGTGCAGCCTAAGAAACATGCATGCTAAATAAGTAATGTTTTGTATATTGTACAATCTTTCAAGGAGTTCTTTAAAACTTCAAGATGCATAAACTGGCATATCGAGAAGGACACGATTTTAATTTTAAATGCCTTCCAGCCTGCGGGCGGCCTGGTGCTGTAAACAAATGTAAAGCATTTAGAAGCACTGTTATATTGTACAGCGACTCTGGACTCTAGCAGATAGAGTGCAACAGTTATTGCTCCTGCAGGTAAGCACGGTGGGGTGGGGCAGGGTGGAAGTCGACAGCAACGGAAGAAAATGTATGTATTTATCTAATTTTTCCTATTCCGTGTCTGTCGACTACCCCCGCCCAACCACGCCACTGTCCCGCTCCACTGCGCTTACCTGCAGGAGCCGCGACTGGAGTGTAACGGCTTGCATATAGCAAATCAGCGTTTAGGGGGTTGTGTAGTTAAAATTCACCTACACTTCAGGAGGTAGTCACACTCATGATAAGATTCAGAAAAGGGGGTGGTGATGAACAGAGTGTCTGAATTAAGCAGACCACTCTTACCCAGTCCAAAGATCAGGGCTTGATCCATCACCGTTATTTATCTCACTGCCCCATCCCAGCTCAGAACCTGGCTATATGCAAATCAGTCTGTCCCTGGCCCAGTGCATCATGGGAACAGGGCAGACTAAACTACCAAGCCAATTCTTCACCAGAAAGGAGACAAGCTACCGGGGGCTTGTTTCCTTCCCAGTGTAAGAATTGGCTTTTGTAGTTTGGTTTGCCCTGTTCCCATCATGCAATGGGACAGGAACAGACTAATTTTCATACAGCCAGGTTCTGAAACTGGGATGGTGCAGTGAGCTAAAAAACGGTGTTGGATCTAGCCCTGATCTCTTGACTGGGTGAGAGCTTTCTGCTTAATTCAGAGACTCTGTCCCTCACCACCCCTTGTTGTAAATATTTTTGTCCACTCTAAGCGTGGAAGGGTATTCTCAGATGTGAGACCCTTGCTCATTGCACCATCAGGATTCAAGCAAACCGGGCCAAAGACGGCTGTAATGCCAGAAACCGGTCCCCGGGAGCTTGTTTCCTTCCCAGTGTAAGAATTGGCTTTTGTAGTTTGGTTTGCCCTGTTCCCATCATGCAATGGGACAGGAACAGACTAATTTGCATACAGCCAGGTTCTGAAACTGGGATGGTGCAGTGAGCTAAAAAATGGTGTTGGATCTAGCCCTGATCTCTTGACTGGGTGAGAGCTTTCTGCTTAATTCAGAGACTCTGTTCCTCACCATCCCTTGTTGTAAATATTTTTGTCCACCCTAAGCGTGGAAGGGTATTCTCAGATGTGAGACCCTTGCTCATTGCACCATCAGGATTCAAGCAAACCGGGCCGAAGACGGCTGTAATGCCAGAAACCGGTCCCCGGGAGCTTGTTTCCTTCCCAGTGTAAGAATTGGCTTTTGTAGTTTGGTTTGCCCTGTTCCCATCATGCAATGGGACAGGAACAGACTAATTTGCATACAGCCAGGTTCTGAAACTGGGATGGTGCAGTGAGCTAAAAAACGGTGTTGGATCTAGCCCTGATCTCTTGACTGGGTAAGAGCTTTCTGCTTAATTCAGAGACTCTGTCCCTCACCACCCCTTGTTGTAAATACACTCATGATAAGGGCACACTAATTGGTTTATTGTTGATCAAATGGTGACACCACAAGAGGGACGATACTGCTAATTTGGGTTTTCTGAATGCACCTTTGCAGCAACTGATAAACACCACACTATAAAGTTCAGATCAGTTGGAGAATATTCAACAGATTAGGAAGGCATCCAAATTTAGGACTGAACAATGTGTTATCAGGAATACCTGATTCCTTTAGTGTATTAAATGGTTATAATCACTGTTAAGGATATCCAATCAGTCAGCAATATTAATTTGTTTGTTTGTTATTAGAGAGCATTTGCAGATTGTCTTTAAGCACAAGATCATTATGTACAATTGGATTTCGCTTAATTCGTAATATAGTGTTACTGGGGAGGAAAAGGGTAGATAATACTGATAGGATAGTAATGAAACGATGGAAATGGCTCAATTGTACTGTTCTAATGTTAAAATGTATGGAACTTTTAATAGTAATGGGAAGTCAGTGAGCCATAACAGTGAAGATAATTTGAGAAATATCAGCCTAATCGCAGTACCTAATGATTGCTGATGATTGTAGTTAGGGGTCACAGCCACTTGTTTTGGGGACGGTTCTTATTATTCATCATCAGATTTTGATCCAGAGCAAAAGAGGAATGGAGCAAAGGAAGAAAGAAGGATGAAGAGAAAGTTACGAAACTCCATCATTCAGCCTCCACATCCAGAAGCAGCCATGTTGGCTTCCACCCTTCCGTATCCATATTTTACTTAGGGGTGTCTTTAAGTCATATAAACTATTTTGTTTTGGTTTTTTGACACCAAGGTTCACTGAAAAATTTGAAATATGATGATTTGTGTGGGGCCAAAATATCATGGCTTAGAAATCATCTGAGAAACATAGTTTGGGCTAAATATAATTTAGAAAGATTTCACCCCATTCGACTTAAAATGGAAAATCTTCATCCACTGGAGCAAACTTTTGGTAATCAATATTGTGCTATAATATTTATATCAGATGATATTCTGGCACACAAATGATGATTTGTAAAGGTATCCTAAAATTCCTTGTCCAGAGATGCAAGAGTGAATTTCAGCTAATCTTCATACACACCACATAGTCTAAAACATAGCCTCTATGCCATTGTCGTTAGTGCTGCGCGGCATAATGTACCCATGGACACATATTCTGAGCTTGCTATTGAAATCATATTCACCTTCCTCCATTTGAAACCATGCAGCAAGCTCTGCTTTAAAATTAGGTTACTTTGTGAGTGGCCTTCCAGAGGACATAATAAAAGAAATTCGCCTGTGAAGATGTGCAATGGGAGTGGAGGGCACTGGATGCAGTGCACTTAATTAAAAGGCTTCTCTGGGGAAATGGCATCATGTCTTCGATGGCCCCGGAATCATACATTTTTCACACACGAAACAACTCAGACAAACCATATTTTATCATATTAAAATTCATATGATGTCATTTTCCTCTTAAAGAAAGCTGCCACAGTCCCGGGGATGAGTACATGCTATGCATTATTGATTTATTTTTGATCCAGTGTTGAAAATGCAAATATAAAAAGAACGCTTATCAAATCTATGCGCACTGTAGGAAGCATCGACTTATAGATTCTGGTAGATCATTTTCATGACATTATTTTAAAAAAATCCTTCAGCTCTAACAATTACCAAAAGGTTACTTGTGAAAAAAGGGTACCCTAAAATATGAGCTCCAATTCATTGCAAATAAAATTATGCTAACCAGCCAATGCCTACTGGAATTTGAATGCTCTTATTATAAATGTTTCCAAACATGCTCCCACCCTTGAAATCGTCAGAAAATAATTTACAGAGTGAGAGTGAGGTCACAAAACTGTCAGAATTGGCACGGGCATTGGAAATTACCTTCTCTAAGTGGACAAATACGTTCCTCATGAAGAAATGAAATTAAAAAAAAAAGTAAATTGCACCAATGTACAGGACGAATAGGGCGAGGGCTTTTCACAAATGTTTTCCCAACATACAACCTGGAGCAGACATAATTTTCTAGGTATAATCTTGAGAATTCCTTGAATTTATTTGAAAATATGCACCCATGCAAGATCATAATTATAAGGATGCAGATTTCTGGATGTTTGTGTATCTTTAAACATAATCTAAATTGGAAATGGTTTCATAATTATACAGAAAGTGAATGGCTCTAACAATGCTCTGTATATATATTGACTGAAAAACCAAAGGTTAAAGTGATGCTTTAGTTGGGTATGTTAATTAAGGAGGATGGTTGTCCACCACAAATAATAATGTCAGCAACTAATTAGGTTCAACACAAGGCTTCAGTGATTTAAACCTCAGCTCAACCCCTAGTAGCTATGGCACAGAGTAGACAGACGTATCTTAGAAAAAATGCAAAAAGCATTTAGAAGTACGGGCACAGTTTAAAAAAATACCACCACAATAAATATCCCACTCCCATTTATAAAAGTAGAACCCAAAATGACAAAAATCCCTAAGGGCAAATAGAGATATGATTTTTTAAAGATTTGAAGAGAAAAGACACTAATAAAAAGTACTGTTCACATGTTACCGACACATAGTTGTGATATTGCATCAAATGTAATTGAGTGCGGTTTGGATATGCCAAGCAGGTTTGTCTCTGCCAAAGTCTTTACCTACTGACTTAGTCTATGAAATAAAGTCAGAATCCACCAGTATGGAAAGGAAGCAGGCTCCTTTGATGATGGCCGTATGATATCTGCTATGGAAATCCTCCAGTTAGGTAGAGTATTGTAATGCCTTTGCATGGTTCTGGACTAAGGGGCATATTATCAAGGACAGGCGATACATTATCGCCGCTTTTATCGGCAGGAAACTGCCGATAAAGCGGCGATAATGGACTAGATAATATGCTCTATGAATTCCAATCGAAGCCCATGTTAGATATGCCCCTAAGTCTTTTCTATGGAGCACAGATTCCTTCATGCAGGCTGTATCTGGGAAGGTTATACTATAGTTGGAGTGGCTTGCCTTGTAGGTCTGCTGAACTGGAGTTTCAGATGACAAAAAAGCTCAGAGCATGACCGGCCTGATTTTCTTGCTGTGCTTTGGGTGGATTCACTGCTTTGTGCTTGGTCCCAGTCCGAGTCCTCCAGAGATCCAGACCGCCAAAATATTTCAGAGATTTCAGTATAAATCCTTCTGGACAACACTAAGGCTTCCAGGGGCACAGAGGCACGATGTAGAGATTGGAACTACCTCCAGCTGAGGCCACTAGTAGTATCCAGTCCACTTCCAGTTGCAAATGGAAACTGGACACTTTAGGAAAATAGCCTCCTGCAGCTTCTAATGTCCTTGTAGCTGCCCAGGATGTCAGCAAATGACAGGTCTCCTCACGAATTTTAGACAGCAGAATCAGTCCTCTCCTGTTCAACTGCAGATCCAGAAAGTGTTCTCTTGAGCTGTGGATGAGGTGGCATTTTTTAGAATATGCTAGCCAGTGGGTTGGCTGAACACTCTCCAACCAATGGGCAAAACATTCCCAAGGGAAACCCATCATCTATCCCAGCACATCTTGTTTGCTTTGCTGCAAACTATCCCACATTGCAACATTGTAAGAGAATTTGAAGATGACCAGGCTTCTGGCCCTGAAGGGAGCTGATGGGCCAGCCAAAGGTTTGTTTATGAGCAGTACTGTCCCTCTCAGCTACACCAAACTGGATCTGGGAATACCTTTTGCTCCCACTTGGCTGGTGCCCTGGATGCAGAGGCACTAAAGAACAAAGGCCCTCCCTTCTTTACCTTACACTTAACTGTGTGCAGGCCTCACCATTGCCCCTTGGAGAAAATGAATGTTCTTAACCCTTTCACCTACTCTTCCTGGGCTTACAGGTATCTCATGCCTCATGCCTCATACTCAGACCATGCTACCCAACAGGCCTAACGATTGTCCTGCTCTGTGAGCAGTTGTAATACCACATTTAGGTCATGCAATTGCAGGAGCATCTACTGGCAAACTAATGCAAATTAGTCTCAAACAGCTTAGGGCAGGGAAAATGTAACTTTCTAAAAATGATGTTTCTGAAATATTTACTAAATATTTAACTTCACAATTAAATTGGATTTTTAATAAAAATTGATGATAGCAGTTGAACTATTCCTCTAGTTTGTCCCAGATCTGAGACAGTAAAATTAATACATTAATTTGCACTATAATATTCCTCATAGGGCAGCCAAAGCCTTCCACAGTGAACATCGCTTTTGGAGGCGTGACACTGTAGGGGCATGCCAACATTGCATTTTTATATCTTTTACTTTATCATTCTCGGCACCCTACCTTGTTGGCCACAAGACTAAAAGTCTGACATTTATTTTATAAACATGTTTTTCCTCTGTCAAAGGAATTATTTTGCCAAGCTGGGCTGCAGATTTAAACAGCAGCAGTCATGTTACCTTAGTAGGTATGAAGCCATGTGTTCCTTGCCACAAAAGTGGATGGCACAATATGTATTGCAGTCTATGGGTGATATTTAACTTTCCATACCATAGGTATAGTTTCTACCCCATGTACCCTGGACTTACAGGAAAGTTAAATATGCCAATCAGTGATTAGTCAATTGTTTACATGTTTTAGGGCACAAAGCACATATTATGCACCCACCCCCCCACGCTTGCAGAGTCTAAAAGCAGGCAATACAATTCAGCACAAAACTGAATGACTACACAAAAAGAGACATTTTCTCACAATATATTCATATAATATCTATCTTTTTGCATATGTAGTTATATTGTGATATACAGGATAAGTGATATGCAACTGTGTAATACCTGGATGTTTCAATATATTGAGATGGTTGGTGAAGTCATTGAGGGTGATTTTGCTGAGATACTTTATGAGAAATTGGGTTGTTGATTGAGAGGTGGTAAGCCCTTTTCAAACAGCAGCCACAATCCTTGTCAGGGTGAAGCACAACAGTCACTCAATTTGCCTGTGCTAAAACCTCTGGTAGCTTGCAACGAAAGCCGTCAGGTGTAATTTAGAGGCAATGTGTACAAAATGTATGCAGCACTCAAACAGTAATAAAGTGAAAACACAACACAAAAAATCCACACTAGTTAAAAAAACATAAAGACTAAAATGTAATAAATAATTTGATACCAAAATGACAATCAGTAGTTTAGGAGTTATGAATTTTGGAAAGCTTTTAGAGTAATCTATCACCTAAAAGAGGCAACCACAGACAACCGAATGTGTGAAAATGGGTCAAAGTTAAAAAATATGCTCTGGATTGTTATTCGGATACAAGAAGTGGAGAAGGTAACGTTCAGTGGGGCAAGACAGCAAGCAGTGTCTGCGGTGAGGCGTTGTTGTTGGGGAGCCACTAGTCAAAGTTGCATTGAAGATTTATGTATTTGAAAAAGGCTCTGGGAGGTCAGATACCCATCCAGAGAGGAGCGCCTGAACAGGCTATCCTGCTGAGCAGAAGAAAGTAGCAGGAGCTACCTCGAAGCTAGGCCGACCGTTGATGCACCTTGGGTGGATCTTCTAGCAGGTAGGTACCAGTCTCCTCTTAGTTCTCAAAGCACTTCTTGGCAGAATGTTTTTCAAGTCTGAAGTTTTGGATCTTGGCTTACTGGTTAACTTTAGCACCACTTCCAAGGGTCCAGGACTGGGGCCCAGTACTTGCAGAGTCAGGTCTAACCTTGGGCTGATTCAAGGTGCATTTCACACGTTGTTGAAGCTTTTAGTGTCCCTATAGCTCTGAGCAGGAACCAGCAAACTAGCCTTTGAGTCACTTTGTTGGTTGTGGATCCCAGCAGGAAAGCAGGTGTAAAGCATCAGGGCAAATCTCTGAAGTACACAGCTGGCCTCAGTCAGCAGATCATCCCCTGCAAGTCATCTGCAGGTCTAGAAGTGAACTGAAGAGGGGGCCTGAGAGTCCTATTTTCATACCTAATGCCAGCCTTAAAGCAGAAGAAACTTCGAAAGTCTCCCTCCCCAGATGGTCTTGGAATTTCCTGCCTCCCTCCCCAGACTCCACTGGATCTGGGGTCACAAACGGTGATGGAACTGGTTGTCTCTGGTTGGCTGAGGTGGTGCCCAAGTCAGGCAGAAACTAGCATTCCTGACAGGATTAGGTGATTACACTCACTCTATAACTGAATTCACCCTTGGGCAGCTGGGCACTAAGCAGTCAGGATTATAATAAACGGAATTAAAATGACATAACTAATATGCAAAGTTTGAAAAAATCCTATTTTGCTCCAGCACCAATATGCGGTACAACACAGTGTTAGAACTGTTTCCACCCTGGCAATGAACACAATACAAATCCACACATTTCTAGGGTGCAGCCCAGGTCACAACGACATCAGGAGTTCGCAAAACCAATTTAAAAAAGGAGTATAGTAAGGTAATGAAAAACAAAAAAGTAAAACAACACCGCTGCATGGTGCGACTATTAGAAGGCGGTTCTCATGCAGCACACTCTCACACAACATCGTAACACGGTGCAGAGGATTTCAGCAAGTTTGTGCGAAGCACACTCGCACACACACATGGACTCAGCACCGTAACACAGTGCAAATGATATTTGAGGGGGTCATTTGATAATATGACTGCGAACCCCGTGACAAAATCCCTCCCACATCTCTCAGTTACCCCCACACTACTCTGCCCATAGGTTAAAGTAAAACAAATCACTCTTTACTATAACAGTTGAAGGCCAGACTCACATTTAGTCCGGGGCCCAGGGGAGTAGGCTAGAGTAACTATCAGGGTAACCTTCAACATTCAACAAATCGGGGTTGGCTACCACTCAGGAAGTTTGCCCACTTTATATGGAGCTGAAATCAAGAGGTCACTCAATTCACCTTTCAGCACCATCCCAGCTCTGCGAAGCACAGGGAGGTCACACAGTCTTTCCACCCACTTCTAATCTTGGAAGTGTTCGTCAGCCTAATCACTTACTCTCACCACAAAGGCCTGATCCAGGCCATACACCCTGACAACACAAAGTTGTCGGCCCAGGTGAGGAGAGGGCAATTGATTGGCCCCACTAAGAGCAAGATGGAACACTCAGTGAATGGGGGTACAGCTGTCCTTGCACCCCACAGGAAGGTATACACAACATCTGGTGTGCATTGATCTGAGTTGCATCAGACAATTCGGTCTCAATTAACCATGATTCGGGTTCTCCATAGCACCCTGGAAATAAGGCACAATGTCTAGGGCATGATGATACTAGTCGCACCAGATAGTCTGGTCCCACACAAAGTCGCAAGTTCAGTAGTACCGTACGAGGTAGAATGACGCACTACTAGAGATGCATCCTCCCTCCGATGGTCGCAACCTTTGAATCGGACATTGCATGCAATGAGCATGCAGTCAGCATGTCACACAAGACAGATGCAGCATGAAAGACGAAGGGGGTTCCCCAAACAATGAATCCACTCACCACCAATGAGACGCATGTCCGTGCTGAGGCCCCACAATGTGGTGCCACCCTTCTGAAATACGGGCACAGTTTGGTGGCTCCTCACAAGGCAATCCGGCCTCCAGGCACAATACTTAGTTCCACGCTCATATCGTGCTGCAGTCGGGAACCAGCAGGCAAAGTAGGCACTTTAGAGGGCACTGCTCTCCAGGTGAAACACTTAGACAGTGTAGGTCCCTCATAGGAGGTCTTTGATGTCCCCAAGACCTCCACAAGAAACAGGGAGCAAGCCACCAACCCCTTGGAGAGGACACTTCAGGGTGCCACACAGTAGCTGGCAGTCAGCCCAGGCAAGCCACTATTCAGGCATGGTCCCTTCAAATGATAGTCTCCTCCTTGTGCACAACAGATTTCTCTGGCAGTGTGCACCACACAGCCCAGGATGTTTGGTCACACGTTCTTACAAACTCTGCCCTGCTGAAATATGGTTGACTGTAGTGTGCCTTTGAAGTAGGGGGTGGTGCATAGGGGTTCCTTTGATCCACCCAAGTCTCCCCTAAATTTCAGACCTGTCTGACAGGATAGCTTGGAATGCAGATCTTAATCTTTAGTGGGGCCATCGTCTGGCTTGCTTCAATTTATCCAGCTAGGTCCTCTATTGGCAGAGGTCTGTTATTCTAGCAGCATGCCCAATGTTTATGGCTGTTGCTGGGGAATGCAAAAATGTGCTCCCTCAGCCTCCAGTGTGGACTGGAGTCAAACTAAAAGGCAAACAAAGGGCCCCATTAGGATGTCGGGCGGAACGCCACCACCATGCGGGCGTTGGCGATTCACCTGCGATCCTTCCCCGCCCACCACCCATTTCCCCCCACCATATTACTATTGAGGGGGGACCGCAGCAGACGGAAAGACCATCCACCGCTTTTCCGCCCGGTCAACGTTTCATATGGTGGCGGTGCCTGTTAGACACCGCCATCCATATTAGGGTAAAGGCAGGGACATGCTTTTCCATGGTGGCAACACCGGCCACGGAAAGGCATGCGGGAATGTCTTGTGGGGGCCTGTTGCGGGCCCCCGGGGACTCCGGAGGGGCGGGGTGCATATGGGGGTACCTATGGTACCCCCTGCACTTCACTGTCCAACGTGACAGCCACAGCATGGTGCATGTCACGTTGTGCATTGTGTACCACCCGCCGCAATGTTAAAAATTCGGGATGCGCCTGCCAGTGTGGCGGTCCCATTTTACGTCAGGATGGCGGACGGCATCCTAATGGGCCCCAAAGAGTTTTAGAGCAGAGAAATGTCCACTTACTAGTAATGGCATTTCCAAGCCATAAGTGACAAATCCACCTTTACCACAAGAGAAGGTTTGCCATTGTGAATCCAATGATAGTAAACTGCTCCACTGCAAGCCACTATTGCAGCTTAAAGTAAGTTAACCTATAGGGAGACCAAACCTCATAGGGAGTGAAAACACAAATGGCTGTTCTTCACTAACTGGACAGGGAACACACATGTGTACCTCCCCTGCCTTTCACCTACCACTTGCTTCACCCCTCAGGGTTTACCCTAGGTGTGCACTAGTGGTAGTGAAAGGTATCTCAAGTGGTATAGAAAGGGCAACTTGATCAATAGTGCATGTGCACACACACCCAGGCCTTCAGTGGTTGGTTTGAGACATGTTTAAAACATAAGATAAATGCATTACAGTGGGAAAGTGCTCGGAGTCCAAAGGCCACAAAAAGAGAATCAGCAAACCCCATGAGAAAAAGCAAAATGTTTACAGAAACACTACCTCCAGAGTATAAAGTCTAACAAATGGCTTGTTTGAAGTTTTTTTTTGTGTCTGTGCTGAGGCAGCTCCTTCAAAATGTGAGTGGGGCTGTGCCCATCTCCACACCTCCAAGCCTGCCAACATCTAGTCCCACTTTATATCACTGTCTGTGAGGAATACACAAATGCCAACTGCCAAATACACCAAGTCATATGGCCTAGAATACAGGCTGTAAGCACCAAATTGTTAGGACAAGTAAATGCCAACTTTCTAAAACAGTCATTTTCGGAATTGTGACTTAAAATCTGACATTACTGTTAAAGAGGATTGAAAATGATAGTTCCCCAGACATTAAACATGATATTTCTAATGTGATATAACATTTCTAATGTAATAAAGTAACCCAATGTTATCCCAATGGGAGAGGTGAGCCTCAAAGCAATGAAAAAGGAATGTGTGGGGTTTTCACTACCAGACTTGTAAAACTTAAAAGTATATGTCCAACTTTTTGAATACAGTGCACCCTTCCATATTTGCTGTTTATGGCCCACTACAGGGCTGACTTATATGTATTACAAATATTTAATACAAGGTATCACAGTGTGTGGTGTGGGCATTTGAGTACCCAACAATCACATCAGACTGTTGCAGCAATCAAAAGTACTCCACCAAGATATTCCACCTTAATATTGATTTAAAAATACTTGGCTGTCAGAATATGGTGCACAAAAAACATGGTCACTAAGGTAATTATCTATGGTTGAGTATAAGTTTACATTGCTTCATATGTCAAGGTGCATAGATTTAGAGTTAAGAATAGTAAATCTGTACATAACTGTATGCAATTTCCCTCTCATTTTTTGCCCTGATATTTAGTAGTATGTAGTTTCTGTAGTCTATATTATCACATACAATTCAACCACAATGTGTATAAAACATGAATGCAGACAAACAATATATGTAAGGCTATTATTAACAGGTTATACCCACTATAAAAAATGCATTTATAAGAAGTGTGTGACTTAGTTGCGAGCTACATGAAATATACATTTTGTATGTTCTTCCCTACCCCATGGTTCGTTCCTCCCACTAAGCCCTGCTGCCATTTTGGGTGGATGATGTCCAGGAGAGTTATAGGGACGAATCTGAAGATGTGCATGATCAGACTATTGCTGACATATACCTAATGTCAAGACACTACATGGACTTGACACAGATAAGAATCATTCTGCAACATATAAAGCCAAGGTATTAACAGAATAAAAAAGAATGCATTCAAACTAAGCAGGTACAACAAAGAATGAGTTTGATGAGTGCAATAGGAAAGTAAATCGATGACAACATATTTGTGGCAGCGTAGTTCATGTTTCATTTCCATATTGAAAACATTTGTCCCCCGGGTACCCCTATATATAGTGGAAGAAAGTGAAACATATAATTGCTAGGCCTGGGCAGAATTTAGATTAGGCAGGAGTAATCAGAGAAATTTTGGTAATTCCGTGTTGCTCTTTGACATGGATTTACTGATAATTACAAGATTACTCCTCCTAGCATAATTAAGATTAATTTGGGTGGGAAATCCTACCACGAGAGCACATTCTTCACTTGCTATCCTATTTGTGCTGCATATTTCACTGTTTCTTAGCACAAAATGCAGCCTCACCTGCATTTTGGACACAGGGTGCATTTTGCGCTGAGAAAACAGCGCTAAATGCTGGTAGTAAGTGAGAAAAATCCCAACCAAGAGTACATATAGGAAGCCCCAGCGGCTGCACGTGCTTACTATTCATGTTCTGTTGCATTTAGAACTATTTCTTAGAGCTAAATGCATCCTCGCGTTTATTTTGGATGCAAGGGGGCATTTTTGCACCAAGAAATCACGCTAAATGCAGAATTACTCTTCTTGCTTAATTCAAGCATATTCTTACAGAATTCTTAGGTAATTTCACGTGATTCTGCTATATGGAAATACGCGAGCTACTCGTTTTACTAGTAACGGCGCAAGCAGAAGTTAGAGCTTAGCCTGTATTTGCATGCAGGGAAACTGTTTCCTTGCACAAACAATGCCCTTAAAGGTTGGTATGGTTCTTTGAAAATGAGGCTCGCACAAGAGTAGGAAGAAGCAGTAGAGAAAGGAGATGAACAAACAAAAACAAGGCATTCTCAAAGAGGGCAGTGGATATTTTTAGCACACGTTTTTCACTGCTCTCCTTGTGCTTTTCATTTCCCACAGGGATGAAATGTAGAAGCATCGAGCGAGGGACATAGTTTCAGAAACTCGTGTTACAAAGGTATAATAATGCACTCTGAAACATTATACTCTTTCCAGTCAGCATTAGAGTCTCTTTCGAGCTCAGCTCGTCACTCATTATGGGCCTCCTCTCTCTGTGGAGGAAACAGGTTATAATGCATTGTTTTTGCAGGGTTCCGTAGTAGTGCAAAGTGAATTCAAGATGTAATTGTGCACCATGTGGAGAACAGCCAGTGGCAATTATTGCTGCGCTATTCAAAACTTCTCTTTTGTTGGGATTGAAATGTCATCATGACATTTGTGTACGAACTGGCTGACAGGCTTTGCACAAATGACTGCACAACCTTGATGTGCCACTGGGGGAACACTTTCAGACAAATGAACTGAAACCAAAACTGTCACTTGCAAGAATACATATCTGAAGTACAATATTTTTTATAGGAATTAGTGCACTTTTGAGTCATAAATTGCAATCAGACTTCAAGGTGCAAAGAGGTGGATAGGGAGAATTCACTGGTTGCAGGTTTGTATAACATTTGCTAATAATATTTGTTATGATAAGATCAGCAGGATGATGTGGTCACTACTGACAGCACAGCTTAATTATCTTATTAACCTTTACTTTAATGTGTTAATTCTCTAATATTTCCTATTACTGACACTTTATAAATAGCATGCAAGATACATAACTTAGAGTTTGATAGACCTTTAGTAAAAGGTTCGCTTTACGAATATAACTGATATTAACAGCTATTGTAAACCAATATAAATTTGCCTGGCTACTGGCCGGTCAGTATATACCACTAAGTAACACTGTTGATATCATCTCCTCATGCATACATTTGGCAGCTAAACTGTAGAGCAAGAATAGTGCAAGCCCCTCTTCCACCTTCAACTGATGCTGTCAAAGGATCTGCCAAGAGGAGGATCCTCTAGGCTGAGGGCAGTCTTTGCGTCTTTGCGTCTTTGCACAGTTGCCACTTTGAGGCCCAAGAACTTTTGCGTGCCACATGGCTGGCAAGTAAGGGCACTGGTAGTAGTAGGGGAGGAGAAAGAAGTGATGTCTCTGGTCAGGGAACAATTAGGCATTAAGTTCTTCTACATGCGCCAGTGTAAAGAGACTCTTTCCTTAAGTGGGCGGTACTTTACAAATGCCCAATTGTTCTGCAGGAGAGGACACTCCCAAATAGGCAATTGTCAGGCTCTAGGCATGAACCTCTTGTTCTCCTCATGATCAAATCTCCTCATCGGTCCTCTAACAGGATACTGTCATTCTGGGAGAGAGTGACCTCTCTGATTGCATACTACAGCTTAAGAAACATTAACTACATGGAGGAGATTATTTTCTGGCCATAAGAACATGAGCCATATGTTATTATTGCATTAGGTCTACAGTATTAAAATTAGTCTCACCCTATCACCTTAAAACAAAATACAAAATAGTTTTTAATCAAAAGTCATTTAGCCTTACAATACTGTGGGTCTCAGAAAGGTGTTTACACCTCACATCTCATTGATTCAAAATACACAAAAACGTTCTGGACACACACATTATTGAATAAGCAAGAGCCCCTTCATGTATAGTTCTTTTTAACAGGAAAATCTATTAATAGATTGCACTGAGATGCTATTATTGCACCTACAAACAAACACTCAGGTAGTGCTGTACTCATAGAAGCAACACTCTGGGTGCAAGAATACTTCACATGGACCTCTCGCATAGGAGGCTTTTGGTCTTCATTACACATACAGCCTGCCAGGCAGCTGCATGTTATCACTCTGTCTCAATGTATGTTTGTGTGTGTTTTGCCATGCGCACTTTGACATATCTGGTTAATTGAGGTTTCACAGGAGCAGAATCCGGATTTAAGTCACAGGAAGTAAAGAAAACAAACGTGCTGCAAATGACAATCCAGAAAGAATGAAATGTCAGTTATACACAGTGGCAAATCAGGGTTGACATTGATCCGAATGCAAGCAAGAACAATGAGCTTCCTTACACCTGGACTGGCAGAAATGACAGACTAATTGGGGTGCCCTGAGCCACTTGGCCTCCTGGGCCCTGGCTGCTCCAATGATCCCTATGACCCTCGTTACACTAAGGCATTTAGAGTTCTACCCTGGAGAATACAATTCCAGCATCTCAGGGTCACCCATCATGGCTAGCAATAGGAAGGGCATCAAAAATATTAAGATATAACTGGGGAAGAGTAGAAATGTAAATGTAAGATGTTAAAGGATAGCACAAGGAGGAAGTTGTGAAACCAAAGTAGGCCATCGAGACTAGATGCCTGAAAGTCAAAGAGTACATAACAGATGTATGAGGGATAGCCAAGTAATGTAACCTGTTTGTTCCCTAGATCGGTAAGTGATTACCCACACAAAACAGTTCTACAAAGTCTGTCAGGAACCAAAAGGGTCCCTTCATCTCTAACTCACACGACATTACACTCCCCATCTCATCCAGAGTTCCGTAAATTGCTGAAGACCTGGGTAGTTGGCTAGTCTACTGGACCCTTCCAGCGCCTGGATACCCTCACAGGTGACAAGAAGCTCTCTACAAGTCTACTATGTGATTGATTGATCAATTGATTGATTGATGTTTTATCATCTCACAATGTATCTTAGCCTGAATATTGCTTAGCATACATGATAAAGGAATTTATATGTAGGTAAGTGTACTTTTACTTCTTTTTGCTCCATTTGTGTACCTTGGTAATTCATATATCATCAAAGTACATAGATGTGGAGTTAAGAATAGTAAATTTATACTGCCCTCAATATACTTTCCCTCCATGACAATTTGGTAGTCAATATTCTGGCAAGGATACTTTTGTAGGATATAATTTTGCACACAACATTCTGACATCCAACCATGCATCCTGCGGTGGCTGCTTCTGGAAGACAGATTTTAGTTTACCCGCCAGCAAGTGACAATCACTAGCAAATGCAGGGTCATGAGGCAAACAAATACCACAAACTGCGACAACGTGCATGTTGCCTCCATTTGCAGCACCAGACCTGTTACATTTTATTTAGAGCAGTCGAAAAGAGAAAGAAGTACGGTTTTTCATATTATTCTGAGAGGTCAATTTGGAGTGCTGTAAATCATCATACGTGTGATTGTACTCATGCATATATTTACATCTCCCTTATGATTACATTGTTTCCTCTAAACAGTGCTAACAGATCGTACGTTCATCAATTACATCATATTATGATTTTGTGATCTGTAAACATTCAAAATAAAAATAGATGTATATAAATTATACATGTTTCGGATATTTGTATTTTTTATTAACAGTAAAGCGCCATTTTAAAAGACCTACTGCGTGTACATTTTACTACATAGCCTATATGACAGAAGTGATATCTTTGACAGGCAGGAAATGTTTACAAAGAGATAATCATTAAAGAAATGTCAACACGAATTCAACTGAACTAAACATACCAGCTACAAAGTGGCACTGACATAGTGATGTCAAAATATTTCATAACATTTTCTAATATATGCTCTCATTACATTTAGTCACTTCTTGCAGTAGGGAGTGAAATCTGAGTGAAAAGTTCATGTAATAGAGCATGTGATCTCCGGACAAAATCTAGATTACCCAATTGGATGAGTTAACAAAAATATCAGAATTAGACATTCTGAATTTCAGTAATTTTACACAATCTGAAAGCAGTAAGTTATCGAATTCAACTCTATGAAAAGATATACAAATAACGAATCTTACAAATGTCTTGATTAATGCAGAAATATCTGCTATTGAGCAGTCTCAATGCTATACGTGATATGACGATACAGACTATTGAAGGAATACAGAAATTATGCCTATGAATTATCCATCTAATGGACAATTTAATTCCTTATTAACGTATTGGATTTGGCCCAAATAATGATTTCTCACAGAAGTGTGCCCTCATGTTGATCAACCCAATCATTTGGGTAGAAGACCGTTCTGACACTAACGGACAAGGAATAATTCATTAGATGCATAATGTACGATTCTTCCAATGGATAAAAGCTGGACTGGTGAGACAGAAAACTCCATATGCATTCTTTTATCCACATCATAAACATAGTTCTGAGTGACGATAAGGCCCCATTACACATCCAACAACAACCTCATCAAAGTTAACAACACAAACCAACTAAACAACAAGACAACAGCAACACCCATGTCATCAAAGCTGTGGAACAGAAAGTATATGCCAGTCTCCAGTACTGCCAGCGTTCTGCTCAGAGAGGGATGGCAACACCTCAGACATTCTAACCCCTACGGGAAATGTCTGCAACATTATGTTAGTCGAGCCACCTCTGTCACAAACTACAATGCTTATTCTGCAAAAGCAGTAGTAAAACAACTATTTCTAAAGGATATCCATTCTCTAAAATGTTGTGGTAGATCATTCAAACCATTATGGAACGAAATCAAATCATCCAACAAATCACACCAAATACCTAATCCACTATCATAAATACAAATATTTGTGAGTAACCAATTCCTACTTCATAAACTGTGTCTTAAAAGCAGTGAACACAGGCAAAGAACTATTTAATATTCCATCAACAAACACTATATTTAAACAATAAGGTTTTGTTTTTAACCAGGGCTTTAAAGCAAACCTTTGCAGTGCAGTGGGCCCCTCAATCCTTCAGGGGCCCCAAAACTGTCAAGGTGCCTCATTATGCAACAGGGCCAATGAGCATTGGTGAGATTTGAGAGACTCAGAGGCCTCTCTTCAATTCCTACAGGAGGCCTGCATATTTTATGTTGCACCACTGTTTCCCAACGTGTTATGATCTCATTTACTTTTTCCAAAACAAAATCCCTGAATTCTAGTCCAACATCACTTTATTTGCTGTAGCTTGTATTGAGGTATATGGACAGAGGTTCTACCACGAAGAAGACCATTTTATGTATCACTCTGTCCCCACAGAGGTAGGACTATCAATTCATGATCCGTAGAAACAAACAACTAACCATAAACATAGACAAAAACTCAACTGAATTGGAAAATATTGTCAGATATATTTAGAAAATCATATATCAATGAACAACAGGACTAATATACAATGTACATGTTCAGAACAAAACAACAAAAATTATAGTGGTCGTGAATATGTACATTGTGTATTAGTCCTGCCGTTCATTATAAATCACATAATATATATGATTTTCTAAAAATATCTGACACTATTTTCCAATTCAGTTGAGTTCTTGTCTATGTTTATGGTCAGTTGTGTGTTTCTATGGACCATTAATTAATAATCCTACCTTTGTGAGGACAAAGTAATACATAAAACGGTCTTCTTTGTGGTAGAATCTCTGTCCATATACCGTAGCTATCCCCAGGTTCTGCACAAAACTGGGATAACCAATTGTTATTATTGATGTAGGTTGTATTGAGATCAGCAGAGAAGTTACATACTTCTTCTTTGGCATTTGCCTTGGTAAAATAGGGCATGGACACTAAGATCACAAACTCACTAACCCTCTTTTTCTCACTGGAGATACAGAATATGAAGTTGAGAATGCCCCTTTCACTGCTGTTGTTTTGTCAGAGACTCATTCATGCCAACCTAATAATTCTGTTCATGAAACTTAATAAAAAAATGTGCCTCTAGAAAAAACGAACATTCATCTCAGCTGCATGTGTTGTAAAGTGCCCTGAAGTTGTGACAATGGCACTATTGTCTTGACCAACTTGAAAAGAGCAGCTTTAGTGATCTATTAGTAATCTTCTGAGGGTTTAATTAAACTTATGTTCATTAGAGACAATATTCTCTTGCAGCTGAGCAAGAGAAAACATGTGCTATAATGTGCTTAACCGTTCAACAATCTGTATTACTATGATCCATAAGATTTTGCTAAGCTTTCTATTAATAGCTCTACGAACAGCATGGCCGCACCTGACTTGCATGAGGGTTGTGCATGTTTAGGTTGGCACAATGGGCAAAAACAATGAACATGTATGTATGCCAGTGCTGTTACCAGTGTCAGAGACTAATTAAAACATGTCCTCTATCCTTTCCTTTTCTTCTCTCTGACACCCTAAGTGCAACAGGTATGCCCAGGTGTGGGCCTTCTGCTTACTGTGCCACTGTGAATCAAGGTGTACCTCATTGGTGAGGTTTAATAGCTCAAAGCTAGTCTGGATCTGCTTCTTCTCAATTTAGAGGGAGCATGATCTGGAAGTCCAGGAAAGCCTGTACCTTTCAGAGCAGGATAAAACCAAATTTGTATGAGTGTGGTTCGGAAGCAGTAAAAAGGACATAAAAGATTAACTTAAATATGGCACAGACTTATTCCCACTGGTGAAGATTCATTCAAGCATTCCATTCATCAATGTTTCTTTTTCCTCACTGATGAATACATGCAGAGTGTATGTGTGCCGGTATCGTAACTCTATGCCACTACCTTCTTGAACACTCAAAAATTATCCATATGCATTTTGCAAGAAGTTCCACAGCTTTGAACCTTAGAAAAACCGTTGATGCTGAAAAGTCAGGTGTACTTCAGGTCAATACTCTCACTGAATGCTTAAGGAATGCCGTATATTCAGGTACGTTGCTGCTTTCTCCACAAAGAATTGTTCTTGTTTAAGCAACGTTCTCTACTTCACCAAAAAGTGCACCTACATTTATGGTGACTTTGCCCTGAAGACGGTAGAGAACTCCAAGATCACCTCTGCGTTGAAGTCAATAAACTGGCTGCTAAAAGATTTAAATCTAAACCTACTATGTCTGTATGTCTGCACAGTAGGGTAGAATATTTGGACGAAAAAGCGCTAATATACAAAGCTATTGCTCCTTACCCATCATCAAGATACGTAAGGACAACCTTGAAAAAAAAATATTTCACTCAGTCCTAAACATGTAACGATGCCCATCCCCAAGGATAGCTCACACTGCTCATCCTTGAAGATAACTTTGTGAAGTAGAAGGGGCTATAATCCTACCTAATTTGACTGACTACACTGAAGCAAGATGATTTTCTTTCACCCGAATTGCTGTTCTAAACTCCCATCCTTTTCTGAATGTCAAGGTCTTTCAAATGACATCAGGCACCGGGAGCAAAAATAAAGAAAAATCATAAATAAGATAGCAAAAATAAACTGTACGTGGGTCTTAACAAAGAGAAGGATAAAAGAATGACAAGTCCAGGCTGTTTTAGTCTTGAATTGAACTAGCAAATTTGGGTTCTAATCCTGACATTTACATATGCTTCTGGTGCAGATAATGAGCTTCCTCTTCCTCAGTTCTTATTTTTGCTGATAAAATAGCCTTCTTCCATAATAATAAAAAAGTATGTTATGAAACTTAGAAAATTAATAGTGGGTGAATAGGTGTGTTGTTGGCAGAGGTTTGCACCCTGTCCAAGTAGAGACCCTCACTCTAGCCAGGGTAAGGGAGTTACACAGCTAAGATAATATCTGCTCATCCCCTTGATAGCTCGGCACGAGCAGGCAAGCTTATCTCGGAGGCAATGCGAGAAGCATTTGTACATACACACAAAGTAACACAGTGAAAACACTACAAAAGGAGTCCACACCAGCTTAGTAAAATAGTCAATATGTATCTGAATAAAACAAGACAAAAATCACAAAAATCCAACAAACACAAATTGAGATATCACTTTTAAAAACATTACTGTAAAAATATATTTCTTAGAAAACGATAGCTCGAACCGGGGATATCTCATCGTCTTGATGTGTACTAATCCAATAGTTCGGCACCAACCATGAAGCACGGGCCAGCTACGAAGTCACACAGACCCCAAGTACCTTGAAAGTGGTGAAAACAAAGAAGTTTCATGGAGTTGGGGAGGTGAGGCATCGCTGGTGCCAGTGGGGCATCAGAGTTCTTTACTGCCACAGGGGAGGTGAGGCATTGGCTCCTTACAGCTATTCAGGGGAGGTGAGGCATCAGTTCCTTACTGTTGCGAGGGAAGTGAAGCAGCATCAGCGGCAGGTCGACGGTTCCATATGACGGTGTGGTGTCGATGAATAGAGGAGGTCACCCACAACAGATATCGACTCCTTGATGATGTGACTGAGGTGCTGGTGTCAGTAAACATCAGGGCTGTGTTGAAAGTCGGGCGGTGCGTCATGCTCTTCAAAAGTGGTGCTCTTGGCTTCAGTGCAGGCAGAGGGCGGCGTTGGTGTGAAGCGCTGTCACCGGAGAGGTCGGTGCTGTGGTGCGAGTAGGGCAGTGCATCAAGCACTTCATGAGCAGTGTCCTTGGCTCCGGTGCAGGTAGCAACCTTGATAATGAAGTTGGTGCTGATAAGTTGCTACCCTCTGCAACACCATGGATGTGGTGTAAGTCAAGGTGGTGCATTGTGCTCTTCGCGAGTGGTGCACTCCGCTCTGTTGCAGGCAGCTAGATCGCTGATTGCATCAATGTTGCTTTTCTTGAGTTGCAGCACCAGCCACATAACTCCTAGAGCCCAGGACCTGGCAATGACACCACTTGGGAATCAGAACTCCCAGCAGAGAAGTCCAGGTGTTAGCAAGATGCAGGTTAAGTCTTTGATGGCCCTGATACTTCATAACAGGAGGCAAGCACGCACAACCCCTTGGAGAACCTTGGAAGCAGGATTCAGAAAGCAAAGTCCAGTCCTTTCTCTCTAAGAACAGAAGCAGCAAGCAGCAGGCCAGCCCAACAAAGCAACAGGCAGAATGTCAGTCCCTTGTAAAGCATTCTCATCTTCTTCCTGGCAGAAGTCTTTAGCCCAGAAGAGTTTTGAGTTGAGAGTGTCAGAGGTCCAATACTTATAATCTTTTCTGCCTTTAAAGTAGGCAAACGTCAAAGGAAAGTCTTTGTGGTGCACATGACCCTGCCTTTCCTTGACCAGGCCTCAGACACACTACAGGGGGTGGAGACAGCTTTGTGTGAGGACAGGCACAGCTCTATTCAGGTATCAGTGACAACTTCTTCCACCATTCTAGCTAAGGAAAACCCATCAGCCTGGTGATGGGTCATCAGGATATGCAAGGCACACCTCAGACCCCAGTATGTGTGACTGTCAAGAGACCAACTGTCATCCTATCCCAGATGTGGATTTCACAGACAGGCAAAGTCACAGAATGGTTAGGCAAGACAATTTCCTCTTTTTAAAAGTGGAACTTTCAAACATGCAATTTAAAATCCAACTTCACTAAAAGATGTACTTTAAAAATGTGAGTTCAGAGACCCAAAACTCAAAATATCCATCTGTTCCCAATTGGAAGATACACTTGTAAAAGATTACAAAGCAGCTCCAATAATAACCTATGGGAGAGATGGTACTTGCAGTAGTGAAATACGAATTTAGCAGTATTTCACTATTAGGACAATTAAAACGCAACAGTACCTGTCCAACCTTTTGAACACCCTGCACCCTGCCCATGAGGCTACCTTAGGGGTGACTTCCATGATGTAAAAGGGAAGGTTTGGGCCTGGCAAGTGGGTGCATGTGCCACCTCGACAAGGGAGTTTACGACTGCTCATACAGATATTTCAGTGGCAGGTCTAAGACGTGTTTGCAGAGCTACTCTTGTGGGTGACACAATCAGTGCTGCAGGCCCACTAGCAGCATTTGATTTACAGGCTCTGAACACACACAGTGGACTTTACTAGGGACTTACTAGTAAATCAAATATCCTAATCATGGATAAACCAACCACCAATGCAATTTAAATACACTAGGAGCACATGCACATACGCACTGGTCAGCAGCGATAAGGTGCTCAGATTCCTAAAACCAGCAAAAACTAAATGCAGCACACAGTAAAAAAAACAGGTCAGAAGCAAAAAGAAAGGGGAAATCACGCCTAAGATGCCAGCTATAAAGGAGAATAAATGTTCAGTGAGAGAACCCCTGAGAGCAGACAATATGAGCCAGAGTAAGAAAATTCAAAGTTGGCTGAAGGATTTTGTGAAATGATTAATACACAAGGGAAAGAAGTACTGAGAATGTGACTTCAGTATTTACATTTGTATATTAATATACGTCAATGTCACTTACTGAAATGTTGAAGTTGTAGTCCTATTAATGTAGTACAATAAGGGTGCAATAAGGTTATGAGATGACACGTTGCTGTTAGGTATGGGGCACTAGAGGACTTACTTCTGCTTGGGAGTTATGGAATGTAAATATGTCATTAGGAATGTCACTATGTAAAATGTAGGAGCTGATTGATTAGGTGATGCTGACTGCTGGTGGGAATGGTCCAGTACTTGATGGTGTTATCTAATGGAACCAATCTATGGAATAGATGTACTTATCCGGCTAGCTTTTATGGAGATTATTAATAGAATACAGACACTAACAGATTCCTAGCGAGAGTCTGTATCAACGTTTGTATTATATGTGAACCATAACTTTTAATTAAGGCCATCACTACACAATAATTGGCAAAAAAAACAATGGCAGAGGAGCGAGTCTGATTCATTTATATTGCTAAACTGCCAAGAAGAAAAAGAGACACCATAATCAGAATTATATATAGGAGTTTACTGTCCTCTCAAATGAATGCCAATTAATGGCAAATATAAGTGATGTACAAACCAAGTCTGGCTCCTGATGAGTTCTAAGGTGGCCATGATGAGAGAGGGTGTGGCAGTATATTCTACTGTCCCACTGTAACGCTCATCTAGTTACAAGCTCGGAGAGGCAACTTGAGAGTGGTGGTGCAACAGTATATTCAATCTCCATCTGTCTGATCATCCAGCTACAAACATTTGCCAGGGGAGGCAAAGGGACAGTGGCGGTGCGACAAAATATTCCACCATTGATCACTGCCCCACTTCAACGATCACCCGGCTACAAGCACTCACCAGGGCAGGCAGAGGGACAGTGTTGGTGCGACAGACAGTTTGCTCTACTGTTCACCAAGGCTCCATAGTAACTATATTCCAGTTGCAAACATTCACCAGGGTAGCAGAGGGAAGATTTTAAGGCCTTCTTATGTGTGTGAATATCACCAGATCAAAAGTTGGACATTAATGCGTCGAAAAACTGAAACAGTGTGAAACAATGTCCTAAGCAGTGGCAGCTCGCAAAGGTAACGCTGTGGGGCGGGTAGGCAGGGCTGAGTGGGGGGTAGTGGAGTCCGACATAAATTTATTTACATTTACCTTTGCCGTCGTATGTCAGATTCCACTACCCCCCACCCAGCCCCACCCCGCATCCCCACCCCACAGCATTACCTTTGCGAGCCACCACTGGTCCCAAGGGAGGTGTGTTTTCACCTGCATCAGTACTATTCACTGCCTAGGCATGTCAGTGCTGGAAGGTACAGAATGGATCAGCCTGCCATGCAGCAGCTCCACATCAGATGCTGGTAGGAAAGGAAGCATTATCTCTGAGGGAGTGTGTGTGGGGCTCTGCCGGCTTGCACCCAGCGCTCCTGGGGTGTTGAGAGATGTGATTGTATTGATCTACGGTCTTCTGCTTGGAGACAGTCTGATATGCCAGAAGTTTCAGCTCTTTCGAAGACCCCTGCGGCTCTGCCACGACCAGGAAGCGATGCCAGGCACGCTGTTGTTTTCACTTTCCAGAGAGGAACACTTAATTTGCCCCTGGTCGCATCCCCACTCAGTAATTAGGCTGCCAGCCCTGACTTTTTCTCAGCCTTAAAAAGACAATGTGTCTGCAGAGCGGCGCAGTAACCCATAAAACACTCGGCGGCACAAAAGAAGTGCTTGTTTTTGCTTGCCAGGAGAAAGTCAATTCTGCTGAATACTGGATAAGGGGTATAATTAGCAGCTGTTTAAACCACATAAAAAGTTCAAGATGGATGTTCGCCGGGGCCTTCCAGAGCTGTTTTCTGGTACTTGGAGTAAAAATATCTGACATGGGAAAAGAGCGCGCACAATCACCAGCGCAGCGTTTGTCTCCGCGGCTCCTCTTACAGCACAGGCCTTGCACTGTTCGAAACAGCCTGTTCCAGAGGTCGGGTCCCCTTCAGAAGCAGCGTTTCCTCTGTAATGAACCGCTTTGTCCAGCAGTGAATGGACTGGGGAACGGCGAGTCTGAGCGAAGGCATACAAGCCCGTGTTTATATCTCCAGAATGTATCCAATGGTATGACTCAGTCGTGCTTGGCTGGATTCTTTAGCCTTGGAGGAGTGACAAGCCTTGTCCAAACGACGAACAATCGCAGTTCGAGAAATGATATGCTTCTATAGCCAGAATATGAAATACTGTTTAGAGTTACTACACAATTATTTCAGGTCGGAGGAGACATAAAAGGAGGAACTCAAAAGGAAATGATGTATGATATTGCAACCGGCCAATCTTAATTGTCGTGACCCAGAGGTTTCGTTTCATTGGTTGAAAGGGTGGCCAATCAGATTTCTTTTTTAAAATCAATGTACAATACTTCTATATTAAGTGATCACTCTGATCTAGGGACTGTTTGTAAGCTAAGTAGATCGAGGATGACTGGAATGGCAATATCAAATATGTACCTCAAAGGGCATCTATTTGACGTTGGCCTTTCTCAATCAAAGACCGTTTTAACTGCTTTAACATATTTGGGAGTAAAGATCACTAATGACTTACAACATGATGAAGCAAATGTTGGTAAGCACCTAATAAAAATAAGATGTGAGACCTTACTTGCCCTTGACACTCGATGGGAAAGCCACCCCCCCCCTTTAATAGTAATATAGGACCATGGCTCTAATATATATTAGATTGTTCCCCTTTAAATGCAACAAGCAAAAGATCTTAAGCCCATACACAAAAAATGAATGTTTTTTGAGTGTTTTTTTTTGTGGGAAAAGGCAAATCAGTGTAGGTCTTCTAGAAAATATTAAAAGCTCTAGAGACAGAGGGGATTTTGGCTTTCCCTATTTATTAGGTACAAGTAAGCCTAAAAACGAATTAACCCCATGCAAACGTTTCTATAAGTCTATCCGTGTGTTTATGAGAGCTTCCAAGTAGAGATCCACATGCATAGACACACTGACACATCTGTATTCTGTATTCCACATTGTATTTCATGACGGTGACTATTTTTGAAAAAAACATTCTAACTAGATTCCATTCATGCATTGTAAAGTATGAAGAAGCAAGTATGCCTACATTACTTTAAAAAAACGTGCTGTGTGTAGATACCTACACGATCTCCTACATTACATGCAAAGTTAAGTATTACAGTAACATCATGGGCAATAATGATGTTAAATATGTGCGTTTCCAATGTTCACTAGTGCTGCGTGCTGCATCCTTCTCTGGCTTCACGGAGGAGTGTGCAGGAGGTTCTGCACAAAATGATGCACTTTGATTGGCTCTCAAGTTCCTGAATGTCCAATCAGAGATTTTGTAAATTTTAAAGGACAGCACACCTCTCTGTAACATTTTACTGCTTGAATACAAATACATAAATAAACATCATTGGTAGGCTTAATTTGAGACGCAGTAAACCTCATAACTGTCTAAGCATTTTTCTGCTGCGATTTTGACCTGCAGACAGGAGCACACCAATTGTCATGAATTAAGGTATTGTCAAAGACAGACACACATTGAGATTATGGTACAGATTGTAGTTAATCCATCAACAATCACTTCAAAACAATTCATCACAATTTACAAGTAGGATGTGGGAGTTAAAAAGGCACTACAGTGTGCGAGAGGGAATACAAAACAGAATGAAGTGAGGAATGTGTTTTAGATTTTACACACTTGATTTCAGGTTCAGCCATGGGCAGAATGATGTGTGTTTTGAGATATAAAGATTAATCTAAAATGCCCAACTATATATGCCAAAGCACCTTAGATCATATAGGAAGAACCAAATACCACCTTCCACCATTTCTTGAAATTATTTGCAAATAAAATGGTGAAAGTTTACAATTGATATGAACATGTTTATGATGGAAAATCATCTAACTAATCATTGATGTGAGTTTCTAACAGATGGAAGATTCCACCAATCACAGCCAGGGTATTTGTGATGCACAGAGTGCACCGATCATTACCACAGGCTGTGTATATATATATATATATATATATATATATATATATATATATATATATTACCTACTGGCGGTCGCCAGTAGGTAGTTATAGTTAGGATTTTTTTCAATGTTAAATCTCAAAATTCTATTTGGAATTACTTTGGCACCGGTTGACGAATCTGCCTGAAAATTTCCAGAAAATGGCCTCTTCGAGCTCCGGTCCTTCCTTGAAAGTTTGGGGGGGATACGTCAAGCGGGGGCTGAGATAAAAGGGGGGTCCCAAAACGCGTTTTCCCCATGTTAATTTCCATAGGGCGGTCGATTTCACTTTTAGCCCGAATGGCTGAATGGATTTCCACCAAACTTGGCAAAATTGAAGGGACTGGTAGCCTGATGTGCCTTTGCTATGTCTCAAGATGTGTGCTGCAGTGGATTTTGATTACTTAGGTTCAAAAAAATATATATATCTATAGGCGCTCTCCGGTGCGCGCACCGGAGAGCGCTCCAGGCGCGACACGCGACTTGCGCGCAGGAAGCTGATTGGCTCTTGGGTGTCTGTAAACATTCTAAACAGTCTGGAGCGGCCGCCATCTTGTGTCTCGGTAAAATCGAGACACAAGGGGTTTGAAAAAAAAAGGGGCAAATGACCATAAGGGGGAAGAGTAGACCCCCTCTGACCCCCTAGGTTTGATGTGGGGGCTAAAATAGGGTCCTGAGGGGCATTAATTTTTTTTTTTTTTTTCGTTTTGCGCGGAGGAAGCGCATGGTACGCGCACCGGGAAGCGAAGCACGGGGAAAATCCAGGACCATATTTATGAAGGCCTTGCGCTGCCAGTTTTGCGCCGCCTGTGCGTCAATTTTTGTGACGCACCAGCGGTGTAAAAAAATGTGCATTGTTACGCAATATTTAAAAAGTGACGGATCTATCTAGATGCGTCACTTTTTAAATATAGTGCAACGAGGCACATTTTTTTACAATGCTGGTGCGATGCGTCACTTTTCTGTGCGCACTCCTTATGACATTCCAGATGTGTCATATTTAATGTATGACGAATCATGTTGCAAGGAGTTACAGATACATCAGTATTTCTGACATATCTGTAAACATAAAAGTGACGCGAGGCAGGCGCAAGATTTTGACGCAACAGCATCCTAAAAGTGACGCAGAGAAATCTCATAGATTTCAGTACGTCGTTATTACCAAGCTTTTTGCGGGGGAATGCCCCCTCTGCATACATTATACCTGACGCAGATATAATGTGGCGCAGAGTTTTAAAAAGTGACCCATGTACCTAGATGCGTCACTTTTTAAAAATAGCGTCAGGTATAATGCATGCAGAGGGGGTGTTCTCCCGCAAAAAGCTTTGTAATAGCGACGCAGTGAAATCTTTGAGATTTCACTGCGTCACTTTTAGGATGCTGTTGCGTCAAAATCTTGTGCCTGCTTTACAGCAGGTGTTAGACTGACGCAAGACCTTTCACATGGTGCTTTTTCCATGTGAAAGGACACATTACTGGAGTTGCGTCACTTTTGTGACGCACTCCAGCAATGCGTTAGTTGGAATGTCATAAGGAGTGCGCACAGAAAAGTGACGCATCGCACCAGTGGTGTAAAAAATGCGCCTCGTTGCGTTATATTTAAAAAGTGACGTATCTAGGTAGATGGGTCACTTTTTAAAATCAAGCGCCACATTATATCTGCATGAGGTATAATGCATGCAGAGGGGGTGTTCCCCCGCAAAAAGCTTTGTAATAGCGACTTAGTGAAATCTTTGAGATTTCACTGCGTCACTTTTAGGATGCTGTTGCGTCCTTTAAATATAGTGCAACGAGGCACATTTTTTTACACTGCTGGTGCGATGTGTCACTTTTCTGTGCACACTCCTTATGACATTCCAGATGTGTCATATTTAATGTATGACGAATCATGTTGCAAGGAGTTACAGATACGTCAGTATTTCTTACATATCTGTAAACATGAAAGTGACGCGAGGCAGGCGCAAGATTTTGACGCAACAGCATCCTAAAAGTGACGCAGAGAAATCTCATAGATTTCAGTACGTCGTTATTACCAAGCTTTTTGCGAGGGATTGCCCCCTCTGCATACATTATACCTGATGCAGATATAATGTGGTGCAGAGTTTTAAAAAGTGACCCATGTACCTAGATGCGTCACTTTTTAAAAATAGCGTCAGGTATAATGCATGCAGAGGGGGTGTTCCCCCGCAAAAAGCTGCGTCACTTTTAGGATGCTGTTGCGTCAAAATCTTGCGCCTGCTTCACAGCAGACCTTTCACATGGTGCTTTTTCCATGTGAAAGGACACATTACTGGAGTTGCGTCACTTTTGTGACGCACTCCAGCAATGCGTTACTTTTGTGTTTACAGATACGTCAGAAATACTGACATATCTGTAACTCCTTGCGAATTGATTAGTCATATATTAAATATGACATATCTGGAATGTCATAAGGAGTGCGTCCAGAAAAGTGACGCATCGCTGTTTTCACGTAGCGATGCGTCACTTTTCAGAAATGAGGCCTCCAGTTTATTCACTGTGTCATAACTTTCTTTTCTAACACTCACCTTCTTTCATTCCTTCTACTTCACTTCCTTTCACCTCTCATACCTTTCTGTTCTTTCTTACTCATTCTCCTTTCAATTATCAATGCACTATATTTCACTTACTCTTCATTTTTTTAAGAATATAGCTCTTTGATGAGAATTGGAGGTAGTTCTGAAAAGAACTTTTGGTTTTCTTCTTTTAACTGAACAGGAACAAAAACAGGGAATGGAAACTGCTCAACAGGAGCAAAAAGAAAACAAAAAAATTAGGGGTGGGAAGGGCAGCGATGGTTCTCCAATGCTCGAACCATGAGCTGGACACTTTGCTCCCCATAGGTGAGGAGTTGATTGCAGTATCTGCATCTGACGACCCCATGGTTAAATGCAGGTTGTATGTTTGGCACCTGCTCCTGCGATTGCTCTCTCCCAGAAGAAGTTGCTCCTCCGGTTGATGTAGAGGCCCCATCTCTGGGAACCTCTTGTGCCAGAGCCCTGACACTTTCCCGGGCAAAATTCTGGGGGTGCCTCCTCTCCACATGTCGGATCATGGTAAAGTTCCCAAAAGAGTACTTTTTTGGGGGGTTACCCCGTGACAGGACCTGTTTGCAGATCCTGCACTCCACTTTTGGTGCATTCACCTTCTTCTGGTCTGCTGGAAACTTAAAAAATTTCCATATGAAATGTTCCTTCACCTTTGGGGTTGGAGGCTCTTCATTGATGAACTCAGGTTCATCCTCACTGCTGGATTCTCTGGCAGCCATGGTAATTCACAAAAGATCCAGGTGCAAAAAACAGGTCTTTCAGTCACAAAAGTGAAAGAAGAAGTGAAGGAAATGGGTGGGGATTTCATTCATTGTAAAAAAAACTGTTAGCAACCAATGAAAAGTGTTATTTTAGGGTCACATGACCCGACGCGTTTACGCTGCGCGCTCCGGAGCACTTCCGGGTGCGTTTACGCAGCGCGATCGTAGGCGCTTCCGGGGCGCAAACGTGGCGCGATCGTAGGCGCTTTTGCGTGCGTTTACGCGGCGCGAACGTAGGCGCTTTCGAGGGCAGTTACGTTGCGCGCCGAAGTGACGTCATCAAACTTTTACAGAAATGCATAATCATTTTCCTTATAAAAAAAACTAATTTTATTTGTATGGTACGAAATGTTTTGCATTATTATTCATATTTTTTTCACGAACGACAGTAGCGCTCTGGGTGCGCTTTCAGGTGAGCTCACGGAAAAGCTTACCGGAGAGCTTAGCTGAAAGCTTCCCGGAGCGCGCACCCAGAGCGCAAAAGAAAAAAATTATATAAAAAAAATGAATACTTAAAAAACCAGCAAATTGTAAAAAAAAAAAAAAGGTTAGAAACTCGATATACAAAGGAATTAGCATTTAAAAAACCTATGAAATTCACTGAAAAAACCATAGGTTTCACACCAGTTATAGTTAGGAATTAGCATTTAAAAAACCTATCAAATTCACTGAAAAAACCATAGGTTTAACACCAGTTATAGTTAGCTGGAAATTTTACTGATATAAAACCATTGAAATTCCCACGTTATAGTTAGTTGGACTCACTATAACTTGCACGTGTAATGCACTGCTGATGACATCACATATTACATCACTCATGACATGGTCAGTGACATCACTCATGACATCACTGATGACAGAGAGACTGACCTACTTTCACTCGCTAATATATGTATTCACTAAGATACACTTAATAAGGCAGATATCCAATTATTTTTAAAAAAAAAACATCCATTAAGACAATAATTTAAACAAATATTCTTCCATCGACCTTAACATACATATATAAAACATATTTATTTATCTGAAAGACACACATTCACTGGATGGTGTCATCAGTGCATTACACGTGCAAGTTATAGTGAGTCCAACTAACTATAACGTGGGAATTTCAATGGTTTTATATCAGTAAAATTTCCAGCTAACTATAACTGGTGTTAAACCTATGGTTTTTTTCAGTGAATTTGATAAGTTTTTTAAATGCTAATTCCTAACTATAACTGGTGTGAAACCTATGGTTTTTTCAGTGAATATATATATATATATATATATATATATATATATATATATATATATATATATATATATATATATATTCACAGAAAAAACCATAGGTTATAGTGGATATATAGTTAGGAATTTGCATTTACAAAACCTTGAAAATTCAATGAAAAAACCATAGGTTATAGGCCATATATAGTTAGGAATTAGCATTTACAAAACCTTATTTTACTCGCATAAAACCATTGAAATTCCATATATAGTTAGCTAACTATAAGCGCTAACTATATATCGCGCACCCGCAATCCACTGCTGATGATGTCACATATTACATCATTCATGACATGGTCAGTGACATCACTGATGACATCACTGATTACAACATCCAGTGACTGTATGTTTCTGTAAAGTTAAAATATGTTTCACATATTGAAGAATGAGTGGATGTATAAGTGTCTGGATGAAGAATTTAGTAGGTGCATGACTGACTGTATGAGTGAGTGATTAAATGTGTCTCACTGAGTGCATGGGTTAGTGACTAAACTGTCTTAATTCGTGCATCAGTATGTTTGTTGTTGTGTAAACTGCTGCTTGTGTTGATCAGTAGCTATAAGAGTAGCCATATGGGTTATTGATTGGTTGCCCAAATATTTGAATGGGAGGCTGAGTGTGTGTGTGGGTGGCTGGGAGGTGCGTGACTCTGTGCATAGATGTGTAAGCAGTTGATTCACTAGGAGTATGAGTTCAAGAGTGCATGTGGAAACAGCTATATGAGCGGTTGACTGTGCATGGGTGTGTTGGTGAGTGAATGGATTTCTCATTGCTACATGTGCAAGTAAGTACGTATGTAAAACACAATACATGTGAGAGTTGAGATATATAAATAACTGAACATAAGAGCCAGTGAATGTGTGAGTGGCTGTATCGATCACTGTGAGCTTGTATCAGGGATTATATAAGAGAGTAAATATGTGTTATTATATGTTTGAATAAGTAAGATGTGTATAACTGTATAGTTGAGGAAATGGAGGTGTGATTGATTCTTTGCATGACTGACTAGGTGTGTGAGTAAGTCCATGGATGAGTGACAGTCTGTGAGTGTCTGTTTATACTGAGTGTATGTAAGGTTATATTAGAGTCTGAAGAGGTTCATTGTATTATCACATGAGTGATGTGATCAGTGATGACAAATGAGATGTCATCAGTGATGTCATTTGAGTTGTCATCAGTGATGTCATTTGAGATGTCATCATTGATATCATTTGAGTTGTCATCAGTGATGTCATTTGAGATGTCATCAGTGATGTCATCAGTGATGTCACTGACCATGTCATGAATGATGTAATATGTGACATCATCAGCAGTGGATTGCGGGTGCGCGATATATAGTTAGCGCTTATAGTTAGCTAACTATATATGGAATTTCAATGGTTTTATGCGAGTAAAATAAGGTTTTGTAAATGCTAATTCCTAACTATATATGGCCTATAACCTATGGTTTTTTCATTGAATTTTCAAGGTTTTGTAAATGCAAATTCCTAACTATATATCCACTATAACCTATGGTTTTTTCTGTGAATTTCATTGGTTTTTTAATAGCAAATATGAAAAGCTTTAAAATGTCAAGTACGTGATAGATAAAAACATTTTCGTATTTATGCACGCTGATGTGCTTTGAACGCTGCCCCCCCCCCCTCCCCTCTTTTGCCTTTGTTAGTACTCTCTCTTTGCAGATACAGAAGGGCAGTTAACGCAGGCCTTTACCCCCGTTGTAATCCGTCGTACCTCCTTGTCTCTCCATTTGATTGATTGTTGTCCAAGCATTTACTGTTTTAGAATTGGTTCTCTTTGGATCATTCTCTATTTACAAACAAGCACAAAGTCGCAATACTCTGTTTAGTCTTTGCAGATAGTGAAAAATCGTGTAAAAAAATAAAAGTAATCGAGCAAAATCAGTAGGCCACTAATTGGATCTCTTTTTGACCTCGCTAAAATAGAAATATTAGGAACAACCCTTCTTGAGAAATACGAAAATAGTGAGATGAACTGAGCTCCACACCATGAGGGCTGCAAGACAGCTCGGCTCCATCACCCATCCCGCACAAAATAATGACAAACCCTATGCAAATATTAAAAATATAGACAACACACCAGCAAAGAAATAGGGTAAAACATTTTATTAAAAAACTATTTACATAACGTTGGTTTATAAGATGATGTCAGTAGTGGACCGATGTGTGAATAGATCGAAAACAGCACAAGGCTCCAAGATCCGGATAGCAAGCTCCTGGATGTTGGGTGCCATAGTTTAGAGTTCTGAATTTCAGCCTTTTTCAATGCCTGTGCTTTGTTGAATCAAAATGGCGGTTTGACACAAAGCTGACTCAAGCGTTGTTACTGATGCTATGCAGACCAAAACTGGTTTTCAGTTTGTACATTTTTCTAGATTTTTCAATCCAAGTTTGGTTGACTTTGTAGAACGATGGCTTCAGATTTTCAACATACGGTGTGGTGGCGCTGACTGGGAGGGGGCGCTTCGCTCCTGCCCCCTCCCCAAGTAAGATTTTCATACGTGAAAGTACGTTAATGGTTTTGGTCCCCGAGATGCTTCGATGTCACTACCATTCTCAAATAGCATAAGTTCTGGATGTTGGGTGCCATAGTTAAGAGTTCTGAGCAGCGCTTGTAACACTGTCTGAAGCTTATTTCCTCCTACTGCAGCTTCACTATTCTCAAAGTAAGTGAGTGTCGTTTGTGGACCTGACTGCATTAGAAAACAATATGATATGTTACCTTCCTAAACAGCTTGACGGAGGCCCCTGAGGGGCGCTGTGATGGCCATGGACTCGGAGAAGACGCTTGGCTCCGACACCCTCCCCAAGTCTTATAGCACTGGTGTAGCCTGAGATCGCCCCCGACATAGGCGGCCGGCTCCCGGGGTCCGGCGGTACTTTTTGCCTTTTGATGACTCTTCAATTCTGGACCTTGTCCCACAATCCGTTTGACCTGAAGACAAGCTGTAGTGAGGCGCCCCTTTATCGTTTTAGTTGCCATTCCGCCCGCTTTTGCTACACTGTGCCTCTTCCGCCATTCAGCTGTTTTCCGCCCGCTCTTGCGACTACAGCGTCTCGCTCACCATGTAGTTGAGATGCGCCCGCTCTAGCGGTGCAGCGATAGGCGGCTGCCACAGGACTCTCAAAATGGCGGCCGGCTCTTCGGTTTTGGGCCTGGTCCACTAAAATGGCCCTGGGACACCTTGGAACTCGGACGCTTGTCTGCTAGGGCTTGGATCCCATTCTCGAAAAGCGTCCCCTCAGCCGTGAAGATTCTACAAAAGTCATGGGGGCCTCCGACTCCCGCAGGCTTCTGGTGGGGAGCGGCTGCCATGATTGCTCGTGGAATGGCCATGACGGAGCTACGAGATGGTAGTGGTCTCATGCTGACGCCAGCTTTAGTCTGAAACATCCAGAAACACTGTAGACTACCAATTCGATCAGTTCCGGTAGCGCCCCAACATGACCCGGAAGAGAAGAACTTGCCCTCCCCTCTTTGACTGATGGTTCTTGTTGCCTGTCCCCTCTGTTGTCATTTAACAGAACTTTTTGGACTACTGAAAGGGGTTGTGTTCTGAACGCTGGTTGGTGGAGACATTTAGACTATATTCTTGACCTACGTTGTCGCGTAATGCGTTTTATGACACGCCGCGTTAGCGCACCCGGAAGTGATCCGAGGCGCGGCGCGCAGCGCGTAACGTAAGCATAACAGGTCATGTGACTTGTTAATAAAACTTTTCATTGGTTCATTTTACTTTTGTTAATTTAATGATGAAAAGCTTGGTCATATGACCTAAAAATTACGCTTTTTATTATTTTCGAACAATATTTTTTTTTCAAACATATGTTATAATATTCCAGGCTAATGTACTTTCCCGGAAAATTTACAACTGTCTGGCAAGTAAAATATATTCCTTTTTCGAGAAAAAGGGCGTTTCTTCCTTCCATGACGGAGCCGTTGAGTAAAAGAGATTCGGCCTGCTGTCTTAGTCGCCGATGCGCCTGATTATCAGATTCTTATCGATCACTTTATGTTGCAGACATGAAAAACACAACTGCCCTTGACCATTTATCTTTACTGCGTTCCTACATATTATACCTTTTATCCGTCATGTAATTGGACTGCTTTATTTCACTTGCCTTTTACTGATTCGAAAACAGTCACTAAAAGTAAAAACTTTACAAATGAAAATACTACTACCGTGTTTTGTTTTAAAAACCTTTATTGTGAAAATGTCAGTATACAAATACGGGCCTATAACCACGTGGGCCGGCCACGGAGCAAACTCAAATCGTATATGATGAGGAGACATTTACACTGTAGAAGAACGTAACGAGCGGGCCATTAGGTGACAAGAACAAAGGTGTCTAACAGTTGCGGAATCGGTGGACGTACATTTTGTAATTAAAATACGACAGGGCCACTTACAATAACATTTTCTAGATATACATTTGCGGGCAAAGAGTTACGAGTCCCATTTATACCGGCGCCATTTTGGGCGAGGCCGGGCAGGTCCAAGATATAGTCAAAATGTCTCCACCAACCATCGGCCAGACCAGAACCCCTTTCGGCCCTTTATGCTACAAGATGGTGTCTTCCATTCAGAAAATATTGGTGGCAGCATTTTGAAAGGAAACAGAAACAGCCGTTCTCCTAGTGAGTTTCACATTGTTACATTTAGGAAGAATGTTGAAGAGTAGTATGTGGAAAATCTGAAGCCATTTTTCTACAAACTCTCAATCAGACTTGGATGGAAAAAAAAACCTGAAGAATGTACAAACTGAAAACCAATTTTTGTCTGTATAGCACCAACAGTAACGCTTGAGTCAGCTTTGTGTCAAGCCGCCATTTTCATTCAATCAATAGCGTCCCCCTGCACACATTCAGGGACCTGGTCGTGTCTTTAGATGAAACGCATTGTAGGAAAAGAAGCAGAAAGGAAAAGGAAAAAAGTTCCGCCGGACCTAGTGAAGCTGCAGCAGGTGCAAATAAGCTTCAGACAGTCTTACAAGCACTGCTCAGAACTCTCAACTGAGGCACTCAACATCCAGGACTTGCCATTCGGATCTTAGCGCCTTGTATTTTTGTTTTGTTCTTGATGGAGGGGAAACAACAAAAAACAGGCATTGAAAACGGCTCAACTGGAGCAAAAAAAAAATTACTTCTTGGGTGCATTAGGGCATTTATGATTTTCGAATGCCGTATTCATCATGTTGATGCTCATGTTGCCATAGGACAGCATAGCACCACAGTGTATACAAGTTAACTTCATATGTTCAGATGAGGCAGGTGGCATATTTAGCATTCACCTTCTTTGATCCAGGAGGGATGGAGAAAAACTGCCAGATGAAACTTGAAACTTGGCCATCCAGATCTCGGCGCGTTCGACTCACTGTACCGCAACAGTGACCGCAACTCAGCTGGACACGCCGTCTTTCGGCGCAGCATTGTAGGATGGCCACACCAGTGCGGCAATTTGCTAGACACCACCTCGGTGCCATCCGGATCTCGGCGCGTTCGAGTCACTGTACCGCAACAGTGACCGCAATTCAGCTGGACACGCCGTCTTTCGGCGCAGCATTGTAGGATGGCCACACCAGTGCGGCAATTTGCTGGACACCACCTCGGTGCCATCCGGATCTCGGTGCGTTCGAGTCACTGTACCGCAACAGTGACCGCAACTCAGCTGGACACGCCGTCTTTCGGCGCAGCATTGTAGGATGGCCACACCAGTGCGGCAATTTGCTGGACACCACCTCGGTGCCATCCGGATCTCGACGCGTTGTGCTGCCTTCGGCCTATTCGCACATCGGTCCGCTACTGACAGTGACCGCAACTCAGCTGGACACGCCGTCTTTCGGCGCAGCATTGTAGGATGGCCACACCAGTGCGGCAATTTGCTGGACACCACATCGGTGCCATCCGCATCTCGACGCGTTGTGCTGCCTTCGGCCTATTCGCACATCGGTCCGCTACTGACAGTGACCGCAACTCAGCTGGACACGCCGTCTTTCGGCGCAGCATTGTAGGATGGCCACACCAGTGCGGCAATTTGCTGGACACCACCTCGGTGCCATCCGGATCTCGACGCGTTGTGCTGCCTTCGGCCTATTCGCACATCGGTCCGCTACTGACGCCGCCTCACGTGCCAACGGATTTTCTACGCTTTTTGTAGCCCTATGCCGCAGAACAGGTCATGTGACTTGTTTATAAAACTTTTCATTGGTTCATTTTACTTTTGGTTTCCTAAAGATGGAAGGCTTGGTCATATGACCTAAAAATAACACTTTTCATTGGTTTAGAACATTTTTTTTCCCAAACGATGAAAGCCCCACCTTGTTTCTGGATCATTCAGACTGAAGCTGGCGTCAGCATGAGAGCACCACCATCTCGTGGCTCCGTCGTGGTCATTCCGCGAGCAATCATGGCAGCCGCTCCCCACCGGAAGCCTGCGGGAGTCGGGGGCCCCCAAGACTTTTATACAATCTTCACGGCTGAGGGGACGCTTTTCGAGAATGGAGCCCAAGCCCTAGCAGGCAAGCGTCCGACTTCCAAGGTGTCCCAGGGCCATTTCAGTGGACCAGGCCCAAAACCGAAGAGCCGTCCGCCATTTTGACAGCCATGTGGCAGCCGCCTATCGCTGCACTGCAAGAGTGGGAGCAACTCCACAACATGGTGAGCGAGACGCTGTGGCCGCAAGAGCGAGCGCAACTCAGCTAGATGGCCGCCACCTGGGGAGGCCCGTTCACGCCGCCTCCCCCCCCCCCCCCCGGGCCGCCGCACGCCAATTTTCGGAGCAGCATTGTAGGATACCAAAACCAGTGCGGCAGTTTACTGGACATCACCTGGGTGCCTGTCGTACATGTTGTGTCAGCCATGTGACACTGGACACAGACCGCTACTGACGAGGCCTCCCCCCGCAACACCCGGGACGCCCCACGCTGTTTTTCTGTGCTGCATTGTAGGATCCCTAAACCAGTGCGGCACCCAGGCGACATCACCTGGGTGCCGTCCAGAACTCTGCACGTTGTGCTGCCTTGGGACTATTCGCACAACAGACCGCTACTGACGAGGCCTCCCCCCGCCCCACCCGGGACACCCCACGCCAATTTTCGGAGCAGCATTGTAGGATCCCTAAACCAGTGCGGCACCCAGGCGACATCACCTGGGTGCCGTCCAGAACTCTGCACGTTGTGCTGCCTTGGGACTATTCGCACAAAAGACAGCTTCTAACCATTGTTGCTTTTTGTGTTAATAAATGTTTAAATGTTTTTAGTTTTTGTTCTGTTCATTATCGTTAAAAGTTAATAAAGTTTTATAACCTTACTTTGTTGGAGTGTTATCTATTTTTTGAAAAACGGGTGAATGGGGCCTTGAATCGGGTTATTGTCATGTGTGGGCTTTGGAAGTGTGCTGCTGCAGGATCGGACATTTCAAACTCAAATGCACGTTCTTTTTCTTACCTTTCCGAAGCATGGAGCGCAATAGCAAGCAGAGAAAGGGTGATGCACGTGTTGAACACTACCTGACCTGGCAAGTTGCTGGCAGTGCCCCCCCGCCCGCTCCTGAAAGAGGGCACACACACACCGCCGCCCCGAGTACTTCAGAAATCTTTAAAAGACCATGCGCTTGTTCATGAGGCTTAAATGGTTTATCACCTCTTCTAGAACCCCTACATCGACCCTCTGACGTTTCATGGAAAAATTACCATGTAACACAATACCAAGCCCTATCAGCTGAAACCCCCAAGGAATCGTGGGGCATATTAGCAAGGGGGTTTATCTCCGCTTTTTTGGCTTTAAAAACCATGAAAGCGGAGATAAAATTATTTCCCTATTATCAAGCTGTCGCTAACACCAGTTAGTGACACCTAAAAGGAGATAGCGACCATCTTGGGCCCGGCTTTGCATGTCAGTGATACTTATCACTAATGACATGCAAAGTGGCGTGCCAAGATGTTAGCGACTGGAAACAGTCCCTAACATCGCTACCTTCTATTACCAACTTTTGGAGATATTCGCACTAAGCGCGAATATCTCCAAAAGCTAACACCTGCCCTGAGCAGGTCTTAGCCATGTTATCCAATGGGAGGTGGATAACATGGCTAAGAGCATTAGGTCGATAATACATGAATATCGCTGACTTTTCTGCGATAATAGCAAGGTTTATCTGCGATAAAAATCGCCGATGTGCGGCGATAATTTTTGTCTCTAAACAAGTTATAGACAAAAATTATCGCTAGTTGTTAGTAATATGCCCCCGGGTTTTTGCTTGCAGAAATCGGGAGGCGGGAGACTAGCACTGAAATCAGTACTCACACGCCTGAATCAGGAGAATTGGCATGTCTGAATTCTCTACAGCTGGGGCCATAAACTACATCCGCAGGGGTAGGTGATAGCCTGGGACCAGCCTAGCATCTAAAATGGCTGCCGTGCACGACAAAATTGTGGCATTCGAAAAAAGGCAAGATGGCGCAGCCGCTGGAAGAGATATATCAACATATATCAGCCTCCTCAGCCACCCTCAGGAAACATAGGGGATTAGGATATGTCTCCCGCACCCCCTTATACCTAGTACTTTAATTAACGAAGCACAAAATGGCGAATTCCCGTTTCGCTACCAGTTTGCGGCCCAGTTCGCGGCCCGTGAAGCGCTTCTACCGTGAAAAATCATTTTTTTTTTATTTTCCCCACGGGACCCTTTAATAACCCCAACAACATTCCTAGGGGGTCAAGAGGGGGATACCTTGCCCCCTTTCATTAAATTCCCCCTTAGTTTTTCACCTTTTCTTCTCTCTCGATCCTACCGAGAGACAAGATGGCGGCCGCTCCGGACTGTCACGCAGCAAAAAAAAAAAAAAAGCTCACGCACAGCCGCTGGAAGAGATATATCAACATATATCAGCCTCCTCACCCACCCTCAAGAAACATAGGGGATTAGGATACGTCTCCCGTACCCACTTATAACTAGTAATTTAATTTACGAAGCACAAAATGGCGAATTCCCGTTTCGCTACCAGTTCGCGGCCGCGCTTCTACCGTGAAAAATCATTTTTTTTTTATTTTCCCCACGGGACCCTTTAATAACCCCAACAACATTCCTAGGAGGTCAAGAGGGGGATACCTTGCCCCCTTTCATTAAATTCCCCCTTCGTTTTCCACCTCTTCTTCTCTCTCGATCCTACCGAGAGACAAGATGGCGTCCGCTCCGGACTGTTTAGAATGTTGACAGACACCGGAGAGCCAATCAGCTTTCTGCGCGCAAAGTTCCGATAAGCGAAAAGTAAGCGGACCGGATCGCTGCCCAGAGCGCTGTTACAGATATATATCTTGGTTTGAACGTTAATTTCTCAAAAACTACTGGAGCACATATATTGAGACCTAGCAAAGGCACATCGGGCTAACAGTCCCTACAATTTTGCCAAGTTTCGTGCAAATCCATTCAGCCGTTCGAGCTAAAAGTGAGTCCAACCGCCCTATGGAAAACTCAATGCAAAAAACGCGTTTTGGGACCCCCCTTTTTTCTCAGCCCCCCCTTGACGAAACCCCACCAAATTTTCAGGAGCTGCTCAGAAACAAAATGTGCCATTTTCCTGAAAATTTCAGCCGATTCCATCCACAAACGCCAAAGTTATTAGACATAGAATTTTCAAAAGTCCCATAGAGAAAAAATCCTAACTATATATACCTACTGGCGAACGCCAGTAGGTAATATATATATATATATATATATATATATATGATTTTGTGAAGTGACATTCCAACATGTCTAACTAAAACCTTCCTTTTGTCACCCCAGAAGAGTATTGAAACGCCTTTGAAACCCTGTAATGACAACTGTGTAGGGTTATATCACATCTCAGGCTTGAATCAAAGAATTCACTTTTTGATTGAATAAAAACTTCTAATAATGCCATTTTATTTGGACTTGGATGCTCTTTTAGCATCACACATATTGAAAAGAAAAACTGAGTTTATAATTGCATTTTTGTACTATTCTTATCATTTCACGATGTTACTCAGAGAGGAAGATATTTGCTGCAGAAGGAATTATGGAAAAGCAGGAATTCTTCTTGTGCATACTAGTAACCATTTTATAGGCCAACCCTTTGCATATGCAGAGATGAATACAGAAGGAAAACTATGCTTTTGTTCTCCTATTTCTTTTTTCACATTTTACACCCAAATTGTGAGCACATTTCTCTTAACACTTATCCTGTGACTCTGGGGGCTGGTAATTTCGGTCACACGATTACAGTTATTTAGTACTTAGTTGGCCAGACCCATAGGGGCCTCATTTATGAGGCTGTGCATCACTTTTACGCCACTGGTGCGTCACTTTTTGTGATGCACCAGCAGCGTAAAAAATGCGCCTTGTTGCGCCATATTTACAAAGTGACGCATCTAGGTAGATGCGTCACTTTGTAAACCCCCACGCCACATTATACCTGCGCCAGGTATAATGTATGCAAGGGGGCGTATTGATGCAAGGAAGGGTCGTATAGGTGACGCAGTGAAATCTATGAGATTTCACTACGTCACTTTTAGGACGCCGTTGCGTCAAAATCTTGCGCCTGCCTCACAGCAGGCGTAATACTGACGCAGGCCCTTTCACATGGGGCTTGCCCCATGTGAAAGGACGCATTGCTGGAGTTACGTCACTTTTGTGACACACTCCAGCAATGCGTCACGTTTGCGCCATACAGATACATCAGAAATACTGACGTATCTGTAACTCCATGCGATATGATGCGTCATACATTAAATATGACGCATCAGGAATGTCGAAAGGAGTGCGCACTGAGAAGTGATGCATCGCTGCCTTCACGCAGCAATGCGTCATTTCTCATAAATGAGGCCCATAGTTTTTTTATTGCATTATGATCATCACATTAACTCAAAGGTTGTGGGAGCATAGTCGTCACACTCCTCACATGCAGGAGTCTTGTAAAGATACTCACATTTTCGAAATGCCTCCATCTCTCACAGAAGCGGAATCGCACACTGTTTTTCCATATTTGCTGTTTCTTATAAATATGCATATAGATTGTTAGCGCCTAATTGGCTTGAATTGGTTAAACCTTTAAATGACGTTTCTTAAAATACGCGATGAAGTCCACAGAGTGTGTCACGGAGCTGTCTTCACCCACGTATGAAAGGACACGTCACATTTACATGTTACATCCTTCAAGTGCCAAAGTGCGTGCTCGAACACCTGCATCCCCACCAATGGCTGACGCAGTCAAAGAACCTGGGCCTAAGCGTACACTTGATGCGAAACCTCTCAACCCAAGAAGAAACAACTTTGCCTTAATTCACGGTGTCAAGATTTTCAAGCAGAAGTCATTTCCTGATGTCATTTATGCCAGGCTCCTTGTTAAGTATCCAATTAAAGTCTCGATGCCCTGAAAATTGTGCCTGTCGCTCATCATCAAAAAAAAGACTGTGCCACTTTGCTTTACTGGAAGAGCGCTTTCAGTTATCTAATTTCCTCTCAAAGTAATCCCATGCAGTAATTGTGTCAGCATAGTCATTTATTAGAGAGAGCCTTGGCTTTCTTTTTATTCTGCAGTTACTTTTGAGGCATAAAGCAACAACAGCTATTAATTAGCCTAGTAGAAAGCTAGAAATCATTTACAAAAATGTATGCACTAACTTTTAGCAGAGTAAACCTGAAAAAAATGGCATTAGCACTTAGATGTCATTTCCAGGCAAACATTCGATATCCGGGAAAGGGCTCCTAAGCTAATGAGACATGTTATATTCAAGGCACTGTTAATGAAACGAAGTGGTGCATTTTATGTTCTAGCACGAGTAATGGAGTTGCAGCAACGCATGCTTAAGGGTTGGCTTCACGGTTAAGTGACTGCATGGCGCTTGATAAGGCACTTCAGTGCCAAAATGGTGTATGAAATGCCCTATGAATGGGACTACGCAGCCCCATTTCAGAAACAGGGGCACAGCTCCAGTTGGCACAGATGTGCACCCTCACTGGGTGATTTTGTTTTTGAGTTCGCTGGCCAAAAAGCATGTTCCATTACATGAAGTATTCTGAGCTAGTGCCGCGCTAGAGAGTGCAGTAGAAAACAGAGGGCCGGGCTGTATTACTTAAAGTTCCCCGGAGGCGCATCGGGCGTTTGTGCCCAATTTCACGTGCCCCCGGGCACTTTGGTATTACAGAAATGGCTGAAGATGCTTGAGCGTCACCTTCTGTAATACCAATAGTGCTTGTGCACATAAAGCCCCAGCCAGGTCTATCTTCAAGGGGGCATTCCTTCATTTGCATGGGGGCACGCCCCATGCAAATGACCGAATCCCTTTGCCTCTGGGCCTGTGCGATATTACCAGCGCAAGCAAAGAAGACCTCAGGAGGCGAACTAATGCGGCGCACAGTGAGTGCACCCCCTGAGAGCAGTCTTATGAAGGGGGGGAAAGAGGTTCCTATGAACCAAGCAGGCATTCCCTTGGAGGCAGGTGCAGTCACTAACTGCACCTGCCTGCAAGGGGATCTCTATTCCGCTTTTAAAATGCAGGCAGGTTGCTGCCTGCACAGTGAAACGCGGAGCGGCTTCAAAGCAGCCACTCCGCATTTCAATGAATGTGCTGCCCCCAGGGCAAGACGAGTTTGTGGCTGCCTTGGGGGCAGGGCATTCCCTATAATGCTTTAAGGGAAGAGTGGTTTTGCCACTTATAGCTTCTAAGGAGCATCTAGCTTTTATTTAATTTGTGTCCTTCTCTCTTAGTAGGGTTTACATTTAATGAATATACATACGGTCTATTAATTTCTCCCAAACCAAAAGTAAAATCGAAAAAAGAACCCGTGATTCAGAGATTTCTAGAAAGTTTATGTAAATCATGTAGTCAAAACATGAGCAAATACTTATACATACACAGATCAACACTGTAACATTAAATCAAAATAACGTGAAGTGAACATAAAAAATACAATTTTATATACATCACAACACAATACACAAATAACACATAATTATAAATCCAAATAATACAGTTAAACAAAGTGTGAAGTGTTTTTGAATATGTGTCATCCCATTTTCGCAATTTATCTAGTTTTTTCACTAGGTCTACTAAAAGAGAGGGACACAAATGAAATAAAAGCTAGATGCTCCTTTGAAGCAATTAGTGGCAGAACCACTCTTCCCTTAACCCCTTCGGTGCTCATGACGAGCTCAGCTCGTCATGAGGCACGGTGCTCGTGTGCTCATGACGAGCTGAGCTCGTCATGACCACACCCATTATCATTATGGCCCAGCACAGCAGAGGAATATCCTGAGCAGCCAAGGTGTTAAAGTATATACCCCCAGGTTCTGCGCGTAACTGGGTAACCACATTATACTATATTGATTCCCTATAATGTGGCACTGTTAGAACTGGGGGTCTCTAGTTGGCAGAGGTAGGTACCACTGTCCAAATAGGGACCCTTTCTTCTAGCCAGGGTAAGGAGGAAACCTCTGAGATAACCCATGCTCACCCCCTTGGTAGCTTGGCATGAGCAGTCAAGCTTATCAAAGGCAATGTGTAAAGTATGTGTACCAACACTCACAGTAACACAGTGAAAACGACAAAAATCCAACATACACAGTTCAAGAATATGGTTGCAAAAGAGTTCTTAATGTTAGCGATAAAATTATCCACAGTTGCGTCACGTTTTAGCCACAGTACCTTTGTTAGCGATAAAAAGTTCCAAGCACAGAAGCTGTAGCGGTGAAAAACAAGCGATGCGTTGCTCCAGAGACCCTGGGGAGGCGTTAGCGACAGCCCCGCTGCAGCAGCGGGCGTGTTGCGACGAATCCGGTCTGTATGGGGAGGAAGGCCACTTGTATGGATTCCGGTGCCTAGGTTCTGTAGGAAGTTTTCTCCCGCAAAGGCATGATGTGATGATTCTCGGGTGTTGCGACGATCTCCAGGACGACGATGCGTGGTCCAGCGGTGATCTTTCTCTCGCAGCTCCTCGATGCGATGGCTCTGCGACGATTCCCACAGCGACGTGATGCGATGATTTCACTCAGCGATGACAGGCTCTGCGATGATGTTCGCAGCAGCGGAAATCTTCCCGCTAACGAAGGGTGCGACGTCTTCAGGCAGGGGCGACAGGCGCTGCGACAATCTCGGTCTTCGTTGCGGCGGGAATTTTCTCGCTTGGCCGGGTTTGCGATAGATATTCTGTAGCACAGTCTTTAAAAACTTCCAGCTCCCCAACACAGGTACAACTTCCAGAGGCACTACACATGAGCCAAACACTCTAGGAAGGACAGAAATCTCTCAGCAGAGCTCAGGGAAGCTGGGGGTGAAGTCCTTTTGTTCCTGGGACTTCAAAACAGGCAGCCAGCTCTTCTCAGGCCCTTGGAGATTCCTTCAAGCAAGGGGACACAAAGCAAAGTCCTTCCCCACTCCTTGGCAGCAAAGCAACAGCAGGTCGGTCCAGCAGAGCAACAGCAGGATAGTCTTTCTTCTTCAGTTTCAGCTTTCTCCTTGGCAGAGGTTCCTTCTTGATTCCAGGATGATCTAATTTTCTGTTGTCAGGGGTCCGGTACTTATACCCCTAAAAGTTTTTGTTCCCTTTGTGCAGGAGGGCTCTGAGCCTGGTCTGAACCAGTTCTGGGTGTTCCTTGAGCACGTTGTTTTCCTGGCTTCTCCTTTCCTTTCAGAGTGAGGGGCAGGGTCGTCAGCCGCACAGCAGGAGGTGGAGCCAGCATTGTGGAAGGCAGGCACAGCCCTATTAAAGGCCCAGGTGCTATCTCCTCCCACCACTCAAGTTGCAAATGCAGCCATTCAGCCTAGGGCTGACTCAGCCAGCCTCCTGGGCAATCCCCAGCCCCTGTCACTCTCAAACCAGACAGTCAATTCACAAACAGGCCAAGGCACACAGAAATGTCAGACAAGAGAACAGCAACTTTCTAAAAGTGCTATTCTCAAACACAGGAGTTAAAAACACCTTTCCTAAAAGATGTGTTATTCAATTCTGAGTTTAGGGATACCAGACTTTTATGTCCTATCTTGCTCTTATGGGAAGATATGCTGGTAGCCACTGTAGACAGCATTCCCCATGATAGCCTATGGAGCAAGATAGCCTTGCAGCAGTGAAAAACGAAAATGGCTGTAATTCACTACCAGAGCATGTCACCTGCACAAGTACATGCTCTACCTTTCACATACACTGCACCCTGCCCAAGGGGTACCTTGGGCCTTCCCTAGGAGTGACCAATGTGCACAGAAAGGGAAGGGTTAGGCCTGGTCAGTGGGGGCACTGACCAGGAGGACATGGCAGTTCACAGACTGCACGCAAGCACTGCGGTGGCAGACCTGAGACACCGTTTTAGGGCTAATCATGTGGGTGGCACAATCAGTGCTGCAGGCCCACTAGTACCATTTGTCATTACAAGCCCTGGCAAACCCAGTGCATTTTACTAGGGACTTCTTGGTGATACAAATATGCCAATCATGTATATCCAATCACAATAACAATTTACACAGGGAGCACTTACACTCTGACACTGATCAGCAGTGGCAGAGTGTCCTAAGCATCTAAACCAGCAAAAACGAAATCCAGCACAGCATCAAAAATACAGGAGGTAGAGGCAAAAAGATAGGGGGAAACCACACCAAGGATGCCAGGTCTAACAGGCACATTTCCCTTCATTGTGCATGGTGCATCTTTCATGTGTAATGCGGCCCCAGATGTACAACCATTCCATTGTGCAAGTCGTAAATTGTGATTTTTTTGTGACACGCAATTTGCGACTTGCAAAACAGAATGTACTAATATGTCCCAGACACATTTTGCAATTTCCAATGAGGTCGCAAATGACCTGCCTCATCAATATTCATGAGGGAGGTCACAATTTGAGACCCATTGGGAATGGGCTACATTCACTGGGATGGTAGCATGCTGGAGAAAGCAGATCACCATGTCTTTGTTTGCTTTTTAAATAAAGCAATGTATTTTTTAATCAATTGCAACCCTTGTTCCCTTAAAAGAAAACGGGATGCGTTTAAAAGAAAAGAAAAGTTTTCTTTTCACTTTTTTAAGGGCAGGCACTGGTTCATAGGACTACTGCCTGCTCGTAAAATATATTTTCGGTACCAAACACAAAGGTAAAGGGGTCCCCGCGGTACCCCTTCCTGTTTGTGACTGGCTTACTACCAAGCTAAAATTAGTGGTAACTGTAATTGTTTTGCGACCGCATTTGCAGTTGCAAAAAATCATTCATCCCCTGCGACTCGCTAATCGGAACGGATGCCCTTGGCAAGCCTTTTCTTAATAGTGACTCGCAAACTCTATTGTACATGTCGGTAATAGGTTACCAACTCACAAAATAGGGTTTGTACATGCAACAACCTTTTTTAGCAGTCGCAAACTACCTGATTTTCCATTTGCAACAGCTAAAACTGGTCATACATTTGGCCCAGAGTGACTGTTAAAAGTTCTCTATGTTGAACTGCAGAAGGCTCCCTGAGGAGTAAGTGTAGGTGAATAATTTCACTCTCCGGGCCTTGAGACCCCCTTTAGAGGCCAGGGTCCACAGAGTCTGGACCCAGACTGTCCCTCTCCTCCTCTGCTGCTGGTTTCTTTATAAGCGCACCACAGTCTTGCCACTATTTTCCTATGCTAACAGCACCATTGGAAGCTGCAGTAGGTGTGTACAACCTCCGAAATCGGGCCCATTCAGCACACATTTCCACAGACACGTTATCTATGTCTCGGTAATATGGCTCAGGCACATTGGCAAAAGCTGATCCTTGTGGGAATGTAAGGAAAGGTCCAACATGCATTGTACAGTTGTTATCATTGCCCCTGACCAAAAGTAGCCAAACTAGCACCCTAATACTAAAAGAACCCCGTAATATGAAATATGGCTTCTCAATTTCCTCTTCAACAATATGGACCATGCAGTTTTTTTTTTTAAATCTCAGCTTAAGTAGGACTTGAAAGCTCAAGTAGCGAGGCACCTCAGATCTTCAAAGTGGCCTTCCTGCAATAAACAGATATGAACATGGGCACCAAGAAGGTTGACTTAACTGTGTGTTGTTGTACAATTCGCCTGTTTTACTACTGTAGAAAACTAAAGTTACTGGGTCAGAGTGGCAAACGCTGATGAAAGCAACCAGGTCTGGCTTTAAAGGAATGTTGTCTGATAATGTGATGCATTACCAGTTAATAGCTTGGGAATGGATATGTAGTTATGTAGAAGCAAAGAACTGTAGAATAATAATGGTGTAGGTTAAAAGATCAGGTGGCTGTTGCACTGTCAAACCAGACCCTAATTTCCTTGCCGTTAATGACTGCCCCACTCCCATTTGTGTTGCTGCTAGAGGAAAAGTTCCATAACAGTTCTAGTTATTTAGGACCATGTATGTTGCTTTGAAGTTCAAACTCAGGTAGCTAGATAAACAAAATGAGCACATCTGTATGGAGGGCAAGCACCTTTTCTGTGGAAGCGCATACGTTCTGCCCGATTTAAGCATTATATTTGTACTACTGGCTCCCAACATTTGGGCGGAGCCAAGGCCCCTCTCTACTGATGTGACATAATTATCTGGTGAACAGCTGCGCTGTCAAGCATGACCATAAAAAGCAGAGCTTAGGACAATTTTTTTGTTTACATTTGTTGGGTGATACACATCCTACCGATTCATGCAGCTAGTTGGATTTGGTCACTATGTTAGCACAAAATGGGGCAAGTTTTGCAACATATTCCACTGTTGGCTTTAGTTCTCATTTCAGCCCCAGTCACATAAAATATTTTACAAGTGTGTTATTGTGCATAAAACGTCATTAGCTGAATATGTGCCTGTTAATGACCCAAATTGCGTGCATTAAGAAATGAATGCAGACTGCAGGTGTGTGATGAGATTTTATTGTTACAGTTGTATTGTCTTGTGGTTGGTATGGGGGGGCTGTGTTTTGATACCTTTACGGGTTTTTAAATCTCTGTAGACCATTGACTAGGCAGCTGAGAAAATGGAGACACTACCACTGCCAGCACGGTAACCCCTGATCTTATAAGACCCCCACCTGTTCAGCTGGGAAATGTAGCACAGAGAGCTTCTGTTGATGTGTCAATCGCACTTTTGGCTGATGAACAATTAACGGCCAGCATGGAGGGCTGGTCACTTTTTCTAAGAATACTTTTCAACTTAAGGCTTGTCTTCATAAAGAAAATAAGTACAACATTCATGATGCGCTAGCAGTTTTTTCTCTCACTGGGGGACATCTGAGCACTTTTCTAGTCTGAGACCATCATAGTGCAGACAGAAGGCCCAGCATAAAAAAGCTTACATTAATCATGCTGGCTGACAACTTAAATAGGGCAATACCTTGAACACCATTTTCACTGTAGGATGGGATGGAATTTAGGGGGCATATTACCAAGCAATAGCGATCATTATCGCTATTGTTTGGTTAGATATAAAAATTTACCGCTGAGCTGCGGCGATTTTTACCGCAAATAAACCTTGGTATTACCAAGGTTTAGCGCAAATGCGATAAAAATCGCCGCAATGCATGAATATCGCTGAAAATTCAGCGATATTCATGCATTACCGAGCTAATGCTCTTAGCCATGTTATCCACCTCCCATTGGATAACATGGCTAAGAACTGCTCAGGGCAGGTGTTAGCTTTTGGAGATATTCGCGCTTAGCGCGAATATCTCCAAAAGTTGGTAATAGGAGATAGCGATGTTAGCGACTGTTTTCAGTCTCTAACATCTTGGCACGCCCACTTTGCATGTCATTAGTGATAAATATCACTGACATGCAAAGTGGGGCCCAAGATGGTCACTATCTCCTACTAGCTGTCGCTAACTGGTGTTAGCGACAGCTAGGTATTTATCTCCGCTTTCTTGGCTTTTAAAGCCAATGAAGCGGAGATAAACCCCCTTGATAATATGCCCCTTAGTTGTTTCAGAAGATAGAGCCATCGTCGTTGTGGCCGTTTGCCTTGAGGACGAGGTGAATGATAGCACTGAAGTTGTCATCTGACTTTTAATTTATAGGATACGCTGTAGTTTATGTAGCCTCCATTATGACTTTTGGTTTGTGGTTATAAAGAATGCAAGGTAAAAAGAGATGTCTCTACTGCAAAGAGGTCCAGGTCTTATGGTCTCATTTTCAAGATTCACCAAATTGTTCACTAATACTTGGAATCTGATTAGGATGATTATTTCCACAGCGAGACATTTATGCCATATGGGATAGGACTGATGTGATGTATAGAGGGCATGAATGAGATTTAGAGTTGCCTTGTTATGGGGAATCAGTCTTTTTTGGTATGTGGGGAAGGGGGGTGTTTTCTAAATGTTGTGCTCTAACTAGCATCTGAATGTAGGGTAAAGCTTGGGTTAACCCACACAGATCCCAGGAATGTGTGTGAGTTAAATCTCAGTGAAAAGTTTTCCTTCTATACATAATTCCTTTGTCCACTGATGATGGCCCATGTTTTACATAAAAGATGTGATGGCTAGGAGTTCTGTCATGAAAGAGGTGTTTTTGAGTTAATAAACACAGTAGCTAATTTTAAATGGTTGGTGTAACCAGCACCCCAATAATAAGACTAGAAGACAATCTAAATATGCTCAGTGTTCTAGCAGAAGACACCACAGTTCTAAGTCACCAGCTAACATAGTCAATACAAGTATGGCTTGGATGATATGGGTGAAGGGATGGATTCCTAGGAAACTCAACAGCTTTTTTTGGGACCAGGCCATGCGACAGGCAAGCTGACTATTTCCTCCTCCTACTTTCAAGTAGTCAGACATGCCTGAATCTCATTTAAAAAAAGGTAAAGCAAGGAACATCTTACACAAAATGCCCTGGGGGCGCAATGGGCATTTGTGCCAACTTTGCGTCCCTGTAACACTTTGGTATCACAGAAGAGACTGCAGATGCTTGAGTGGCTCTTTCTGTAATACTAAAAGCGCTGGTACACTTCCAGCGCCAGTGCTTTCTCAAGAGGGTGTTACCTCATTTGCATGGGGGCGTGGCCCCATGCAAATGAAGGAATCCCTTTGCTTCTGCACCTGCGCCGTATTATAGATGAAGGTGCAGAGGCAAAGAAGCTGTCAGATGGTGCACTGTCAGTGCGCCTCCTAATAGCAGCCCTCTGGAAGGGGGAAAAGGGGTCCCATGGACCCCCAGACTACCCCTTGAAGGTGGGTGCAGTCACTCACTGCACCAGCCTGTAAAAGGGGTCTCTAATCTCGTTTAAAAGTGCAGGCTTGCACAGTGAAACACGGAGCAGCTGCCAGTGGCGGCCGCCACAAACAAAAAGTAGTGGGGCAGGTGAAGCGGGCATGGGGAGAGGACAGGAGGGGGAGCATGTGGGTGGAGTTTAATAATAATAGAAAAAAGGAAAACTTACCTGAAGTTGTCGTCAGCCTCCTGCGCTGCACCTTAGTTTTCTTCCTGGTACCAGTGGACACTGGGACAGCATCACAGACTCCCTGTGCAATCCTTTGCAGCTCTCTTACTAAGAGAGCAGTGCGGGGATTGTCCTGAGTGGGCTAATTTGATGCTCCGATCAGGCATGGGAGTCTGTGCTGTTTCTCCAACCCAGCTGTACAATACAGCTGGGTTGGAGAAACCTAAGTGTGCATGTTTGTGTGGCCGGCCTAAGACAGCCGGCCAAACACGCATGTGCATTTAGAAGTTCACCAACCAGTCTTCCTCCCCCCTCCCAGACCCCGGACCTGCCCCTCCCTACTCATGCAGGCTCAGGTAGCAGGTGAAATAGAAAACAATGATTGTATATCATTTTATTTTTCAGGTGCTGTCTCTGAGCCAGTGGGGTGACGCTCCTCCACTATTACAGAGGAGCCGCCACTGGCAGCTGCTTCAAAGTCACTCCTATTTCACTTGAATGCGCTGCTCTCGGGGTAGCACGAGCTTGTGACTGCCCTGGGGGCAGTGCATTCTATGTAATAGGGCACACTTTCTCGGTTTGAGCCCAGCACACCTGTTTTAAGGTGCGCCAGGTGCAAACATGGAAAGTGCGCCCATACATAATGGGACCCCAGGTGTTTTAAAGTGAGCGGAATGTTGAAGTTTGGTATTGAATGCCTAAAAAAAATCAAGTGAAAGAAGCAATCATTTTAACTATGTTCCATTTAATTTTTATTTACTGTGAGCAACAAGGAAGGTTCTCTATGCAGTGCAGCCAAGACTGCATGCACTGAAGAAAAGAGTGCCACATGGGTTGAGCAACAAAGATACATTTTACTTGATTTTAGGCTCAACCTAGCTTTGCTCTATTCTTGGGTTCAGTGCTTGGCTGCAGCAAATTTTCTAGTCACTCCTTCATTTTGCAGCAGCAAACATCCTCTCAATAATTTCTATCAATGAGGACCTCACACACGTTTACAGGCAAATGCAGTAATTACTTTCTCAAAATTGCACCCCAGTCAGTAGGCCAGTTGCAATCATTGCTGGCCTCCAATTAAAAAAAGTGCATCTTTAATCACCAAGGCAGAGTAAGTAAGCCAGAGCAGCATCCCTTCTGTCACATAGAGCCTTCACCTGTGCCTCAACGTGGCCCTGGAAAAGGAGCAGTTATATGTTTACACGGTCCTCTTCCTCTGTACAATGCTCCTCTCCTCTATCGCTGCCACTGCACACCAAGAGAGAAAGACTAACTTTGGAGCTGACTGCCTCTTTTTAAAGGGACTGCTAGTGTTGCTAGAGTCTCCCTTTTGGTGGATGGAATGGTGTGCGCTCTCCCGCTACTACTGTGCATGTGCTCACCAAGGCCGGCTCTAGGGTGGTGCAACCGGTGCCACTGCACCGGGTGCAGACTTCAGGGGGCCTCGAGTTTGTTTTAGTTTTAAAAGCACCTGCTGCCATGAACCTTGCATCCACCAATTTCCAGACAGTGATAAAAATGTCAAGATACCTCCGGTGATGAATGTTCTACCTGAACAGAGATCAGAGTTTCATCTAGTTGAGGATTGACTGATTATATAATATCACAAAGAGTTAATATGCCTGCCGCAATGAACATGTACCATGCAGATCACAGAGTGCATATAATGTAAATAGGTCAATGGGTTACAGCTTTTTTAAGAGAGATCCTTTTGTTACTAGCAGTTTATAAGTTTAAAACCTAATATTTAACAGTGAGTTATTAACTGTCATCAAAGAACTGCATGCACACTGCATAGTAAAAATTAGAGCATAGAATAATGTTGCAAAAAGGGTTCTTTGGTTGGAAATCGATTCTTATTATTAAAGCGAACCCCCAACTATGGAATTCCGTTTTCGAATCTTAGTGTGTGCTTATTCAGACCAAACACTCTTAAACTATACTGTCTACCAGTATGAATGACATGTCACTCCTACACCTTGTAGTGCTCTGGCTTACGTAACATTTCCTCTGCACTGATTTACACATGTATAATTCATTGTCTCTGTGTAATTTGTGTGTGTGTGATTGCCCTAAGTTGACAGGGTATGCCCGGACGTGGGTCCCTTGCTCACTTTGCCACTAGATTAAAGCTAGCCTGGCTGATGAAGGGTGTTACCCTGAAACCGGTCCCAAGATGCTTGTTTCCGGTTCAGGGAAAACCTGGCTTGGCAGTTCGGGCTGGACTGTTCCCATGAGGCACAGGGTCAAGATTGATTTGCATATAGGACTGAACTGAGGTGGCGAAGTGAGCAAAGTGATGGAATCAACCCAGCTCCGTGACTGGGGATAAGTGTCTGAAAAGTTTCAGCGCTCCGTCCATCATCTACTTGTGTTTGCTTTGTCCTCTGGCTTATGTAACATTTCCCATACACTGGTTCAACATGTATGATTCATTGTCTCTGTGTAATGTGTGTGATGCAAAGAGCTCTGACACCCTAAACTGGTATGAGTGACACTATATAACTAATTAAATGTATTTGAAAGAGAGGGGTTATGGAGACTTGCGGAGCAATGTTAAAAGGAGGTGGTGAGGAAATCTGTGGAGGAGGCTGTCACCACCTCCACCACGAATGGGGGGGCGCCAACAAACATTGTTGCACCAGAGGCCGCCAGTGCTAAAGTTGGCCCTGGTACTCACACACGAAGCTTGCAGGGAACATAGCTCACACTTTCCCCATCGAAAATTTTAATTTGATTACGGTCAGTTTCACATGAACTGGCGCAGGTGCTGTGATATAGGGACGGAAGTCAGCACCTTAATCTTGGCTTGTGGGGAAGACCGCCTTCCATCAATGACATTATTCCAAAATAATATCCCACCAAAATCATATTTCAACTTCTAAAGTATGAAATCAGAAAACAGCCTTTTTTGCACATTGTACTGCTGGAACCCCCTTTTAAGTCTGTATTTGTGCAGCGTTCTATCATAGCAGAGGTGGTCCTCGGTGCAAAGATCGTTTATTTGACAAACAGCTCCTTAAACAACCTTGCATTGAACTCTGCGCACCAACTTGCCATCACGAGAGAAGTTAATTTCTCTTCTGATTACCAACATTTTTCTTATAACGATTTCTCAAGATCTTTCTGACTTGTAGTGAGAGAATCATGTAATTTCCAGTTCTGAGATCTATCATGAGACAGATTATAATTGCATCCAAGACAGCCTCAGCGCTCAGGATAAGCCTCTCAGGTGATCAGAGAGCTCACAGGTGGAGAAGAATAAACCTTTCCCATTAATTGATCGAGCAGTGCATTCAAGTGGGAATTTTTGCATCAATAGTTTCTCTTCCATAGTGGGATCAAGAGACCACTGCATGATGTGTCTATTTCCTGCTTCCCAATTGCAAGTAACCTTGCATTGGGAAGGAAAATAATTATGAAGATAGACAACTGAGCATAGATTAAAACCATCAAAATGTTTAGAACCTGACTGAGAGACCAAATAGGCTCTTGACATTTACTTTCCAGGCCCCTCAAAGGACACATGTCGCCGTAACAAACATTGGTAAAAGGAAATATTTGAAAGGAAAAGAAAAAGACAAAGGAACCTGCAACTTTCAGCACTTTATACTGTTGTCTTTCCACTTGCACGGACTGGCGGAGGTATCGAAAGCTATTTAAGTGGCACGATTAAGAGGCTTTCAGCATCCCGAGAAAGACGCAATGTCACCGATATGGAAATAATAACACCTTGTCACCTCGCACAGAAAGAAAGCTTTAACATTTTTGAACTATCGCAGTAGAGTGGCACTGATGTGGATGTCCAGTCTCCACGCAAGTCCTTAGGTACCAAACGATGGGGCATATTATCAAGGGGGTTTATCTCTGCTTTTTTGGCTTCAAAAGCCAAGAAGCGGAGATAAAATTATCTCCCTATTACCTAGCTATCGCTAACACCAGTTAGCGACAGCTAGGAGGAGATAGCGACCATCTTGGGCCCCACTTTGCATGTCGGTGATATTTATCACTAATGACATGCAAAGTGGGCGTGCCAAGATGTTAGCGACTGGAAACCATTTGTGTACCAATTTGTGATACAAATCGCCGCAGCTCAGCGGTAAATTTTTGTCTCTAACCAAGCAATAGCGATAATTATCGCTATTGCTTGGTAATATGCCCCAAAGTACTTAGAAACAGTAATTCGAATGACACATGTTGTTGCATAAGAGTAAGTTAGCATTGCATTCCATAAAGTAAATCTGCGCAATGATTGGACTCCATCTGATGTATCAGGGATCATGCCCGTTCCTGAAATAAGCAAAGGAAATAACTTACTAAGGATCTTATTTAGAGTTAGCAATTACGAGTTTAGTCATTGCATGCAAACTTTATTTTTCTAAACTCTAGACTTCCAATAGGACTTCTACCAATCAATCCAAACGTGATGGATCGCCCTTCCGCCACATTGCAAGTGCCATAGCCAATAATTCACTTGTAGTACGGCAGACAGGATATCTGTTACAATTGTGACTGAGTATCCTGTCCACCAAACTCTAAATAATGCCCTTAGTCCCCCATTCACTGCCTACTCAACATTGAGTCAATAAAATGTTATTTTTGAGGCTAGGTATGTGAAATAATGACTCAGCCTTTCCTTTCTAAGGATATTAACACATAGATAGTCTCTACATTCCAGAGCCCAAGTACAAAAGCACAAGTTCCAGGAGTGATTGAAAACATCAGAAAAATCACCTGGGGCTTCTCAATAACATCCCGGAAGACTTGGGTTGAAGATAAAATGTCATGAAAAAAAGGCCCCGTGACGTAGTACCAGGGAAGCCCCTGACACTGCTATCCTCCTGCTGCAGTACTCATGTCTGCCTGAGCACTCTACACTTTGGGCTCAAATTCGGTGGCCCCAGTGTCTTCTGGGACATCTTTACCATCAACTTATCCTTCGCCTTTTTACATTTCGTTAGCACTGTGCTGCAACTTTTGCTTCATGTACTGGATGCCACTGTCCCTCTAAGGGCACCCACATTCGTTTTATCATTGGGTGCTATGGGGGAGCCTCAATGCACATGGGGGGGTGGGACAAATACCATACTAGGAAACCGAAACAATGTACTGCATTTAAAAGTGTGTGAAGGGCAAAGTAATGTACATATGGTGTGAAAATAATGCAATGGCTAGTTTTAATTTGATATTTTTGTATATGCCTCATTGAGGATCTTTTGCAGAAATGAATATTATATATAAAAAAATGACTTCACAAAGAGTGCAATAAGAATGGGAAAGAAGAAAAACACGTATCTGAATTATACATCTTTTGCATCCCTTTATGTTTCCGAAAAGGAAACCAGCAGCAGGCACAACATGGATCCTCTTGACAGTAGCCTCAATAAGAGGCCAAAGATTCAATGACGTTGGAGTCTGAATGGAATCTCATGCACTCTCTAGCCCGCATGTCATTGTGTAATTCAGGCTTCAGTGATATTAATGTAAAACCGCCAGTGACCACAAAATCCATTTCATTAATGCTCCTTAGAAGATAGAAGCAATTTAGCTGGAGGGCACCATCTATAAAGAAGCTCATAAGCCATTAATTCAATATGAGAGAAAAATAATATTGTGCTTCAAAGTGAACTTCACTAAGAGCCATCTAATTTGTATTCTATAAACAAGGATTGCAAGGATTATAAACACTCCAGTAAGGCATGCAATATCTAAATAGTTTTTGATACATTTCAAACTTTTCTTTGTACTTCTAACAATCAGTTATGTCTGAGTGGTGAAGCCTCTGAACAGCAAGAGCGAAGCACTTAGGTGCAGGGCCATACTCGGAACCAAAAGCAGCCAGACACAAATGTTCGAACCAGTCCACTCCATTCCTCCTCTCTCATTTTTCTCCCTCCTGTTTTGTCTCCTCTCTCTTGTCTAAAACAACTGCTCTGCCTGCTTTCATTACCCGAGAAATTGGCAGAGGTGTCTGCCCTTTGCCTTAAAAATCCGACCTCTAACGAATCCCTCCCATCAGGGAACTGCTCAATGCAATAAACGGGCAGTCGAGGCCTACCTATGCTTAGGGGTTCATTGTCAAATAGCTGCTGTGTCAATGGCCATACCTTCAGATGCAGTCTCCATATGTTGAAATACTCAACACTGTTCTCTCAGTTACATTCAAATGTACTCTTTTACGAATCTACTTTTCTTTAATATTAAAGCATATTAAAGTATAGCAGATGGCACCATGGGCAATATTTACAAACCCCATTTGCCACCGGAGCGTCACTTTTTTTGATGCTCCTGTGGCGTAGCATCATTTCCCATATTTACTAGGTGGCGCTAATCTACTTAACGTGGTTTAACGCCACCTTGTAAATATGAATCTCTCCACCACAAGACCCATTGCTTTTTGACACTACCCCAGATTTACAAGGCTGAAGCCGCACCATAAACTAACGCCAGGGAATACCTGGTCTTAGAATGGTGATTGGAGAAGAAATTATTAATTTCTCCACATATTTTGCTCTTTTTTTGTGTGCTTCATTCTGCAGCATACATACATTTCCATAAATACAATTTCAAAGAGGAGTGCAGAAATACGTTATGCCCAATTTTGAATGGTTGGTGCTTACCGGACAACGGAAAAATGAGGTGTGTTTTGATCTCCTTAGTAACGCTCAGGCCAACAAATGCCATTTTAGAGAAGTGCCTGAAGCACTCTGACACTTGCCACTTCATGTTGTGCCTGCTACACGATGTGATGATGATATGCTTTAGAAGGAACACTGTATTCTTCTCTGGTCAAAACATGTCTACTTTGATGCACTCTTCAGTTTTATGTTTCGCCCAAGCGTTTGGCACCAGACATTGAACAAGCATTGACAGCGTTCCAAGACTGTATCTGGAAGATTGCATCATGGAGGCAAGAGACCTTAAATTAGTGGCTTTAGACATGAAACACAAAAATAGGTAACAGAACGCATTCAACAGCTGTATTGTTCAGCATTGGCAATAGTTTTCATAGTTTTTCAAGGAAACTTTACCTGTGCTTATCACGTGAACAGAAACTGTCATTCATGGGTGGAAGCCAGGTGATTTTCCCTTTACTTTCTTACTGCTACGTCGAGATTAGAGGTTCCTTGAAGATGTGTTTCCTTCATGGAGGAGATTAAGGGATGGGGAAAGATGATGCTAATGGGTTCAGGCAGTACCAGGCACAACTTAATGAATGTATGATTGTGGTTGGCAGGGGACTTCTTCCACGTATGTTCGGAAGCTATATAGGCAGTGCTATTTAAGTGCATGATTAGCTTTCCATTGCAAATTAGAAAGCTTATAGTGCACTAAAAATCCTAAATTGAAGCAGCTCACCTCCAACTTCGGGTTGGAAGGGGTCTCCATCTTCCTTCATTCTTAGATATAACATAGTACAGATGAAAAGAGGCATAGGCATGTTGTTGTGCAATACTCCTAAGGAGTGGATCAGTGACTCTTTTAGCAAATCTCCAAGGTAGCTAGCTGTTTACTGCTTTACGTAGATGACACCACAATGTGCAGATGACATCCAGAAATCCACATGGTTAAAGACCAGGCAACATTTAAGCATGTGACACATTCCTTCATATTGATGCTGCCCCTGATATAGATACCAATGGGTGATTCAGCTACAAATGGGTTGGACGAGGACCGACCAACTGTTTGTGGGGACATGTCGACCATAACTGTACACTAGGTGAATGGTTATCAGTGCCAAGGCTTTATTCCTGTATACCTGTTATATAAATCCTTATAAACCTGAAAGACCCAGAGTCATCCAAATGCCAGTTTTAGAACATTTTACCAGCACTCATTTCTTTGTTTGCAGAGGGGTACTCAAAAGGACCATGCTTTGGTCCAAGCATGTCTACAACTATCTAAACCTAATGCAAAGTTATTACCTATTAATGGTATAGTGATTTCTTTTACCTAGATGTATTCTCTGAATTTAGGAGAGAGTGCAATTAAGCTTTTGATTAACATATTTCTTCAGGAAAAGGTATTTGTTGAGGTAGCTGGCTGGACTGAATATGCAATTATGGGTTAGCCATTTTCTGTGCCATAATGTGAAATTATCAGCCATCCATTACTTATAGAATTTCCTTTTTACTAGCTACACTGGTGACAGTATTTGCTGCAATCTAATCACCCAAAGGATCAGTGTCTTGCTTATGTACAACAAGACAGATCTCCCTCCCACTTAGCACCACCATCTTCCTGGTTATCAAGATCAAATTGGTCAGAACTGAATTTCTGCTCTACAACAAGTGCTCTCCATAAAGGGGCGCATACATTAAAGCTGGTTGGAGGTCACCGTCTCATAGTGCAGTTTGCAGATATTCCAAGAGGGTGACATTTCTTGTACCGGCTTTCATTGCCACAAAAAAACTAACATCCAATGTCAGCACCAAGAGCCACAGTCAGGTGGTATGTGCAATATAGGTATTAGTAAGTCAGTCAGGTGCCCATATAAAAGTACAGGAGAGTTTCATTCTTGAAGGCATATTTTTGGGGGCTAAATAGCACTAACTTGCACACACAGTTTCAACCTAGCACCATCAGCTGCATCTTACTGAACGAGTAAGGTTATGTTCAAAGTGCCAATTAAATGCAGGTTTTTATAATTGAGATGCCATCACCTTGAAGCTGAGGTACCTAGCTATTTTCAAATGCTGTGTCCGTTCACTTAATCTATACTTCTTACTTTGGTGCTGTTATTATTTGTGTGGGGTATGCTCATACATCCGGCCTTTTGTTTACCTTGTGAGCAGAGGCATTGTGAGTGCTGTTGTTAACCTCTTAGCAGCTATGGAACATCCAGCTCCAGTGCTGAACGTTCCATTGCGCAGGTGAGGTTCGAACGTCCAACGGCCGACGGCAGCACTCCTGAGGTAGTGGTGCCGTCGGCCGTTGGAAAAGGCGCAGCACCTAAGAGGTTAAATGTCTTGATTGTGCCTTCCCATCGAACCTGTGCTCTTACCAAACCCATTAGCAAAACTACATGGACAGAAAATCAGACTTGTGTTAACAAAATAATAGTAAAAAAATAAAGAAAAAGAGTAGGTATACAATAGTGAGAATCCCTTAGGAACTAAGATTTTTTCCTCGATATTGTGAAAACAAACAAAAAGCTGTGGTTGAGGTTTTTGCTTGCATTAGGAATCTTTTAGGATACACCAGTCAAGCACGAAAGCTCACATATAGTTCAGGAACATTACACAATTTTCTTTTTATAATTTGTATTAATTCAATTTGGACCCATACATCTATTGGCCCTAACAAATCTAATTATCCAAGTTTGTACACAGACTGACATATCACGTTAGTACCATTGTTTTGAATTAAAATGTGGTTAATAAGTGTTTCTAAAAGCTTTGCTTTTAAAAACAATATTTTGGATGGATCATTTTCGTGCACATTACATCTGTATCACTTTCAAGACACAAAGTAAGAATTAGAATAAAAAATAAAAAGATAAAATAAGGATAAAGTTGTTGACAATGAAGGATATCCATTAAATATTGGAAAACTATTTTTCTCATTAATAATGATCTAAGAGCAGTAGCATTAGGAATATGATTTGAATTTTGACTTCGGAATGTATTGGGAGTTATATTAGGTACTGATTAGGGATGATGTAGGGCTTAGTGGTGGTTAACGTTGGGCTTATTGGTGGTTAATGCAGGGGTTTATGATGTGGTATCATTTAAGGATAACATGAGGATTATAGTTGTGAGAGAAAGGGTAACCGTCAATGTTAGGGATAGAGTTAAGTTTCTTGTCAAGGAATTTCTTCATTCTGATATTCATTATAATGTTTCTTTTTAGAAATAGAACTTTAATGTAAAATGTGTTTTTATTTTATTCACAGCATACTTCAATAATCTGCTATTTAAATTTTACTTATTGTACATAAACATTCTTAATTTGCCAGTCAAAGGGAAAATGGTAGGACAAATCACACCATCCTTTTTCCTTACGAAAGTCAGAACACAACTCACCTTTATCTAGAAATGCTCCTTGTTTATGCTATAATGATGGGTATGCGTCTGCTGATTGGGGTAGCTATGCTTTGTTGATCGAGGTGTGCACAGTTTAAGACACTTTTCATGCCTCTGCTTCAATGTAATTACAGTGACTGTATAAAGAACTCTCAGCTACAACACCTTCATCTCGTTATTCTCTTCACAAAGTGGAAAAAACAATAATGATACCACTTTCTACATGTAATGTTGTGACCTCACAATTTGTGCAGCACTGATTTATAAGCTACATTCAAGCAAGCTTCGCTGCACATGAGAATTTGCATCTAAATTGCAATATTTGATTCGAGATTGTCTCTGTCAGTGCAGTTTAATCCTAAATATGGGTGTATATAGACTGCTCATGAAAAGCAACAAGCAGTTTTGGGTTTTCTCTTGTTAACTCATAGCATTTATATCCATACTATTCTTAAATGTTTGTTAATGCCCTTCATGAATGTTAATGTAAAATTTAAAAAAACTTGACCCATTTGCAGTCCTTGAATACTGAAGACGACACACAAATGTTTTATAATCTGCCTACAGTTGTTACACTAATGGTGAGTTAATGATAATGATGTGGCAACATACAACTGTTTCCAATGTATTGTGCATTTGTTTAAATTTGTTTTAGAATGCACCCTTTTCTGGTTCCCAGTTTATTCAGACGATGGGTAGGTACAGTCATCTCTTTCAACAGCGATACAGGTAAGAGCGGTGGGGTGATGGGGCTAGGTGAGGGAGGATTTCGATGGACGATGACGAGGGAAAATTCAATAAATAATCAATTTTCCCTCTTTATCGTCCATCAAAATCCCCTCCACCCGGTTTCACCGCCCCACCACTCTTACCTGCATGGGCCACAGCTGTCTTCCAAGCCAATTTCTGTAAAAATACTCTGCGGATTCTAGCTTCTAACATCTGCCATCACCAATTATTAAAGTTTTTAAGTCGAAGACATGTCACAGTGTGAATCAATACATTTGAAAGACATTTGAACTGGTAATTGACAGTCCAGAATAAGTCAATTACCAATTGTATTGATTAAATAAAATATGTTTTTGTGCATTCAAAGACTTTATCATGCAAAGACTATTTTTCAGCAGTTAGACAAAAAGCTTGACTCTTATGCAAACTACTTGATTTCACCTTCATCTTGTTGACAAAAAACAAATGTGTGTCTTACTCCAAAATAATATTACATTTTAGTCTGGGAAAGTCATTATTTATTGATATAGATCGCGTCTAAAGTGTACAAAACACTACAAAATATTACATCTTATATATTTATATATTAATGTGGATTCATAAACTTGTTTTAAAAAGAAAAACTACAATAGCATGCATGCTCCTTAGGAGAGACAACACTAATATTTGAGCATCATTCAATAATTCTATCTCATGATTCAAAAATAGCTGTCATAAAATCATACTTAGCTGTACCCTCAAAAGTGTCAAGCATTACCTGATTAAGATCCTGAAATCCAGCAACACAGAAAGCACACAGTCCTTAGTCATTAGGTCAAACTGCCCAAACCCCTGTTACAACTAGTAATAGTAGACTATCTGCTTTTGTTAGAAATATGACCCTTCTAAACTTATGTTCCAGTGAAAATTCTAAAAATGGCTTTGTTTCAGTTATGATTGCATAGCACTTCAATTAAGAAAAGGGTCACTTTCTGTGTTAAAGTTAAATATGGAACTTACAATTTCCAAGACCAGGATCAGGTGGCCACAGTCCAGCCCAGTAGATAATATTTAGCTATTTCAAAAAACTATAGGGAAGAGTTAAAATTCTTTGAGGTGACACTGGGTTACACATAGCTAACAACAAGTTCTTTTTACAAAAGCACACTCAGTGATCCCTCCTTGGAATGCATCAGACAGTACGTCCAATAGATCACTGCTGCTAAGGACAAAGAACAACTGTCTGGCAGTCCAATTTAAAAAAGCAATGCTTAAACCAGAATTAACGTTCTAATTTCTTTAAGGTGGACCAAGATTCAAAGGAACAATAGCATAGTGGGTATTTCAGCTTTATATATGTGAATGAAATGCTTAAATTGACATTTCTCCGAGGAGGAGCCGCACCAGCGACCAAGATGGCCGCTTAAGGACCGGCTGCGCTGACACTTCTCTCCTGACTCGCCATCCTGGACGATATCCTGTGCCCTAACTCCACTTTCGGGTGGGGGAACCGTAGCACCGCTACGAAGATTCGGACTTCCTCCGAGGTCTGGTGCCCCTGGAAAAAAGCCCTGAAGACTGCGGCCTGGCTGCCTGGTAGGCCGGGACCTCAAATGACGTCCTGACCCCCGGAGTTCAACAACATCAGGCACCGGGGCCGGAAGGGGGGGTCAGTCCGGTCGGAGGTCGGCCCGGAAATTAGCCGCGAGTCCCTGGGGGGCTCGGCGGTTATTGTGAGGCTCCGCAGCTTTGGGGTATCGGAAGAGGAATGGCCTGCACGGGGGGAAGTGCCCTGCTGTCGCCTGGGGCCGGACTGATTGTTGGAGGTCGGCTCGCTAGTGCTGCAGCCTGTGGGTCCGACGCAGCACTGGGGCGTGTGAGGAGCCCTATGGTGGACTTAATTCTGCTGGTTGCAGACAGGAAAGGTCTTGAAGATTGAGCCCACATGGCTGGCAGAGCAGCGGGGGCCCTGAGATCTGCACGGACTCTATGGTATTCTTGGCATAAGGCAAAGGTGGGAAGCAGTGATACCGCGGCCCATGGAATTGATCCCCTGAGCTGGGTGCGGGACTGTCTAGTAGAGGTGAAGTGGTGCAGTTATTGCCTGGGATTAAGCGGGCCCTGCAGCACTGCTATTGGCTGGACCGCGGAGGCACGATGCAAGTGGTGCACTGCTAATCTGGGCTGACTGGGGGCCACTCGCTGAGACACACGGCACACCCTGGTGTTCATGGCTCTGCCCCAAGAGTGCCTGAGTTGGGGAGAGAAGCGGGGCGCTGCCATTCCTGTGGAGCAGATGGTGTCAGTGGTTGCGTCACTGTGCTGCACATCTTAACGGAAAGCTGGGGAAGTACTGGCGGTGGTGTCTACTCCTGGGCATTGATGGAGCCTCTCCTGCCCAGACAGAGCCCGAGCGGTGGTCTGGAGTGATCTTGAGGTGCGGACCGGACGGGGGCGAAAGTGGTGACTTGGGAGATGCCCTGTTACTAGCTACTGGGGTTGGCAGAGACACCACAACTTTGACGAAGGGAGTGGGACGGCGTACTGATCCTCAAGGGGTAAGATGGCGGCGAGAGCAGACCCAGATAAAACTCTCACCAAGTCCACGAGGGGGGCCAGGCAGGTCCAATCCAATAAATTGGATCACTATACCCTGCCTAAGGGGTCTCCGATTGAGGGGAAGAGGGGGTCCGCAGGGGGCTCTGAAGACAATCCTGTAAGAGATGAGCCTACTTTGACGGATCTTATGGCCGCAATAACAGGAGGTCAGACGTCCTGGGCCAGAAAATGGAGGCTATGGACAGTATACTAACACAAACTTGGCGATAAAGGGGTTACCTAGTTGGCCGCACTATATGAGCAGTCTTACAAAATTACTAAAGTTATTACGCTCAACCTCCTCCAGAGGTACCGCCCAACCTCCCAGAAAACAGGTAAATAATCAAGGATAGGAAGAAGCGTACTAATCAAATTCACATTAGAGGATTTTAAATTCACAATAACACTTCTCCATAAAAACGTCTTCTGAGTTTTCCACAGATTTCTCTATTCCTTAAGTTCAACAATTCTCAAAGTTCACAATACAGATTCTACAGCCGACGCGTTTTGTCCCGTGATAGGACGTCCTCAGGGCTTCAATCCCTATATTGCAGTCACTATGTGACCTGGTAGCGAATTACTGTCCAGTTCGCGGAATTTCTTAAGGCGACTCAAAATCAGAATTATTGTATATCAATGATCTGTTACTTCATATGCTCTCCTAGTCAGTCCTATTCCTGTTCATGCCAATCTCCATGTCCCACAATCTACAGTTTCCTGAATGTCAAATTCATATCCTCTCCTGGGATCGCCTTTATATGCTATGGACAGTAAGCTGGACACCGTCACTATAGGAAATGGGTCTGATAAGGACGGATCTCACAAAGGCAAGCGAGAAAGTCAAATCCCTGGAGGTTAAGATGACCAGCCTCATTGACAATGTTAATTGGTTGCAGCAGGAGGTGCGTGATCTTAAGGCGTCCAGGGAACTCACGGATCGGAAGCTTGATGATTATGAAGGGCGCGCAAGACGCAATAACATACGCATATTGGGAGTGCAGGAGAAATCGGAGGTTCCAGCGCCGGATCTGTTCGTAGAAAATCTTATTCTCAATTATCTTCAACCTAAAGGTCTGAGCAACTTTTTTACGGTTGAGAGAGCGCATAGAGTCCCGGTCGGTAGACCTAAGCCGGGGGCAAACCCCCGTCCTATGATAGCCAGAGTCCTTAATTTCCGAGACAGAGATGTTATCCTTCAGGCGGCTTGGGATGCGGCCCCGTTGGCATTTGAGAACGCCTCCCTCTTGTTCTTCCCGGATTTCACACAACTGGTGCAAAAACAACGGCAGGGTTTCCTGGCGGTTAAAAAGAGATTGAGAGACAAGGGCATTAAATACACCATGATGTTCCCAGCCCGCCTACGGGTGGAGATTGACGGCAGGGCCTGGTTCTTCGACAATCCTGAAGTGGCTGTGGACTGGCTGGACCATGTTCACAGGCCGGGCTCCAAGACTCGTGACCGGGCAGAGGCTGATGAACAATGACATAGTAACTATGAGGCCTTAGGGGGCAATTATTTGTATTATGTACCTGTAGGTTTGGAGGGGGCAAATATTTGAATCCCCTGCCAAACAGAGTTTAGCTACTTCTTTTTCGAACTGAAAATGTTGGGGTGGCTGTGACGAGTTGGGAGGGGGCTGGGGGTGGCGGACCTGTTAGTTGGTCCTCCTCTCTTTTCTACTTTTAGTTACCTGTAGAGTAGTTTGGGGACGACAGGCACACTGCGAGTTGGGGATGAGCGCACGCTACATGCAGGGGTGCAAGGAGGGGGGTTAGGGGACACACGTTATGAAGAGTTTTTGAGTACGTTTTGTTGTTGATGTTCGTTTTTTTCTTTTGCATTGGGTGTCACCGATTGCTTCAGTACTGATGTTTAACCATAATGTATTCTGGTAGACAGGGATTAGGGATTTCCACACTGAGTTGGAACATGAATGGGCTAGGAGATAAGATAAAAAGAGGAATGGTTGGTCAGTTGATCAGAAGGCACTCTCCGGATGTTTTGTTGTTGCAGGAGACACATCTCATGGGTAAGGGCTGTATGGCACTACATAAAGGAGGATACAAGCTAGTGACACCCGCAGGATTCACCACTGGCTCAGGGGGGGTAGGGATATTGGTAAAGAACTCCTTTCCGCTAATTATCCAGGTCACTTGGGCTGACAATAGAGGCAGATACATTGGGATCTCGGGGTTGTGGGAGGGGAGAACCATCACATTTTTGTCTGTTTATGTCCCACCGGCCCAGCAGTCCGACACCTTTCGAGACCTGTGCAAATTTTCTTTGATATTGCCTGTTGGGATATTGATTGTGGGAGGGGGGCCATATTAATGCAGTGATGGATGGTGAAGTGGATAGACACCCTGCCCGGGCTTTGCTGCCGTACCGTAGATGGTTGTCAGATTTTGTAGAAACTACTGGACTGGTGGATGGGTGGAGAATGAAAACCCTGGTGAAAATCAATATACACACGCCTTGGTGGCACATAATTCCCTCTCGAGGATAGATTATATCTTGGTGCCGGCGTCGCAAGCAGCTTGGATTCATGACATGCGACATTTGGCTAGAGGGGTATCTGATCACTCACCGGTCTGGTTTGGAGTTGAGTTGGGTTGGTGGGATGTAGCTAGAGTTGTTCCAATTAGCGCTTGGCGACTGAGGGACCCTGACACTAAGAAGGAGATTGTGCAAATTACAGATGGATACTTCCAGGATAATGTAGGCACAGTGGACTCAAAGTGCTCCCTGTGGGAAGCGTATAAGACTGTTATTAGAGGGGAAGTACTGTCGATTATCTCTGGGAAAAAGAGGAAGAGTCTGGCTAAGGTTGATAAGGTGGAGGCAGAGTTGCTCGCCTTGGAGAGGGAGGTGTCGGTAGACGCCACCTCAGAGGGCCTCCTACTCCTCAGGGAAAAGTACAGGAGTCTAGCTAGAGATAGGGCTAAGACTCAACTTGCAGACACTCAGAGTAGCATTTATGAGCACGGTGACAAGGCCGGGAAATTGATTGCGTGGCTGGAAAAGGGGGAGTGGGCGTCACGCCTAGTGCCGGAGTTAGAGACGGTAGGCTCGGGTAGAATAACAGATCCACAACAAATAGTGGAAGAATCTGCCAGCTATTATAAGGCAATATACACAGCTGAAGGGGGCAACACTGAGATTGATAATGCAGACATGATACGTGATATTCCGATGCCCACTCAATCAGATGATGACAGGGACTACCTAAACTCCCCTTTCACGAAAGACGAAGTGGCGCAGGCCATCAGAGGGGTCCATTCCAGGAAGGCATCGGGTCCGAACGGGCTCCCCATTGAGCTATATAAAGTGCTCGCCAATAAACTGGCTCCATTTCTCAGAGAAATGTTTATTGAGAGTAGGGAGGTGGGTCAGCTTCCGTATGATCAGAGAGTCGCTAATATAATTGTAATACATAAGGAAGGCATGCCGAGGGTAGAGTGTTCCTCTTATCGGCGATCTCACTCTTGAACGTCGAATCAAAGGTGTTAGTCAAGCTACTGGCGACGCGCCTGGTAAAAGTCATTTCGACACTGATCCATCCGGATCAATCCGGCTTTATGCCGCACCGCAATACCGCCCTTAATATATGTAGATTGCATGGGATACTGGGTGGAGCATCAAAAATACATGAACCAGCAGTTCTGTTATCATTAGATGCTACCATGGCCTTCAATAGAGTTAAGTGGCCTTATCTCTTCGCTGTCCTGGGCAAGATTGGCATTGGACTGGAATTTGTCAATTGGGTCCGCCTCCTGTATTCCGGTCCTCTAGCCAGAGTGGTGGTGAATAATCACAGGTCTGCAGACTTCCCTTTGGGGAGGGGCACTAGACAGGGAGGTCCCCTCTCCCCACTTTTGTTTGCACTGGCACTTGAGCCACTCGCTGTGTGGGTCCGTTGGGATAGGTCAATTAGGGGGTTGAGGTGGACATCGGAGTAGGAAGGTAAAATATCATTGTATGCTGATGACATCCTTCTGTACTTGCCCATCCCCTGAAACTCTTTGACTGCATTTCTGGATGTCCTGGCCATATTCGGGAGGTATTCTGGCTTTGCCATTAACTGGTTGAAGTCAGTCCTTTTTGTTATGAGTGGTGCTCCCCCTGATATCCCTGTAAACTGCCCAGTGAGGCTGGAATTGGTGGGGTTCTGATATCTGGGCCTATTTATTTCAATGGATCCCAAGATGCAATACGATACTAATCTGGTGCCCCCGCTGGCTAGGTTCCGGAGGGATGTGGCGAGATGTGAATGTAAATGTAAATGTGTAGGCATTTATATAGCGCACTGCTACCCGTGGGCGTCCTGGCGCTTAGACCGCTGCGAAACCCTTCCTGGCTTCCCTGAGAGATGGTCCCTTACTGGGAATCTCCAGGGTGAGACCAGGCATCCCCGGCGGTCTGGTGGGGCCGTTAGTGAAGATGAGGCAAGCTAATGCCCAGAGTTGCCGAGTGTGATCTCTGATCAGAGTGGGCACCGAGGCGAGAGAATTATCGAGTCCGCTGACCCTGGTCCAGAAACCTGCCGCGTCGGGAATCGAACCCTGGTCCCGGGCCGTCCTCTGCTCTTGGGTCTGCCACCTCTAACCAGTGAGCCACACTACTTCACTAGATGGAGGTCTCTGCTGCTCTCTCTGTTGGGACGTGCCGTCCTGTTTAAAATGATGGCCTTTCCCCGCTTCCTATATGCACTCCAAAACACCTTAGACCCGGTCCCCCCTCATATTTCAAGGAAATTGAGTCCCTTCAGAGGCAGCAACTCTGGGACGGCAGGCCACAGATTGCGTTTACCAAACTCACGCTACCCTGGTATGATGGGGGGATTGGCCTGCCTAACATCCAGAAGTAATTGGGCTTCCCAGCTGGCGGCTATCAATCAGACAAATGATGGTTCGCCGCTTGAACCCGGGTACGTGATGGACCGTGGGCAGGTGCCGGGTGGCGACTATACTAGGGTTCTTTACGCCAGCAAGGGGCGATTTCCCCTGGTAGGGCCGGCGGCAATCGTGGTACGGGTGTGGCATGAGGCTAATAGGTTTCTTAAATGGGACGGGAAAATAACTTAGGCTACGCCGCTGTGGAACTCGGAATGTTTGGGAGGTGTATGGAAGACGAAAGGTTTTGACAAGTGGGATCTCATCGGGATCTCACAGGTCAGAGATATGTGGGGGAAGGACGGGATCCTCACATTCAAAACTCTGCAGGAACAACATCAATTGCAGGAAAGCGAGCGGTATCGGTATCTGCAGATTCGGCATGAGTTGCTTGCCAATATCCCCCGTGGAGTTACACCCCCAGAGGCCTCTCCATTGGAGGACCGAGTGCTAGACGGACATCTTCAGATCAAAACAATTTCCTTGATTTATAAAAAGCGTATTAACCATACTGAGGACCCACTCATAACTATTAGGGAACAATGGGAGGCAGATGGCCTAGTTTTGGATGATGAGGACTGGAGAGAGGCTGTGTCTTCCCCGAGAGTGGTTGCAATACAAATGAGACTTAGGTTAGTGCAGTTGAAGATCCTCCATCGCTCTTACATGACAGGGTTGAGACTGGTGCGAATGGGTTTGACTGTGAATGGAGAGTGTCGAAGGGGTTGCGGGGAGGCCGGAACATTCATGCATATCTTATGGGATTGCACATACGGCGTTATTGGGTTGAAGTCCACGACAAGATACGAGAAGTGTTGGGAGTGGAATTGGAGTTGAAAGCACGCCGATGTCTCCTAAATGTTTGGGAGCCGACTGATCTTACTTCACATGGGAAGACATGGGTTACATTGGCATGTGCTGGGGCCAAGCGCAATATCGCCCAACTGTGGGAAGCCTACCAGGCCCCCCAGATAGGAAAATGGATGGAGGATTTATACTGGTGCATGTTTAGAGAAAGATCGGTATATGTTGCCAGTGGGAGGCCCGGGAAATGGGGGAAAATCTGGGGTGCTTGGAATGGGTACAGAGGGGATATTTGTGCTCCCCCAGTCGCGCAGGAAGTCAATGTAGTGCTGGAATCACACTGATCCCTATCAAAATCTTATGATAAGTATATTGTAAAAGGAAGATGTATCATCAGATGTTACATGACTGAGTGTCACCCGATGTTTTTACTTTTCATTGTTGTATGGTTTAATAAAAAGAATTTAAAAAAAAAATCATTTCTCCAATGATTTATAAAAGGAACATATTCCCATTTTCCCCCATGGGCCAAGATGTTGCCACTCTGTTGGTTAAAGCGGGGTTTAGAGCTCAGATCATCGGAGAATATTCTTCCTAATTAAAGGTCGGTCTTTACACATTCCATTTTTAGTGACCTAGCACCCAATTATAAGTACTGCTTTTCTTTGTGCTGCTAAAAGCCACATCATTATTCTTTAGCACATTGATCTTTTAAAAATTATTGGTTGCAAAATATAAAATTTATTCCAAGCTATGTTGCAGGCCAATTAGGGTGAAATCAAACAAAATCACAATGTCTGCACACATTAGAGGGGGAACATTGTGCAAATGTGTAAATGGTCTTCATAAGTTATGTACGTATCTGGAAAACATTTGGATAGCTAAAAGACAGTCCAGTTATAGCATGCTGTATGCCTCTATATGTACATTGAGACCCCTATCTGCTTACAATAGCACCATACACCACTTAAAGGAATGTAGAGTCATTATTAATGTAAAAAGAAATCTAAGCACCAGAAGTGCAGACAATTTTTTCCATAGAGAAAGTCTATTGACTCTGTGAAGGCAGTCCAAAAAAATCTATAAATCCACATAGACCAGCTGCCCCTTAGATCCAACATTCCTTTCAATCAATCAATCAATCAATCAATCAATCAATCAATCAATCAATCAATCAATCAATCAATTCACTGTATTCAGTTTTTGTATAAAACCATAAAAGTTACCTCTCTAAAATATTCTGTAATATGGTTTTACTATCAAGTGCTCAGTAGGGAGTCATACCTTTCTGAATGGACTAAGTAAAGGTAGAAATTTACTATTTAATTGCACATTACAAAAATGCAAAACAGCTAGCAACTGAACCAAAAACTATTGATTATTTTGAAAATCGCAAATAAATCTCAGTAGAATATGCATACATAAAGTACTTATTGATAAGTTTGGACCAGTTACATTGATTTAACAAAAAATGAAAAATAATTAATGATCACTCCAGGCCACCACTAGTTAGTTTGTATTGGAATGCCTGATGAGCCAAATGGAATACCTGATGAGCCGAAGGAGATCTTTGCCCATTACACATGAGATGGAACCTCTGCCTGGTATGACATAAGGAACAAATTCAAAACTCAAAATTGCGATGACTTCTAGTTTGAACTTCATATAGTACTTTTTAATTTAGCATACATCAATATGTCAATACAATATGTAATTAAACAAGACAAATTCCCTCAAGGTTTTTTTTAGGAAATTATATAAATGTATTGTTGTCCATTATTCCCTTAGTAATACAAGCTGCCTTAGCTTTTGCTCTGACATCTATAAGTGACTCACGCTATAGCTAAAATAGTTAGTGTGTCCAATGAAAGTACTTAACCTGTAGGAAGCTAGGCACCTATGCCAAAATGATGCCTTTTCCTTCATCTTCCATATTTAGTTCTTAAAAAAGGACTTCTTCGTGTCGCACACTAAAATATTTAATAAAGAGGTTTATTTTTTTGAAAACTTGTTTTATTGTCAAATTGCACATACGTTGCAGGACTCTGCACCCCAGAGACAACTGCAGTATCAAACATTACAGTAGCAAGAAAGCAATCGACTTTTAAGAGGAACAACTAAGATACATGGCTATAGTTGTCAATAAGAATATCAAGATCCCTCCTATTCCCCCCTCCCTCGCCCCCGAGTCGCACAACATCCACAGAATAAACAGGTTTTTAAAAAAAATTGTAAATTTTAAATGGCATTTTCAAATAGAAATAGAAAAAAGAAACAAAAATGAAAATCATCTTCAAATATGATGAAAATTATGAAAGCAGTAGAGAGCATGTGTTTGTAAAACTGGTAGATGAGTACAGCCAACTTTTTGGGTATTCTATTTAGTTGCCTGGGACCAAATATTATTTAAAAATAAAATACCATACAAATCATGCTTGCTTTTATTGCTAACTACATAAACATTGCCAAAGCTTTAATCAGGGGGATTAACCTTGTTTTGACAACTATCGATCCTTATGTAAATCAGCATACTCTTTGAAAATACCTTGAAGGTAGAAGTTGCAAAGGCAAACAGTTTACTGTTATTTCAAGCTAGTTTAGACACATTTGAATCATGAGCTAATTTCCTGATGTAGCCTTATGGTGTTTGATTTTGTCTCAGAAAGAAGCTTTGTGCTTTTAGTACAAAGTAAAATGCCGAAGGCCGATTCATTCATCTACGCAACGATTACATGATTATTACTGAAGAAAGATTGCTATTAGCTTAAAATATTCAACATCCAAAATAATCACGTAAAAGTAAGGTTGTTTGTTTCTCAAATGCAAAATAGCTCAAGTGCAGCTCATTATATGGGAACACCGTATTTTCATGGTCATATTGAAGTATGTTTGTTAAATGTTTTTGAAGAGTTTACACTTTGCATTTTTATTCACCTGGTAAGGTTTATAGAATCTTACGTTTCCTTGAGAAACTAATTTCTTATATAGCTGAGACAATACATCTCACATATCACATCACAAATAGCTAGTTTTGGGATCGACTTTGCAGTGGTTCTTTTTTGATGTAGTATGTTGTCCTAGACCCAGAATCGTGTAATAAAGCCATATTTTCTTGTTGATGCACCAAGTAAGTTTGTAATGCCATGGACTCTTTGAACTTGTGGTATTTATAATGGAAAGACTGTGCTATCGGAAGATAGCAGGTTCTAATCTTCTACCTAATTCCTTTTTAACCCTTTAAGTGCTGCGAACGTTCGGCAGACGTCGCGTGCACTACCTCGCTAGTGCTGCGCACGTCCGCTGAACGTTCCGATCCCGCCCGCGCAATGGAGCGTACGCACTGGGGCGGAATTTGCGGCGCGCTTAACGGGTTAATATTTTATAAACTGTTTTGCAGTAGCAATGGCTATAAAGAAGTTGCCACTTTATGAAACAGTCTGACATGTATATCATGTAAGTCTACTTACTCATCTATACTATGCACATTGGCAAACGCTATGCACACTGGGAAACCTTAAAGCCAAATTCCTCATTGGCTGGAGGCCAACCCCTCTCTGTGATAGCTTCTAATCTATGGAACAGACACAAAGGCAAACACCATGTTCCTTTATTGTGCAAATATGCAGTAACTGTACTATGTTATACTGTTTTACGAGAACACTCAACCCTTGTGTGGATGACGTTCGATTTGGTTTTATCTCTTTCTGTTCAACTGCAAAAATAATTTACATAACAACGGGAAAAAGTATTTTTTTCAGAACGCTCATTAAGTAGTTTGTAAATCCTTACACTGTTTTCAATTAAATATGCCTATATGCCTCTGGTATGATGTGGATGTTTGTGTTTTTCACTTTCCTCTTACTGTAAACACCGTTATGGCCAGCACTTGAAGACCTCCACAAATAATGAAGAAAGAAAGAGCAGGGTATAATTAATGTTTCGCATGGGGACGAGGGGCTTTTCAACCCTAGCATTCCAACTTTTGGTTCTGCATCTGAGAACCTACAGCTTCCCACGTTCCACTTGGGCTTCATACGGACACCAACTGCTATCTTCACATCACCCTAGAGCTTCATTTGCCTGCATGGAATCTACAACCAAAATAAGGGTGGCTATTGATCCCAGAATTGTGAAGGTGTTTTTGCCAGCGTGGATCGATGAGTGAGACTGTGGTAATCTGTGCAAGCCTCTGCTTCAGCATTGCAGAGAACACAGGAGCATATTACCAACAACTAGCGATAATTATCGCTATGTTGGCTTAGCGGCAATATTATTATCCCCGAGCTCCGCTGATTTTTATCGCAGATAAACCTTGCTATTATCAAGGTCTATCTCAAAAGAGGTAAAAATCGGCCGAAATGCATGAATATCGCTGAAAAGTCAGCGATATTCATGCATTACCGAGCTAATGCTCTTAGCCATGTTATCCACCTACCATTGGATAACATGGCTAAGAACTGCTCTGGGCAGGGGTTAGCTTCTGGAGATATTCGCCCTTAGCGCGAATATTTCCAAAAGTAGTTAATAGGAGATAGCGATGTTAGCGACTGTTTCCAGTCGGTAACATCTTGGCATGCCCACTTTCCATGTCATTAGCGATAAGTATCGCTGACATGCAAAGCGGGCCCCAAGATGATCACAATCTCCTACTAGCTGTCGCTAACTGGTGTTAGCGACAGCTAGGTAATAGGGCGATAAAATTATCGCCGCTTTAGCGGGAAAAATTCCTGCTAAAGCGGTGATAAGGCCCTTGGTAATATGCCCCACAGTTATGTCTTTGTACCAATTTTCAAACTTTTGTGCAAGTGGTGTACAGTGTGTTGCTGAATATATTTCTGTTTAGAGACAAATTGTTTGCCACCTATACTCACTAATACGCCTATCATAATGCAGTTTTAGAGGTATTGTAAACTACACAACAAAAAAATAGGTTATGGAAATGGAAGGATGTTGTAAACCACTCTGTTGCCTCACCACACAGTAATTATAAGACGCAAATTGTGTCCAGGCTCATTGCAAGCTAACTTTTGAAAGAATTGCATCTGGCAGACAGCATCTAAATTGGTTTTTATTATAACACTGGCTTGGGCACTAATCCCAAAACATTATTCTACTTTATTCAGTCAGCGCCTGAACGATACCATAAACAAGGTAATCTAAGCACAGCCAGGTTAGCAACAACAATGGAGAATTGCGATATCATGTTTTAATATTGTTCCAGATGTTATTCTTTGAAAGGACTGTGAAAAAAAGAACAGGAAGTTGTCATATTTAAGGAAAATGTCACTTAATTTAGCAACCAGCTCAAACCTGCAAATAACTTGTAAATAAGAGACGTCTAAGCTCAAATTCAGATTTATTATTTGGATTTCTCTATTAATAAATTAGAAATGTGTAGTAATGAACCCATTGCACAAAGTTTATATTGATTTATAAAAAAACAGGATTTTGTTGTAAAACAGTACTGCAAATTAACCTAAATTATTGCACCAATGGAAATCATTAAAACATTAGCTGCTTATGATAACTGGATTTACTCATATTGCTTGGTTTTCAATTTAAGCACTCTGTTTACAGCATGAAATATGTATAACTCACTATCGGTTTATCATTTATAATTTTTGACAGTTTCAATTTTGCTACATTATTGCAATGACATGTTGTATTGTACTGTCATCAGACTGAGCCTACCAGACAGCACAAACTGTCGGGCTGCTAAAGACCTATTGTAGGTTTCCAAAGTACTTACATGGATTTACAGCCCTTCCCTTGCTTACCACTGGATGGCTTTATTGGCACTCTCATTTGCTTGCTTTTTATTTGGTGGCTTTCCTTATGCCTGCGTGTCCATCTTGTGTTTCTTCCTCCCCTTGGTGCATACTGATTTACCATTTCTCTAACTGGCTAGCTTCTATCCTTCCAATACTCACTTTTAGGAAATTCTTTTTTTCTTTTTGCTTTGGCACTCCATGTGAGTACATGTGTTTTCCAGCTCTCTACCTTATGTGCTTTACCTCCTGCAAATGGCTTCTTCCCATTCTCTGTGTTGCTTTCTCGCTTCTTCATTGGCCCAACACCATCATCTTCTTTTTCAGTTTATTTATTTCATTCAAGTGCTATTAAAGTGGGGTGCAAGTGAAATGCCTAAAAAACGAAAACCAGGCTTATTTGTTGTTTTATTCTTGCAGCTAATAAGTGTATGCTTGAATTACCATGTTTCTTTCCATCTCATGCTAACAAGACTGAAAAAGAAATGTTTCCCTTTGTTGGTACACACATTATTTGTTAACCTGGTATCCGAAGATACAGTTATGAAGTCGATGTCCGTGTGTATTCTGTTCTATTAGAAGGAAGTAAAGAAGAACTAGGCTCCCCATACACTTTTTGTATGCCAGAGGTTTTGTTCATATATCACATTTGTAATAATATCTTGCAAAATATTCAGGAGCCAAGTATGAACTGAGCCCTCCTTGCTCCTGTGAACACCATTTCAGGAAGGGTATATAAGGTATTGATGAATTGGCAGGTTTACTTTTGCGGACCGGTTGATTGAGGTAAAATGGAAACATGTAGTTCTGACTTCAAGCCTAATGGACTTTTATGCCGCCCTCCTTGATCCCGTTGCAATTTTGAGAGAGCTGTTCCTTCGCTCGGTGAGGCGTCATCAATAACCCTGCTGAGAAGCTATGGTTAATGTGTCATGGAACGTTGCCTTGATTTAGATTGACTACTACTATTGAACAGATATATTTTTGTCCATAAGCCTTTGGATTGGTAGTCAGCTGCTGTCTGGGATGCTTGTCTTCATGCCCTCTTGTACTCCTGCTTTTACTGGTCCTGAAGAGGCCAAAAATTATGTGGCCGAAACGCTTCGACAAGTCTTTCAAGAAGTCTCCACAAATATAATAGCTGTGTATTCAACCTCAAGTACACATCATTAGAAAATAACTATACTTCCATATGTTTATGGATGTAAGAGACTGTCTTCTATTGTATTGTGCGCAAAATCCATAAGCACAGCCTTCACTGTATATTCAAAGAAAGGAGAGGAGTTCTTTTCAGGATTTTTTAAAATTGATGTTCTGTTGTATAGTTTTCGTTTATTATTTGGACTTAATGTTTTAATATGTGACACCACACAATCATATATATTTTTGTACATATGGCTGAGATACCCGCCACCCCCTCTCAACACAATCCCCAAGGATGGGAAACCGGAAACAGTTCTGAAGTTTTTGGAGACGGGAGGGAGTGACCCTCCCGGGCCGTATTTATTAAAATATGAAACAAAATTAAAACATTAAAATAAACAGTTTCATATTATGTACAATTTCATTACCACATTGCGATGTTTGGCTGACCTTAACATATCCTCTAGTACAAAGGTTCTCCTAGCCGAACTAACATCCTACCAAACATTTACTTAACTTTTGAAATTGTACATCCTAACGTTTAAGGGCCAACGGCAAGGTCGTAACCGGTGTCAAGATCCCTAACCCAGACATATCCCCCTCACTTGTGAGGGGCGGCACGGAGGCTTACCTCAAGTGCAACTACCAATTTCCCTTGACTTGACGGGGGCCCCAATAAAACTCGACGCCACTTAAAGGTCGTACGAGGACTCGTGTGAGGTATCTAAAAGGTAGCGTAGACCCCCCCCCCAAACCCCACACAACTTACCACATCTGCCGTCGCAGACGTACTGGCCCCGGGAAATTCCCCAGGAGGGGGCTGTAACCCCTCCTACCCATGAAGGGGCCTTGACCGCCTTCCCTTTCCTTTCGGCGACCCATCCTTAGAAGGGACCGCCTCCCCGTTGAGGGGCCAATGTCCACCTCCCCCGAGCGCCCCCATCCGTAATGGGTGACGCCCATTCATAGGGATCTTCCAATTAGTGCTCACCGATCATGACCTTACCGCCCGACCAAAATAAATACGACAATGATAACTAAATAACTAAAGACTAAATATAACAGACAGTAGCAACAACAACTTTATTCAAAGCATGCCTACTGATGAACACTAAAGCAGAATTACTTTATTTGCAAAACATAACACAAAACGATCATTCTTTATTGCATACTCAAAATCTTCACGATAATACCGCAACCTGTAAACGAAAATCAGAATTATCAATCAAACTTTATTTAAAACCACTCGCTGTCTTCAGGGGCTGGTGGGTGGGTCAAAAATGGCTCTTCGTTCCGTCTCGAGCTCACGTGCAGCGAGGAGGTGCAGCTTCAGAGCACAGGAACAAGAGGATGCTTTCTGGTCTTGTTCCTCCTTTTATCCATCTTCAGGGCGGGCGTAAACCCGCCCCTGCCTGCCCCAAGGGCGTGGCCAGCCGCGTCAGTGTCTAGGCCAACCCACTCTAGGGCGGGAAAAGGCGCGCCCCGGCTACGCCGCTTCGGGCATACCAGCCGAGACTCGCCTCCCGCCCAAGATGGCTTCCCGGGGGGATCGTGGTACTCTGCCATACGTTCGGGGGGACCGATTGGTCGCCCCTTGCCAGAAGAGTTCATGACTACAACTTGATATAATTAAATAAAAGAATGTATGAAAACAGTCTTTCTATCAATGATTAATTAAGTTAATTATTAGGATGAAATTGCAGTGCATGTATTCTTTCCCGCATCTCAGCTTGTGTTGTGATTTTCAAGCCTGAAGGCAGCATAAACTATGCAAAATTACATTGCATATACTGGTATAGCATATGTGCTAATAATAAAGCCTATCTAACCATGCCCTTAAAGGGATGCTTACAACCAGCTAAGAAAAAACAAGAAGGACAAGAAGGTGAAATGAAATATGATTTATATTTGACTGTTGTCATAATTTGCATAATTATTGCTGAGCTGTCACTTACAATAATATTAAAACATATGATTTTCAGACAAATAAAGTGTACTGAATAATCATTTAGTAAAACACCAACAATTGTGGAGGAACTGATTTCAGGGGCCCGGGTGGGGCTCCATGTTTACCATCTGTTCATTAGAGGGTCTCTTAAATGTTTGTCTACCTTAGAACACGCATTTGCACTCAAGCAGGGCAGGGTGACAGACACCAGTCAGTACTCCTTTTCTCCTAACAGGCTACATGCTGTTTTCATCATTTGGGGCATGGAAGATATAGCAGGTGTGACTCAACTAATTGTTTTCTTGCCAGTTACCTGCTTCTGCTGGTCGGAGCTCCCAGGCTCCCCGCTTCTGTTTGTCCGCTGGGCTCCGCTGGGCTCTCCCTCACCATCGCGGGATCTGCTTGTGTCGCACAGCGCGCTCTCCTCACATCGCCGGTCTCCTCCCCCCGCTGCAGCCTCTGACCACCGGTGCTGCCGCCGAGCGGGGGAGTTGAGGACCACAAGCCCCAGAAGCCTCCGCGACCTGGACGGAAGTCGCGTCGAGGCTGAGCGCGCCAGGAGGCGCACAAAAAGGGGCATCCCTTGCTGGGGAGTGGGAGTGTTTTCTTGCCAGTTACCTGCTTCTGCTGGTCGGAGCTCCCAGGCTCCCCGCTGCTGTTTGTCCGCTGGGCTCCGCTGGGCTCTCCCTCACCATCGCGGGATCTGCTTGTGTCGCACAGCGCGCTCTCCTCACATCGCCGGTCTCCTCCCCCCGCTGCAGCCTCTGACCACCGGTGCTGCCGCCGAGCGGGGGAGTTGAGGACCACAAGCCCCAGAAGCCTCCGCGACCTGGACGGAAGTCGCGTCGAGGCTGAGCGCGCCAGGAGGCGCACAAAAAGGGGCATCCCTTGCTGGGGAGTGGGAGTGTTTTCTTGCCAGTTACCTGCTTCTGCTGGTCGGAGCTCCCAGGCTCCCCGCTGCTGTTTGTCCGCTGGGCTCCGCTGGGCTCTCCCTCACCATCGCGGGATCTGCTTGTGTCGCACAGCGCGCTCTCCTCACATCGCCGGTCTCCTCCCCCCGCTGCAGCCTCTGACCACCGGTGCTGCCGCCGAGCGGGGGAGTTGAGGACCACAAGCCCCAGAAGCCTCCGCGACCTGGACGGAAGTCGCGTCGAGGCTGAGCGCGCCAGGAGGCGCACAAAAAGGGGCATCCCTTCCCGCGTCGCGGGACGCGCGCGGGCAGGCGCCGGGCTAAGCCCGGGCAAAGGGCGGGCCCTCTACGGCCCTCCAAGGCCTGACTAGGCCGGGTCGGGCCACCCCCATAACCTGCATCCTCGTCTAAAAGACATATAACTATGACGAAAGTTGGATGCGAAGCTCAACCTATGGGTGAAGGGAGTTTAATCTGTGGCCCTCTGGACAAGTTCTTCTCCAAAGTCAAGGGCGAAATTGATAGAGATCTGACCTTGGCAGAGAGGCGCATTGCAAGGAGACAATCTATTGAGCAACTTAAAAATAACATTCTCATTCCGGTTCCCTCGCCTACTCTTGAGCCCAGCCCACTTAATTCCACCTTAAAAATCACGGTAGAGGATTTAATGAATACTGATAATGTGCCTTCAGTTTTTCAATCTTACTTTCCGCCAAAAAATGGATCTTTGCTCCCTTCCCCTTTAAAAATTGTTAATTATATAACCACGACATCCGCCGACCTCATAGACTTGGTTACACCAAATCTGCCAAAGACTGCGGAGTTCGTGGGGCCAGATATCATAGAAATTCCATCTTCCCAGGCCACACAAAAGATTTCTATGTTCCACCCTTCTCCAGTGGTAGTAAAGTCAGATAAAGTGACTAAAGGGAAACAGAAACCCAAAAAGAACCAGCCTATTATTCGATCCCCGCCCAAAAAACGGAGGAAAAAATTACCAACGAAAAAGACCCCTAAAACTCAAACCTCGGCTAAGGACATACTCACAAAAGAATTGCTACAAATTGTAGAAGGAATACCAAAACCACCACGGGAAACATTAATTTCCTGCGTCCCTCCCACAATTAAAGACTTTGTGGACGCCATGGAACATCTTGTGAAGGCATTATTAACACCAATACTCGAGAGAGTGAAAAGAATAGCTATTGAACTGCACACTCTCTCGGAAACCCTGACCCAAGCCCAAGCAGCAAATCCTGACTCCATGTTGAAAACTGGCGACAAATCTAAACAGGAAGCAAAAATCACAACCACCATAGTTAATCCCACTATCACAAAAAACGGGGGGGGGAGAAACCTAGTTGTGAAAAATCGACAAAAGAACAGATACCTATCAAGCAAACCCCGGTATCAAACCAGAACAAAACTCAACCGTTAGTCTCCATAAAGAAGCCATCAACCACTCAAAAACCAGCTGCTTTCTCAAAAGCGCCTCCTCATACGCAGGCAAATTCGACACAAATTAACTCTCTCATTGCCTCAGCAAAAATGGGAAATCCCCCGCCTACCCGGGAAAAAACCCACCCTCCCGTGATACAGGATAAACGGCCAGGTAAAAGATATGTCGACCTACCCCCGACAGCATCACAAAATGTTATCATACTAACGGGGGTCGCACCACTCTCAAGTACAGGAGGATACGAAAATCATCACAGTTTAAAAAACAAGGTGATTTTCTGGCTCAGGGAAAATAGGCCCTTACCCCCTCATATAAATGGGGACATAATAATGGTGAGAAGAACTGACTGGGTTGGTATTCGCCCCAAAGACATAGAAGGGGATGTGGTTATTGTCACCTTTAAAGATCCAAGGGTCATTGCACATATTACAGACTGGTTCTCGGGACTCCACAGGGGACCAATTCTGCCAAAACCCTTAGCCTACTTTTACCCTGAAGCTTTAATGTCTTTGAAGCCACATAAATCTCACTATCCTAAATATTCATTTGCGCAGTATGGAAATAACCACCTTACCCAGGGAGTAAGAGACCAGATATCCTTTCCCTCAAACGATCTCTTTCTACCGCCGACTCCACAGTTTTATCCACATGGCCATGCCAACCGCCCCTCCTTCTTCCACCCAAATTGGAATATACCTTGCTATAACTTTTTCGAGCCACTCTGCGGTATGTAAGACGTAGAATGACTCGCCAAAGAGAAGCAAGTAAATGACGGCTGTAGGAGATCTGAGAGTACCATCGCTCACTCCAATCATAAGCAGGTTAAAAATGAAAAGGGCCCAAATAAAAATTCCCCACATAACGGGGTAAATAACAGAGTCCAAACCACTGACAGGGGCAAAGAAAATAGTCTAAATTGTCGTCCCATTAGTACAAATGCCAATTCATACTCTAACAACAAGGCAGACAAAGACAAAACTGGTAACTTACAGTTCCTCTCGTGGAATCTAGCAGGACTCTCTTCTAAAACTATTCTACCGGATTGGATAAAGGTGGTAAATCAATATTCCATCCTGTGCTTCCAGGAAACTTGGGCGATCTCCCCCATCCACCTTCAAGGCTTTAAGACTTTCCACTCACCGGCTGCCGCTACTAAAAGGGGCAGACACAAGGGGGGTCTATGTACCTACATTAGTGTAACAGTCGGTCAGAAGATTAGGAAAACATTACTGAGAGATTCCTTCCAGATAATTGTACTGGACATCGCCCCGTCATTCTCATTGCTAATCATACATTTTTACAACAACTTACCTGTAGACCAATTGGAGAAAGTCATGGATAAGTTACATCAAGCCATGCTTATGGCTAAGGAAAATCTGGGTGGAGAGTGTGCAATTCTCCTTGCGGGCGATTTAAACTGCCATATCTGCCCAAACACAGAAAGAGATGGTTGTGACATTCATGATACATATGCCTCAGACCCTGGTTTTTCCACCTTCAGCCATTTTTTGCATACAAAGACAGGGGACCTTTTTAACACTTTTGTGACCTCTTTTAACTTACATCTGGTAAATGAGCTCCTGCAGACCCCATGCCCCCCTAAACCAACCTTTCATGGCAGAGGCAGGAACACCATCATAGACTTTCTATTATTCTCTGAAGCACATGCTTTGTTAATACAAGATTGGAACACACTCGATCATCCACACAGTGACCACTATCCTCTGTCGATGACCATAGACTTACCGGGACTATCGCTGAGCCGGAACTCTAATAAAGATCCTTACGAACAACCAATTACGCTGGGAGCAAAAAACGGATATTGTGTCAAATGGGAAAAAATCAACCCAAAAAACCTCCTCAAACACCTAGTCAATAAAAGGAGGGAGGAGATCCATACTTGTCTTTCTAATAAGGACAATCCCGATGATATCTGTAATGCTTTTATTAAAATTCAAGGCACCTTGAAAGAACTCTTGACGAGACAGTTTAAAACAGGTACATTGGTTCAAAATGGGTGGTTCGATTCAAAATGTACGAAGGCATTGAATTCCCTAAAGAATTTGCTGCGTCTCCAACCTAAACCTCAATTAGAAATACGCCAGGCCAGAAATCAATATCGTCTAGCCATAAAGCAGAGAAAAAAGGAACTGAAAAAGGAAGCATGGCAGAAATTGGTGGAAACATCGGAGATGGGGGACATGTCAGCTTTTTGGAGACTTATTAATTCCCCCTTGCCATGGGTAAAAATGCCCGAGAGGAACCTTGACATGGCAATAAATGGAGAGACGTGGGCGGCGCACTTCCAGAAGCTCTATTCTAAACCCGCATGTTTAAATAACCTCAACCAGGATCCATATTCCATAAACTCAACCCGGGATACTCCATGCCAAATCCTTTTCTCACTTGAGGAGGTGGAATCAGCCATTAAAGAAAGCCCGCCTGGGAAGGCCCCTGGACCGGATGCAATCCCTGCGGATGTGTATAGGGCAGAGATGGAATTCTGGGTTCCCCTATTGACCTCCGTCCTTAACTCTATAAGCATCACAAAGCTCCTGCCAACTTGGGGAGAGGCTATAGTAATACCAATCTTTAAAAAAGGAGACAGACACCTCCCATCGTGCTATAGGCCCATATCTCTCCTCGACACCTTAATGAAAATTGTTAGACGTATAATCCTGAAAAGATTAACCACCTGGATAGAGGAAAAAGATATACTCTCGAAACTACAATATGGTTTCCGGTCAGGCAGAGGTACAACTGAACAGGTCCTCAATTTACACCTAATCAAGTCAAAATACATCGACATCAAAGGGCACAGTCTGTATATAACATACATAGATCTCACCTCAGCATTCGACTGTGTCCTCCATGACCAACTATGGGATATCTTAACCCAATTCGGGATGGATCCATCAATCCTTCTTTTCATTAAGGCTTTGTACCGTGATGCAGGAGCCAGAGTGAGATACGGACTGAGGGGAGAGTGCTCGCCACGTTTCAACATCAATAGAGGGGTTAGACAGGGGTGCATTCTGGCTCCCCTGCTTTTCTCCCTTTACATAAACGCGATCGGCGAGCATCTCAAAACCATCGAGTGTGACTTCCCTAAAATAGGAGGACAATCGGTTCTAATTCTGCTATATGCAGATGACGCTGCAATTCTATCCCAGACCAAAATGGGCCTACAAAAGGCAGTATCAGCTTTCACGACTTTTATGAATGACAGGGGCCTCAAAGTCAACATAGCAAAATCATACACCATGCTATGTAACAAAAGACATAAAATTCCATGCCCCATCTTTATTGAGAACCAAAGATTGGAGACAGTGGAGGCATTTACATATTTGGGAATCTGCCTACATAGAAAGTTACTCTGGAAAGCGGCAATAGAGAAGAGGAAACTCGCTTTTTTGAGAGCGATTGGAGGTCTCCGGGATTTTGCAGGAAAGATAGGGGGCAGACCAGTTAAACAACTACTAACTATATATAAAGCAAAATGTGCATCTACCGCTATCTACGGGGCTGGCCTCTGGGGAATAGATAAAAACATCTCAATGTTACAAACTCTGGAAAATCAATTCCTAAGGTATCTCCTCGCTGCCTCAAAGGCAACCTCTGTATATAAAATGCACATTGAGCTGGATCTCCCGTATATAACAGATACTATAAAAACTGAACCCCCCCTTCTCTGGCACAAAATTTGGACTACCCCTGAGACTGCTTTTAATAGAGAGGTGCTACAAGACATTTTTAAATTGAAAGGGGCCAAACATTCCAACAAATCGAACTGGCTGAATTTTGTCAGAAATTCCTTTTTTGAGATCGGGCACCAAGAGTGGTTTACAGATCCATCGTCACTTGAAAATATCTCGCGAAAACATTTGAGAAAGATTTTAATGGAGCATTTGGAATCAGTGAGATGGAACAAACAAAAATCTTCTGACACCATCCTGGCATATCAAAGGGCAACACCTCAGCAGGGCCTCCAATCATACCTATCATCAGATTTTCCGTGCTACTCAAGGATGTTACTCACCAGATTTAGAATGGGCTCTTTTTATCGATACGTAACATTCCCAAAATGCAATGACTGGTCACGGATCACCTGTCTCTGTCCCTGTGATACTACTTCACAACAATCTAATATTCATACCGTCCTCTTCTGCAAGTATTACGGGATTCTGAGAAAAGCCCTATTATTACCCCTACTAAAGAGATGGAACATCAGGACATGTAAAACTGCTTTTGAGCGTTTACAGGAACTTGAGGATAAGGAGGTGACAATCAAAATGGAACAGTTTTTAAAATTAGTGATAAAATTTAGGAAAACCTTAGATTGAGATTGGAGATAGCGATTACTCCTCTCTGTTTTTAATCTGTCTTTTTTAACGTAGACTTTTAATTCTTTCCGAAGCTTTGTATGAAATTTTAAACTGAGACATTTTCATTTATTTGTTATAGAAATGCATTTTTAATCATGTATATGAAGGTATGCTTATATGATATTTGTCTAAATATCGAATAAAGCTTATTTTGAACCTTTGACTCAACTAATTGGGACTTAGCATAACTCTGCACTGTTTATTTTATGGAATAAGACCCACGATGTTCACAACAAGAAAAGCGTGCCCCTTCAAGCACTAAAATGTTATTGATAAATGAACAACACAACCATTCTCCGTCGCACTGGGAACACCCCACACGGTACACGCACAAAACCTCGGCATCATACTGGACTCCTCACCCACAATGAATCTCCAGCTTAATGCCATATCCTCATCATGCTTCTCCACACTCCTCCTACCTTAAAAGACATTCAGCTGGATCCCACAGAATCCAAAAAGACAGTCACTCAGCAGCAGACTTTACTATGGCAACTCACTCTATGGTGGCATAACCCAGACACTCCTCAGGAAACTACAGAACGTTCAAAATGCCACAGTCAGACTGCTCCTCAATAGCCCCTCCCGCAGCAACATCACCAAACTCCACTGTCTCCCAGTCAACAAAAGAATCACCTTCAAGCACCTCACACATACACAGCATGTTGAGCATCTGAGCTTGTGTTAAGAGAGCCCCAATACTTGGGAAAATCATCATTGGTCTGATACGAGAATCAGAGTGAGAGAATTGCAGACTGCTAACCCACTTATAATACATTTCATCTCAGAATGCTGAGCATAGACAACTGGTGACAAGAATGACCTGCAGCCTCCATTTTCAAAAGCTAAATACAAGCAATGATGTGCTGAAATACTAAATGGTAAACAGTATGTGAATAAGCTGAACTGAGGTTTCCACTGCCATACCAAATTCTAATAATACTAATTTCTACGCATTTAAAGTTTGATGAAATATAAAATACATGCTACTGATACATCAGTGGGTAGTGGTAAAGTTGTGAATAGAAGATGAATAAAGTAGTCTACATTCTTATTCTTGCATAGCAATAGCCAAAGATAATGACCTTCGACAAAAACAATTCACTACAAGCACACATTGCAGATGTGGTATACTTTAGAATGCCCCAGCCCTCAGCAGGGTAGTAGTTGATGTAGAGGGTTCACAGATGGTGGATACGCTTCCCACAACTAGGCGTGTGCTTCCTCTCCATGAAATGCAATTAAACATGCTGTGATTGATTAGTGATTGTGAAACACTATGAAAAATATATATTTATTCCAACAGCCAGCCTGATAGAGTATTGCTGCTGGGCAGAGAATTGAGTAACTTCCAGAAGCAAACCACAAAGCATGCTCCCCTTGAGTCCCTACCTAGCACACTGCAAATAGAACAGGCTCCATGTGATGAAAAGAAATATTTGCACTCCTCTGGGCGAATGTTTTCATTAGCTAACCTGCCAAACTTTAAGTCATCCATCCAAAAAGTAATACCTGATCTGGAACAAGAATTCACCCACCGCAAATTTGGTCTAAATAAAAAAGAACAGTTAGCAATGAAGTTTTGTCATATCTAGGAGAATAACAAAGAGATATTGCACCAAGAAACAGCTGGGACACATTCCTCAGCCCCAATGTTGACTAAATTGTATGTTCTGCACACATTAGCATCGGCAACACATCACGTTGCACACAATGTGGGACAAGGAGGACTTGTGCTAAAATGCACCTGCCCAAATTTCCACACAACATTTTCGTTTTTTCATAGTAAATTGTGATCCGGAGCAAGAACTCAGCCATTTTGAGAACATTATATTTATGCTCTATATGAAAATCGTTTGGCAGGGCTTTCATAAAAAATGCCCTGGCTTTTGTAAATAAAACTGCAGTGTTTACACTTGTTTTTTCACACATGTCAATGTAATACCTGTTAGTAGATAATATTATTAATATTATTATTATTATTATTAGTAGTAGTAGTAGTTGTAGCTGTAGCAGTTGTAGACAATGTTTTTATCATTACTTCTAATAATAAGTATACTAGGACATATTAATAATAATAAAATGATAGTAATAATAATAATATTATTACTACTACAACTACTATTTCCACTAACGCTATTATCAATAATAGTAATATTAATAACAATACTCCTAATATTACTATTACTACTTCTAACCTTGATAATAATAATATTACTACTATACTAACATTAATATTAATAATAATAACAATACTACGGATATTACTACTAATATTACTACCACTACTGTTGCTACTAACATTAATAACAACACATAATAATAATAATAATAATAATACTAATAATAACAATAATAATAATAATAATGATATTAATAATAATAATGATAATAACAATATTAATAATTCTACAGGTTACAACCGCTGTAAATAAAATGTTACCAGTGTCCAAATTAACAGTACTCATCAGCCGGTGACAATAAAGCGTAAAACAGCATCGCACGGCCCGTTTCTATATGGCCGAGATACCCGCCACCCCCTCTCAACACAATCAATCCCCAAAAGGAGGGAAACCGGAAACAGTTCTTGAAGTTTTTGGAAGTGGGATGGAGTGACCATCCCGGCCGTATTTATTAAAACAAAATTAAAACATTAAACGTTTCATGTTATGTACAATTTCATTACCATATTACGATGTTTGGCTAACCTTAACAGATTCTCTAATACAGAGGTTCTCCTAGCCGAACTAGCATCCTACAAAACATTTCTTGACATATTGAAATTGTACAACCTAACGTTTAAGGGCCAACGGCAAGATCATAACCGGTGTCAAGATCCCTAACCAGACTTACCCCTCCCACTTGGGCTGGGCGACAGCACGGAGGCGTACCTCAAGTGCAACTATTCCCAATTTCCCTTGACTTGACGGGGGCACCTAAAGACTCGACGCCAGTTAAAGGTCGTTCGAATACTCGTGTGAGGTATCTAGAAGGTACCGTAGACCTTATCCCAACCCCACACTACTTACCGCATCTGCCGTCGCAGATGTCACTGGCCCCGGGAAATTCCCCAGGAGGGGGCTGTAACCCCTCCTACAAAGGAAGGGGCCTTGACCGCCTTTCCTTTACTTCCGGCGACCCATCCTTAGAAGGGACCGCCTCCCCATTGAGGGGCCAATGGCCACCTCTCCCGAGCGCTCCCATCCGTGTTGGGTGACGCCCACTCATAGGGATCTACTAATTAGTGCTCACCGATCATGACCTTACCGCCTACCAAAATAAATACGACAGTGCAAATTAACCTGCGAATACATTGGCCACTATGACCGAAAGAGCATGCATTAAAATTCAACCTTAAACTGAATATCTGTAATGGCAAACATACTCAAAACAACCATTCTTTATTAACTCATCAACATGGCACTACAACTTGTATATGAAAACCGAAGCAAAATTTAATCAACTTTATTATACACAACTGGCTGTCTTCAGGGGCTGGTGGGTGGGTCAAAATTGGCTCTTCGTTCTGTCCCGAGCTCACGTGCAGCGAGGAGGTGCAGCTTCAGAGCACAAGAACAAGAGGATGTCTTCTGGTCTTGCGTCCCTTTTTATCCATCTTCAGGGCGGGCGTATACCCGCCCCTGCCTGCCCCGAGGGCGTGGCTGGCTGCGTCGGTGTCTAGGCCAGCCCACTCTAGGGCGGGAACGAGCGCGCCCCAGCTACGCCGCTTCGGGCATACCAGCTGAGGCGCGCCTCCCGCCCAAAAATGGCTTCCCGGGGGGATCGAGGCACTCGGCCATACGTTCGGGGGGACCGAGTTGGTCGCCCCTTTCCATATGGCCGAGATACCCGCCACCCCCTCTCAACACAATCAATCCCCAAAAGGAGGGAAACCGGAAACAGTTCTTGAAGTTTTTGGAAGTGGGATGGAGTGACCATCCCGGCCGTATTTATTAAAACAAAATTAAAACATTAAACGTTTCATGTTATGTACAATTTCATTACCATATTACGATGTTTGGCTAACCTTAACAGATTCTCTAATACAGAGGTTCTCCTAGCCGAACTAGCATCCTACAAAACATTTCTTGACATATTGAAATTGTACAACCTAACGTTTAAGGGCCAACGGCAAGATCATAACCGGTGTCAAGATCCCTAACCAGACTTACCCCTCCCACTTGGGCTGGGCGACAGCACGGAGGCGTACCTCAAGTGCAACTATTCCCAATTTCCCTTGACTTGACGGGGGCACCTAAAGACTCGACGCCAGTTAAAGGTCGTTCGAATACTCGTGTGAGGTATCTAGAAGGTACCGTAGACCTTATCCCAACCCCACACTACTTACCGCATCTGCCGTCGCAGATGTCACTGGCCCCGGGAAATTCCCCAGGAGGGGGCTGTAACCCCTCCTACAAAGGAAGGGGCCTTGACCGCCTTTCCTTTACTTCCGGCGACCCATCCTTAGAAGGGACCGCCTCCCCATTGAGGGGCCAATGGCCACCTCTCCCGAGCGCTCCCATCCGTGTTGGGTGACGCCCACTCATAGGGATCTACTAATTAGTGCTCACCGATCATGACCTTACCGCCACAGGCCCGGATAGTTGACCGGCTATCCGGGCCCCCCACAAAACTCCTAGCTAAAGGTCATGTTCCAACGTTTTTAACCATGCTAAGAAGTCTCCTATGAGTAACTCATTTCCCACCCGAGACAAATGCACACCATCCCCCAGATACATACTGTCATCATTAATACAACCGTGCGAGATAGAATGCAATGTCCTGGAACGAAACAACCTACTCACTTTGTTATTAAGTTTTCTAACAGAATGGTTCAAAGCAGGGATCGAAACAGCCCCCCGCCACACTTTTCGTGGGATCATATGAGACCACGCAATTATGCACCCCGGAACTTTCCTCGCCAACCAACTTACAGTGGAAAGCATTGCCTCCAGGAGAAGTCGTCTACCGGTGGTGACCAAATCATTGCCCCCCAAATGTACTATGACTATAGACGGCGGTGACCTCGTCCGCCCTAACAAACCCTCAAAGAATGCCTGAAACTGGTCAATACAGAGACCGCCCCTTCCGTAGAAGGACATTCTGTACCCGTATTCCCCAGCTACGTGAATCATGTCACCTGCTTCGAATACGTCAGCGGCACGCCTCACGTATGAGTGGCCCACGACCCACACCTCCTTTCTCACAGCCGGTGATGTCTGACCGCTGGCCTGGTGTTGGGTCGACTGCATAGTCCGCCCCGCCTCGAAGGCTTGCGTAACTGAAAACCAAACAAAAGACAAGAAGCGTGAGTACATTATTACAGCTTCACAACATGTGCAACCGCACATACCTCTTATAACAATTGGAGGACCAACGCCCCACTCGTTTTACTTGTTCCACATTAAGACCCCTGGCTGTAGCTTCAGTGGCAGCCCCTATCCGAAAGGAATGGGTCCCAAACTCACCCGGGCCCAAGCCCGCTGCGGTAATTGACATCGCGAGCACCCGCTGAAACTGAAACTTCGTCAGTGGGGTGGCGTCCGCGTGTCTCAACAATGTCCCCCCCATGATGCCACCCTTCGTGCTAGGTAATCTTCTAAACACTTCACCGGACACATGGGGGACCCTGAAATCCTGCGAATGACTATGCAGTCACCCACCCCACCTTGATCGGTTTTTGACTTGACAAAGGATACAGTCATCGTCTCACCCCTGATCTGAACGTGTTCCCGGCACAAACCCCCCACCACATCCCGCTTGTTCCTTGCTACCAGCTCACTTATCCTCATTGCCCCGTGAAATGCAAGTGTAAAAGCAGCTCGGAACAAACAGGCCTCGAACTGAGACGAGCATGTGGCGGGGAGTGTGGCCAGCAACTGGGACAACCTATCCAGACCTATCGGGCGCCTCTCATCTACTTTGCGACCCTCAAGGCGTTGCCACCCACGCAGCGCTTTCTGTACCACAAAAGACGCTGTCGGGTCCTGGATATTATGCGCCCTGGCAACAAAGGAAATGGCAGCACGATGCCTCTGGGCTGTAGCCACCGACTTCCCAGCCTTACGCAAGGACATCAGAAAATGTACTACCCAATCCTCATGCCCCCAAAGCCCCCCTCTCTCAGTCCCCAAAAAGGCTAAATAAGCCCGAAACGCCCCTTCGTATGCCTTCCTCGTCCTTGGTGCTAGACTCTCTCCCACGAGGTAACGAAGTTCGGGGCACCGAGAGACCAGAGAGCTTCGGGAAAGGGTGCTGGCTCTGGGTCCGCTGATGGAAGGAAACCCCAGAAAGCCTGCATTTGAAAACGAGACAGTGCATCAGCAGCCTGATTCATCACCCCTGGGACATGTTTTGCTCTGAATACCACGTTCAGTTGCATACACAGTAAGACAATTTCTTTAAGCAGCCTTAAAATCATTTTGCAACGTGCTGCCTGACTATTGATGCATTCTACAACGGTCATATTGTCAGACCAAAATATGACAGAGTGATTTTTGAATCCATCGGGCCAGGTTCTGAGGGCCACCAAAATGGGAAACAGTTCAAGGAAAGCAATATTGCTCGTCAGCCCCTCTTCATGCCACCATGTTGGCCACCTTTGTGCCGACCATTTTGTGCCGAAGATGGCGCCGAAACCCATGCTTCCCGCTGAATCTGTCCATAGACCAAGCTCTTCAGAGGACAAGGCCGGTTTGTTCCAGACGACTCGACCATTGAAATCCGCCAAAAATGCTAACCAAATACGCATGTCTTGGCGGACCTCTGCCGATAATCTCGTGCGATGATGACCCTCTCTTAGGCCAACCATCGCCTGGGCAATTGAACGGGAGAAGGGGCGGGCCATCGGGATCACCCTTAGGGCAAAATTCAACTTCCCCACCAATTGCTGCAATTGATGTAGCGTAACTTTAGATGCAATAATACACATTTGCAGGGCTGCCCTGAATTTCGACACTTTGGCAGCTGGTAAACGAAAACAACCCTCACTAGAGTCCAACTCGATCCCGAGAAACTCGAGGCAAGTCGTGGGACCCACCGTTTTACCTGGTGCCAATGGCACGCCAAATTGATTCATTAAAACACAAAATTCAGTCAAGGCCCGGGCACATTCATCATCCCCAGCAGCCCCAAGGAACAGAAAGTCATCGAGGTAATGCATCACATTCCGAAAACCCGTTTTCTTCGTGTAAACCCATTGTAGAAAACTACTGAATTTCTCGAAATATGCACAAGATATAGAGCACCCCATCGGCATACATCTATCCATGTAATACGAACCTTGAAACATGAATCCCAAAAGACGTTGGTCTTCCGGGTATACCGGGAGCAAACGGAACGCTGACTCGATATCTGATTTCGCCATCAGCGTCCCGGGCCCCAGGCGATTCAAAATGGCTACGGCCTCATCGAATGATGCGTACCGCACTGAACATATCTCTGGATCAATTGCGTCGTTTACAGAAAGGCCATGAGGCGCTGATAAATTGTGAATCAATCGAAACTCACCTGGGTCCTTCTTGGGGACCACCCCTAAAGGAGAGCAAACAAAATTCTGTACCGGGGGAACACTAAACGGGCCGGCAACCCGACCTCGGGTAACCTCTTTCCGGATCTTATCCTGTACTACAGTCGTATGCTGCAAGACGGAAAGTTGGTTTTTGCACGTCCCGATACCCTGAAAGTCCCCCACCGGGATGCGGAAACCGTATGAAAAACCGTTTCGTAGCACCCCAGCGGAAGTACGATCCGGGTATTCGCTGAGCCAGGGAATCATTGCCAGGGTATCAATCGGGGTTGGTAAAGGCGCCCCTCGGACTATATTAGACCTGTTTGGCGCCTCCTCTACCACCATTTTCACCCGATTTGGCTCTGCACGAGGACTCAGGATGGGGTGCCCCACAACCACTACATTCGTGTTTGAATTTACAAGATCCCGGGGGCCTAGAACATTTACTTCTGTTGAAATTGAAACAGAAACCCCTCTTCCCTGTAATTCCGGCGGGTCGCGGATAATCGTCTGTACCCGTACCCGACCGAAAGGGCGTCCCCCCATTTTGGCGGGAGGACTCACCAACAGAACTCCCCACCAACGGCACTTTCAACATCCCCGACTCTTTCATTTTATTCCATGTCAAAGAATCGTAACAGTCCCAGGTTAAACTTTTGTTATGCTCCATCGCTTTCCTGAAGAGGTTGTCATAACAGAACCATTGGTTACCTTGGTGCGATGTCGAGTACCCCATAATCCGTGACTGATATACTGGAAATTCAGGGAGCAATTCAGGCCTACGTTCCCCCAAAATTGACGTAAAAATTCCCCAAGCATTACCCCAGTTGCCAATATTCTCATTCACTTTAAAGGCGGCCATTTTTGCGCGCCAAACACTTGGGTGCATCAGATCCTTTTGGCCCTTAACCGTTTCCACCTCATAATGATCAACGAGCAAGGAGAAAATGTTTACGTATTCCCCCGCCCAAATCTTTTCCTTTATTGCCAAAGGAACATGTTGCCCCAACTTTTCTCTACGAGAGGGTGTTGACTCATCCCTTGCGATCGGCAATGGCCGCTTACCTGCACCGGACGCTGCCTCCGCCACTCGTGGCTTGTCTATCACCGCATCCGACGCGGGCACCTTGGCTGTATCACGCTTCTCGCGCAACTGTTTAATGAGTGCTTGCGCTTCGGCAGCCGTGGCGCCCTCGCTGCTGTCCCCCAACCACGCCGCTAACTGTGCCGCCAACTCGGGAGGCATATCTTCAGTGGATGTCGGGGTGACTACTACGGGGATCGGATTCCCCTCCTTCGGTACCGGGGCCGGTACCGGGGCTGGCGCCTCGAGCGGGGAACAGGGAACCGGGACGTCTCCCCCGACCGGCCCCCTTCTCGGCCTCTTTGGCTTCCCTCCGGCCGGTGGACGCCCCGATCCCTCCTCACCGTCTCGCTCCGCCAACCGTTTCTTAATTTCGGACATGTCCTTCATGAGGGCCCGAACCAACTGGTCAGTCGACATTCTCTTTGCGCCTTTCTTGGGCATTTTTCCAGACGAAGTATCTAGAAGACAAAAAGAGGGATTAAAACGCTCAAAATTGGCTCTTCGTTCTGTCCCGAGCTCACGTGCAGCGAGGAGGTGCAGCTTCAGAGCACAAGAACAAGAGGATGTCTTCTGGTCTTGCGTCCCTTTTTATCCATCTTCAGGGCGGGCGTATACCCGCCCCTGCCTGCCCCGAGGGCGTGGCTGGCTGCGTCGGTGTCTAGGCCAGCCCACTCTAGGGCGGGAACGAGCGCGCCCCAGCTACGCCGCTTCGGGCATACCAGCTGAGGCGCGCCTCCCACCCAAAAATGGCTTCCCGGGGGGATCGAGGCACTCGGCCATACGTTCGGGGGGACCGAGTTGGTCGCCCCTTTCCACATATGCTCCAGTCTGTTTCAAAATCCTGAATTCAAAGAGTGTGAGGTTGTCAAACACATTGGCACATTTCTTTCATGAATGCTGTGTGTACTGTGAGGAGACAATTGATCTTAAAATTCTGCCATTTAACACAGAGGCAAACCACGCCTGATAACGAAATTCAATGACATATCATAAAAACCCATGAAATGGTGGACAACATTAATTCTATTTTGCTTTTTAAACTTGTGTTAAATGAGTGCAAGTGATTTTAGCGTTTTGGACTGTGTACATTTTTTTTTCTCCAGAGAGAGTAAAACGTTTCACAATGCAATGAAGAAACACATTCCAATTCCACAAAGAAAAATAAAGACAGAGCTTAAATATTATAACAATTTAGATTATGGAACTGTGTTGGTCATGTAAAGCATGGAAAACCTCTATCATATTTCTAGTGTGTATCAAGACATTTGCACTGTAGCTTACAAAAATCGTACCTCACACTACCATAAATATATAAATGATTTACATATAAATGCAGGGCCAGAATGGCATTTGAGAAAGAACAGAGAGACAGATTTACACGAGGTGACACAAGGAGACGCAAGAGCTAAAATTAGTTTTACTAAGCCATGCAAAGCCACCTTGCATAGCTCTGCGTGGATTTGTAAATCCAGAGTAATACAAGGTAGCACAATTTGCTGCCCTGCATTACTTTACTTTGGGAAAGCATTCCATGGGTGGAGCATGGGCATTCCCATGCATCCACCAATGAATTTTGATGCAATCCCGGATTTACTTAGGAAACCAAGGATTGCATCAAAATGGTATGACTTCCATACCTAGGCGTAACAAGGAAAAATAGCTTAATTTCTCCTCATTATTTTCTCTTTCTATATAGCTGCTACATTCTGCAATACACGTAGAAAGAGGAAAATACCTCTAAGGAGTATTTTTGTCCGCAAAAGTGCCCCGTCCTGCTCTAAAATAATCCTCCCTATAATGTGGGAATTCTTGCACCATTGCACCTGGGTGCCTGAGTTGGTGCTAGGCAGCACTCAGTTTACCCATGCAGGGAGTGGGCAGGAATGTGTTGTATCTTGTAGATACATTTGTGCTCTCTCCCTATCACACAGTGCAGCAAGTGTCTTGCTGCCTTGTGTTGCACAACAGTTTGATCAATCTGGCCCGTAGTCCCATTTACAAAGCTCCAGCTCTAAAGCCAAAGAATTTCAAGGAGAACTCTTGAGAATCTGTAATTGTTACAGTTTTCTCCGAGTACCAACATGAATAACTGTGTATGCATATAGGAATGTGCACATGTGAATTTTGGAGTGCAAGGATCATTTTTATTAAAAACACATTTCTCCCATCTGATCTTCAGAACTTCAGTTAATCAAGATACACAAAACCTAGAATAACACAATCAAACAAGGACCTGTCACAGTTTTATCAGTAAGATTAGGAATCACTCTGTTACAAAAAAACATGCAATTTTAAAACATTAAATGTGCTGAGGTTAAAGGAAACAAGCATTTGCAATGCAATAGGTCTCGCATTTACGCAAGTTTAAGATATTGGCATTGTGAATGACAATGTTTTTTTATATTTAAAAAACACAAAACATAAATAAAAGGGATTGTCATTTACAATTGTCATTGTCAATAGCTCAAACTCGTGTAATTGCAGGACCTATTGCATTGCAAATGCTTGTGCTTGTTAGGTTATTGTTATCCAAAATTTACTTTCTGCTCTATTTTAAAGTGCTCTAATGCCTTTGGGACAAGGCAGTGTTATATAAATAAAAACTGCAATTAGAAAATAAAAATAATGAATAATTTGTGAGACTTCCATCTGTGTCAGAGTATTCATGTAAAGTGGTGAAACCCTTCAGCTTATATATCCCTGGTTAACGCACTGAAAGAGCAAAACAATCATAAACCAACACTGCCGTAGAGAGACCACCAACTAATACTTGTTTAGCGGTAGAAGTAACAACGCTTGCTCATTCTTAAACAATAGCACATTCACTACCTCAAAAACTCAGCTTTACAATTGCATAAAAGCAAATTCTATCCATTTCACATACAAAAGAAAGTCTATTCACTGACAACAAAGCTAGCGGAGAGGAAGGGAAAGGAAGTAAGTGGGAGGTCAGCGAAGTCGACCTGCGCTGTGTCTACAAACAAACAGCGTGAGTGTCCAAGAACCCTAGAGACAACAAGTAGTGGGGGAGCTAGCCAGGACCAGAGACATACAGCTACCTTCTGTGGAGAAACGCAAATGCGTCACTAGTGGTCAGATGTTATGGGTTATGGAGAAGTCAAGATTTGGGATATTAAAAAGAGTCTGGAAGTGTCAGGCGTGGTTTAGAAGTGTCATCTGATAGTAGGTGTGATGGCGAAGTCAGAGGTTTGGAGGTGTCAGCGGAGGTTCAGAGTGTCAGCTGGTGGTAGGTGTTTGGATAGGGGGGCAGCTCTCAGGCGTCAGCTGTCAGTGGGGGCTCGCTCCCGGCTCACTAAATGCAAGGACCTGAGGCTCTGCTGTTCCTATTGCAGTGTTTGCCCTTGGATGGGTGCCTGTGTCACTGCGTGCAGAGAGCAAGGAGGAGACATAAAGGTAAGCTTTTGGCCCCGGGTGAGGAAAAAGCAGCAGTTGTAGCCACTGCTTTGCATTCTGTGTATAAATAGCCCCCAGTGCAGAACTGCCCTCTCAGTACTCACTGGTATGTAGCGGTGGGACGTCCAGCACAGGCAGACAGTGAGAGGTGGTGCTGGCCGGGGGTGCTTTGGGGTAGGGACCACCGTCGGACACTGCCCGGGGTGGAGCTCTGAAAGGATCTTCCCCCCACCTAACTGGCTTGCAATCGTCGGAGGGGTGAGCGTACGATGTATACAATGGGCTACGCTCTGAATATTGCAGTGCAGTGGCGGAGCAGAGGATGTGGGGGCGTTGGTGGGCTAGGTTTCCCTGGGAAGAGTATTATTCTGGTCGTGGGGCAAGTAAAAGTAAAATCACTTTCACCGCGCTTTTAACAAGCACAGTGAAAGTGGTTAGGCAAGAGCAGATTCGGGATGGCAAGTAAAAGTAAAAGCACTTTCACCGCGCTTTTAAACAAGCGCGGCTGGGAGCGTGTAAGTACCATCCGTAGAGAGGAGACGCGAGAGAGGAGACGCCAGGGGAGGGAAACTGAAAGCGTGCGATGCGCACACTGCCAGCCTCCGGGGACAGGAGATGTGCACACGTATGGAGTGCACATCTCTTGTCTGCGCGTGCCACCTCCTGTCTCCCTTCCAGCGCCAAAGCGACAGCAATAGAGGCTCGCTAGCGAAGCAGCGCATGCGCTGTGTTCCCACGCGAGACCTGAAAAGGTATATTGAAAAACCCTAATATGGTATTCTGCTTATGAATTAGGCGCATTCGTAGCAAGAGTAAAATTGGTTAACAACGTAACGAAATAGTGGTTCCTAATAAACTAAGCAGTACAGCAGACTTTCCAGGTATCAGACCATTCCGTGTCACGGAAGTAAAAATTTGAAGGGCAAACATAAGACAGATGTATATCGCCCACGTCTCTGGACACAATATGGCCAGTTTCTGGTCCCACCAAATAAAGGCTAACATAACGTTGAAATTTCAGTGAAACACTTGGCCCATACCGAGAACAAGTCCAGACTAAAGGAAAAAAACGCAAAAGTGGGTTGTTATACCCCTAAGGCTAAGTATACATAGAATCAATTCACAAAAAGTGGATGCAAATTGTGCAACAACCATCACATTTTTGTGAATTGATTCTGATTTTGCAAACTGACATATAAAATCAGACTAACAGTTTACCATTCAGAGGGTATTGCAATTTGCCTACCTTATCAATATTCATGAGGTAAGACACAAGTTGTGACTCGCTCCAGATGGATGCAATCACAGGAAAAGGGGTGTGGTGGACTCAGCAGACCACCATGTCTGTAATTGCATTTTTGTTTTTTTAATGCAGTACTTATACCTTAAAGGAATCAGGTCGGCATTTTAATAAAAAGGGTACTTTAAGAGTTCTCTGGACCCCTTCCCGCTCCAACACAAACATTTTTCTTCATTTTCTATGGGGAAGAGTTCCACAGGGATTCTTTTTGCCTTTGGAATAGGTTACTGCCTCCTATGAGGAGATGGTAACCTATCAATACTTTGCAACTGAAATTGTGTTCTGACGTTAATGATACATATTATTTTCAATCATAATTTGGAAGAGGTGCCCTCACCAAACCCCTTCCAAATTTAGTTTTGTAGGCATTTCCAAACCTATTTTGTGATGTGGTAAACACTTACCAAATCACAAAATTGGGTAAGTAGACCACTAAACCATTTAGCAGTCCCAAACCCTGTGATCATGTGAATTGTTGGATTGAAGCCACTATTCGATCACATTAATAATTTGTCATATGTATGTGGTTGTGTGTATACTAAGTCACAAATAAAGTACTGATAGTCAGCTGTAGCTAAAATAAAATTGAATTGGGACACTGCTCTGAACGGGGGTGGGCTGAAGCTGGATACCTTGCCCGCAAACCTGTTTGAGGAGGAGGAGCTGTACTTTTGTGCTGGGTGAATGCTATTTAACATGCCTTCCCTGTTCGTGGGACCCGGCTCCACAAGGGAGTTGGCTGGAGCTAGACTGCATTGTCCACAAGCCTGTTTGAGGAGGACAGCTGTACATTTGCGCTAGTTGCGCTCTATTTAACATGCCTTCCCTGCCCCCGGTTTGGGACGCTTCTCTGCATGGGAGCGGGCTGTTGCTGAACTGCATGCCCACAAACCTGTTTGAGGAGGAGGGGCTGTACTTTCACGCTGGTCGGGCACTATTTAACACGCCTTGCCTGTCAGAAGCACAGGACACTGCTCTGCATGGGAGTGGGCTGGAGCTGGACTGCATTGCCCACAAATCGGTTGCAGGAGGAGGAAAGGCTGTACTTTTGAGCCAGTCGGGCACCATGTAACACAACATCCCTGCCCATGGCGTGGAACATGGCTCTGCATGCTGGTGGGCTGGAGCTGGACTGCATTATCCACAAGCTTTTTTGAGGCGGGATAGACTTTCACTCCGGTCTGGAGCTATTTAACATGCATCATTGCCCTCGGTGTGAGACGCTGCTCTGCACGGGAGCTGGCTGGACCTGGACTGCATTGCCCACAAGCCTATATGAGGAGGGTGTACAAGTCAGGTCCTGTTTAACATGTCTTTCCTGCCTGTGGCACAGGATGCTCCCAAGCTAGATCCCAGACCAAGAGTGGGCCCGTCTGCATCCCGTCTGCATCCAGATGGTGGTGGGCTGGGGGAATCCTCTTGGTCACCTATACTCTTCATCTAGTGACACTGTTGGGGATATTTATTGTCTGATGGTAAGGCCTAATGGGGAGCGAAAATGTGTAGTGTTGTCCTCCAAGGAGTGCTGGTTATCTGCTGAAATCACAAACTTCCTTACGAATGCTATGGGTGCACTCAACAACCAGATTAAGTGCTGCAAGAACAGCTCTCTCAATTAACCCAGCATCAGGTGGACCCTCCACCTCAGGCCATATCGTGAATAATGAAGCAACTAGAGAAGTCCCTAAGCCAGGTGATTTAAGGGTGACTTTGCGATCAACACCAGCAATGCCCAGACTGATAGTAATGACAACTTGAGCCCCTCCATTCTTAAATCGCAAACGAGAATGGTTGTTTGGCCTACACACAAGGAAAAAAGCCCCCAAACACTGTTAAAGTTACAGCCACCCCAGAGCCTAAAACAGTCTCTCTGAGCAACCATGGGATAGAAACCCACAGAGATGAGTCACTGCAAACTGTGCTCAATAATGCTCTTGAGGTAGCCATGGTTAAATTTTTGACCCAGTACTTACCACACTCAGGAACATATACTCTTCTTTGAAACTCCTAAAAGATCAGAGGACATCCAAGGTGGTAGTAGTAAATTGTGGGAATGCACCTATCGTAGGGTCACTGTTGGAGAGGTCAGACAGGCTGCCCATTGTTTGCTCAATTCATAGGTGTATCAGTGCGATGCCCCTGGATTGTTTTTATAGACCAATCAGTAAAGGACTCCCCAACCCCTCTCCCCCTTTCCCAGGTCCTGTTATGTAGACGATTTGTCACACCAACGTACAACTGCTTCATTTCTCTTGAACAGGTAGAGTGAATGTAGGACTTTATGTTGTCACTGGAACCAGTTTCGCAGTTTTGTATGGATTTTAAGTTTGATGCTGGTTGGCAGTTATTGCCTGGGAAGGTATGTTCGGATATGTGTTTCAGGCACAGGGTCTAAACTTTTTTCCAACTACTCCAGAAAGCTGACTGATCCTCTAAGCAAGGATCCAGCCTCTCTGGCAGTAAACGAGACGACTATGTCAATGATATTAAATTTGTTTTGGCAACAAATATGGTCACATGTCCTAGGCCAAATTCAGATGTTGTTTTACAATCTGCTGCCTCTAAATATGATTTTTAATGTTTGTTTTGGAATGTGGTTGGCCTTCTAAACAAAGTGAAGAATGTTGACTGGAATGATCTAGCTAAGGATTTTCAAATTGTATGCTTACATGAGACCTCGGTCCATAAAGTAGTCCATATAAATTGGTTTATCTCAATCCATAACCCAGCTGCTTACTCAAGAAGGAGGCATCATAGAGGTGGCTTGGTAACTTTGATATCCACCACCTTAGATAGGAGGATTCATAAAACCTATCTTGATTCTCCCCATTTTCATATCATTATCCTCCTGCACAAGTCTAGGGAAATGTGTATTATTGCAAAATTTTAGCATAACAATTTTTTTTACTGTAGGACAGATATTGCAGGTTCTCTTGATCAGACCTTTAGAAAGGTCTTGAATGAGGTTAATAAGGATTGTAGTGTAATGTGGGGGGCAGATTTTAATTGCAGGCTGTGTCCAATATCCAGAAGCTCTGCTTGTGGGGCGTCAGGACATGATAATGAGGAGTATTCCCATTTTGAGCACAGTTTATGTGGTGATGTTTTTAATTCTATTTTGAGTAAGTACTCCCTTCTTCTTACGATTGATCTCATTGCCACCCCTGCACAAGGACACACCACTTATACCAATAGAGGACAAGGCAGACATTGATTGTATTGCTTTTTCGTGACAATAGAAGGATACAGATTTTTCGATATTGCAGAACTGTGTGAGTCATCACAATCCCTTGGCCATCTTTTTTGACCTGGGTAGTGAGAAGCAACAGGGTTTACTTATTACCATGCCAATAGTAGTAAATAGAAACAAGGACATGCTTCACAAGAGGGTCACTGTGCACTCAGGGCACCTGCTAGTAGACCTTGCATTGAGAAATGGGGAGCATATAGCTGTCTGTTTGGATAGAAAACTGGACCCCAAGCATATGTTGTGGGCATTTGCTGGGATCTGGCTTACTATTACTAAGCTTTTAACATCTGTTAAAAAAAAGTCAGGGAGGTCAGACCACGAAAGTGGTTTGAAGGAGTGTGCTTGAAGGCTCATAGAGACCTTATTTCTGCCCTTAAACAGGTCATGGAAGAGGAGGTGATGAGACTCTGCAGACAAAACTATAAGCAAGCCACCTCGAACAGGAAGGCAGCGATAAGGCACGAAGCCTGGGAGAATTTGCATGAAGCTAGTTTAAAGAATGATGTTTGTTCTTCTGGAAAACGGTTAATGCCCCCTACTTTGGAGACAACCATAATACCCCTTCTGATGTCACTATCTTCATCATATTCATGCATTGAACACTTTTCTAGGGTGTATGATAGCCCCCCAAATCTATATTCATTTTCACACTGTAGTGACAAACCCCATAGTGGGCTGTTTAGATTTACTTCCTATTACTTTAAAAGAGGTTGGATACGCGATTGAACAGAATTTCAGAAACAAGGCCCGATTGACTTTTTTATTCACCCCACTTATTGTAAATGTCCTGAGGAGTGCAGTTGTCGATGGCCCACCCAAATCATGGTTTGAACTCCATCATAGTCCCTATTTTTAAGAAGGGTGACAGAGTAGACACCCAATGTTATCACCCTATTCATTTAATTAATTTAACAAGCAAAGTTTTGGGCAGGCTGATATTGGATTATTTGGAGGCCTGGGTGGCAGAGAAGGGCAGATTTTCTGTTGTTTAGAACACACAGCTGAAAAAGGGTTACCCCCATTTAGCATTTATAGATATTACCTCAGCTTTTGATTGGGTGAACAGAGGGAATTTCTGGAGTAAAATGCTGAAAATGAGTGTGAATGCAGCATTGGTTCACTTTATAGCTCAGATTCAAGAAGCTGTGACTGGATGCATCTGGAATGGGGCCAATGGTGAATGTACTGTCCCTATTAAAATGAAGAGAGGTGTGAAATACGGGTGCGTGTTGGCACCATTTCTTTTTTAGTTGTATATCAATGATTTGGACACCTTTTAAACATAGGGGAGGCAGAAATACCCTGGGTGGGCTTGAGTAAACTCCCTGCTCTTTTATATGCAGATGACTGCGTTTTAAATCTGCACGCCAGTGTGGGCTTACAGAAGCTGTTAAAAAGCTTCATCCTATTCATGACCAACCTGGGATTAATGGCAAATATAGCAAAGTCACACAGAATGGTTGTTAAGCCTATACACACCAACTCAATGTCACACTTAATTAATGGTGAAAAACACTTTGTGTTCCAGCCTTTACTTATCTGGAAATGCCTTTTGACCGTAAAGGCACCTGGTCGCATGTAATCAAGGTCAGAAAGTCCCAGTTTGATCAAACCACAGACGCTCTCTTTAGATTTGCTGGGAAGTGAGTTTTAAACCATTGGATGCTATGATTAATACATATTCAGCACTTTGCTGCTCCGTTATGATATATGGAACTAGTGCTTGGGGATACTGTGATACCTCTCACCTACAGATTAGTGGGAATGGGTTTATGAGAAGACTTCTGTCTGTACATATTATCCTACCCATATTTCTTTGCCATTGGAAGTTAGGCCCACTGAATTTGGAAGATCTTATTAAGCTAGCACCACTTATGCTGTGGTATTCAATTTGGTCTAAACACAAAACCCTACAATGATTAATTACTTTTTGATACTGCCCACAGCATTGTGTGGCTTAGATATATAAGAGAACAATTTGCCTTGTAAGGGAGACCAGATTTTTTCTTCAGCCCATGGGATATCGCCACTGTTTCTAAAAATCAATTAAAGCTAGAGATTTTTAACTATATGTAAACAGCACAGAGAAAGTCTAGTGATGGATGGAAAAGGGACTCTATGGAACCCTATCTTCAGTTCCCATTTCTACACCATCAGAGATTCTATGTAATAAGGTTCATATTCAGTACATTCCATTTCTTGGTTTCTTACCCTAGCATATATGTACCATGATTCTGATTTTGAACTTTCGCTCTGTGACTCATGCTCGATTCAATCTACACTAATGTTGCATCTAGGATTTTTTTTTAATATCACTGCTGAGGCTCATGAATATAAGAAGGTGTAGGCCTGCCTTAATTTACTTACAGCTACTATAAACAGTATACCTTTGTACGACGTTTTATAAGTACATTTCTGCAGCTGTGAGATAAAGGAATTTGGTGGGAGAATACATCTTTTAATGGTGACCTATTTGCTGAGATCAAGAGTATTTTTTTTATTTTTCTGTTTACAACTGCACAAGTCATTTTAAGATCTTAACTGTTTAACTGGGCCTTCCGAATAACTGAAATCATAAACGTTTACCCTTGAGGATGTTTTTATCTTTGTATTTAATAGTTTAAAAACTTAAATTGTTGTGATGTATTTTATTGCAACATTTTATGTATGATTAATTCTTTAGTTTAATAACTGAAAAAAGATTGAATCGACGATTGAAATAGTAAACATTTGTACATAGAAAATAGCACACTTCAAATAGTAATAATAAAATATAAAATTGTTGAAATGTTTTTCTCTGATCTTTTGTTCTTTACTCATATACGATTATTCAAATTTTCAATTGAAAATGTATCCAGTCAAGGTTTTGTATTCAATGGAAAGGGTTCAGCCAGAGTGTGCTCAGCCAGCATGTATTTTTCTTCTTAGTTTTGAGTTCAGATGGAGTTTTTTCAAGGCTGCGAATAATGCATTTTGACACATGGAGGTACATTAAATATTGTAATAGTAGAATACCAAACATTATGTAAAATAGAAAAATAGAGGGTGTTAAAAGAAAAGAGAAAACTAGAGTCACTTTGTATTAAATACTTTTTTTGTACCATAGAAAAATATGGGGGTGCATTGCATACCATATAGGTAAACACAACTGATATGTTGTCACGATATGTGAATGCGTAGAGGAGGAATGGGAGTGTACTCTAATGGACCCAGGGATCACAGTACAACGTGAAGGACTAGGAAGTAATTAAATATATACACGTTCAAGTAAATCTGAGGAGCGTGAGGTTTGTTCCGAAGCTGGAAGATACCTTAAGCATTCAAAATGCATTGTTTTAACATCTGGACAGGATTGTTATTGGGAAAAAGTTATCTGCATGGCTTCAGAAAGGAAACATGGCTTGTCAGTACTGTCTAAGGGAAAAAAATACATTGAGCTGTTGGGTAAGGTAATATGTGCAATACACAGCAGGTGCCAAGAGTGATGCAGTGTACCTGTTAGTGTATCATATTGCAAGGGAAGGGAAAAGTGGAAAGAGAAACAGTCTGTTAAAGCATCATAAAGGAATAGATACAAAAAAGTCTCTGGTAAATTGTAGCGAGTTGGTTGTCAGCTCTAGGCATGGCTGAGGGAGACACTGCCGTGGAGACACAGAGCGGTGTTACAGAGGAGGCAGCGGGAGTGGGAAGTGAGCAGGTAGTGGCCAGAGTAGCAAAACGATGAGCACCCTATCTGTGTGTCAAGTGTTGAGCCAGTCGAAGTCGGAGCTGCCAGCTTTGTCAGTCAGATGCAGTGACTGTGTACTGGAAAGGGCTTTAGGCCGTTGGCTCCTCATGCGGTGCAGAGGCGGCCGGCCCTAGACTGGCGAGGCTTGTGCCCCTTAATATTATTATTGTATTTCTTATATAGCGCCAGAATCAACCCCCGAAGGGGTATCTCCGCGCTTGCCTTGGGAACCCGTCCTGGTTTTTCCCTGTGATATAGCCCCTACAGGGCATCCCTAAGGTGAAAGCCAGGCATCCCGTCGCGGGGGGGCCGTTGTGGAGATTAAGCAAGCTTAATGCCCAGAGTTGCAGAGTGTGAACCCATGATTAGGTCAGGCACCGAAGCGAGAATTATCGAGTCCGTGGACATTTGAGCTCAACACCCTGCCGCGTCGGGAATCGAACCCTGGTCCCGGGTCTGACCTCTGCTTCAGGGTCTGCCTGCTCTAACCAGTGAGCCACACTTCTCCACCTTAGAGAAGCCTGCCACAATCAGGCCTGCTTGCTTACTTGCAGCCCACCAATTCATCTGCTGCCGTCACTGCTGCCACATTGCCACTATTCCAGTTTCCTATTACCACTACTTTGTTGCTTAACCCTCAGCTGCCTTGTAAAACTCTTCGGCTGTATGCCCGAATCACCAGTAGCACTAACTAGCCTTATGGCTCCCAAAGTTTCAGTCTGGGCTTTTGTTTGTCATTATATATATCAATATATCTCAGCCAATCCATGGCATGCAAAGTGGACAGTTGGGCACTACTCGGTCCCGCTTCTGCACACAGGTCACAGCTTCTGCTACATCAGACATCTAAGTCAAAAATCAAAAACGACATTCCTAAAGTGATATTTCCTACCCATTGCACCAGCACAACAGGCTCCAACACAGGTTATTAGTGCAACTTCCTCGGCCCAGATGAGAAACTGGGCAGAGTGGCAACAATGAGGAGCAAGGCAGGCATTTGATATGAAACACAAAACGTCAACGCTCATCCCCAGGCAAGCCTAAGAAATATAAGGACCACAAGGAACTTTCCCTTTTGAATTTGGAAACTATCCTTTAAGACCTCCATATGCAGAAGAGCAGAAGAAATACCTAAAAGGAAGGCACAGACACGGCACAAATGGGAATAGGAAAAAAAACTTCCACACAAAATGGAGAACAGGAAAACATTAACTGGCTTAATAGGTTGAACAAATGGATCACATGGGCTTCTAACTTAGCTGAGCTCCCAAAGGGACGTAACTTATGTTGCAGCCAAAAAGAATCCAATGAAATCATGGCGTTTTTCTAAAAGAAGGACAGGGTCATATTCCCCCCTGGGACTCCAGAAATCGTGCTCTGCTCACTCACTACCATAAGTACAGTCTGCTTTAGAGAAAGCCAAGGGAGCCTGGAATCCATATAAAAGAAGAAAGACACGCTCATGCCCAAAACTGTGGGAGATAAGCTCATTATTAGAGCTGTCTTCCACAACATAGATGAACCACCATTGCAAAACATAGGGTGTGAGGTGGTCAGCGTACAGTATGGGCAAGAGACCCCCCATCCCTCATACCCGGCACAATGCAGGGAACCAACTGTGGCACAGTTCCATCATAAATATTGGTACATGATAGAGTCGGGCAAGTTGTCAGGTGCCACAACGCAACCAAAATGTCCAAATTTGAGTGGGGCATCCCCAAAACTGGGATTGCCCAACAGATGACACACCAGGATCAGAGGTGCCAATCCATCCAGAATTACCAGACTCCTTACAAAGGTCCCCAGCTTACTTACCATTTGAACTCTCTTACACGCAGGTCAATTTACTAAGGTCCATTAGCACTTCATTGACAGCGGCCACAATTGCCTTGACATGGCAGTCCCAAAAACATAAAAATACAGATTGAAATTTTACAAGTAATGGCACTCACCATGGTGGATATTGCCAAGAAGATCGATCAAATTGACAAGACCAACACAAAGATACAGTCCACACAAGACTATCTATGTTCAAACATTGTGGACAAATTCTCCATGTTACCAACGGTTCTCACCACATTTGTCACTGAACTGGTAGGAATAAATAACACACGTCCAGGCCTGCAACACAATGGGGCAACAGAACGTGAGATACAGAAGACAGGCACGTGGGTCATGATGATGGATACACATCAAAAACACCCAAAAAATGTCCAGATTAAAACTGAGGAGACGGTGGCCCAAAATGTACAACCCAGTTTCAGCAACAAGCTAAAACAATATCAAGAGGCACAGAATGTAAATCGTGACAGTCCAGATGGCAGAGTTACATATTCCATAATGACACAGTTAACCCAGAAATCAAAGAAACACCTAAAGAAGCACCAGAAACAAATGAAAGCACAGCTTACAACAAAAAAGAAGCCTGAAAAGCCTGCAATGAATTGGTGATAAGAAAACCTGAAACAATGGCCTCAACCATCTCAAACAAGCCTTTATACCCAATATTTCAAATGGAAGTGTGACACTTGGGCCAGTTGAAGGATTATAATGCAAACCCAGCAACTAAAAGTAAGATTACATACACCTAGGATGTGCAGCATTTGGGCAGCGATAACTACAAAGTAACAACTGGCATAGATGCCAGACTTCTACAAGCAGGCAAGGCAGCCTACAATACAACTGCAAGATGCACTGTTAAATCCACCAAAGCATGGAAGAGCTCATTGAGTCAAAAGATCCCAACACACTGGCAAAGGAGCAGCTATCAACGTCACATGAGACGCAGTTGAACAACATGCACTTAACGAAGCCCAGCCCAAACAGGGACATAGAACACATAGGAAGAAATGTATAAAAAATCAGTAAAGAAAACAAAGGAGGCAGCTCAGCAGACCTACAAATGGTGTATTTGGTTGGAGAAATCACAGAGCCTCTAATGCTCGCCATTCCAGTCAGCTAGTAGGAAGGCAGAAACACACCAGCACCAAGGGTCATATATCAAGCAATAATAGAAACAACCCCACGATACAGAAACTATAGGACATCGAGAGGGCGTTTCGTTGACATGCCCAGTTGGTTGTCGCCCCAATTGTCTCGATTAGGGGATTTCCCTTAGCCACATTCAACAGCCAGTTTCAATACAAAGGAAGTGAGTGGATCACAAATAACTATATGAAATCAATCAATCGATCGGGGGTTTGTAGAGCGCACTACTCACCCGTGAGGGTCTCATGGCGCATGGGGGGGGGGCAGCTCCGGTTCAGTCGAAGACAGTATGCACCCAGGGTCAACTCAGTTGTTCTCAACTGATCAAACATGTTAAAACATCTGCGGTACATCCCTTCACTGTCACTCATCAACATCGAAGATATAATAAGGATACAGTTTGACTCCATAGGTTTAGATAAATCAAAACAATCAACGTCAAAAAAAGTACTCGACTAAAAAGATCAGTTTGCTGACTGGGGGGGTTTTAGTGCACATCAAGGAGAGAGAAAAATATCCACACATCCTAAAACAAAATCCCCTTAAAATAACCCAAATAAAGTGGTCTCAATGGGAACAAGGAGTACTGGAGGCAATCTATTCTATATGAACTTCAATATTCAATACCGGGACGAAGGCCTGGCAGGAGCCTGTAGAGTAATTACCACCCAGAGCACTCTTCCAGATTATATCACTGACTCTGATGACTGGGGTTAGATTGCTTGCAAGCTAGCCCAAGAAAAATTGAAACATCGCTAGCACAACACATATGGAGGAATGGAGAGGGAAAAGCTGGGAAAAAGTAACCAATATACTAACCTGGAATGTGGTGGGAATCACCAAGATTCTTCAGAGTGAGACAACACTTGCATTCCTGGATGAATTAAACATTATCTGTCTTCAAGAGACATTGGTGTTAACACCCACACTGATACCTGGGTACACGGATTGCCATAAACCCGCCAAAAAGACCCATCTATTTGGGAGACCATCTGGAAGTGTATCAATATACATACAAAAACCTAGGAGGGACTTAAGAATAAGCCTTTCCTTGCTCTCCCAACCAGACAATAGACCTCGCTACACGAGAAGGACAAATCACCAGCTACTAAGATAGGGAGCTACGGATATACAAATCTAGAGACTATTGAAGAGGAAAAAAAAGAAAGAAACCTACTGGGAAACAAAAGGGTTATTAAGACTGGCCTCACCCACTACATGATGGCAAGCTCCATCGTACGGCCGCGATCACACCCTGGTGCTCTTACTTTTACAGATAGAAAAGATAAGATTTTCAAAAGAGGATTCCCTATTGCAGAAAGAATATTTATATTTATTTATTATTGGCCCCCCTTGACAGGGTTGAAAATAATGAGAGGGTATATAGGAGGAGCTACATCTCCATTACGGTATCTGCCTGTACCAACATGTTTCAGCCATTACCAAACAATCTACTGGGTCATAGGCCTTCCTCAGGATATTGATCGCTCGTTCCAATCCTAATCCCTCCTAGTTTATTTATCTGGATGGTACGGATAGGTGTAAGCCATTACTTGCCTGTTGGTAGACACACTTGAGATGTGTACCCAGTCTCATTATTGCTTCTCCAAACTAGGGCAGAGTGGGAACACTATAGTCACACTTTCATCAAGGTGTAGCGTCTCCTTTCATACCACTCAACAACCTCAAGACGCTCATAAATTTACATGAAGCACCCAGTTAGATTGTCCTTAGCGGAAATAAAAATCCAATCAGAAATACTTCAAGCTTGAATTCTAAAAGTCCTTAGAGGCATTGGGGGAACCGAGTTGATACTAATTATCAAAGTCTACTTTAATTCACATGGGAGCAACATGCTGCAAAAACTAAAAAAGTTGATTAGTCGCCTGGAAAAAGTAATACGCACATACACAGGTTTCAGAAATTATCCTCCTGGGAGACTTCAAAATGCACTAAGCATAACTATAAGGGGACCCAGTGAAATATCTCAAAGATTTAATGCCTTCCTGCAGATGCACAATATGGAATACACAGATTACAGCAAAAAAGATCAAACCCTTGATTAATTATCCTTACTCCTTCAAAAGCAGACCACAATTGATTACCTATTCCAGAGTCAGGGTCTAAGTGAAGTCATCGCAAACTTCAATGTGTTTCAATGGTCAGAGAGCGATCAAACCGCCCTGATGGTGCAGCTGACCTTATCAGGTGGGAACTGCGAACCATTTCCCGCACTGGGAAAAATAAAAGGTGAGGAACACTTTTTACTCCTGCACTGGATCAATAACTGTAGTGAAGCTAGAAAGATGGAAGAGCAAATGGGAAGCCTGGTCTATAGCATGTCAAAAGTCAGACATCAACAAGGCCTGGACCACCCTGGTTTTGGAGTTTGTGCGCTCCTGCTAGGGAACAGCCCCAATAAAATCAAAAAGGCAACAAACCATATGCTTGGATGTGTGACAGAGATAAAAATGAAAGCACTCAGAAACTATGGGTGACACTGAGTGTAAACAACAACTTAAAATGCATCACTTCAAGGCAGGAATTAAGTAAGGCCGCAAAGAAGCAAAAGCAACTTGTATGGGAAAACAAGAGAAAAATCCAAGAGGCAATACTGCCGCTTATTGGGACACCCAGAGGTAGAAACTCTATATCGGACATAGCACTGATGTCTTGCACTGAAGCGAGAGTGGAGTCGCTAGGAGACCTCTATGCAGGCGGTACCCTACTACCTTTTGCGACCCTAACTGTAGATAATGGTTTACCAGTGGACCAGTTTCTTCTACATGCAGCCATCACGCGGATGTTGTCGCTAGCATGGGGAGATTGGACTAATGAGCCGCAGACACATCCGTTATTACAGTATTTGTATGTAATGGGGGAGGGGTCGCAGGTGATACACTGGCTAGTACAAGCCTTGCTATCTACGTATTAAAACCACTACAGAGACTCTGCACACGCTGGACTGAGGACAGAGACAGTCCCTGGACTGATGGGAACGCGTCCTAGCCAGTGCCACACACATACCACGCAACTCACGGCTTAAGCTTATACAAACTTATATATTGCATAGGGCGTATCTCTCGCCAGATAAGATCAATAAATATTTTAACATCAACACTTCAGAATGCCTGAGATGCTGTCTTCTAGGTGCTGACCTATTACATATGCTATGGTCTTGCCCCCTACTTTTACCCTACTGGTGCACAACCACATAAACACTTAAAAACTGCACTAGCACTGAAGTGCCTACCACATGGGAGGTCTGTATCCTGGGATTTTACAAACGTACTAAGGCCAACAAAGTAAGTTCTAGATTTCGTGACCTAGGCCTCATAACAGCCAAACAACTAATAACTAAGAGATGGAAACACAAGGACCCACCAGAGGTACTGCATTGGGTGAAGTCCCTAGAGGTCTGGGCACAAGCGGAGAGCACCACCCTACATAGGGAAGAAACAGCAGGTTTGCAAAAGTATCCCATTGCACAAACTTGGGATGATATGCTCATAGTCCTTACACACTCTATATTGCGGGCACCTCCTACGCAACAAGCGGGAACCAATACCTGACATGTCACCTAGATGTAGAGGACATGCTTCAATTACATGACACCTCAGCCACGGATGTTGGGTTAGGCACAGACTTTGCATTCCTTAAAGACAATTCATAGACGTGGCTTTTGCCACATGATACCCTAGTGTCCATGCAACCGCATAAAAAGCAGGAACAGCAGCCCGCACTCACTACTTACGCACAAGCCTAGTCATGACTGAGCTCTAACGGCACTCTGGATACTGGCTACATATTCCTTTAAGCAGTTGATATCTCTTTTCTTTTGATTTAAATTTTTGTCTTTATTAGTTGTGGTTAAAATGTTATAAAAAAAGATATCTAGTGAACGGATATGGCAGTTAAATGTATATTTGCTTTTGTTTGCCCATGAAGCATTGTATGTTGTAATTTCGAAGCTGAGCTGAGTATGAGCAGCACACTTCTGTATACATCAATGTACTTATGTATTGATGACCACTTTTGAGAAGAGGCGTACTTAGTAGACACACTCCGCCCCTTGATCGGAGATAACAGCACGTGCGGGCAATTGATGCCCATGGTACTTTATAAATGGACAAGGAATTTCGCACTGTAGATGCAAACAGTATCACGATTGGGAAAAGGAAATACCTTGATTTAAGTTCACAGTGGCATTGAACAGATAATGTTATTATAAATGCAATATGTATCGATACTTAGAATTCATGTAACAGAAAAGATAAAATGTAATAAAGATATTTAAAAAAAAGAAAAATCCAAGAGGATGAGTGAATCAAAATCTTCGACCTAATAGCAGCCAAGAAACACCAACAATGTTGGCAGTATGTTAACACCTAATGCCACAGGATGAGCAAAAGGGGTAACTCTGTTCCAGCAGAAAAATGGGTACCTCATGTTACAACTCTCTCTCCCAAGCCCCCAGAGAAACCTCTCCAAGACAAGCCATCTTACGCATATAAGGCAGAAGAAACAGACGTCTTTACATCAGATGCAATAACGGAACACGCAGCACTCAATGACCAGGTGGTCAGCAAGGTCTTGAAAACTATCAGAAAGAAAGGGGACCCCAGACCAAATTATTTACCAGTACTTTTTATGCATTTATCTAAAGGGAAATAAATATGTTATTGATTGATTTACCAATGTCATTATTTAGAGAAGATCTGCAATTCTGGACCTCAGTTCTGGCCCCTTTGTAATCTGAATGCAGACTATACAAAGATGTTTTAGACTCATGGATGGGCTACTTACAACATCCCATCTTTAAGAAGGATGACAAAACCGACCCCATAAATTACAAGCTAATTGCACTGCTGGATATTGTGGGGGTAACCTTACCCTAGTATACCTCTACAATCAATCAATCAATCAATCAATCAATGACACTTATAGAGCGCGCTACATACCCGTAGGGTCTCAAGGCGCTGGGGGGGGGGGGGGGGGTGCCGCTACTGCTCGAACAGCCAGGTCTTCAGCTTCTTCCTGAAGGAGAGGTGGTCTTGGGTCAGGCGCAGGTCGGTCGGGAGGGAGTTCCAGGTCTTGGCGGCCAGGTAGGAGAAGGACCTTCCTCCTGTAGTCGCTCTTCGGATGCGGGGGACGGCGGCGAGGGCGTGGTTGGCTGATCGGAGGTGGCGTTTGGGAGCGTAGAAGTTGATCCGGCTGTTGAGGTAGCTCGGGCCTTGGTCGTGTAGGGCTTTGTGTGCGTGGGTGAGGAGGCGGAAGGTGATTCTTTTGTTGACGGGGAGCCAGTGAAGGTCTCTCAGGTGTCCGGTGATGTGGCTGGTTCGTGGGATGTCGAGGATGAGTCTGGCTGAGGCGTTCTGGATCCGCTGGAGTCTCTTCTGGATCTTGGCGGTGGTACCGGCGTAGAGGGCGTTGCCGTAGTCCAGTCGGCTGGTGACGAGGGCCTGGGTGACGGTCTTCCTGGTCTCGGTGGGGATCCACCGAAAGATCTTCCATAGCATGCGTAGGATGTTGAAGCACGCCGAGGAGACGTTGTTGACTTGCCTGGTCATGGAGAGGGAGGAGTCCAGGATGAAGCCCAGGTTGCGTGCATGGTCTGTCGGTTTGGGTGCGGTGCCCAGGGCGGGAGGCCACCAGGAGTCGTCCCAGGCGGAGGGTGAAGAGCCCAGGATGAGGACCTCCGTCTTGTCAGAGTTCAGTTTCAGGCGGCTGGTCGTCATCCACTCGGCTACCTCTTTCATCCCTTCGTGCAGGTTGGCTCTGGCGGAGGCGGGGTCGTTGGTCAGGGAGAGGATCAGCTGGGTGTCGTCGGCGTAGGAGATTATGCTGAGGTTGTGTTTGCGTACGATGGCCGCGAGGGGGCTCATGTAGACGTTGAAGAGGGTGGGGCTCAGAGATGATCCTTGAGGGACGCCGCAGATGACTTCGGAGGCCTCTGAATTGTACGGTGGTAGGCGGACTCTCTGTGTTCTTCCGTCGAGGAAGGAGATGATCCATTCCAGCGCCTTGTCCTGGATTCCGGTGTTGCTGAGGCGCTGTACTAGGGTGCGGTGGCAGACCGTGTCGAATGCCGCGGAGAGGTCTAGGAGGATGAGGGCCGCAGTTTCTCCATTGTCCATCAGGGCTCGGATGTCATCGGTGGCGGCGATGAGGGCGGTCTCGGTGCTGTGATTGGCTCGGAAGCCGGACTGTGAGGGGTCGAGGGATCCGTTCGTCTCGAGGAAGGCGGCCATCTGCTTGTTGACGGTCTTCTCGATGACTTTCGCAGGAAACGGGAGGAGCGAGATGGGGCGGTAGTTCTTGAGTTCGGTGGGGTCCGCTGTTGGTTTCTTGAGTAGAGCGCTGAGTTCGGCGTGTTTCCAGCTCTCAGGGAAGGTGGCGGTGTCGAAGGATGTGTTGATGATGTCTCGCAGGTGGGGTGCGATGACAGCGTCGGCCTTGTTGAAGACGTGGTGAGGGCAGGGGTCGGTCGGTGATCCGGAGTGGATGGAGTTCATCGTGCGGATGGTGTCTTCGGTGCTGATCGGGGTCCAGGCATGGAGGGTGGTGGTGGGGGGTGGTTGTTCGGTCATGGTGTGCGTTGGTTGGTTGTTGAAGCTGTTGTGTATGTCCGCGATCTTGTTGTGGAAGTATGAAGCGAGGGAGTTGCAGAGGTCTTGCGATGGGGTGATGTCGTTGTTTCCTGCGCTGGGGTCGGAAAGCTCTTTCACGATGTTGAAGAGTTCCTTGCAGTTGTGTGCGTTGTTGTCCAACCGGTCCTTGAATGCTGTTTTCTTGGCGGCGCGGATCAGCTGGTGGTGCTTCCGGGTGGCAAGCTTGAAAGAGGTCCTGTTGTCCGGTGTAGGTTCCCTTCTCCAGACTTTCTCGAGGGCTCGGCAGTTCTTCTTGGAGCTCTTGAGTTCGTCGGTGAACCACGGGGCTTTCTTGCTGCCGGGTCTGCTGGGCGGGGTCCTCAGAGGGGCGAGTTCGTCCGCGCAGTTGCTGATCCACTTCGTGAGGTTGTCGGCGGCCTGGCTGGGGTTCGCTGAGCTGGCAGGAGGGTGCTGGCTCAGGGAGGTGGCGAGCTGGTCTGCTGTGATCTTGTTCCAGCTTCTGCGGGCGGCTTGTTGCTGGTGGTGGTGGGTCGTCGTTCTCTTGAAGGTGAAGTGGACGCAGCTGTGGTCCGTCCATTGAAGCTCTGTGGCGTGGCTGAAGTCGATGTCTGTGCTGGAGGAGAAGACTGCGTCGAGTGTGTGTCCGGCGAGGTGGGTGGGGGTGGACACCAGTTGCTTGAGTCCAAGATTGGCGAGGTTGTCGAGCAGGGTGCTGGTGTTGCGGTCGTTGTTGTTCTCCAGTTGGAAGTTGAGGTCCCCCAGGAGGATGTAGTCAGCGGAGGGGAGGGCATGCGGGCTGACGAAGTCGGCGATGTCCTCGCTGAATTGTGTGCGTGGTCCAGGGGGTCGGTAGATCAGGGTGCCTCTGAGGGTGGTGTTCGGGTTGGTGTGGATCTGGAAATGCAGGTGTTCGGCGCTGGTCAGGGTGTTGTCGGTGCTGGTCGTGAGACGGATGGTGTTCCTGTGGATGATGGCGATGCCTCCTCCCATCTGGTTGGCGTTGCGATCCCTCCGGACGATCTTGTAGCCCTCTGGGATAGCGATGGCGATGTCGGGAGCTGAAGAGGCGTTCATCCAGGTCTCCGTGAGGAAGGCAACGTCAGGGGCTGTGGCGTCTAGGAGGTTCCAGAGTTCGATGGCGTGTCTGTGGACGGAGCGGGTGTTGAGCAGGATGCACTTGAGGTGGGTGCTGCTGATGTTCGGCTTGGCGGGTGCTGGTGCGAGGCAGGTCCGGATGCAGGTGAACTTGCAGGCGTGGCAGCTGAAAGGTCCGTGGGTGCGACGTGGAGTGGCTTGATGGCATTCTGGGAGTCGGCCGGTGTTGAGTGCGATGAGGGTGGCGGCGGAGTACGTCCGGCGGGTCGGTCGGGGTCCTCGTGGGCCAGGGGTCCTGGCGCTGGTCGCGATCCGGTCGCGGACGGGCGCAGACGGGCTTACCTTTGGCGCGCCTTCGGCGCACAATCGGCGCACCCACTGCGCGTGACCGCTGCGCGTTCGCACGGTCGCCATATATGGCGAAGTGCGCGGGTGGGCGGGGCAGCTGGGAGGCGGGAGCGGGGAGGGATACAGAAGGCAAAAAAGGGGCGGGGCTTAGCGGCGGTGGCGGGAAGCGGGGAGCGGGGAGGGAACAGAGGGACAGAAACTACAATACTGACAATTTAAGGAAAAAAGACAATATTACACAGAGTAAAGCAATACAGATCTAACTTAAGCCTAACAGAAGACAGCAGGGCACAGGAGCTACCACGGACCTCGAGGCTTGAGGGAGGGGGCGTGGTCGGGCGGCAGCAGCTGGGCAGCGAGGCAGAGGGCGGAGGGAGCACACGCAGCAGCTGGTGGCCGTGCGGCGCGGGGGTGTCCTACAAGTAGGTCACACTCACCTGCGTCGCACGGTCGCCATATATGGCCAAGTGCGCGGGTGGGCGGGGCAGCTGGGAGGCGGGAGCGGGGAGGGATACAGAAGGCAAAAAAGGGGCGGGGCTTAGCGGCGGTGGCGGGAAGCGGGGAGCGGGGAGGGAACAGAGGGACAGAAACTACAATGCTGACAATTTAAGGAAAAAAGACAATATTACACCGAGTAAAGCAATACAGATCTAACTTAAGCCTAACAGAAGACAGCAGGGCACAGGAGCTACCACGGACCTCGAGGCTCGAGGGAGGGGGCGTGGTCGGGCGGCAGCAGCTGGGCAGCGAGGCAGAGGGCGGAGGGAGCACACGCAGCAGCTGGTGGCCGTGCGGCGCGGGGGTGTCCTACAAGTAGGTCACCTACAAGAGCTAATTAAATGTCCATCTGTTGAGGGTATGCTCTCTTTTTATCAAACAAGATGCAGAGCTGGTGGATCAACTGTGGACAACATAGTGACCCTCTCTTAAACAGCCCATCAAGTCATCTCACACAACACACTGCCCGAGTTAGCCGGCTTTATTGACTGCTTCACGGCCTTTACCGGAGTAGTCCAGAAAATACTCTGGCAGAAATTAGAGAGGTGGAACATCTGTCCCAAACTGCTGAGAGTCATCAGGTCACTTTACACCAGACATGGGAAAGGGTCAAGCTGTCTGGAGACATAGCAGCAGGAAAAACCTCTACAAACCGAGGGTTAAAACAAGGCTGAGTGCTTGCCCCAATTTTATTCAACTTGTACACAGCTGGCCTGGGGCCGGCACTGTCCGCCACAATCCTAGTCGATCGGAAAAAGGAAACTTTGACATTATGCAATCTGCAGACAATCGTGTGCTTTTAGATCACAAAAAAGTTGGCCTCCAGAAGGCCTTGAATGCACTCAACACATATAACATTAGGAATGAACTTATTGCCCAAAAAAAACAAAAGCAAAATTGTGCTGATTTGACATTATCCCAAAAAAGGGTTACAAAATTATGGCTGTGGCCACATAGGCTTGACTGTGTACAGAGCTACAATTATATTGGGGCTTGGCTTTGTGAAATGGGAAAACCGACCCTACACTTCCAAAGAATGAAGATCAAAGGAAAGATGGTCATACACACATTCTGTAAATGAACCAACACCATTGACACTCCAACGATTACGGCCATCAGGAGGGTGATTAGCGCACAACTCGTGCCCTCAGTCAACTATGAACTGCAAGTGTTTTCAGGCATGCTGGAAGCCAAACTCATTGAGTTCCAATACACAGGGCTTAAGAAAGCATTCCAACTGTCTTCCTACATGAGGAACACCTTGATTAGACTTGAATTTGGCATCATCAATCAAAACTTCGAGTGTATGACTGCTTTGGTGACATAATACTATCAGACAATTACCACGCCTGCGAACACTATGAAGGTACTTCTAAAAACTATTTTTACAAATTAGAATAATCCCTGCTCCATTAATCTGATAGTTGCGAAGGAGACACTGAAGCTTTCAGTGGAGAATTGGGCTCAAAACATAACCTATATTAAGCCATCAAAACTGCGAATAAAAAGCAACTGCACCTCTGTTCTCGAGACATGGACACTAAAGCTCTTCAAGAGAGTGACTCACACAACTCCTTAATGAGACCTCAAACAAACCAGTCATGCAAACCACACCTCACCAGGCACTGAGCGAACATGGTGGGAATCAAATACTATAGGCAAGACTAGTTACAAACTCAATAAGAGATCTGAACCCTGGTTAGAAACCTATTGAAAACATTATACGCTCCAGACTGTGTGACGATAGAAGGGAATCGCTGGCCCACATATTATTTTGCTGCATGGCACTGCACTTCGCCCATTGTATACTCTTGAGGACAACGTTTTTCTGTCATGGAACTTGATTGGCTAAAGATGCTCAAAATCTCTTTTCACACTGGAATCTGTGCCAAGATGTCCAAACTTGAAAAATTCCCACACCAAGCTCGGTTACTGTTAAAGGGTAAGTTGCTGTAAAAAACAGTGCAAATGCCGGTGTCCGCTCTGAATAGAGCAGGCTTCAGCCCAATAAACTCAGCTCCCGACCTTAACATCTGTACTGTGCATTGCACTGAAATATCCTTCTGTATGCACTGAACACCTTATTTAGGCATGAACTAATCAATTTTAAAAATATATTTTTACACTACTTATGTGCTTTTATCTTGTGATTTTGACATATTTGTTATGGTTTTAAGTAATCATACAACAAAACAATTCAATAATTGATTCAATCATTGTCAGTGGTATGCATATTGGTGTAAGACATTAAAAGAGGCTAATTTAACATTATGTCTTGATCGAAAACTAGGCAAGAAGGTCTGATGCTACACAGGAGGGGAGAAAAGGACAGGAAACAATGACATCATATTGACAGTAAAAGCTGGGGAAAGGTACCATATTGAGAGAAGGGGAGACTACACCTTGGTGAGGAAATCAACTGTCTATGAGTGAGCAAGGTGAATGTCATATTGGAACAACCACAATATGATATTCATTTCACTCAGGGGCATATTTATGAGCCCCTTTGAGTCATTCCTGTACCACTCAACGTGATGCAAGAGTGACGCAAATGTAAAATAGGATTTATTAAGCCACACAAGGCCACCTTGTGTGGCCGTGTGTGTCTTCATAAATCTCAATGAATGTAAGGCAGCGCAAACCGCCGAGTTGCATTCCACTTCACCAGGGAGGCATTTCATTGGGTATTATGTGGGTGTTCCCATGCAATATCCAAGGATTTTGATGCATTCCCAGATGCATTCCCAGATTTACAAGAACATGTAAACCTTGGAATGCAATTTCTAAGGGCTGAGGAGACAGTGGAAACTTTCTGATTACAACACCTAACCCAAATCACCCCAAAATTTATTTTCAAAACAATCCCTAGATAGTTTGTATGGGCGAGGTGTATGCACACTGGTTAACACCCACTGTCACAGTGATAGTTCATCCTAGAACTCAGTAAATTAATACATAAGAGCACAGGTGCACCACATAAATACAGAAATATAATATCAATAATCACAGACGTAGGTTTCTCTTAGTTGTGATTTTCTTTATTCTAAAAAGAAGGTGTACAGTCAAAACACGGGTGCTCGCAGCCGACGCGTTTCGTCCTCAAGGGACTTCTTCACGGCAAGGTCTTTTCAATTTGCGTGTTCATAATAAACGATGGAGAGTTTCTTTGCGGATGGGCGTGTCCAACCGATTTCTAAATAGGAAGTATTGAGAAGCCAGAGAGTCGTCTATATATGCAGACAGGAAGTCACAATGTATATCGTCTTCAAGTTTTTCAATATTTTGCGAGTAGTCCTCTCTGATTATGATATAAGTTAGAGTTCAGAGGAGGATGGACTAAAAGATAGGTGTTCCATCAGGGATAACTCTTGATAAAGTATTAGAATCCCCACATCCTCCTTCTTAGTACCGCATCACGCAAAGATCGGCTTCCTTCCCGGACTCAGGGGCATATTTATGAGCCCCTTTGAGTCATTCCTGTACCACTCAAAGTGATGCAAGAGTGACGCAAGTGTAAAATAGGATTTATGAAGCCACACAAGGCCATCTTGTGTGGCCATGTGTGGCTTCATAAATCTCAATGAATGTAAGGCAGCGCAAACCGCCAAGTTGCATTCCTCTTCACCAGGGAGGCATTTCATTGGGTATTGTGTGGGTGTTCCCATGCAATTTCCAAGGATTTTGATGCATTCCCAGATGCATTCCCAGATTTACAAGAACATGTAAACCTTGGAATGCACCAAAAAGATACGCCTCCCAAGGGAGGTGTAACGAGGAGAAATATCTTTATTTCTCCTCTTTTTCCCTCTTTCTAGGTGTGCTGCATTAGGTGTGCTGCAATGTGCAATTTCCTGCCGTGCTCCATAAAAGTCATAAATATACCCCACCAATTATTAAAGAAAGATAAATTGGCTTTCCTAATTTTGAACCTTACCTATGGTATCCCCATTTCTCTCAATACAGCATCAGGACTCTTCCTTAACGCTATGAATGAGGTCATAATAGTGAGTTAGGGAAACAGAGGAGGGCACTTGGTCAGTAACCAACAGAGGAAAGAGATGCAATTTTGGGCATTCTAGAAACTACTTTATTAATCTACCCTGAATTTCAAAAATACATTTCAGGTCAGTAGTTTAAAAATATCCACTTTTATGCTAAAAATATAATGAGAATTGAATTAAGTGCCTTTCTCCTTAATGCTAAGTGATAGATTGGTCCGGGAAGAAGAACTGTGATTATCATTTCAGGAGAAATGTAAGCATTTTATTCTCCTTAATATTCTGCATACCTTGCCAATTACCAATGAAACGTCGGACTAGTACAAAACATGTCATTTCTGTGCACCAGATAAGAGTAAAGAAGTAATATTTTTAAGCAGAAACTGTCATATTTGTGTCTCACAATTTTCAGTCATATCAGAAGAAAGAAAAGAAAAATATGTTCTTAATCTAAATTGAACATTTCTCAGATTTCTCCCTTTCACTGGGTGTGCAACCACTCTAATTTCTACAATATGTAAGACCTATGTATGCACATAAATAACAACTCGGCTCTAATTAAAACTGTATATATGGGACTCACGTATAAAGTACAAGTGGATTGCCATAAATCCATACATTTTGTTATTTCCTAACATTATGGCCTAAATAGCAAAACATTTTCTATAAGTATGTGAATTCTACTCCAGACTTAGATGTGACCTACTCATGAGTTTACAGCAGAAACTCATTTTTGTTCGTAGTTCCTATGAGTGGCATGTCTTATTGCTGTAAACTACTCACTTGAAATGCTCTGTGAATCGAGTCTGGATCATCTATTGTAGCACATTTACTAAAGGTGTGCCAACTGCTTACAGCACATGCTAAATTGAAACGGGCATAAGGTCTGCATAATATAAGCACTGCATACAATATACGTGCAAATGATGTGGGAATGCATATGTGTTAACGTTCAGAAAACCACTACTCATAACATCTGGAAAAAGGTGTGTTAATGTGTGCCCTTTTTAAATTGTCGGGAAAACTAAAGGGGATTTCGACCGAACAAGTGACGCCAGGTAGGATGACTAAATACAATTACAGTAGAAGAAAACCTGGCTGTCAATTTATCATGCTGCTATTTCCCAAGAATCAGTCCTCCAGATTTTAGACTAATTTCCCAAGAATCAGTCTAAAAGCTGGATGACTGATTCTTGGGAAATTAGCACCCTGAAAAGTCTTAAAAAAATGTATTTTCTTATTGAACAACATGACAGCAGAACACTGGCTGCCGCACACACACTTGCTTTGATCCGCGCAGGTGAAACCTCTTCTTTAAAGAGACCTGGATGCCCAAACTTCCAGTCTCTTGTCGAGGAAACAATTGTGCTTGAAATCGTCCACGTTATTTTCAGAAGTACAAAACGTTCAGCACTACAACTTCAGGTTACACCGTCCTTCAGCACTGATGACAATCTTGTGATTTGCACTCAGGATTGGAAACGTGTCAGCATTTCTTTTCTTATTTGGCTACAAAGGGCATCAAGGGACGCTTTTAACCTCTATCGGGGGTTTCAAATCCAATGTGTACCCCATAGAATAGCATGTATATCTTGTAGGAGCAGATTCCTAAATTTCGCCAAGTTATAGGGCCTTATGGAACTGCTCTATATCATTTGTACTAACTATCGGCTGGTGTAATTTTGTATTCGGTTTATAAATGTATATGATTTATGATCACACATGTTTTGTTGCACATTGGTTCATGTATACACTCTTCAAGTATCACAGTTGTTGTGTAATAGATGTGTATTTGACTTAGACATGTGGAAAACGTTCTATGAAAATGTCTAACTTTATAAAGTATTGTGATTGAGACACAATTAGCTTAAGAACTTGGTCTAAGCTTTCGTCTGCTTCAATAAATAGCAGCAAGATAAATTGACAGCCAGGTTTTCTTCTGTAATTCTGTTTAAATTGTCAACAATATTTACAACAGATTGGTATGGAATAAGATGAGCTCTAAAATGTTTGGAGCCCCCTGGTTAAAAGAAAAATGGATGTTAGTGCTGAGTTGGAGGAAACATTTGCTTGGACACTCCTCTGGCAATGATAACCTTGGTATTTACAGTTGAAAGTAATGTAAACATTAAATATGTTTCATTGGGTAAATTACCGATTTAGAGTGTGCAAACACAAAAATATTCCAGGTTTATTAAGGATTCTTGATAAAGCATACTTATCTACAATGTGACTTCTTGTTATGTGTAATATGATTTTCTTACAGTGTTGGTCTGACTTCTGCATATAAAGAGCTTTTTAAGTTGCACTCTCTATGTTGGTAGAAGTTGTCATTGGAAGTGTTGTCACCTCAGCTGTCATCTGGTGCACTCAGATGGTGCCACTGCTACCAAAAAGGCAAACAAGTGCAATTACCACAAAAATGCAAAAGAGGGCCCTCATGAAGAGGAATACAATCTAATACAGCAAAAATGCTCTTTTTTCCTAGATCCAATTAATACACTGATGAAAATATCTTTGAATTCGAATTTGGAGTATGCTGCCCTGGGAAGCAAATGAAGAATGTGACGATGAAGAAATATTTCAACTGATTTAACGTAATTGGAATGAAATTATTGTTCTCATTTTTGATAGAAAATTTGATGAGCAAGATATTCATATATAATATTCATTAGCACAAACATTTCACAGAACAAGAGAATAACATGTACGTCTTTGGCAGCAAGGGAAACGGAGACGTTGTCATGCAAAACAAACTTTCCCTCAAAATCAAAAATATTGCTTTATTCAATCCCAACTAAACTGTAGGCGTCAATTACGTAAGGCTTCCTAAAAAGGACCGTAAGCCTGTGAACGATGCAGGACTCGAGGTATGAAGTTCAGGATTACAATCAGCATGCATTAAAGATTCAGATCTCTAAAAACTGAAAAGAAGTTAGAGATGCTGGGGTCATTCCCCTCTCATATCTTCTCTTTCTCTTCTTCCATATGCTGATAAATCAGAAGGGTAAAGAGATGTAGGAACCTCCTACATTCCGTGCAGGAAAGCGTGTGGACGCTTTGCTGCACGGTCGCTCCCCTCGCCCCCTGCCTCCCTACGGACGCTTGTGCTCCCTGCAGCCTGAGCCTCTCTGAAGGTACATCGCGCCACTGCCTACCTGCACGAAAAGAGATCGCTCGCAGCGCTTAGTTTCGCTTTTGCCCACTTTGAAATCCATTTGATTACAGTAGCTGCACACTCGGTGCCAGAATTAATTTGCCTGACGTAATATAATTGATTATTGCTGCGCACTGTAGACTTTGCTGTGTAGGGTTAAGAGAAGTGTTTTACGAGTGTTTGTGACGGTGTTTTACATCGGCTGTGCCCCAGTCTCGTTGCAGGGACAGGGCTGCCATTTTAAGACTTTGTTTACCTCCGTGCCTCCTCCCAGATCCCGCCTCCCAGCTGACCCGCCCACGCTCCGCCCCCTCCACTATCCATTTATGACAGATGTCCCAACGCGCAGTGTCCACGCGCTACGACCACGCCGAAGGTGCGCCAAAGGTAAGCCCGTCTGCGCCCGTCCGCGCCTGGACCGCGCCCAGCGCCAGACCCCCCAGGTCCCCGTAATGCCCAGCCCACCCGCATCACCTACGATGCCACCACCCTCCTAGCCCTTAACCCCGGCCGCTCCCCCAACTGCGTCCAAGCCGCTCCCGGACACACCCATGGACCCTTCTCTTGCAACTCCTGCAAGTTCAACGGCACCAAGAACAACTCCTCATCCACGAACACCAACCAGAGACCCGACACCAACCACCTTAAATGCATTCTGCTCAACACCCGCTCAGTCCACAGGCACGCCATCGACCTCTGGCATCTACTAGACACCTTCTCACCGGACGTCGCCTTCCTAACAGAAACATGGATGAATGCTTCATCTGCCCCAGACATCACCATTGCCATTCCGGAAGGATACAAGATCATCCGAAAGGACCGCATCAAGCATACAGGAGGAGGCATCGCTATCGTCCATAAGAATTCCATCCGCATCTCAACCAGCTCAGACGTCGACCTCGCTAGCGCCGAACACCTTCACTTCCAGATCCACACCGACCCTAAGACCACACTCAGAGGCACCATCCTCTACCGGCCTCCAGGACCCCGCGCACAATTCAGTGAAGACATCACTGACTTCATCACCCCACACGCCCTCCCCTCCAAGGAATACATTCTATTGGGAGACCTCAACTTTCACCTGGAAAAGAGCAACGACAGCAATGCCACCACCCTTCTGGAAAATCTCGCCAACCTCGGACTCAAACAACTGGTCACTACCCCCACCCACATTGCAGGTCACACTCTTGACCCTATCTTCACCTCCAGCAAATATGTCTCATTCAGTCACACCACAGCTCTTCACTGGACGGACCACAGCTGCGTTCACTTTACCTACAATAAGACCACAATCCACAACCATCCTCAACCCACCCTGCGAAGAAACTGGAACAAAATCACCAGCGACCAGATCTCCTCATCGCTTCTACTAAACCCCCCCCGCCCACACCTCAAACCCCGACCAAGCAGCCATCAACCTCACCCAATGGCTATCCTACAGCGCCGACATCCTAGCACCGCTGAAAAAACGCCAAATCAAGCTAGGCAGCAAAAACGCATCTTGGTTCAACGATGATCTTAAGAAATCGAAGAAACACTGTTGCTCCCTCGAAAAGGCCAGGAAAAAAGACCCAAACACCAGCACTAGGGACGCCTTCAAAAACGCCACCCTCATACACCACCAACTAATCCGGTCTGCCAAGAAAGACGCATTCAAAAACAGTCTAGATAACAACGCCCACAACAGCAAGGAACTATTCAACATCGTCAAAGAATTTACCAACCCATCAGCCAACTCCAACGACATCACCCCTTCCCAAGCCCTCTGCGACTCCCTAGCTTCCTTCTTCCACAACAAAATCGCAGACATCCACAACAGCTTCGACAACCAACCCGAAGACCAACCCACCCAATCTCCTGCAGGACCCTCATCCCCCTTGAACATCCTTAACGACTGGACCCCGATCTCCACTGAGGACACCATCCACCTGATTAACTCCATCCACTCAGGATCCCCAACTGACCCATGCCCTCACCACATCTTCAACAAAGCAGACTCCATCATAGCACCACACCTCCGAGATGTCATCAACTGCTCCCTCAACTCTGCCACCTTCCCGGAAAGCTGGAAACACGCAGAACTCAGCGCCCTTCTGAAAAAACCCACAGCTGACCCCACCGAACTCAAAAACTACCGTCCCATCTCGCTTCTTCCATTCCCGGCCAAAGTCATTGAGAAAGCTATTGAGAAAAGGGGGTGGTGAGAAAGCTGTCAACAACCAGCTCGCCGCCTTCCTCGAAACCAACAAATCCCTCGACTCCTCACAGTCCGGCTTCCGAGCCAAACACAGCACTGAGACCGCTCTCATCACAGCAACAGACGACATTCGAACTCTACTGGACAATGGAGATACAGTCGCCCTCATCCTCCTCGACCTCTCCGCTGCCTTCGACACAGTCTGTCACAGCACCCTTCTTCAGCGCCTCAGAGACGTAGGAATCCAAGGAAAAGCACTAGAATGGATCACCTCGTTCCTCACCGGAAGAACACAGAGAGTCCGCCTCCCACCGTTCAAGTCAAAGGCCTCTGAAGTCATCTGCGGCGTGCCGCAAGGATCGTCACTAAGCCCCACCCTCTTCAACGTATACATGAGCCCCCTTGCGGCCATCGCTCGCCAACACAATCTCAACATCATCTCCTACACGGATGACACCCAGCTGATCCTCTCCCTGACCAAAGACCCAAACACAGCCAAAACCAACCTACATGAAGGAATGAAAGAAGTAGCCGAGTGGATGAAGCACAGCCGTCTGAAACTGAACTCAGACAAAACAGAAGTCCTCATCTTAGGCACCTCCACCTCCGCCTGGGATGACTCTTGGTGGCCAGAAGCCCTTGGACAAGCCCCCATCCCGACGGACCACGCACGGAACCTGGGCGTCATCCTGGACTCCTCACTCTCGATGACCAGACAAGTCAACGCCGTTTCATCATCCTGCTTCAACATTCTTCGCATGCTCAAAAAAACATTTAGTTGGATCCCCACCGAAACTAGAAAAACGGTCACCCACGCACTGGTCACGAGCCGCCTGGACTACGGAAACACACTATACGCCGGTACCACCGCAAAACTCCAGAAAAAACTCCAACGCATCCAGAACGCTTCAGCCAGGCTCATACTAGACATCCCGCGTAAAGAACACATCTCTGGTCACCTGAAAAACCTCCACTGGCCCCCCGTTAATAAGAGGATCACATTCCGCCTCCTAACCCACGCACACAAAGCACTTTACGATCTTGGGCCCGAATGCCTCAACACACGATTGTCCTTCTACACCCCCTCCCGTCAGCTGCGATCCTCCAACCAAGCCCTTGCCACGGTACCTCGCATCAACAAAACCACCATGGGAGGTAGATCCTTCTCCTACCTGGCAGCCAAAACCTGGAACTCACTTCCCACTCACCTTTGCCTTACCCAGTACCACCTAGCATTCAGAAAGCAACTTAAAACTTGGATATTCGACAAGTAATTCCCCACCCTCCCTCTAGCGCCTTGAGACCCTATGGGTATGTAGCGCGCTATATAAATCTCTTGACTTGACTTGACTTGACTTGACTTGACTCTGGAAGTTACTGCAGGATCTGGACTCTCTCTTTAGCAACAACTGCAGCAGGGGCTATTTCTCATAATTGTGATCGCTGTGGCAGTAGCATGGGGGTTAGACCTGGCATCCGTGGTGTGGTTTCCGCTGACCTCTGCCTCCTGACCTCCTTTTTTGCTGACTTTGTTTTTGCTGGCTTTAGGATTTTGGGCATGTTATCACTGCTAACCAGTGCTAAAGTCCCCATGCTCTGTACTCTAAACACAGTACAATTGGTATTTCCACAATTAGCCTACTTAATTTACTTGTAAATCCCTACTAAAGTGCACAACCAACCCCAGAGCTGGTGAGCTCATAGATCAGCTTGGAACTGCAAAGTTTCTCAGGTCTTTTGACTTAACATCTAGGTATTGAAAGATTGCCTTGACTGAAGGGGCAAAAGAGAGATCTGCGGTCTCAACTCTAGAAGGGCATTTCCAGGTACGTGTTATGCCTTTTAGTTTGAAGAACACCTCTGCCACCTTGCAATGGTTGGTCAATAAGGTCTTAGCTGGGTTGAAGGGATTTAGTGCTACCTACTTAGATGACATTGCAGTCTTCAGCCCAAGTTGGGAGTATCACTTGAACCACCTTCAGGAAGTACTTCAGGCGCTCCAGAACACAGACTTGACTATCAAGTCCAGTAAGTGCCAGATAGGGCAGGATTATGTGGTCTACTTATGACGCCAAGTAGGGGACAGCAAGGTGCAGCCCTTGCAACCCCAAATTAGTGCCATTCAGGCTTGGGAGCCCACAAAGACCAAGACAGAAGTAAGAGCCTTCTTAGGCCTCACTGGTTATTGCAGGAGTATAATTGAGGGGTATTAAGTCAAGTCAAGAACATTTGCATCGCACACAAATCACATCCGGGGAGTCTCATGGCGCTTGCAGGCGGCTCTGACAAGAGGAACAGGTGGTCTAATATACAAATAGCCAAGTCTTTAGCTTCTTGCGAAAACAGCTGTGTTCAGAGATGATGCGGAGATTAAAAGGCATTTTATTCCATGAGGCGGGGGCAAGAAAAGAGAACGCGCGCCCTCCGTTTCTGGAGGTCATTATTCTCTGTGGAGTCAGTTGTGACTCATTACTAGATCTCAGTTCTCTTTGAGGCTGATACCATTTTAGCTTTTGAGACCAGTTTTTTGGACCATTTCCATACATGTGTTTGTGGACCAAGCACAATGTTTTGAAGAGAATTCGCTTTTTCAACGGGAGCCAGTGAAGGCTTTTTAAACAGGGGGCTGATGGAGATCTTCGCGGAAGATTGAGAATCAGCCTTGCTGCAGTGTTCTGAAGGACCTGGAGTCTGTTCAAAAGATATTTATTTATGGAGGATAGAAGCACATTCCCGTAGTCCATTCTATTTATGATTAAACCCTGGACTAGGAGTTTCCAGGCCTCAACAGGGATCCACTTAAAAATGTTCCTCAGGCTACGCATTAGTCCGTAGCAAGTACCCACAATATGATTAATCTGGCTTTCCATGGATAATTTGTTGTCCATGTAGACACCCAGATTTCCGGACTGATTCCTTGGGCACTGGACAGTTTCACAAATTAGCTGGCCACCTGTCGTTGGTCCAGTGTTCTGCAGCTTTGCCGAAAAGCATAATTTCTGATTTGCTGCCATTTAACTGAAGGTGGTTGGTGTTCATCCTTTTCTCAACATGGATCAGGCAGTTTTTTAAACATTGTTTGGTTTCATTCGGATTTGGACCCAGTGTGGTTAAATTCTGGGTATCGTTGGCGTAGGACAGATCATCAAAACCATAGGCTCTAATCACTCTGGCCAGTGGTGTCATATAGACATCAAAAAGCATTGGGCTCAAAATAGAACCCTGTGCAACACCCATCTTTACAGGTCTTTCACCTGCTACGTTCCTTTCAATCTGCACAGCTGTTGTACATTCAGATAGGTAGCTAGTCAGCCATTTTTGGGCGGTGCCTCTGACACCAATCTCCCACAGCCGTTGAATTAAGATGCGATGGGAGATGGTGTCAAAGGCCGCTGACAAGTTGAGCAGGACAAGAATGGTTGTTTGGCGTTGATCTAGGGCCAATCGAATATTGTCCACAACCTCGTCCAGCGCTGTCCCCGTGCTGTTTGATGCCCTGAAGCCGGATTGCGAAGGGTCTAGGAGTCCATGATTTTCAAGGTGGCTCACAAGCTGTCTGTTAACAAGGATTTAGCATTTTTCAGAAATATGGGAGTAATGAAATGGGACGGTAATTTAAAAGGATGTTAGGATCGGCCGTGGGCTTTTTTAAGATTGGTCTTATTCTAGCTACTTTCCATGTAGTAGGAAAGTCTGCTTCGGGGAGTGATTTATTGAATAAACCAGTTAGATGTTCTCTCAGTACAGGAGCAAGTGTGGAATAAATTTTAGGAGAGATATGGTCAGTAGGGGACCCAGATTTTATTTTCAACCCGGTCAACATGATAGCATCGCTATCAAGTCTTTCAAACTCATTGAAAACCGATAGCGGGTCTGGAGACAAATTTGTCAAGACTTCAGGCTGCGTTATGTTAAGAAGAGGAGGAAAAGAGAAGTGAATAGCGGTTGTTTTATCCTCAAAATATTTCGAAGAGCGTCAGTCCACACTTGGGAATTCAGTATTTCTAACAGGTTTCTGGAGGTAGTGAATTCTTTCAAAATTTGGTAAAGTTCTCTGGAAGAATTTTCAGCTTTATTTATCCGTTCCGTAAGGAAAGCCCTCGTTGTCGCCTTTATGTCATTCATGTATCTGGAGTGCAGTGTTTTATATGATTTTTGGTCGGTCTGATCTTTACTTTTCCACCATTTTTTCTCAGCAGTTCTGTACAGAGGCTTATAGGTTTTTAACTGCTCTGTGAACCAAGGGGAAGTTCTAATCTTGCACTTAACTTTACTCAAAGGGGCAATTCTGTCGAGTGCTGTTTCTATGGCAGTATCAAAATGTCGTGCTGCTGTACTTGCACTTATAGGCGGGAATACCAAAATTAAAATGTTTAAAAAACATAGGTAATGTGATATTTTTCAAAGGCCTACTTAATCTGAGCTCGCTTTCAAGTGCCACTTTAGTTAAGGCCACGGAAAAGTGAATTTCAGTAAATAATGATCTGTCCAAAGCAATGGAATGGGAGAGGCTACCATGATGTCAGGGGAATTTGAGAAAAGGAGGCCCAACGTGTGACCAGCCTGATGTGTTGGGCCTGTGACGTTTTGAACAAGATACAAAGTTTTCATATGGAGATTAATTTATCAGTATCCAGATTAGATTGTATTTCCGCATGGTGATTAAAATCACCTATCAGAATGAAATTATCAGAGGCCAGAACATAAGGTGCGATGATCTCAAGTAATTTGTTTGCAAAATCTCCTTTGGCACCCGGGGGTCGATATATTAGAGCTCCTTTCCAGACGTTACTTGGAGATCCCTCAATCTTAAATTCAATGATTTCAATGTGGTTAGAGACAAAGTTTTCTAGACTAACAATGTTAACATTTTGGGAGGTTGCAATTAGTAGGCCGCCCCCTTTGCTGTCTATCCTATAGAGTCGTGTTATTTTGTACTTGGGAGGGAAGGCAGTGTGAATGTTGGGAGAGGCATTTTCGCGCAGCCAGGTTTCAGAGACAAAGCAAATATCCGGGGCTTCAGAGTCAAGAAGACTCCAGATTTCTAGCGCATGTTTTGAAATTGATCGGGCGTTAAAATATATAGCATTAAGTTGTTTGCCGGACCTACATGTATTGGGCAAATTTGTGCTAGGCGATACGAAGGCCTTAGTCTGGTTAGAAGAAAAAAAAAACAGACAAGATATTTGAAGACACCTAGCTATTTCTGCTATTAGGGCTTCGGAGGGGTCGATCAAGGTGGTATTTATTTTATTATTTCCTCGCTAGAATATCTGCAGTTAGTCATGTTTCCAAGTGAGTGGAGCTAAAACAATAGTACGTTACCAGGTGGGTAGGCGCAAGGATCCTGGCGGCTGGTGGTGTTCGGGTGCGGACGGGCGCAGACGGGTTTGCCTTTGGCACGCCTTCGGTGCGCCGCCGGTGCGCCGGTGCGCGCGTCCGCTCCCTACTCCTGTTTAAATAGGAGGTGGATGAGAAAAGAACTGGAACGTTATATTGTGCTTCCGGTAGTGTAACCAGAAGTGTATGGTGCCAAAAAGCCGACCCTCCGTTCAAACAGCACAAGCCGTGACGGACCGGAGTCTATAGCAGGTGAAAGAGGCAGGAAATGTGAAGGAGATGGTCTTTGTACGACGCAAGTTTAAAAGCAGTGAGAGCGTAAGTTGAAACAGTTTTCCTGTATTCTTCAGTTTTCACACAAACATTAAGAGCTAACACAAAGTTAAAACAGTTTTCCTGTATTCATCAGCCTTCATACGAACATACCAGCATTATCAGATTTAGGCACAAAGCAACAGCGAGAACCTCAGTCAGAGGGGTACGGCACAGTTTTTGCCCCCTTGACAGAGCTGACTTACAAAAGCAGCAACGTCAGGTGATCTGGAAAGAGGCGTGCCATAAAGCATTTGACACCCTGAAAGTAGCCATGTGCACAGAACCCATTCTCTAGGCCCCCGATTTCTCACAATTGTTTGTTGTTCAGACGAACACTTCGGAGCATGGCATAGGGGCCGTGCTCTCACAGCTAAATGAAGAGGGCCTGGATCAGCCTGTAGTGCGATTGCAAGGGAAGCCTTTGCCATGGCCTGGGTGCTGAGGAAGCTAAGGCCATACCTGTTTGGCTCTCACTGCTGGGGTTCAGACAAACCACAGGCACCTCAGATGTTTAATGCAGATGAGTTGTGAGAATCCCAAACTGTTGAGGTGGTCCATTTCCCTACAGGAAATGGAATTGCCAGTGGAAAACCATCCTGGCATAGACCTCACCAATTCTGATGGTCTCTCCAGGTTCTTCAGTCTTAGTGAAGAGAACTCTCATGGTGTTGGGTAGCTCTCCCCACCTTCAGCCGGGGGTCACATGTGTTAGGCCTGGCATCCGTGGCGTGGCTTACCTTGACTTTTTGCCTCCTGACATCCTGTTTGGCTGGCATTAAGGATTCTGAGCATTTGACCACTGCTAACAAGTGCTAAAGTGCATATGCTCTGTACTCTAAATATGGTACCATTGGCTTATCCACAATTGGCCAATTTACTTGTAAATCCATAGGAATGTGCCTTATATGTGCCCAGGGCCTGAAAATTAAATGCTACTAGTGGGCCTGCATCACTGATTGGCCCTTTAAACATGGCTCTGACCTGCCATTGCAGGGCCTGTGTGTGCAGTTGTAAATCGCCATTTTGACCTGGCAAATTAAACTACTTTACGGGACCAAACCTTCCTTTTTTTTACATGTACGTCACCCCTATGGTAGGTCCTAGGTAGTCCCAAGGGCAGGGTTCAATGTATTTCAAAGATAGGACATATACTTTTGAGTTTTACATGTCCTGGTGGTTCCAAGCTGAATGTTTTATTATCTTTCTCAAACTTTGATGTCTTATAGGTAATCGTGTTGCCTTTATAAATTAATATCTCCTTCTCGATTTTATCAAGCAGGGACTTCGCCTCACTTTCAGAATGATTATCTTTTAGTTCCTGTGTGAGTTTCTTTAACTCTTCGAACTCCTTTCTACATAGCCTCTGTGCCGTCTTAATTGTGTGGACCATAAAGTCCCTACTGCATTTTGTACTTATGCAGCTGAATCCTTTTTTATATTCTGGGCCGTCTACAAAGATAACCGGAGTGTTCTTAACTTGCAACCCTCACAGGATTGTGCCTCCTTTTAGATGTTGTAGAACGAAATGCCCATGCAACTCTGTCCTAATGTGCTTCTTACTCAACCTTGTTAAACTGTCCACTTTGCTTTGTTGTTTTGCTTGGGTCCTTAAAGTAACTGATGAAAAGGGTGAAGGTGCTGAAACTAAACTCTGTATGTGTTCTTTTGTAAAGGACAAAGTATCCTTCTCTGACATATTTCCTTATGGTGGTTCACTAACCACCTGCCACAGACTTCAGTGCTCTCTAATTCTATGTCACCTCCAGTCTATGTACCCTCGTGAGTCAAAAACCCGCTCTATAACTGATTACAAAAAAGGGGGGGATAGGCCCAATAGACAGGACCCAGGTGATGATCACTGCAAAAATTGAAGTGTTCACGACATTGGCAGGTAGGTGCACAAGTGCCAGTAAAGGGTACAGCGAGTAGTAAGAAAAGGGTTCGGTCCAATAAGTTATAGTTTGCTCCATTTATGTTGTAGATGTGTCCAATGTGTGGAAAGTAAGATGCCCTGATGAGAGCCCACAGAGAATCCGTGAGGCTTGAAACGCGTCGGCAATGGCTATTAAATTGGCAAAAGTGGATAAAGGATCAAAAAAGAAATATCATTGATTCAGGATCAAGTTGAACGTCTAAAAATGCTTAATGACATCTAATTTGAGCTATTACTTGTTTATATGTGGCACATTAGTCAGTTTGATGTAGTTTTGTTTGTATAAAGCCCTGTGCAAAAAATATTGTGTATGTTGTAAAAAAATGTTGGTTTTGAACATCATTGTAAGTACTGTGTAAATTGAGATGTATGTAAATATGTGTATGGTATTTATGTGTCCTACATGAAGGACAAAGTCCTTAGAAAAGAAAAGAGTTGTTTAAAACAGGGTGAATAAATAATCCAATCACCAAAAGAATATAGTGTGGTTGTTGAAAAGTATTGTCTAAATAACTAGGATACCAGGTTTTTTCTCTTTTAAACTATATACGGCCCTACCTGGGTCCTGTCTATTGGGCCTACCCCCCCTTTTTTGTAATCACTTTTAGAAAGTTGGCATTTTCTTAGTTAAACCATTCTTTGAGCATTCCCTCTCAACAGTCACATCAAGGGAGCAGGAGTGTGACATTTGGATTCTGATGGCCCATCATCAGGCTGATGGGCCTTTTTTCTGAGGTAGACTGGGAGGGAAGAGCTGACATTTGCACCTGAATAGGGCAATGCCTCTTCCCACAAAAAGAGCTGCATACCCCCTTAGTGTTTCTGGAGCCAGGCCAAGGAAGGAGGGATCCTTGCGAACTTCAAAGTCCACTTTGAAGTCTCCCCCCCCCTTCAAAGGAACATTTGCATATACGTATTAAACCCCTGACTCCGCCAAAACAGAACTCTCCTGGAACCAAGGACTTTCTGCATGGAAGAAGAGCTGCTGTGCTTTAGGAGGGACTGCCACTTTGCTACTTCCTCTGTTATGTTGGCCTGCTGCCTGCTGATTGTTGTGCTACAGGAGAGACTGCCACTTTGCAATTTGCACTGCTGTGGTGGCCTGCTGCCTGCTGCTGCCTGCCTGACCTTGAAAGGGACTGAACCTGCTCTTTGCATCCTTGAACCCAAGATTCTCCAAGGACTTGCTGGCTTGCCTCTTGTTCTCTGAAGTCTCTGGGTCACAAAAGACTTCTTGAAAACTCTGTTGGTGATGCAGGACTCTGCTATCTTTGAGTCCTACCCTTGCCTGAGGTGCTCCTTCCAGTCCTGGGCCTCAGAAGTGGGTTTCCTGCACCACAGCCACTTTAAATCAAGCTTTTTACCTCCTCACAAATGTCCAATTAGCTCTAGAACAGGGTTACTTGCTCAAAGGATCACCATGAGCGGGCGTAAATTTGCCTCTTCGCACAGCAGCATTGCTGGTTGCGACCTTGAGACCCCAGCCAGGCAGCATTTCACTCAGAGCGGACCATCACCAGAGATGCTCACAGTGCTCTCAGCGAACTCTTTCCCCACAAAAAGCTCCATTAGCTCTCTTGAGAAGGTAAAACTCCAGCTGGACCTGGTTGGAACTGTATCTGACCCGCACTTCATCGTGGTCAGTTTGACTTTTCAGATTTGGCCCGGTCTAGCATGACCTCAAGTAACCCTTTAGCAATTTTGACTTCTAAGCATTGTTTTGGGATTTTGGGCCCGATGTAGGTAGGCCGTTAGCGATCGGTAACGGCCGAAAATACCGATTTCTGGCCCTTACCGATCGGTAAACAGCCATCGAGATGTAGGGAACCAAAAAAATAAATAATCGGAGTGAAAACCGAATCGGAATGTGTACCGAATGGGAAAGAATCCGATACGTACATACCGAAAATCGGATATGTAACGAATCGGTAACACACCGAATCGGATGCAAACACCGAATCGGTCCATGTACCGAATCGGTAGTGACACCGATTCGGAAAATAACCGATTCGGTCCATGTACCGAATCGGTAGTGACACCGATTCGGAGAATAACCGATTCGGTCCATGTACCGATTCGGTAGTGACACCGAATCGGAAATTCACCGATTCGGTCCATGTACCGAATCGGTAGATAGACCGATTCGGATATGAGCCGAATCGGAAAACATACCGATTCGTATGAATCGCCGATCGGGAAATTCCCCGATTCCGACAGATGGGGAGATGTAGGGAGGCACAGAAACACCGAAATCGGCTCAGAATCGGTAGAATTCACTCGGTATTTACCATGGATTCCAATCAGGTGGTAACCAACTCTAACCCATATAAACAGTCCCAAAATGCATTGCAAGTTGCAGGATGGCAGCTTTTTATGTCATTGCGAGGCGGCTACGGCTACAGCAGGAAGGACAGAGGGAATGGCTACGAAATGAACAGGTCTACAGACAGAGGATAACCCTGTTCATGCTCACAGAGGCAGAGATCCTACAGAGATACAGGCTGGACTCTGACACCATACTTGAGCTCATCAGGGATCTCAAACCATTCTTGGACCACCACACCCCAAGGGCACATGCCATCCCTGCGCACATCCAGGTGCTATGCAGCCTACACCTGCTAGCGTCTGGCAGCTATCAAAGTGGAGTTGCAGCGGCAGGAGGGGTGAGCCAGAGCAGCCTGTCAAGGTTCTTCCACACATTCCTTGACGCCATGATACACAGGATGGACCAATACATCTCTTTCCCTGCAACCCACGCAGAACTGCTACAAACTAAAGCTGACTTCTACCAGATGGCACAATTTCCCCAAATCATTGGTTGCATAGATGGCACGCACATTCCGATTTGCCCACCAGCGGACACCGAATACATATACCGCAATCGGAAATCTACACACACCATCAACGTGCAGGTGATCTGCAATGCAAAGTGCACCATCACAGACCTGGTTGCAAAATTTCCAGGGAGTACCCATGGCTCCTATATTTTCCAACAGAGCGGCATCTATGCACGGCTGATGGCTGGCGAATTTGGTGAAGGATACCTCCTAGGTGAGACACATCATCAGACCCCCATAACACATAGTAGCTAGGTGGAATACATGTATGCATGTGTGTAATGTAACCCCTTTCTCTTCCAGGCGACAGTGCATATGCCCTCCGCTCATTCATACTCACCCCCTACCTCAACCCCTCCACACCCAGCCAAAGGAGGTATAACCGGGCCCACATACGCACAAGGAATGTTGTCGAACGGACCTTTGGCATCTGGAAAAGTAGATTCAGATGCCTGCACAAGAGTGGAGGTGCAAGGCAGTATACCCCCATCACCTGCTGCAAGATCATAGCTGTATGTGCAATGTTACACAACCTTGCGGTGAAGAAGGGCACTGAGGTGGAGTTGTCTGACTATGAGGACCATGACGACGACGAAGCTGTGCCACTGACACAGCCAGCTGGGGCGTGTACGCCAAGTGATGGCAGATACAGACGTGAGGAGATTACTGAAAACTATTTCTGAGTGAGTACAGATGCAAAGACAGCTAAATGGTTGTTGGGAAAAAACAAATTTTAATACTGTTGCAACACAGTTACTGCACTGATGTGCAACAAAAAAATGGTGTAATGGAAAAGAAAACAAAAGTCCAAGGTCCAGGTTGCCTCACCCGCCCTTGCAAGTCTATTTCTTTGCCCGCTTGCCAGCCCCACTGGGGTGTCCCTCAGCCCCCTCTGAATGACCAGCAGCATCTGCGGAGCGCCTGGTGCTCCTACGTGGCTCAGACGCTGCGCTGGCCGGGCTGCTGCGGCTGCTGCTGTCCCCAGCATCCCCCAGGTCCAGGGCAGGATTTGTGGCTGTGTTCGAAATGATCATGGCCTCCATAGCAGTGGTGATCCGGGCCATTCCCCTTGTGAGCTCAGCCGTATTCTGACTCAGGCTAGATTCCATGTTTGCGCTGCGCTGGCACAGTTGTGCCGTTGCCGCAGCAAGGCGGCTCATGCAGCGGTTCTGCACCCGGGCATCCCGCCTGCGCACCAGCTCCTGCTCCTCCATTCTGCTACACAACTGGGTTATGGAAGTGGTTAGCCTGCCTAAACCTGCTGCCACCTCCTTGTTTGATTCCACGAAGGCCTGAAATCCCTTTACCATTTCTCCCATCTGCAGGTTGTGCCGCAGGAGCTGGCGTTGGCAGGCCATCGTGGATTTTGCCTGCTGCCTCTGTATCTTGACCATCTTTCCCTCGAGGCCCAGGAAGACACTGCCCTCCCGTGCTGGTGCAGCAGTGGTGGTGATGGCACGGCGCCGGGCACTGCTGCTGCCGGCCTGCTGAGTGGGCTGGGGTGCCACTGGTGGGGGTGTGGTGCTGGCCGGTCCCTGAGCCCCTGCTCCCAGGACAGGTTGTACTGTTGGCAAAGCCATGGTTGTGGCAGGAGCTGGTGTAGGTGGAAGGGGGTCCCTTGTTGGGGAGTTCTCTGGGGAGAACTGCAAGGGGGGTGTGCTGGGCATTTGTGGGGAGTGCAGTGCTTCGAAGTCTATCACCAGGTCTCCCTCCGTACCAAGCCCTAGGGTGTTTCCGTCCTCCTCCTCCTCGGCAGCCTGGCTGGTGCTCGGCCCTGCGAGTGCAGTGTCAGATGGTGCTGCTGCCTCTGATGACAATGTTTGTCCGCCTGATGGTGCCCCTAGGTACAAAGAAGCATTTGTAAATTGAGTGCCGATGTATTACAGTCAGTACAATTAAAGCATTCAACATGTCCTTGCATCTCCTTAGACTGTGTCACACTGTTTCCTGTCTTGTGATTCTGCACTGCCATATTTTGCTAACTTCTGCTGACTACATGTACCATGATGCTTGTCTCTTGTATGTTGGTTACAGTACTGTGCTGGGGTTTGCCTATGCATTGTGTCTAATGGGGAGGTGTCTGGTAGGGTGTGTCATGATGCGCATGCTTCTTACCTGTAGCTATAGCTCTGGCAGAGCTGTCCAGGGTCCCAATTCCAGTAACACTCTCCCTCTCAATGGTGGTGGAGACCATTTCCTCGAGGTCTGTGAGGGGTGGCGCCGGGTTCCTGCCTCCACCAGTGCCTCCAGCCTGCCTCTGGATCTCTGCCATCTTCCTTTTTGTGAGGCTGCGGATGTCGTAGAATCTCTTCTTGAGATCATCCACGGACCTGGGGGTGACACCCACAGCATTCACCTTTTGGGCGATTTCGCTCCAGATCCTCCTCTTGGTGCTGTCTGGCACATTGAGGGACAGCTTTCCAAACAGCTGGCGGTGCACCCTCACCACCTCCTCGACCAACACCTGAAGCTCGGTGGTGCTGAACTTAGGCTTCCTCTTCTGGGAGGACTTCTGGCTCTTGCTCTGGTTTGCCATGTTCTTCACTACAGTTCACAACCTCCTACTCCCACTGCTGCTAACTGTGAGTGTTGAGCTCAGGCTGGCTCTCCAGAAACTTCTTAATTAGCTGCACCTGCCAGGGTTGCCACTCCCTGTTTGGGTGGGGGAGGGGGAGCCACCTCATTGGCTGAATCGGCTTTAGCCGAATCGGCATTTACCGATTCGGATATTACCGATTCGGTAAAATCCGATTCGGTATTATCCGATTCGTATTTTACCGAATCGGTTTCTTCAATGCATTCCTATGGGCTTTTTCGCCATGGGTGTGTTTTCGTAGCTACGATTCTTTGATTGCCGAATCGGATTTTACCGAATAGGCTACTTCCGATTCGGTGTTAGCCGATTCGGAAATATCCGATTCGGTGTTAGCCGATTCGGTACTTCCCGATTCGGTCCGTGCCGAATCGGAACGTACCGATTCACATTACCGATGCGGACCGATTCGGTATTAATTCGCATTTTTTTAGCTACATCTCGTTTTCCGATTTCAGGATACCGATTCGGACCGCCTCGGTATTTTGAAATCGGAAAATCCCTTTTACCTACATCGGGCCCTTAATCTTTAACAATTCATATTTCGACTTCTACTGATTGGATTGTTGTCATTGTGATCTTGTTTCTAATCAGATAAATATCCTCTATTTTCCCAACTGGTGAGGAGTCTTTTTGTGGTGTTTTCGCTGTTTTAGTTTAATTAATGTGTTGCACAAGTACTTTACACATTGCCTGTTAATTCAAGTCTAACTGCTCTGTGCCAAGCTACCAGAGGGTGAGCACAGGTTAATTTAGATGGTTTATCTGACTTACTCTGACTAGTGTGGTAGACCCTACTTTAACAGGGTGCATCCATCTACCAACCACGTATCTAACAATGTGGAACAGCGGGTATCACATTGTTTTATATTTTACAGTGGCAAAGTCAGAATTCGTTTCAGTGGCTCATGATGGAGCTAGTGATAGAAGCATTGCAATTAACGTTTATATATTTAACACAAGCAACCCTTAGCAACTGCATTTTATCTCATTATTCTTCCCAACTCTTTACGCATCCATCTTTATTCTCCGCAAAGGAACATTGCATCATGATTCTTCTCTTCCACCAAAGGAAGGTATCTATTATCTTAGTGTTTTCAAATTATATTTGTTTTAAATTCAACCTGATAGAAAACAAAGCTAATTTCACAGAATAATATGCAAAAAGAGAATGGTCTCGAAACGCGACAACCAGGTAAAGTCCAGTACTGGATGATCAAGCTCTCAAACTGAAACTGCCAGTTGGCCAAACAAGTTGCCCAATACAAATTATCTTGATAAAGTCATTGGCAATCTATAATAAAAAACAAAAAGAGGCTCCAACAAATATGTATTTCCACTGTTTCAAGTCTATGTAGAACTTTTGCCACTTACCCCCACATACAAAAATCACAGCTTTACAAGCATTCCAACTAAGCTCTGCATAGAAGACCTTTGAAAATAGTAGAATTGTCACAGATACATATATTTGAAAATGGAGGAAAATTGGCCTGCATCTAAGGAATGTCCCAAAGAATTGCATTTGCAGATTTATAAAGATCTAATTAACTCAGAAATAGTTACAGCAAATGGTACATGATTCTGTGATGTCACCTCTTTAATTGAAATTCTATTTCTAATTCTATTTCCCACGCCCGACACCGTTCATTTTTTCATTTCAGAAAAATTAACATTAGTGCTTAGAGCCATATTTGGAAAGGTGAAACTGCTGGGGTCAAAAGGCGCAAAGGGCTCAATTGTTTAATTGCCCTAAACAGTGACTGATGCATGCTTAGAGAGGGCAAGTAACACACTCTATATGCAACAAAATATCAGTGTGGTCTACCAGCCTTTGAAGAAACTAAAGGGGTAGTTAATGGCTATGTCGCCTCTTGAGCTTACCCTGATGCTACTCTATGAACGGTGTAGCTGTTCAGAAGTTGCCTGTTCCTCTATACTGGAATATCTACCCTGTATATGGAATGAGTCTTGGATCATCCCAGCAGCTTGAAAGCAAGCTGTCACTATGTTAACATGCACAGTATCTCAGTTGGTCTTTAGGATGCTTCTGACTGCCTCTCAAAGTACCCCCCTCCTTGGGATTCACAAAGCTTAGACAGCCTTCTGGACTACTGAAACCTGGTCAACAATTTAATTTCCCTAATCAAAAGTGCATTCCCCAATTCATGATTCATTACAGGATATTCACGTGTGGAATCATGGAAATCACGGAATCACGCATTTTTATAATATTAACTCCAATATGGCAGCATTTTGTAGACGGTATTTACGAAACAATATTTATGTCAGACGTTATTGTGATATTGGTAATCTGGTATCACACGTAAATATTATTGCCCTTGTCTCCTTGACATCATTTAAGGATTGCATGTTGTTCTCGAGTCGGGCAACAACGGATCACATGCATTTCTTATCAAGTGATATCAAAATTCAGATGCAACCTACACTCTACGTTTGTGGCCACAATATTGGTAGATGTTTAAGCAATGTGATATAACATTTATCTCTGGTGCAATACGACTTAGCACATGTATTGTACAACATTTTTGCTGCAGGAGTCATAGGGTTTGTACAAATAGAATATTTTTCTGATTGATAATTTACAAAAGGGCTAAGGACCAGATGTACAAATATTAAGAAGAGTGATATCTACCGAAACGCTATTTAGTAATTGCTATTCTTAAGGTACTGAACTTAAAATTTTAAAATAGAGTTTCCTAGTGGGTGTAAATCGACCAACCTCTTGAATATTAATAAGTTAGCTTGCTGTTTGCCACTCAGTAGGAATGATAGCCATTTTTGCTGTGACTACATGAGCCAGGCACAGTGAGACACCGTGTCAAAGTGCTTGATGTGTGCAATGTAATTTTTCAATACAAATGAAATTTATGTAAGAACCAAACTCATGGATAGAAAGGGAATGGCTGCTGAACAAGCAAAGAATCACAATTTAAATGTCTGCTTTGTTTATTAAACTTAATAAAAATAGATTCAAACAAATAAAATTAGGAATGTTAGCCATCACAGGTATTATGGCCTGCTAAGGACAGCAGACAACCATAATGTGATTGCTTTTAAATTAAGCTACTTTTTTTTTCTAGAATCACTTAAAGGAAGTAGGATTGGTAGGCTGTGGTCAGTGGCCTCTTAAAAAAAAAAATGTTCACCTTCTCAAAGGCGAAGGAGTCAGAAAACATTAATACAAACCAGTACCAATCGGTAGTTGGAAGGGACGCACTACACACGCCACTTTCAAATACTGAATCACAAACCAAAATTGTGATTCTATAGATTCGCAGTTTGGTGTTTGCACATAAAAAAAAATCAATTTCGGGGTTGCAAACGGCCCAGTTTGCGGCCTCCAAAAAACATTGTACATGTGGCCCTAACATATTTTTACTTTTTTTTTGGTTGGGTTTAGACAAAAAGAAATTAAGCAGGCACGTTTTTCCCTACTTTTCATTGATAAATTGGATGCTTTGTGGAAAATAGATTCCAAAACTTGATTTCGTATTACATAACAAGAGAAAACAATGCAAATTATTTGCTATATTTTCATTTTAGCAAATTTTAGACATGAACCAGAATCTCTATGTGTAAAACTCTACATGTCATCTAAAATGATATTTGAACAAAACACGTGCTAAACATTATTTGCAGCAGTTTGAAAAGTAATTTCTTACACATATGACTTGAAGAAAACTGTGCCCACATATATATATTTAATGAATATACCTCTACCTATTAATGTGTGACGCCATGTCACGGTCTCTCAAAAAATAAAGTTTTGAAGAAGATGAGGACCGAAATTAGAAAAAAGAAATATTTGAAGTATAATGAATTTTGGCAAAAAAAAATGTTTTCTCCTATTTATATTAAGCAGTTCGAAAATGTCTCAAAAGGGATTTATTCTGTTTGATAAAACACATTGTTCAACACAACAACAAGTAATCTCCCATTCATCATATTTGGACAAATGGAGTGCTCATGGGATATGCAACGTTGCTGCTTACAAGACAATGCTTGTGATGTAATTGCCAAATGTGTTTTAAAGTAGTGCGATGTTTGTCATGTTATCAAAAATGCATGGAAGGTATTCCTTTGTGCACTTCAAATTAGAGTTAATTGCTTGATAGCACAGAAACATCAAACGGCTGCATCCGTTTTGTTATGTAAATGTGTTGTCAGGAGTTTATGCGTATCGCATTGAAGTGATATTTCATAGGGACGTTATCTGGAGTCTGCAGTGAGCTGCAAATCACTTTTGATTCTCCAAGTGCATTTCTCTCGGAGTGTCTGACAACATGGCAATGCATGACTTTATTTCATAGATAAACTTGACTGTCACTTTGTTTTTCATCTTTTGAACATGTTTTTGTTTCGAACAGTCAAAGCGGCAATAAAGACTGGGTAGTAGAATGCACATTTTCACCATAATAAGAAAACTTTATCATGGGTGTTGAAAACATCTTTGTCATTCTTACCGACTGCCTCCTGCAAACTAATGTATCACACAACGTCTTTTTCACAATGCAGCTCTTTGAATAGTTAATCTGTTAGCAATGTCCAAGTGTGTTCTGTTTAGGTCTGGCACAGAGACAAGTTAAGGTGTTAGGTAGGCTTACGTACTCACAAAATATTGCATATTAATAAGAATACAACAAAGAAAGTGGCTTTGAGAAAGCCCTCTTTCTGCTATTGCTCTGTTTAGGTGTCATTCCCTTTATGGATTATCCCACGGTTGACACACATTGATTGGGGCAATAGGTCAGTCCCCTTTATCCATTAGCTTTTGAGCAATGCCCTTCACATTTTACTCTAAAGCACACACCATTCGATGTTCAGAGCCTTGAGTAGTTTGAGTGAAGGCATTTTGTCGTATTACATCTGCTAAGGTGTTATTGGTGAAACTAGATGTTAGAACAAATGTGAATCAATTAACATGTTCTTGTGGAATTAACACAATCCGATGTGAAGTTTAACAAATGATTTATAGAAATTTACTGAATACGTGTACACGATGTAACACACTTATATAGGGCTCATTAGTGATATGAAGCATTGACACATTAAATGTATTTTGAATGTAATTTGGACAATGATTTGGTGGAAATAGATATATAAATACAGTTTAGTGAATGTCTCTATTTAAAATGATAATGCCTTTATGGAAATACTAATTGCGAATAACATGGTTCAATTATTATTTTAGCCCAAGAGGTAGGCCTGAATCCTCAGCATGTTTGAATGTTCTTGTTTCTGAAACTTATGGTAGATTCCCATGCAAGTTTGTAGAATGTTATTTGTTTCACGTTTGCATTGCAAATGGACAAACACTCTGTTAGTGAAGAGAAGGGGTAATATTTCAGTAGATAATTGAGGAATGAAGGAGTTATAGTTAGCTCGGCCTGGTGAAAATAAGGTTAAAGGAGGTGTGTTTACACTGGAAGAGGAAAAGAGACCAAGGACGAACTGTTGCCAAGAGGCGCACATGGAGAAGGCTGTGAAAGGAATTGATGTCATTGAACATTTTGTGGCTGAGCTTATTGTAGAGTACTTGTGAGAAAAGCATTATGGAACATTTCCTAAATAAATTTTTTGCATAAATGATGCATTGAAGAGAGGTACAGATGTCCATTCCTATCTTGTCTTTCTGACAGATAACACCTGAATGTTAGCCTGCTACTTTCCTGCTTGTGGCTTTATACTGCCTGACCCATCTGATGTTGGAGTGACCCCTTAGGAAGGCTTTAACCGCGGACACTTTTCCTTTTTCAAACCCTTTGTACAATTGCTGAATTAGGGTTGCCACTTTCAGAGTTAGAGTAGGAATAGATAGAATGCAATGCTTTTCATCAACACAGTGCCAAACTGTAACTGTTGCTTTCTAATTACAAGCATAATAGTCTTAGAACTGGTTATTTTCTTGCTGCACCAAGTGAATCTCTGTAGATATTTTGGATTTCTTCAGTTTCTTCTGTATTTTGGATGATTCGTATATGTCCAACTATTTTTGAATTTGTAATAAATATGACTAATCTTCCTTTGGTTATCAACTAACGTTATTATGCAGCCACATTAGGTTACACTGTATGCTAATTTATTTCAGACATTTTGCCACCCTTTACACTTTCACGATGCTAAAAAGAACCATTAAAGGAACAGCTTTGTGGGAGTACTGAACAAATGGGCACAGGCCCTTTTAGTAGGTAGGAGAGATGAGTGGTGAAGTGAGGGGAGAATCTGGAACCTAGTCTAGAATGGTGTATAGCCCTGACTCAAAAGTCACCAGGTAGAGCCCCCAATGACCAAGAACTGGAGAGGATCGAGTTTGACGATGTGTTGAGAGAACAGCGGTGAAAGAAGGAGTGAGTTTTAATAGGGTATGTGTGAAGTGTGTGATATTGCGGGGATGATTTCATTATGTGATGCCATGCAGGGTTGTGGCGAGAGTTGAGTGAATGTAGTTGTCGGGTCTGAAGTGGCCCAAGGAATTGAGATATGGTTATCGGGTCTGATGTGGCCTAAGATCCTGGGATATTTTGAAGGTGTAGAAGACACCAAGTTTGTGATTGTCTGCCGAAGATTAGAGGGGTTGTGGTGAGACACTGTCGAAGACTCCACCTAAGACAGGGAACTTTGTGTGAATGGGACAATTGTGAATCATGTGGTAGACTTTCAGCACAAAGGGTAAACTGTACTGATTCTTTTGAATCCCTGATGGTCGAGGTTTTGCTGTAAGTGTGTATTCTTGTATGAGTGTGTCATTATTTTCTTTTAGAAATACAGACAATTAGGCATTATAAGATGATTGTGTGAATTAATGCATACAGAGAATTTGTGAGGGAGGGTGAGCTGCTGTTTGGAGTAAAGGTGATGAAGATCTGACTGGCACAAAGATGTTGCAAGGGAATCACAGGCGTGCTTATAGTCACGAGGAAATAGACAAGAGAGTACCTTGATTAAAAGTACACTTTTGAGAACTGGTAATAAGAATGAGTGCATGGAGTATGTTAGACAAATGGGAAGAAAGATGGTCAAAGAAGAAAATTGCAAAGAAGGTTACAAGGGAACTGCCTCTTCCAGAGGAGAGTGAAAGCAGGCGTAGAGGCATACCCATTATGGGAAGTGCCTAGTTGGGGCTATGTGCACGAGCCTTGGAGTTGAGGTGATCTTGCCCTATTCACAAATGACTCCCCAAAGTTAAGGGGAAACCCTGCTGAATGATACAAACAGGTTGATAGATTTGTGAAGATTTTGAAGGTGTTGTGGGTCAATTTGAATATGTTATTTGAAATTGTGGTTCCTCTTGACTTGTGGTCAGCATGTAAGATCATAGTAGAATGGCCTGAAGGGGAGCCAGAGAGTGATTTAGTGACTCATGGTCCATCACCGATGGTAATGAAGAAATATGATCAGGTGATTACATGGCTACCATCTAAAATAGCCCCGCAAGATATTGATTGGGTCAAAATTGTTTGAACAACCCAAGAGCCCAAAGAGATTATTCTTGCCTATTATGAAAGATTGTTGCAGGCTTTGAAGCAGTTTGTGGATTAGACACCCTTGACCCAAAGACGCAGGACAGTTTGTTTTCAAGTTTGTAACAGGAATGAGACCGGAGATTAATATCATACTACAGCAGCATTTGATTTGTTGGCAGAACAAGACGGTAGATTATATTCTGTGTTATGCAAGGTACTGCAGTGGTGAAGTTAAGCCAAGACAAAAGAGAATGAAAGAGAAATTGATCTTAGTACAAATGAGGGCTGATCAAAATCAAAAGGGAGGACAGGCACTGGCACCTTTGGGAAATGGTTCTCGCACACAGAGAACTCACCCCGCTGGAGCTGAGGCAAAGCATAATGGAGGATTGCCAGGACAAGGAAGAGGTAGAGGTGTCCCAATAGATCCAAAGACAGGGATGGATGTTGCTACGCTGAAGAAGTCCACAATGTGCCATTTTTTGTAATAAGTGTGGGGCATTGAAACATGAATGATGTCCGAACCCTGCAAACCAAGAGCAAGGTGGAGAACCTAGTCAGACTCAGAATGATGTGGCATAGATACAGACTGTGACTAGGCCAAGATCACAGAATATGGGAGGCCATCAAGGCCATGTGCTACAAGTACGACAGCCTCCAATGATATCGTAGGGAAATCAAACGTACTATCAAATGCCTCTGATGAAAACTTTTGATGAGTTTGGCGTAGACCAGTCCTTATGACGGTGCTTGAGGAGGGAAGAAGACTGCATACTTGGTGCAGTCTCAGCGGTAGACCAGAGAGTACCCTATATTGATGCAGATGTTGTTGTTTACCCAATTACATTCCTGAGTGATAATGGTGCTACACGCTCTACTTTGAGAACAGCAGATGTCCCATGCCCACCCCTCTCGGGAAAATTTGTCTAATTTGTAGGATTTCAAATAAGAGAATTTCAAATCCTCTAACTGAGGAGATACCGGTGAAGATTGGGTGCTTTGAGGATCGTCACCAGTTTGTGGTATGTGATGCAAGTCCTGTGTGTCTGTTGGGACGTAACTTGTTGGGTAAACTGAATTGCACCATATATTGCACACCAAAGGGAATTGAACTACAGATAAATTATGTGGACATTGCTTGAAATTGACTAGCCATAACCTGTGGGTCACAATGCTTCCTCTGCTGGTGGTGGAGGATATGCCTTTAGACCTTAGGGACACAGTCTCCACAGTGGTGTGGGATTTCACGGGGGAAGAGATTGGACTTAGAAAAGGAGTTAAAGCAGTCCGTGCACAGGTTAAACTAAACGCTGAGTTCCCAATAACATATCAGTATAATCTGACACCTGAAACTGTGGTGGGTATCACACCTCTGATTGAATCCATGATTGAACCAGGCATTCTGAAAGAGATTCTGGGTATCCCATGCAATTCTCTTATTATGGGCCTGTGGAAGGCTAGCGGTAAATACTGCATTATGCAGGACCTTCGAAAGATACACAGTATAGTGGTTTCTTGTTGTCCTGTGGTACTGAATCCATGATTGATACTGTTTCAAATTCCATATGAAGATGAGGGCTTCACAGTGATTGATCTCTGTAAGGAGCTTCCCTGGATTCCTTCCATAAGGAAAGCCAATTTGAATTCGCTTTCTGGCTGGGAATTCATGTCTTAACATGGTGTTTTCTCCCTCAAGGGTATACCGAAAGTCCATCTATCATCAATCAGATTTTGAAAAAGAATCTTAAGTCATTAGTCTTACCTCGTAACTCAGGTCTGGTTCAGTACATCAACAATCTTTTGTTTGCATTGAATATGAGCAAGGCTTGCAGAGATGATACCATTGCTCTGTAAAATCCCCTGGCTTAAAACAGATAAAAAGTGTCCCCAAGCAAGCTCCAATATTGCTTGCATGAAGTACAGTACTTGGGACATTAAATTGTGAAGGGCAGAGAAAGGTATCAGCTGAGAGGGTATTGGCGTCATGCAAATGAGTCCACCACACACTCTGAAAGAGGTCAAGATCTTTTGGGGAATGGTGGGATACTGTTGACACTAGATTCCCAACTTCTCCCTGATGACTAAACCTTTGCAGATGTTGACACACAAAGATGTCACAGATCTCGTGTCATGGGATAACGATTGCTTGCTTGCCTTCCCGGAGCTGAGAGAGACCCTATGTCGTGCTCCAGCTTTAGGAATGCCTGATTACAGCAAAGCGTTTTTGCTGTTTTGTCATGAATGAGAAGGTTGTGTGCTCTTTGTACTCACACAGTTACAAGTGCCCATACACCAGTGGCCTATTTCTCCGCTATGTTAGATCCAGTAGAGTCAGCATTGGTCGGATGTCTCAAATCCGTTCCTGCAACTGATGTCAGTATTGAACGATGTGAGAGTATCGTGATGGGTCATCCCATGACAGTGTACGTCCCACATTCGGTGGAAATCGTGTTAACAAGAACACAGGACTTAACAAATAACAGATTGACACGGTATGAGTAAGTGATATTGGCTGCTGATAATGTAATGTTGAAGTGCTGTTCTGTGTTAAACCCTGCTACCTTGCTTCCTGTTTCAAATTCAGAAGGAAAGGAAAATGAAGAGCATGACTGTCTCTGAACTATGCACCAAACCACATACTGAAATTGTCTATGAGCTATTGTCTGACCCAGTTCATGTTCTGTTTGTCGATGGCTCACATCTAAGAGACAATGAGGGAAATCTGAGAGCAGCTTTTGCTGTCTTTTCTGTTTCTGGAGTGATGGAAGCCGCTTGGCTACAAGGAGTATACAGCACGTGGCATGTTTGGCCAAGTTGGCAGGAAGGATCGCACCGACAAGAAGGACTTCATTTTGAATTGGACAGAGGAACTGAAAGATCCCACATACAATTGAAAGGACAGACAGATGCTGCCAAGAGGGGTATCCGGTTAGAAGCTAACTGCGAATAATAATATTTTAAATTAAGCCCTGGTGAAGTGAAGTAATGGACGAAAAGCGTTGGATGACATTGATTATTATGGTGTGATCTGGAGTTATGAAGAGAACAAATAAATAAAATGCATTAATTGGATACATAAAAAACTGCCTACGGACTTTTTGTGAATTGAGCTACATAAAGAGTAATTCACTTGGGAATTTTATTGAATTAAAGCGCTCCTTTCGGATCAAGGTTACAACATATAACTATTAACTAACTTGCACAGGATTGTTTTGTTGTCATAATAATCTTTATGTGAGTGATTTTCTAGGTGGGTGTCTGATCGAGTTCAGCCAATAGCCTATAGAGAACCTACACTGTTAGTACTACAAATGTGAACATCCTATCAATTTATTTACTTCTACTAGCTAAGTTAAAAATTACCCTAGATTGTACTGTATGTAATTTGGCAATTCAAATATCATGGAGGTTTTTCATTCACATTGGTGGTTATAAATTACTTTAATAACTCATCCCATTGTCATGCTATCATGAATCTCCTTCTTATCTCCTTTCAGTGCAGTAACTTGTTTCTCTCACTCAGCTCAATATTTGACCACACCTGCCTCCACTTTCATAGTGGAGCAGCTACTCATGATTTCCTAGCCATTGCATAAGTTCTTCTGGCAACTAGTACTGAGATAACTAAGAACCTCGATTTGGCATTCACACTATTTGGGTGGCTAGAAAATCCCAAAACGCAACAGTCAGCCCATCTCGAGTCATCTCGCTCTACTGTGGTTGGTATTTCTTCCCATTAGTTTGTTACTTCTGCGCAATCTCATGCCAGATGCTAGGAAACCCATTTGCTTTTACTTAGATCTGAGGACATCTAACGTCACTGTTGGGAATATCTTCTTAATCAAATTACCTGCCATATCGGCTGTGTGGTGGATGTTCAATTGAATGTAGTTAAATCAGAATGTCAAAATAGTTTGTAAGGATGTGTCAGTGCACATTACTATTGTTTGTCATTGAGATTTCTACCTAAACCAGTCTCACAAGAGATCTCTGGTAACACCCGAAAGCTAACATAATATCAATAGACTCCCATCACCCACACACAATCCTTATTGGTGTCTCCCAAACATTAATGAATACCCTTAAGAAGGATATATATATATTGATATATATATACACACAAAAAAAAGGTTGCCCTCTGTGGAAAGGCCACACCTGGGAAGCTGGAACCTCCTTCGTGAGGACAGCCGTGGAGCCAGCCTCCCCCTCCAAACAAGCGCCAAACATGTTTCGGACAACAAAGTCCTTGATCACTGGCAAATGAGGGACGGACAACAGCTTGTAATGGGACAAGCCCCTTTAATTAGAAAAAGTCCCGCCCCAGTGGGCGTTGAGGTTTCGCCTGGTAGGCATGTGCATGGTTACATGCTGGTCTATGTAGTCCTGCTAATAAACAATCCAAGTGGGTGCTGCTGGACGCCCCTCACTAAAAACAATGTTCACCCCAGTGGTTTTAATGAAGGTTTGAAACATGGCTCTTCTGGCAGTAACAATATATATATATATATATATATATATATATATATATATATATATATATATATATATATATATATATATGATTTGGTATGTCAAAGATTCTTTTAACATTTTAATGGATAGAAAAGGGAGGGTATTGGCAACATAGATCACGAGACCCCCCTTAGGCCTACCCAGAGCTCCTTGCACTGCTGGGGTGAAAAAGGTTTTGTATCCTGCTAGATGATTTGCAGTGATAGACCATGTTTCCTGGAAACAGAGTACCTGGTGAACCCTTACTGTTTCAGACCATGATTCAAGTGATAATTTGGAGAGCATGCCTGGGACATTCCAATACATTGTGGAGAGGTTCAGCTTGTTGGATTCAATGGATGAGTGTAGGGCAGGGGGTTCGCAAGGAAAATTCACTGCGGGGATCAAGGGAGGAATCGTAGTATATCTCGAGTCATTAGATTGATTAAGGTTTCGGTATATACTGTCCATGGGGAAAACCGAGGCTATGGTCACCGCTTCGTTGGGAATGGCGTTTTTAGTGTCTACAGGGTTTATGTTGGTAAGTGAAGTTTGCTTTACTTGACCTCCGGGATTAAACGGGCATGGGCATGACTGGGATCTATGGTTAGGTGGAGAAGTCGTGGTATAGATGTTCTTGCTCTTAACTTTTAGGTGCCTTGACGGTCAATCCACCATCTCTAAACAGTCGTAGCAGTTTCTTGTTGGGAGACCCTGCCAGCCCTCCAGTGGATGATATGGTCTACCTTGCCAGGGCTGTTTGTGCCACTCTGTAATTCTATTTCGGTTTCTGTTTCCGCGCCCATAGCTATATTCTACCTGGTTCCAATGGTCTTCTTGTGGGTGCTGCCAGTTCGGGATGGAAATATATTGATGTGAATTCAAAGGAGGATAGAAGAAAGAAAGGTGTTGGGCGTCTATTCCACCCTTTTTCTCCAGTAAAGGCCATGAACAAATATGGTCCACGGTGGATGGGTCCCTGCAAGTTACTATAATGCAGTCTCCGTGAATCGACTTGGGTTCTGTACCTATCCATGTTACTCTACGTACTGTGGAGATCCCTCCAGAGTGATATGGTTCTAGTGGTCTATTTATACTTAGCCACTGCATGACTTTGTTCTTGAGTGACCAGGCGGTTTCAGTCATACCTTCGGTTAGTTCAGGTACGCCTGTGAGAATGATTGTATACGGAGTTGCTTCTGGTGGAAGGTGCACTGGGCGCCTAAATCTTGGTGTCTTTTTAGATACCAGCTGGGATTGTGTGCCCGTTGGTTTAGAGGGTGTAGGTGCCTGTTTATTTATAGTATGATTTGTGGTTGCGTTAACTACTGTTTTCCCAGTTTTCCCTGGTTTTACTGGACCTATACTGGGCGTGTGTTGGGACGATTCCGTGGTAGTTTTAGTCTTTTGTACACTAGAGGTTGTTTCATGCTGTTTTTGTATTGGGACATTATGATTTGGTTTTTGAGAGGGCAGGATAGTCGGGACGAGTTGTTTGGTAGCTACTGCTGGTTGTGGTTGGTGGGATAGTTTTGGGGGATGAGTGATGTTTCCTGTCCCTTGCTTGGCTAAGTGTGAATTTTTTGTGGTAGGGTAAGTTCGTGATAGGATTGCTAATTGAGCTTCCAAGTTCCTTATACTGATTTGTATAGGTTTTAACTGCTGAGAAAAAAGATCTTTGATTGAAGTTAGTATTTGTGTTGTAGTTTTACATACTTTACAGGGATTAGCCGTGTCCTCAATAAGAGTGGGAGGTAGTAAGAAATTGCTTTCTGTTGAAGAAGTTATCGTTGATTGTGTAGGTTGTGTTGTGTGTTTGGATCGATCCCTCCCAGATTCCCTCCTGAGTCCCGAAGGAGTGACAAAAGTTAGTACATTATCAGGTGGATTAGTGGTGCCTTGTTTGGGAATGGCTCCTTCCCTTACTCCTCGAAGGTGTTTATCTATAGTTGACTCTAATCTTTCGAGTGTTTGACAGGCTTCTAGGTCTGGAGTGGCCTCTAGATTGCCTGATAATAGCGAGTCAGACTCTGATTGAGTTACTGATAGGTCAACTGAGCTTGGTACTGTATGTATATCAGCAACAGTCGGAGGTAAGGGGAGGGAGGAATTAGTTAGGATTTGCTGGGCGGGAGAGGCTGCAGTTGCTAGAAGGCCCAGGGACGAGCGTTTAGCGTTCATAACTTCCAGAGATACTCTAGCTTCCAGTAGAGAGATACTGTGGTCAATTGCCTCGTTAGCCCGAGAAATAAATTGATCTATGGGGCCGGTGATTTGGGCTACAGCTGACAGAACTGATAGCGAGAGCCAAGGGGGGTGGCCCGGTCCGGTCTCTACCGGGCACTAACGTGCAACAACGGGCCCGCCCTTGGCCCGGGCTTCGCCCGGCGTCCCTCTCTCGTCCCGCGAGACGAGGCTGCTGTCAGATTTAAGCGCCGCCTGGCGCTTCTCCGGGAGGCATATACATATATATATTTAGATAGATTTACATATAAATATAGATATGGGTATAGGTATACATATAGAGAGAGATATATAATTATATGTAGCATGTATAGGTATAGACGTATATAGATATAGAGAACACTATCCAATCATAAAATACTTCCAGACACCCCTTTGCATTTAACAGTCACCTGAGGATTAAGTTAATGTTCATGGATCTCATTAGGAGTGACACATAAATTCCATTGGTCCCAGTAACAGGAGTTACCAGGCCCACTGGAATTACTGATTTAGTTTTTTTGCATGAAGATTTCAGCTGCTGAAAGCAACATGTCTGTGTTAAATACCACAGGAAAATAGGCTGGTACTGGTGTGGGAACAGGGGTGATTCTTAAATACTATTCCCCAAAATCTTGCATTCCCTGTTATTTCTCCACTTCCAAGTATGGTAGGACCCCCGAAGCTGATAATTGGGGTGCAAATAAAAATAATGATCAATCCTAGTAATGAACATCCATACCAATAATAATCACTCAGCCTCTGATCACAAGCCATCTTTACTTCTCGAGTGCAAGCTTAGGAATTGTACCCAGTGTGCAAACCCTACTTCTAATTTTCAGGCCCAAATGGTGACATTGCTCAAATTTCACAAAATGTTACTATTCTCAATGCTTGTAGAAGTCACAAGACATATCCTTTAATCAGCCAGATGTTCTTACACACCACATGGTGGTTTAGCATGATAAAATCAATTAGTCCTCAAGACAAGAAGAAGAAGAAAGGTATGCTTTATGAAAAGAGACAGCAATAACATGTACAGGTGATATAAAAGGGTGATGCCTACCTTTGGTGTTCTTGCATGTTTTCCGCACCTGGCATCTTTAACTAGACTTATATCAAGCAATTCTGTTTCCTGCAAAGAAAAACAATGACAAGCTCTGTAATTTGAACATCTGGTACATGTGCACACTGATGACAATATGATTCTTTGTTGCTGCTTTTTACCATGACAGCATGTTAATACTGTTAAAATAAAGATGCACCTGCGTCAAAGTGTAACAAGTCATGATCTGACAATGGATTTACGACAATCGTCTCTGTACATGCATCTATTAAAGTATTGGTCGCCCTGTCTGCCGGACAAATGTTTATATATATATATATATATATATATATATATATATATATATATATATATATATATATATATATATATATATATATATATATATATATATATATATATATATATATATATATTACCTACTGGCGATAGCCAGTAGGTATATATAGTTCGGATTTTTTCTCTATGGAACTTTTGAAAATTCTATGCCTAATAACTTTGGCGTTTGTGGACGGAATTGGCTGAAATTGTCAGGAAAATGGCACATTTTGTTTCTGGGCAGCTCCTAGAAATTTGGGGGGGGGTTCGTCAAGGGGGGGCCGAGAAAAAAGGGGGGTCCCAAAACGCGTTTTTCCTATGTTAATTTCCATAGGGCGGTTGGACTCACTTTTAGCCCGAACGGCTGAATGGATTTCCACGAAACTTGGCAAAATTGTAGGGACTGTTAGCCCGATGTGCCTTTGCTAGGTCTCAATATATGTGCTTCAGTGAATTTTGAGAAATTAACGTTTAAAACAAGATATATATCTGTAACAGCGCTCCGGGCAGCGCTCCGGTTCGCGTACTTTTCGCGTATCGGAACTTTGCGAAGCGAAGCTGATTGGCTCTCCGGTGTCTGTCAACATTCTAAACAGTCCGGTGCGGCCGCCATCTTGTCTCTCGGTAGGATCGAGAGACAAGAGGAGGCCAAAACAAAGGGGGAAATGAAGGAAAGGGGGCAAGGTAGACCCCTTCTGACCCCCTAGGATTGATGAGGGGATATTATAGAGCCACGCTGGGCCCCAAAAAAAAAAAAATTCCGATTTTTTCGCCGTAGAGACGCGTCTTGGTACGCGAACCGGGCAGCTAACCGGGCAGCTAACCGGGAAGCTAACCGGCAGTGTAACGGGAGTCTGAGGAGAAGCTGATTGGCTGTTATCATTGTAAACAGTCTGGAGCGGCCGCCATCTTGTCTCTCTGTGGGATCGAGAGACAAGAGGTGGAAAAAAAAAAGGTGTAAATGAATGAAAGGGGTAAGGCAAACCCCTCCTGAACCCCTAGGATTGATGAGGGGGCTATTAAAGTTCCCTGGGGGGTGAAAAAAAAAATTGCGATTTTTCGCGGTAAAGGTGCTTCCTGGTACGTTAACCGGGCAGCTAACCGGCAGCGTAACGGGAGTCCGACATATTGTGTTTTTTGAACATTTGTGATATGTGCACGTGTGGATTTTGTCTAATTAAGGTTAAAAAAATATATATATCTTTAAGCGTGTTCTGGCACGCTTACGTTTTGGGTTTGGTTTGCGCTGCAGAGACAATACGTCACGGTTATGCGATGCATCATTAGGCGTCTCACGGGCTACGTGATACGTCACTTAATAAAGAATATATTTTACAGCTATAGATATTAGCTTTTAAAAAACCAATGAAATTCACAGAAAAAACCATAGGTTATAGACCATATATAGTTAGGAATTTGCATTTACAAAACCTTGAAAATTCACTGAAAAAACCATAGGTTATAGACCATATATAGTTAGGGATTAGCATTTAAAAAACCTTATTTTATTTGCACAAAACCATTGAAATTCCATATATAGTTAGTTGCACTAACTATATATCGCGGACCCGCAATCCACTGCTAATGATGTCACATATTACATCATTCATGACATGGTCAGTGACATCACTGATGACATCACTGATGACATCTCAAATGACATCACTGATGACATCACTGATGACATCTCAAATGACATCACTGATGACATCACTGACATCTCATTTGACATTACTGATTACATCACTGATGATATCATTTATGTGATAATACATCTTCAGACTCTAATATAACCTTAGATACACTCAGTGTAAACAGGCACTCACAGACTGTCACACATCCATGGAGTTACCCACACACCTAGTCAGTCATGCAAAGAATCAATCACACCTCCATTTCCTCAACTATACAGTTATACACACCTTACTTATTCAAACATATACTAACACATATTTACTCTCTTATACAATCCTTGATACAAGTTCACAATGATTCATACAGCCACTCTCACATTCACTGGCTCTTATGTTCAGTTATTTATATATGTCAACTCTCACATGGAGTGTGTTTTACATATGTACTTACTTTGACATGTAGAACTGAGATATCCATTCACTCACCAATATACTCATGCACACAGTCAACTGTCCATACAGCTGTTTCTACATGCACTTTTGAACCCATACACCTAGGGAATCAACTGCTCACACATCTATGCACAGAGTTATACACCTCCCAGCCACCCACACACATACTCAGTCTCCCATACAAATACTTGGGCAACCATTCAATAACCCATATAGTTACTGATATAGCTACTGATTTAAACATGCAGCAGTTTACAGAAGAACATAAATAATGATTGCCAAATTAAGACACTTTAATCACTAACCCATGCACTCAGTGAGACACATTTAATCACTCACTCATACAGTCAGTCATGCACCTACTAAATCCTTCATCCAGACACTTATACATCCACTCATTCTCCAATATGTAAGACATATTTTAACTTAACAGAAACATACAGTCACTGGGTGTTGTCATCAGTGATGTCATTTGAGATGTCATCAGTGATGTCATCAGTGATGTCACTGACCATGTCATGAATGATGTAATATGTGACATCATTAGCAGTGGATTGCGGGTCCGCGATATATAGTTAGTGCAACTAACTATATATGGAATTTCAATGGTTTTGTGCAAATAAAATAAGGTTTTTTAAATGCTAATCCCTAACTATATATGGTCTATAACCTATGGTTTTTTCAGTGAATATATATATATATATATATACATCACCAACAGCACGCATTATCCACCGCTTTACACGGAATCACGGGCGCAGATCAGCTTGTAAGTTAGCATTATTTTATTTCTGCCACATCCGTCAAGACGCGTTTCGGCCGTCCAGGCAGCCTTGATCACCTCAAATATATATATGTATATATATTACCTACGTTATAGTTGGGAACTAGTTTCCATAGGAAATCTGCAACATTCTATTTGGAATAACTTTGGCGCCGGTTGATGAATCTTCGCAGAATTCTCCAAGAAGATGGCCAACTCCGCTTCGCTTCTTTCCTGAACGTTTCCGGGTGATTTGTGAAGTGGGGGTCGAGAAAAAAGGGGGGTCCCAAAACATGTTTTCCCCATGCAATCTTCTATAGGGACCTTTAAGACGGGCTAAAGCCCGAACTGCTGAACGTAATTACACCAAATTTGTCAAAAAGGTAGAGTTTGGTTCGCAGATTACGTTTTTTGTTAAATGGTGTAAATCCGTGCAGTAGTTCCTGAGAAAATCAAAAGTGAAATCATTGATTTATCTATGGACGAAGTACCGTACGCGTACCGTCCGAGGATTATACGCGTACCATTACGAGCACAAGCTGCATGCTAATTGGCTGTCAAACCAGGAAGTGTTGGCAGCCATTTTGTGTCTCGGTAGAACCGAGGCACAAGACAATTGAAAAACAAGTGCGTAAAAGGTGCAAAAGGGGAAGGGTAGAAACACCCTGACCCCCTAGGCCTGCTCAGGGGTCCCACAAAGACCCAAAGGCCCAAAAAAAAAGATTTATTTTTTTTAAAATCGCGGGATACGTGTAGGGTACAAGTATCCCGCAAAAAAAAACCCAGAAGCCTGATAAATTTGTAATTAGCCCCCAGGAGGCCAAATCCCGGGCGCAATGTGGATAATTACAATGGGGGCCCCTGAGCTTTAATGTTATGATTGCAGTGGGCTCATGGCCCTCCGGAGCCCTGGGCCCGACACCCCCCAGGGCTTCTTTTTTATTATAATAATGGGGGACCACCACCCCCGGGGCTTTAACATTATGTGTGTAGGGGGGCTCACTGCCCCCCGCAGCCCCGGGGACCACCACCCCCCGGGGCTTCTATTTTTTTTAAATATAAAATACCTGTGTGGGGAGGCTCAAGCCCCCCACACGCCCCGGGGCCCTACATTTTTTAATTACGTTACGGACCCCCCAGCCCCGGGGATAACCGTCCCCGGGGGTTTTAAATTTTGGGAGGGGGACCGCATGGCCGCCCTCCTGGAGTTTTGTGGTGGCCCTGGGGACCGCCACCCCCCAGGGCTGGCTCCTGCATTGTCCCGGGGTGCTTACCCCGGGACACTGTAGTTTGCTATGGTAGGGCCCTACCATAGCTAACTGCTTTGGTTTTTGGAAGAGAGAGCAGTAAACCTGCTCCCTCTTCCAAAAACCAAAGCCGATTGCTTTTCTACATGGGGAGCAGCATGTTAGCTGCTCCCCATGTAGAAAAGCAATGCCGGCTCCCGCAGGAGGCAGGGAGCCGGCAGGGACCATGGGGGGCTAGGGGACCCCCCACGGTGCCCATGGGGAGGGCCTGGCCAAGGGGGATGGGGTCCCCGGGGCCAGAAGTTGCCCGGGATGGGGGCCAAGAGGTTACTTAAAAAAAAATGAAATGGCCATGCCCCGGGTGATGGGGTCACCAGGGCGATTAAGGCCTCGGGAGGGGGGCCATGCGGCACCCTTCCTCTTTTTTTTAAATAAAAAAATAGGGGGCAGGCCCTGGGGTTGGGGTCCCCAGGGCCCAAAAAATTGAAAAATAAGGGGGGCTGCACAGTCCCCCTTCTTAAAAAAAAAAAAACATCGGGATCGAGGAGGCCACGCCCCCTCCCTGCACCACTCTGTAAATGCGCCGAGAGGTGTAATGAGGCCACGCCCCTTTTTACACCTCTCTGCAAGGTAGCCCCCTTGCATAGTGGAGGTTCTTGGTAGGCTAGTTGATCCCCAGGGACCCAATGCGCCACAGGGCGCATTTGCACAGTGGTGAAGGTACGGGGCAGGGCTTGGGGTGACGGATTGCAGAGAGGTGATGCATACCTCTTCCCTTTTTACATCTCTCTGCTACACACTCATGACATCACTGATGACATGGTTTTGTATGAGTGAAATGTCCAGCTAACTATAACATGTGTGAAACCTATGGTTTTTCAGTGAATTATATATATATATCACCAAAAACATCCTCCTGACGAAAGAGCAGAGGCCACGCAGGGGAATCTTGGAAGCACTTGTTATTAAAACTGCGGCAAATGCATTTCAGCCCTTACGGTCTTCTTCAGTGCCAAAGTGATAAGGAGGCTTATACATATATATATATCTATAATGTACATACATATATACATATATGCAGCTTTCTTCGCCTGTTAACGCTGGTATACCAAATGATGACGAAAGCAGACTCAGATTTGGTGCAATTTCTAGTTTATTTAGTGGACGCCCTGCACCACCGCCATGACGCGTTTCGGGCGAACCACAGCACCGAGATCACCCATATCGCAGCCACCGACGACATCAGGTCCCTGCTCGACAACGGAGAAACTGCTGCCCTCATCCTCCTGGACCTCTCAGCAGCCTTCGACACTGTATGCCACCGCACCCTGATACAGCGCCTCAGCAACACTGGAATCCAAGGAGCGGCCCTGGAGTGGATCATCTCGTTTCTCGACGGAAGAACCCAGAGAGTCCGCCTCCCCCGTTCCGTTCCTCGGCCACCGAAGTCATCTGCGGCGTTCCGCAAGGATCCTCACGCAGCACCATCCTCTTCAACGTCTACATGAGCCCTCTCGCAGCCATCGCACACCAAAACAACCTCAACATCATCTCCTACGCCAACGACACCCAGCTGATCCTCGCCCTCACCAACGACCCCGCCTACGCCAAAGCCAACCTCCATGAAGGAATGAAAGATGTCGCGGAATGGATGAAGATCAGCCGTCTGAAACTGAACTCAGACAAGATGGAAGTCCTCATCCTCGGACCATCTCCCTCCGCCTGGGACGACTCCTGCTGGCCCCCTGCCCTGGGCACCGCACCCGAGCCAACGGACCACGCACGCAACCTGGGCTTCATCCTGGACTCCTCCCTCACGATGATCTTCTGATGGATCCTCACCGAAACCAGGAAGACGGTCACCCAGGCCCTCGTCACCAGCCGTCTGGACCACGGGAACACCCTATACGCTGGGACCACAGCCAAACTCCAGAAAAGACTCCAGCGCATTCAGAACGCCTCAGCACGACTCATCCTGGACATCCCTCGCCACAGCCACATCTCTGCCCACCTGAAAGACCTGCACTGGCTCCCCGTCAACAAGAGGATCACGTTCAGACTCCTCACCCACGCACACAAAGCTCTCCCCGACACGGCCCGAAGTACCTCAACAGCCGACTCACATTCTACACACCCACCCGCCAGCTCCGCTCCACCAGCCTCGCCCTCGCCTCCGTCCCACGAATCCGCAAATTTATTTTATTTTATTTTATGTAGTTTGTAGAGCGCGCAGCTACCCCCGAAGGGGTGTCCCGGCGCTAAAATCCAGAGTTACCAAGGGAAAGGGGGAGTAAAACAGGGGGAGCAGTGGAGAGACTAAAGTCCGGAAAAGAGCCAGGTTTTAAGTTTGGCTCGGAAAATGGATTCAGAGGGGCAGAATCTCAGCTCAATTGGAAGGGAGTTCCACAATTTGGCAGCAATGACACTGAACCCTCTGCCACCAGTTCTAGATAATCTAAAACGGGACGAGATCAGGAGGCGGAGGTCATTAGATCTCAGGGATCTGGTGGAGCGGGAAATCGAGACCCGTTTTTTCAGATAAGTAGGTCCACAGTCGTTGACGGCTCGATAGGTGAGGGTGAGGACCTTGAACTGAATGCGGCTAGCCACTGGAAGCCAATGGAGTTCCCTCCGATAAGCAGAAACAGATTGACGGTACGGGATATTACCGATCAGTCTGGCTGCAGCATTCTGGACAATCTGCAGCCGGCCTATCAGGTACTGGGGGGCACCAGCATAGAGGCTATTGGCATAGTCCAAGTGGGACGTGATGAGGGCTTGGGTGACTGTACGGCGGGAATCCGGGGGGAGATAGGGAAGGATTTTTCTTATCATGCGCAGTTTCATAAAGCAGGCGGAGGTGACTTTATTTACCTGGGTTTTGCATGACAGGGAGTCGTCAAATTGGAAACCGAGATTCCGAGCCGAGTGAACGGGGGACGGGGCGGGATCGAGCGCCGTGGGCCACCACCAAGAGGAGGGGATGGAGGTTTTCTGATTAAAAAACAGAACCTCCGTTTTATCTGCATTCAATCTGAGGTGGTTCGCGGTCATCCAGACACTGATGTTGTTAAGGCATTGGCGAAAATTGACGAATGCGGAGTCCGAGTGGTCCCTGAAGGAGAACACCAACTGTGTGTCGTCAGCGTAAGAGACCACCCTGACTCCGTAGGACTCCACAACGTCGGCCAAGGGGGCAAGATAGACATTGAAGAACAGGGGGCTGAGGGCGGAGCCTTGCGGCACCCCACATGACAGAGGCTTTTTCTCAGACTTGAAGGGACGCAGCAGTACCCTTTGACTTCTGGATGAGAGGAAGGACTCGATCCAGCTGAAGGCAGTGCCACCAATGCCTATCTGCTTAAGTCGGTCAAGGAGGATGGGGTGAGAGACCGTATCGAATGCTGCGGACAGGTCGAGGAGAACCAGCATGGCCTCCTCGCCCCTGTCCACGCATTCTCGAATTGTTTCGGATACTTCCAGCAGAGCCGTCTCAGTGCTGAATCCGGCTCTGAATCCGGATTGTGATCCATGCAGCAGAGAATGGTTTTCTAGGTATTCCGTGAGTTGTAGCTGCACGGCTTTTTCCAGAACTTTGGCGGGTTTAGGAAGAAGGGAAATGGGACGATAATTAGCAAAAACAGTGGGATCTGCGTCTGTTTTCTTTAAAATAGGGATCACCAAGGCCTCCTTCCAGGTGGTGGGGAAGAAGCCATGGTGAAGGGAGGCATTCCAGATGGAGAGGAAGGGGCAGGCGAGTGAAGGCGCCAGTTCTCCCATGATTTTAGCGGGGACAGGATCAGAGGGGGCACCAGATTTGCAGTGAATAAGTAGCCTGATAGCCTCGTCCTGGTTAAGTTTGTTAAATGAAAGAAAGGACGGTGACTCTGGGGGACAAGTGGGGGAAGGCAAGGTGACAGGCCCTGTGGGGAAGGAGTCACAGAGTTTATTGATCTTTTCAAGAAAGTAGTCTGAGAGTCCCTCGCAAAGAGCCTGGCTCGCTGTATTCTGGGGGGCCCTGGCCGGAGGGTTAATAAAGTCTTTAACAATGCTAAAGAGCGTTTTAGATGAATTTTTAGCTTTATTAATTTGAGAGGCAAAGTGGTCTTTCATCGCGCTTTTTTTTTGTTTAAGGAATTTTTTTAGGGCCGTTCTATATAGAAGTTTGGCTTCGAGGTCGTAGTTTAATCTCCACTTGCGTTCGAGAGCCTTGCATCTGCTTTTCTCCTCCTGGAGGGAGGTGGAAAACCAGGGAGCCGCGGGTCGCGACCTTGAGGAGGTGATGATTTTCTGGGGGGCGATAGACTCAATCGCTTCAACGAGGGTAGCATTCAACCTAGAGACATTTTCATCAATGTCCGAGGAGAGGTACTCCGACTGAAAATGGAATATCGGGTCCAAGGTGGCGCATGTAACCTTGTGCCATTTTCTTCCCAGCTCCTTCCTGGGGGCCATAGGGGCAGATTTTCGTCCTAGGGTGAGAGAGAATGGAATGAGGTAATGATCAGTCCAAGTAAGAGGGAGGGGCGGGAGGACAGAGATAAGTGGAAAATTGGCGAATATGAGGTACAGAGTGTGGCCAGCCACATGAGTGGGACCTACAACTAATTGCTTGAGATTGAAGCTATCCATAGTTTCCAACAGGTTGGTTGCCTTCACACAGAGCGGGTTGTCTATGTGGAGGTTAAAATCGCCCAGGACAATGAAGTATTGGTGTTTAAGAGATAAGTCAGCCAGTTGTTGGATGAGGGCAGTGAGGGAGGGGGAGGTGACGGGGGGGGGATTATAGACTAGCGTGCCAGCCAGGATAACTGCCGCGGAGTCGGAAATGGAGAAGTACATGGCTTCAATTGTACCAATGTTAATGAGTTTGGTAAAGGTCAGCTGGAAGAGGGATTTAAAAATGACGGCTAAATCACCGTCGAAAGAAGATCCTTCTCCTACCTGGCAGCCAAGACATGGAACTCCCTCCCCACCCACCTACGGCTGACCCTGGACCATCTCTCCTACAGGAAACAACTCCAGACCTGGTTGTTCGAGCATTAGCGACCCCCCCCCCCCTCAGCGCCTTGAGACCCTAACGGGTGAGTAGCGCGCTATACAAATTCTGTTGATACAAATTCTGTTGATTGAGTGTCCTTGATCACATGACGCGCATGTGGAGTGCTTCCCAATATTTAAAGTAACAGTGCATGTACGTGTTTTATCACAAGGCATAAACATAGAAGAAATCTGCAATCAGTTCGCTGAAAACCCATTTAGTAACCCCTAAATAATGAATATAAAAACAGCGATAAATAAATGTTATCAGCCACATTATAGCATTAAAAGCAGTACATATAGTAAAAACATTTAAAACAAATATTATATGTTTCAAACATTGTAAAAACAAAGGTTAATATCAAGCAAAGATTTTCCTAAAGTTAGAAAAAGAACCTTGCTAAGAGCAGTCTCTACACGCAATTTGATTGATGGTTTCATGAACATCATACAGTAATCAACAATTGTTCAATTCTAAACGTTGCACTGATATCAAATTGTCAGAGATATATATTTTTTTACAAACCATGTATACATTTCATATCAGGTCGGAATGTACGAGTGTGTAAAATAGCAAAAGGGAAGTGTAAACAGCATTGTCTCAAGCCAAATCCTGCCCAAGTGGGCCTTGATTGCAAATCTTTCCATGAGTAATTTTGCCTAAAGTGCATGCTAAACAATGCTAATATTCACCTATAGTACTCACAGCCGTGACTTACTAAAGTGCAAATGTGCAAAATCTTGGAAAGCTATAAAAACAATTATCATGGACGCAGCGGCTAAATGGATCTAAGATCTTACTTAAAATCTCATTTAAAAGAAAATGGAATCAATCATAGACATGTATAAACATCCTCACTCGATTTCAAGCACTGGAGTATCCTGCTATCCAATTCTAAAATGTACCTAGTCTCAAGTTTTCACAGCATAGTTTCCCGGTTGCCGCCTTGCTTCTGGGAAAGGATCGTATCTATGACTTACTGTCATGATACTCCTTAAAATGTCAAGCAACCGGGTACGTAATATCAATGTTTGTAATTGCTCTCAACTGTTGAAGTACTCGTTTATGCACCTGCAATTTGGTGCTCCCTTCATACTGCAGGTTGCACGAGCACTCCAGCATGTAAATTGCGTATTCAGTTTTACAATTGAGACTTTTACTGATTGGTACTGAATTGGGTTTAAATGGTGTAGTATAGCTTGTTCTATTATCCCCATATTTGAACTCTTTGCATGTTTTACAGCGTGTAAATCCATTTCTGGGACTCCACCACGTTTTGGCCACCACCACTTCCGGACTACTTTTTACTAAGGAATTGCTCATCGACTAAGCCTTCCTAAAAGTTCTGCAAGGGGATATAGTGGTCTGGTTGCTCAAATGGAGTCACTCCTTAACAATGCCCAGTTTTTATTAATGATCATAGGTTTGGCTTTGTGTTGCAGGCTGTTAGAATCAATCTTGTGGATGGCTCATTTGGTATGCTAACTGGTTTGTTGCAAGTTAAAAGTGCTTGGTATTGATCGAAATTGGCAGTCTTATTAATGAATATCTCAAGCTTTTTTTCAGGATGGCCCCTGTCCAGTAACCTATCCTTGCTCTGCAATTGTGCCATCCTGCACTTACTATCATTGCTTCATACTCTGCGAATGCGAAGCATCTGCCCGTAGGGGATGCTGTTAATCAGATTGGCAGGATGATGACTCGTAGCATGTAAACCATGTTACTCGCAGTTACTTTCCTATGTAACCTAGTTTCCACCTTGTTGTCAACGATATAGACTTCTACATCTAAAAAACACATGTTCTTTCTGCTCATTTGTGCTGTAAAACCAAGATTTAAGTTATTACAATTGATACACTCCACACATTTCGGAGCACTTTCATCTGTCCCCCTCCAGATCATAAAAATGTCATTGATAAAATCTGTACCAACATAAAATCTGGTTTGCTAAAATCTCTTCGTATTAAATCTTAAGGACCTGTTCCTCCCAGTACCCCATGTGCAGACAGGCATAACTGGGAGAAAAACAGGCCACCATGGCTACACCTCTGATTTGATTAAAAATCTGGGTATTGAATAAAAAGAAATTATTTTCGATAGAGGTTAAAATCATGGTGGATAACATTCTGTTGGGAATGTGCATGACATCAGACATAGAATTCAGGTAGCATTCTGCTGCTTTGATACCATCACGGTGATTGATACTTTTATATAGTGTTGTATCGTTCAGAGATATCAATAAATAGTCTTCTTCCCACTTTACTTCACTCAGGTTTCTCAAAAAGTCTCCTGTGTCCTGTATATAAGAGGGGATACTTTTAACATGGTTTTGCAGGAAGAAGCCCACGTACCGCGACGTATTTTCCAGTAAACCCTCGCAGGCCGATATAATGGGCCTGTCTACAGGTTTTGATGTGGACTTGTGGACTTGCGGGATAAAATAGATTGTTGGAATTTATGGGTGGTAATTCTTTGAAAATTTAAATTCATCATTAGAAAGTAAACCTGCTGATTTCCATGCCACCAGTTTGTTATAGAATTCATTGTGTGCTGTAGTCACCGATTGCATATTGCTTCGTTTATAACAATCCCTGTCATTTAGTTGATTGAGTTCTTCCTCCAAGTACATTTCATATGGCCACAGCACGATATTGCCCCTTTATCAGACTGGCGAATTATGATCTTTTTTTCTGCTTGAAGTTTTTTCACCAGTCTGTGGTGATCATTATTCTGTTTATTAAATTTCCTTGCTGAGTGTGTTGATTTATAATAGATTTCAATTTCATTGTGACCTTCTCATTAAATAGATCCAAATTGTCTCTCAGCATGATTGGGCAAAATGTTTATTTGGGCTTAAATGGGGTACGCACAGTTCTTTTTATTTCTGGTTCGTCATAATGGGGTAATTGTGCAATTGTGGTACTTTCAGCATGTAATTCCTCCAGATCCCTAAGTAAAATTACATCCTGTGTTGATAATTCATTGGAGTTATCTGTGGCTGATAATTGTACGTCAGCTTGATTTTCTTTGGTACCCCCTCACATTGTGTGGTATTTTGTCAAGGTGCATATATGTGAAGTTATACATAGTAAAACTTTAAGTATAGAAACATATCTTCTCTGTATTTGTGTCCTCGATATTCTTGACACCATATTTTGGTTCACAATATTTCTGTTTCCGATATTCTGTCTAAATAACCACCCGGCCCTCAACTAAATGTGCTTTGCAAAATACAATACCTTGCTGCCTCCCAGTGCGGCTCTGTCATATTGAAAGGTCAATGGGCTGTCACTATGACGGAGTAAATACTGATAAATAGCATACTGTAAAGTAACTCTTGTAGTACAACATCGCAGGCCCAGACACAAATACAAATGTGCTTGGCAGTCTGTGTTTGGAATACGATAGTGGTATAAGTTAACACATTCCCACAACCAACCATCTCTAATGGCACTGTGTGAGCCTCATGTTATGGGCCGGTTTTGCTGCCCTGTCTGTGAGCCAATTTTCTCCCACATTGTTAATGATCCTCTAGATAATTATCCCAGTCCTTGTGGCAGATATCAGGTAAATGTCTAAAGCATTTGTGAAATTTTGGTTAAAATGCTTAATTTTGAAAATGGAATTCAGTTGTTTCTTACAGTTTTGTGATATGATTTAATGAGTAACTTACTATGATATGATGGATTCAATATTGTGTATTTATTCATGACAAATTTAATTAACAAGATACTTAAGTCTTCTGGGTTAAAAAAAATCAAATTACTTCATGCAAATGGCTATAGCTGATCACACTGTATTACTCAGGCTTCAAAAGGATATATACTTAGTCAGGGGATTGAGACCTGGGCATGTCTGCCCCACCAATTCTCCTTAAATTACTTGCTTTAACCTTGACCTATTCAATACTGTTGGTCTCTCCCAGATATTCAGGCTCATTTTCTTTAGATCTACTTGGATAGATTCCTTTGCTGTTGATGAGTTTTGATTGAGATAAAGAGGACTTTGGCTTAAGATTTAGAAGCTCTTTCTTTTTAAGGAAATTCACCCATCCAAACATTCATTCATGTTTCCAAAACCACCCATCAAGGCCATCCAACCATCCAACTACCCACTCTTCCATTCATCAAAACCTTCATCCATCCATCCATGGAGACATGAATGCATCCATCTGTCTATCTGTACTTTTACCTGTCTACCTATTACTTCTATTCTGTCCAGCACTCCACTGGATTTCAAACCTACATTTGTGCACTAACTCCCCCAAGGAACAAAACATAAATATTAGTAGATCTGTAATTGTTGCCACATAAATACTAGTGCCATAGCTGGAAAAATGTACTGCTTGAACGGTGACGTCTCTCTAAATTTTGGCCCTTTACCATTCGATGGGGTCAAGCATGCACTAAGATTCCACACATTGTTTTCCTCCCTAATGTTCTCTGAAATGTCTTATTCTGCTTTTTTTTTTGGGGGGGGGGTGAAACAATTTAACTGTATCTTTGGAAAAGCAAATTCTCAGCCATTTAGCTGTGACTTATTTTTATCTTTTTTCTAACCACTTTTTAATGGTAGTGGCTCATAGACCCGTGCCTTACAGCACATTACAAGAACAGGACATAAAAAATGCTATTCACAGAGGCAAACCAAAAATGCGACAAAAGAATTTGATCATTCACAAAAAAAGAATTATTTCTGGTTAAGGCACTATTAGTTGATGGTTCACCCGACCCACCCAACTCGTTTAGATGTGGGGAATCTTAGGGTTTTCATCAGCTGACTCTCTTAGTCAAAACCGCTGACCAGATGGCCCTCTTACAAGCCACTGTGGCACTTATCCACCTCCATATATAGAATGGGGTGCCCATCATTTGATTTTCCTGTGTGAGGCCAGAAAATGAGGCATCATGTTTCCAGGAAAGGAGATCACACAAATGGCCTCACACACAGTGAAAAGCTGGCCAGAATGTCATAGCCTCACGCTATCAACAACCGCACATTTAAGAGCCTCCATCAATGCTGCAGCAAGGCTCATAACTGGATCAAAAAAATGCTCACACATTTCTCCGGATTTAAAATCTCTGAATTTGCTACCGCTCGAAGCCAGAATACACTTGAAAATCACATGCATTACTCACAAGGCCTTACATCACAACTCGCCCAGCTACATTGCTCAGAAACTGACAATCTCAGGAGACTCAAGAAACCCCAAGAAGCACAGACACTCTCCTTTTGAAACCACAAAGATTCCACAAGAAAAAAACTTACAAGTGTTCTTTCTCAGGGATGGCCCCCAGGATCTGGAATGCCCTCCCACCAGAAATGAGACTCATCTCATCCACTGCATCCTTCAAAAAAGAAGTCAAATCTATCCTCATGGCTAAATTTACTTAATCATTAACTTTGCAATTACTATTTGCCTGTTTGCTTCCCCTTTGCATTACGGTGCCTCAATCAACCACACAATCACACTCTACTACCTTACATTGTGCGCTCCTTTGCAAAAATGACCTTTTTAAGTTTTCTTTGTCTTTCTTTTTTTTTGCGTTCTCCATTCATATGTATGTATAATTTGCCTTATTACGTTTTTCTTTACTGTGTCTCCTCTCATATGTATGTAAAGCGCTCTGTTATCTGTAAGGATCTTGTTCACGCTATACTAAACTCTGAAAATAAATAAATAAATAAACTCCTGAAATAAAAAGAGGTTGCCGAGTATACGCAACAAACATGGAAATCACTCGCCAAACTCTTCACCTTCAGAGTAAACTTTGCAGCAACAGCTGACCTGAAGGATTAAAGATGCACAACAGGCAAGAAGGAATCTATAATATGACCAGCGGTGCTGGTAGGCCATCTTCAACCCTCAAAATAGGAGCATAAATGGTTTTAATAATTTACACCTCTCGCAATCTTGAACAATCCAGGGACCGAACTGTAGCAAACTGAAAGGAATAACCTTTGCATCAATATTTTTGACAAAAAGCACTTCATCCACCTTCTTGCCTCATGGCACCAGGCCAGAAGGAAGTTTCCAACATGGCACATGGAATTGTGGACAAAATGCAAATGTTAAGTGGACATGGTATGCATTTTAAAATAAGAATTTTATACCTTGTACAATTCACGAACTGTGCAGATTTTAATGTTTGTGGATTGCCAGGTCCAACGCGTAATAGGGTCAGTTGAAATTCGCCATATTTTATACAGTTACATGGAAAAGTGCCCTAATAGAAAAAAAAGAATGTATGCACTGTTCTCTTTCCAAAAGCGGAATTACAAAGAAGAGCACTGGAATGGCATTATTAGTATGCTACTTTGACAAGTAAATGTTTTATTTTCTAATTCTGTCACTAATTGTTATTTCACTTGAGAACAATCATATTGTGAGCCTAAATAGATAAAATGATTACCATTTGCAATTAACTAATTACTTTGTGACTGCCTCCTTCGATCTTTGAGCTTCACAAATAAAATCCTAAAGGAACATAAGAGCCCTCTAGTGAGATCTGTGTGTAAGCTACTTTCAAAGGTTAAACATCTGGCAGGGTTGGCAAGAAGAATAGTTCAATGATTTTCAGAACTCTAGGCAAAATTGAAAAAAAAAGAACACTTTTAATATCCCCAGAGAAACGAAAGGTTCAAGGAGCAAAAAAGGTAACAAAATCAATAAGACAGATTATGAGGAGCCAGAGAAATTAGGTGTTTTTAATTTTTTGAGGCAGAAACCACCAAATAAAGGTAAAGAACAAATAAAAAGTCACTTCTCATGGTTGACCAGGACTAGGTGAGTATTCAGGCTGATGGTGAAGGAGCAGGGGTCACTGGACTCAAGTTAGCATGGCTGATGAGGGGTAATACACCATAAGAGGACCTGCCCTGGAAGTTCAGACTGAACTTTTCCCATTAGGAACAGGGTCAAGTTAGATTTGCATATGGATGAGTCCAAACTAAGGTGTCATGGTGAGCAAAAGAGCGATGGATTTAACACAGACTGACTGGGGGTGAGTGTTTGAAATGTTTCAGCCCTCCGTCCATCATCTTGCTGTGTTTCAGCAGAGGTCAGATATACCAGGTCATCCTGGTTAAAGTTTTTACCTTTAGACTGAGGGCCTTATTATGACTTTTGCGGTCCTACAGTGGATAGTGCAACGCAGCGTCTGCTGTAGGACTGTCAAAACTGTGGTTCGACCGCCAGCCAGATTACAAGTCAAATCCTGGGCTGGCGAGTGGTCCTGCAGTGGTCTGACCGCGGCAGTCTCTTAGGTACACAGAAGAGCCTAACATGAAGACCGCCACTCTCAGAGCCCTGACTGCACCATTCTGCACAGTGTGGCATGCATGCAACACCATGCAGGAAATAGGGGTGCAAAACCAGGGGAGTACTACATGTGCCCCCTCCTGCATGCTCCCCCTAGTCCAGGAGTGGCAGGGGCCCCATTTGTTGCCTCTGTGTCAACCTTTTCATGGCAGGCTCACCACCATGAAAATTGCAGTGGGCAAGCAACTCCTAATATACTGGGCAGTGCCACAGCGGCACCACCAGCATATTAGTGCCCGTGCCCACTTTGCGACCACCTCAAGTTTGGTGGTCCAATGGATTGCAGAACTCATAATAAGGCCCTTAGTCTCTGAAAAGGAAGTCAAATTCTCCCAGCAGGACAATGTTGAAGCCTGTAGCCACCAATAATCCCTCAAAATTAGATACATCAGCATCAAGCTTCCACTGAAACTACTGATTTGGTACCAAAAGCTCTGAGAGGGACCCCCCTGGATTTCGTAGCCACCAACTGCACTTCACTTGTCAGGTAGATTAGCCGCCTCACCTCTCTCCAAGACTTTTCCTTCAGATGTAGTCACTTTTTAGGAAGTCTGTCCCTCTAGTGGGACAAGGCTGGAAGCTGTAGCTGGCAAGGCTTAACAAGGGTGTACGGTTCACTGCAAAGTTCCATTGAATGAGTTTTCAGTCCAGATAAAAGCTTCTAGCATGATAAACCTGTTTTTCTTGCCAGGCTTGGATGTTGCCTCCTTGTCAAATCAAATCAAAATAAGCTTTATTCGTTTTTTTTGTTTAAAACCATAAAAGCAGCAAGAAAAAATACATACATGTATAAATGACTTAGCATATCATTTGCAAGGTAGAAAGGAACCAACTATTAAAAACAAACTAAAATCAATTTGGCAATTCAGCTGAAAGAAAAAGGTACGTGCGAAATCGAAAAAGGGTAGGGGGTTAGTAGCACAACGTTCATGTTATCCCCTTTCACCAGGAATTGTGGTTCAATGTCATTTGCCTTAGGGACGGATGGAATCTGGGGCCGGGATAGAAATCGTACAAGTCCCAGATGCGAATGGGGCAATCTCCCTCTTTGGGCTGGGAAGATCGCAGATAGGGGACAATTTATTTATTTATTTATTTATAAAGTTTTATATAGCGCAAACTTGATCCCGAAGGATATCAGAGCGCTTTACAATTTGAGGCAAAGGTAACACATCAGAACATTAGTGTAACGATCACGACCTTCAAGAAAATGAGGAATGAAAGAGCACCAGGGCCAAATAGATTGCCAGCACCTGTATTCAAAATAGCGCCAGACTTTTGGGCAGTAATCCTAACTCCACTCTTTATTAATATCTTTTCCGTAGCAAAGACTCCAGATTATTGGAGGGGCTCTATACTTGCCCCCATCTTCAAAAAAAAGACCGCCTGAAAGCATACAATTACAGGCTTATTGCCCTTCTCGACCTTGAAGCAATGGGCTATGCTAGACTACTTCTGAAGGACCTGGAGTCCTGGGAACAAGAAAAAGGCATCATCCCCTTCTACCAAACCGGCTTCAGGTCACAGTCGTCAACTTTGGACAAAATCATAGCGCTTGCTCACTTGTCAGCTCAGGTGGCGAGAAGAAAAGCCTACCACTGTTCTGCTGTTTTATTGTCTACAGCACAGCTTTTGACAAAGTGGATCACACAAGGCTATGGTGGAAACTAGACAACGGGGAATACCATTCAAAATATCTAAAGCAATAATATCACTCTACGTGGATACCTGGGTGCGGGTTAAAACTTTAAAACTATCTCTTTTAATAAATGCCTCCCAAAGCCGTGATACAGTCTGAAGTACTAAGGTGAAACGCTTCCATATGTTGAAGGAATACACTTTCTTAAAATGGTGAAACAACTTTATCAAGTTTTTGCATGACACAGGCTCTTAAAGTGAAGCCAGATCCTTCACTTATTATGTCTTGGCTCTGGCTCACCCCCCTTTTTCGAGTCAGCTGCGATAGTGACTTGATGTCATTGTTGAAGTAGACGGCTGATCTCATCGATACTGCCAGGCCAAGAACAGACTATTAAATTATTAGGGTTGTGTCCCACCCCATATACTCCCCCTGAACCTACATCCCTGCCTCAAAAACTGTCTCTCCCATCTGTACTAAGCCAATACCTTTTTCATAGAATCACAAAAGGTGTCAACATATGCTCTGTCTCTTTGAAATTCCTACTGACCTGCAGTGTATTCGAAGAATGAATGAACTGGAAACACTATATAATGCGCTGCGAATGTAATCAATGCCCAGAAACCGTCCAATCAACTTTTAAAATGTAATTGTATTAATACCAGGAATAAAAAGTCTAGTGTAAGAATAGTTATCCCTACGGGGTGCACTTATACAGGTAAAAAAAAAACACACAGAGGCAGAAAAGTGCTTGAATGTGCCTTCTAGAGAAAATTCTGTTCAATATATAGGTCACAGGTTTGTGCCCTATGTAACACTGCACAGTTTGTTCATACTCTTGAATTTAATTAAAATCAGGTCGCCCGGGATGTCTTTGGGCGACGTACCTAGCCACCCCACCCTCCTGACACTCAGGATGCCGCCATCTAAAGCAGATGGCAATGGTCTGTTTTGTTTTAGCTAGGAAATGGCTTTGTTTAACAGGTCCTGGTGAGTTTCAAATTTGCCCTGACTGGATGCAGGGACCCCAGAGAGAACAGTCAAGTAAGGGGCGGCTTCTGGCGGTAGGTTAATCCGATTCCTTCTTTCAGGTGCGGTCCTGGGAACTCTATGGGGTACAGGTACGGGGTTAAAACTAATGTTCCGGCTTCTTGGATTAGGTATAGACATGAGGGGTTCAAGAGTTTGAGCTTTCGTGCGTGTCGTGGGCTTGAGTTTTTCATTGTTACTGGGGGGAATGGGGTGAATGGGTGTAGCAGTTATTTCAGTTGGAGTGTAGTTCCTTAGTATTGTATTTTCGATACTGGTCAATCTGTCTCCCAGATCGTTGATTTTTGTAACCAAGGGTGATAGTGCAGTTATTAACAGTTGCTCGATCTGGGCCAGTAAGGTCAATTGAAGTGGTGATACGGAGTCAGGTATTCTGTTCACAGCCTCAAACGGCAATAATATAGGTGGGTTGGAGGGAGATAATGAAGGGCTAGTGCACATTTTGTCAGCATTAGATGAATTCTCAGTGACATTGTCTTTTTCCTCATCAGCATCTCTACCCACTATAGGGGGGGTAGATACGTCCTGGACGTAGTTCGTACCACACAGGGCATTCAGCTCCTCCCAGGTGGACATGATGAGAGGAAATCAGAACTGCAGCAGCAACAATAAACAGTACAGTGTGGGATCAAGAATAAGATACAATAAAACAACTCGGTACCTCCTCCTTCGTGGTAGCCAAGAGGGGTGGCCCGTCCCGGCCTCCTTGTGCCTCTGAGGGCCACAGAGGGCCCGCCCTTTGCCCGGGCTTCGCCCGGCGTCCCGCGGAGCGGAGCGGAGCAGAGCGCAGTTTTATGGCGCCTCCTGGCGCTCTCGTGAAAGCAGCGCCGCTGCTGAGGCTGCCGGGAGATGTAGTCCCGGAGCGGCGGCGCTATGGTCAGCAGAGGATGACTCCTGGCGGTGGCGGCTGCTGTGGGGGCCTCCTCGCCTCCCCCCTCTGGTCAGGTAAGTTTCCCCAAGCTCCGCCGAGCAGAGCGCAGTTTTATGGCGCCTCCTGGCGCTCTCGTGAAAGCAGCGCCGCCGCTGAGGCTGCCGGGAGATGTAGTCCCGGAGCGGCGGCGCTATGGTCAGCAGAGGATGACTCCTGGCGGTGGCGGCTGCTGTGGGGGCCTCTTCGCCTTCCCCCTCTGGTCAGGTAAGTTTGCCTCCTTGTCAAGGACTGGATATTGACGAATGCTCCAATTCCACTTTTAAAATATCCAGGATGAGCTTCAAGCCACGATCACTTTCCATGATGAGTATCATGTGTGAAAGATAGGTGTCCATCAGACGTCTTGCAACTGCAGGAATAGCCAGTGGCATAAAAACCTCTAGGGTTGATGGAGAGTGGTCATCGAAATCAGTGAAGAAGATGGCGACAGGACCATATCTGACTGAAGAATATACAAAACCTCCATGAAAAGTCGGGACCAAATGAACACAACAGGTGAGCTTGGAACCTGCTGATACATACTATGGCCACATTGCAAAACGTGATAAGGAATAAAGAAAGTCCTTAAATAGTGCTTTCACAGTGAATGACAGAGTTGACATGGCGCGAGCCATTAGTGTTTGGGTAAAAGAAATGCATAAAATAGCGCACCTCCATCTTGGAACTACTGGATGGTACACGGATAACCAGGACTGAGGTTAATTTGTACAAAAGACAGCTGGAAGTCTTTAGTCACGGAATAGCTCTACTTTTCAAAGAAGGCCTAAGGTAGATGGTGAGTACTGGCCCTACCCCCTTGTTCCCTAGGAAGCTACACAGAACTGTTACATGGTGCTGGAGGCTGCTAGCTGGAGACCCACCAAGCACCCAGGAGGGCAGAAGACCTGGCCTCCAGAACACAGGGAAGTTGAAATACCCCCCCAAAAATCTCCTTAACATCAGCGATAACCACTGTTGCAATGGGCCTCCCGCAGGATGCTGTCTGTACTACAGTTTTCCCACAGGAGTTGTCTGGGGTTTCAGGTATGGTCAGTGAACTGGCACAATGTGTCCTAAGAAAGCATCAGCAACTTTACCCTGGTGACCAAAAGGTAAAAAATAAATCACAAAGAGCTAATTTTTTTAAAGAGCTGTAAATGTTCCTCCTAGTCAGCTCTGAAGCCCCTAGCTTCACAGGGCAGGCTACTTTGCATTATGTGTCTCATTTTGCAGGTCTCCTGCAGATTCCAGTTATCTGTGGTCAGCTGGGCATTCTTGAGAAGAGGATGCTTTCTGCTTTTGGTACCCCTGAAGCAGTCAAATAGGAAGCAACCAATTTAAAATTTAAACCAGTACCAGGCCCTCAGAGAAGGCAGTATTCAGGAGTCTTTGAGTCCTTAAGTGACTTCTGCCATAAGTAGTCTTCTACCAGCAGGTCCTTCAGTCTTCAGGTGGAGTCCTCCCAGGTTTTGAAACATTCTGAGGAGATGATGGGTAAAATGCCAGATTTATCTTGTGCACTAGTCAGTGACTGATGAAATTCTACCACCTAATCCTAACTATTTTCTTGTAGCCTCACGCCCGTTTCTAGAGCTTACTCTTTACCTTACTATAAAATTACGCAGAGGCCTCTGTATCAAGATGCCATGCCACATCTGCCACCAGGTGAATCTGTCTTCAGCTCATTAGTCACAGCCCTGTTTATAAAATTAGCTCTCCTCTCTTGTGGCAGGGTAAACATCGGTTCCCTTGTCCAGTGCGAATCCTGTATGGCTTTCCAGAATGGTATACTGGGAATGACTATGAGAAGGCTTGCCTGATAGATATTAGTCAAAAGAGGCAATGCTAAGGCTGCCCTGTATTTTGCAAACTGTTCCAGTCTAATCAAAAATAGCAAATTGCTGCTAAGTTGTCAGTGGTTGACATTCACCTGCTTTTCCTGGGCTCACAGACAGACTATTGTCCTCTGCGCCAGAGTCATTAACTCACCCAGCCAAGTATGTTTATTCTAGGTCCTGAAAAGATGAGTGGCAACACTGTTTTCAGACTAATATTGGCTCATACAACATAAAGTAAATTTTTACAAATTTACTTTTCCACTTTCGTTATCCAAAATTCTGATTTCTCCATTAAAGCAGATTTTTTAAAATTAGTTAAGGAATAAAATTGAAGCATTTCTTTAGTATTTACCGTTTTGCAGGAAATATATATCTTAATTCCATGGGGACTTCTTTAGAGAAACTTCTCACAAAGCTTACACAGTGAAATCTGCTGGATTTTATTTCACTCTGGCACCATGTCCTGTGGTGTTACCAGGCACCCATTCTGGTAGCTACCGAATATATAAAAATTGATTTTGCTCCTACATGACAAATACATTTTCCTTTCAATTTCTTACTACATGACATTTGTACTGCACCCCAGCCAGAACACAGTGGCGGTATTGTTAGATATATGCTTTTGTCCTATATGTGGGTGGTGTGAACACACACACAGCAGCCCACAAATAACATTTACTGTTTTATGGTATAACTACATGTAAGCACCATTTGCAAGGCTTTATATGGAGGTTAAATAGAACAATCAGGAAGAACCAATATACAACGTGTTCAGAGCCCCAGAAAAACAAAATATCTGTGTTGATCATTCACAAAATATGAATGTGGATTAATGTTCTTCTAACTGAGGATCGTTAGAGTCCAGTTTTAAAGCTTCTTAATTCACTTGGTTTCCCACCCAGGTTATGCCTTAGTAGTGTGATCTCATGTATTTGTACATCCCAATCTATGAAGCCTTGTTAACCATTTAACACATGTTTGGTCAATATAGCATGCAGTGGGGGAGTAGCCTGTCACCTTGGATACTATGGAAGAAGTTTAAAAGCGAATCCCTTACAACTAAAGGGTAGTTCCCCTCTCTGCGCACAACAGAATGGAGGCCACCTACTTAGTAAGAAGTTTATTAACAATTCTCAAAGTAATATTACTCCTTACTAAGGACCTTCTTAGTAAGAAGTTTATTAGCAATTTGCAAAGTAATATATACTCCTTATTAAGGGCCTGATTACGAGTTTGGTGGTCTATCAGACTGCCAAACCTGTGGTGAAGGTGCAGTGGTGGTCAGGGACCGCAGCACCAGTGGTCAGACCGCCGTATTACAAGTGCGGAGGTCGAACTGTTTTCAGAACGCCGCATCTGCCAGGGAACCGTGTTCCGTGGTGGTGGCATGGTGGTCTGGGCAGCAATATGCTTGGAGGTGCCGCCGCGGCACCTCCAATCATGTTCTGTGTTTCCCCACCACCAACCTTTTCATGACGGTGAGACTTCCTAAAAAAGGCTGGCGTTGGAAAAACATGTTGGCCCTTTACACTGGGTTGCATGCACAGGGGCACATGGTGCGCCCTCCTGTGTGCATGCATGACCAGTTCCTGCATGGAATGGACTAAACTTTTCCTGATGTGCAGGAACTTGCTTTGACGATCCCAATGTGGTGCCTTTTCAGAGAAAACTACTAATCTTGAGGGCCCTGGTGCGTTAACTTTGGCAGTGCGGGAGTGGCGTGGGGGTGTGCTACCCTGCTCCTGCACCACAAAAGTCAGTCCCTATGTAGTTTATTCTAAGGGGTTCGTTTTCAAATTCTTTCATGTAATCTCAAACAGTAAAGAGGATGAACATGTTTTGTACACTAAATTCGTCATAATTCCATTATCTAAAGCCATTGTTTGAGCTTTTGTACAGAATGACCACACCAACCAATTGGATTTCCTTCTCTCTACATAGATTTTGGACATTTAACATAAAGAATGTAATAAAGATACTGATCATCGAAGTGCAATTAAAAGTTAGGGAGGAACAGTTCTCTGTGATCTGAACAACAACAGTACTCCTTTAAATCAATGTTTTTTTCTCACATTCTCACATTCTCACATTCTCACATTCTCACATTCCTACTCGGCCCCTGAGATCCTTGGGTCATGCACTTACTGTGGTTCCCCGATACAGGCTGTGTCGGGTTGGTGGCCGTTCCTTCCGGGTCAGAGCAGCCGAGCTCTGGAACTCCCTTCCTGTAGAGTTGCGACTGTTAGATGATCTGCTGGTCTTTCGTAAAGCCTTGAAAACCTTCTTGTTTTAATAAATTCACTTTTCTCCCTTCTGTTCTGTTTCTTGTGGTGTTGCATTTTTACCTGCCATGCGCCTGGACGCCCCTTAGCTGGGGCAGCAGTGCGCATTACAAATGTATGTAACATAACATAACATAACATTTGTCACTTAAGCACGCACATGGCCTTAATAGCACACTTTAATAAGCCATTATCATGAGCATAATTTCACTTTTTGTGTAACCGACATAATTGTACGAAGAATCAGACCACGGAAAAGAAACCATGGGAAACTAAAAAGTATAGCACTTTTATAAAATGTAAGGGAATATCCCTGAGCCCCAAAGAAGAATTATGAACCAATGTAACGGCGTAATATCAAGTTGTAAGGAACTGAAACAAATGTAAAAAAAAATAAGTTGGCATGACGCATATCAAGTTAAAGCAGCTTGCCGATTATCTGAGTCTGTAAATAAAATGCTAGGCTGAAAATAGCTTATCCCTGCGGTACCCATTTTTCTGTATTTTTGTTAAAACATCAACCCTTTCACCTTGCCTTTAAACTTCCGTTGACATTTGACCCACATTTATAAATGTGTGAAGTATTGACCCCTCCACCCCGAGGATCAACCATCACCAGGGCTTTACTCATCAAAGGCTGAAACTGTGCCACATTATGCATGATATAATTGAAATTCAAATCTCTGTTATCTTGGGATTGAGTCTGATTCTTAATTAGTCCTGTGGTATTGATCATGTCTCTGATTACTGTGTTCCTGTATAATTTTAATTGCACAAGTCCTTAAATATGCTCTATCTACTCAACAATGTGATAATGCTGTAAATTATGTGGACTTATATTCTTTTGATCCATGATTGTGGCGTTATTTGGAACTCTCCTCCAAGTTACAGAAATATGCAAATAACTTTCTGGTACCTAACTTTATAAACAGAGGCAAAACACAACATGCACAATGCAGCACACATGGAAAGAAGTAATGAGAAGACAAGAACACATTTCTCCTCATTATGCCTCTGTTAAGTAGTAGGCATACCATTGTGGCGCAAGCCCGGGTTTATAAATCTGGGTTTGCTTCAAAATAGTTGGGTGTATGGGCATGCCCATGCTCCACCCATGTAACATCTACCTAATGCAAAGTAAAGCAAGGCAGCATAATACGCTATGCTGCCTTAGTTTGTCTTTACTAAACCACGCAAATCAACAAAAATCGCCATGGCGTGGCTTACTAAATGCCAAAACGAATTTTGCGTCAGAAGAGCTCCACAAAAGTGACGCATCCCAATGCAAAATCTTAGTAAATCTGGGCCCAGATGTTCCCGCCAAAATAAGAAATTTACAGTCATGCAAAGAGAGATAGGATTATTCTCCCCCTTTCTGGTAACAGACCAAGCACAAAGCTTTCCTATAAAGGGGAGGGAGGGTTGATAAACATAAAGAAACACGACTTCATTCGAACATTAGACAAACAGTACTCTCTGCTCGGATTGATAAAGGGATTAAGAAATAACACAATTTTCATAAACTGAAACAAATTAGGAAACCCAGGCTTGGCTTATAAAAAATAATCAAGCCTTAGAATGTAGACATGAGGAACTCCGGACATGGTTCGCTCACTGTGTCTGACTGGTATGCAACCACGACTCTCAACAGCAACCTGCACTTTCCTATATCAACAACGTAATTGAAAACATCATGCAGTGCATTAGTAAACCTAAGGAAATAATTCGATGTGTAAACTGTTCTGGGGGATACAAGAGAGGTTGAGAAAAAGTTGACCACCCAAGTACCTTGCTCCAGTGACTTCAACTCTGCGCAGGACTTTTCAGACTCGCGTAGGTTTAATGTACATTTTTAAAATACTCAAAACTTAGGCTGTACATAGGCACTTGGGACGATTGAACTTATTTGCCATTCATATACATTTCCATGCAACTCGTGCATACTTTACTCATTCCACAAAATACAATTTTATGGTATTCCTTTGGCGACACACAACCATATAGGACTGGGATCAAGCCCACGGTTACCTGTAGACCATGCGTGATCACTAAATTGGACCAAGTGCAGTGCAAAAAGTGAGTGTGTGTAGGATTAAAAATAGAATAGAGAACGAACAGCAAAGAAACTTTAATAGCTGTAAGCCTCTTTCCAATTAAAAACAAGAACAGCGCAAAAAAGCAGTGTCAACAAATAACTGCTTGTGGGCCACATTTAGTGATCACACGCATGGTCTACAGGTAACCGTGGGCTTGATCCCAGTCCTATATGGTGGGTCTGGAAGCAGTCTCAATGATCTAGAAACACAACAGCCCAACCGTTGGATGACCAGATGATAATATTAGATCGGGATTTGACCTTTCAGTAGATGGAGTATCCATTTCTTTTGAGAACTTTGCTGGAGCGCTAACTCTGACTCATCAAACTATATAGTTCAGTTGTGTGAGTTTATGTCCTGTTTTGTGTGATAGGCCACTTCTACCATAATTGACTGCGTTCAGTGCAAAAACCGAGGCGTGGCATGGGCCCAACTGAGTTGCATCCTGGGCATAAATGGCAAGTTCTATTGCTTGTTAAGCAAGGCCTGACATATTTGATAGAAAACTTAACATTTGACCAACAGCCTAATATTCATTGGTCAGACCCAAGCATAAGATCACATCATCATGACACAGCAGTAATTTTCTTTTTTTTGTGGAACACAAATCATAAAAGGCACTTACTTGGACAATACCTGTGACTGATATTTAACATGGGGCAAAGGTTTTTAAAACTAAGTCTATTTTTATATCCTGGATTTATATTTAAGCATGTCTTATGATAGATATTTCTTCTGATACAGTACAGTCCACACTGCATCATTAGCCCTTTGGCATAAACATATGTCTTCTGTGTATGCAGGTTTTTTTTTCTCAAGAACATTATTCCTTGTCGACTTATGAGGGCATTTGCAGTGCAAAATATTAATATTTCTTCATACTCAGACAAACTTTATAGCATTGGATTTTTTTCTTTCATTCCTTCATCCTTCTTTATTGAAAATACCAAGTCGGTAAACATCTTTCCCACTTGGACTATGTTTTCCCCCCAAATATTTTGAGGAACAGTTTCCCTTAGCCTCTGCATAGGGGATTGAGCTTTATTCCTACACTTGCTTGCCCAGTACTATATGGTACTGGAATTAAATTATTGGTTCCCAGTGTGTCTCTATGGAGGAAAATATTAGGTGACCTATTATGATGAGTGTCGGAAAGTCTCCGATCTCAGGTTGGAGGCTTTCCGACACTCATCATCAGTTTCACTCCCGGCCGTCTAATTACAATCTAGGTTGTCTGAATTGAAAGCGGACAGTCATTCCGGCTGGATTCCTAAAGGAGCCCATCGGCCAGTCGGAGACTGGCCTGTAATCCCAATGGACTACGTTTCTCCTGTTAGGCTCACGATGCTCGTTTTCCAACCGTCTTTCCATGAAGGCTTTTCGACATGGAAAACCTGTCGGAAAGCAAGTTTGGGGGCCCCTTGCAGGGCCCCTTCTCCTTCCGGCCTTTGGTTGGGAGCTGAGGGAGCACCTATGGCAGGCTCAAGGTGCCCGCCTGTATGGCAGGCACCTTGAGGTGCCAGCCACTCAGTACATGGATGAGCACAATCACCCATTCCTCTATGGGAACTTGTACTACAGCTGGTATATGGTCTTAGCAGAAGCTCCGATTGAGAAACAGGAGTATTCAATAGCACCATGTGTGGTCGCATTGTAATTGTGGTGTCAAGACTGCTGACCGTGGAAGATTATAACACAAACAAAAGGTTCGATGAAAAAGAAAAGACATTTATTTTTGTTGCAGCAAAAATGGAAAGAAGACAATCAAGATTTCATACTTTGTGATGGTTCATGGCAAAATGCCATTTAACTTTCAATTTGGAAATTCCTAAGGAGACATTGGTTCAAGAGAGTCGGATACACACATGACAAATTAATTTCAGGGGAAAATCGCGATCATTCTATAAATCCTCTGGGAAATTGTGGATTCAAACCTTTAATGGTCCAGGTTCATTTTTGCCAGGAGTTTCAATGGGCTACGTAGGGGTCAATATCAAATTTTGAGCTAACAATAAAATGGTGTTCCACTTGAGATCTAAATGCCACTTTGCAGTTTTAGAAACATACTTAGTGCCAATACTTGAGTTTTATATCCTTGTGTACATACTTTTCTAATCAAATAAGGAAAAGAAAACACATAAAAAGGTTATAAATGTATTACAGGATTGTCACAAACATGTAGTGTGCATGATGAATCAACAATAAAATGATTTGACTAGCCGTGAAGGCTTTTCACATATAAATGCCAGACTGATATTTCTATCCATATAAAAGTGGGTGCAGAAGTCAGTATGCTTGCTATGGAATCTCTTGGATTTTCTCAAAAAATCCTGTTATATGGTGAGTGAGTATCAGATGGATGTTCATTTAAATTAATCCCAAGTGTAAAAAAGGTACCCTAATTGAAAGAGGACCTTCTGTGAAGGGAATGCAATTTAGGGACAATGTTTTTTTTAGGGATGGTTAAATATGTGGGGGACTTTTAAAAGCATTTTATTGACATAGGGCAATATATACCAAAGCATTTTCCTATAGACACAGACTAGGTAAATCCTTTGATGCATGTGGCCATAGAAAGATTTGCGTTCATTCTTTAAAAAGTGCACTTTCAGTATTTGTACCTCAAATAATGCAAATGGTCCTACATAGCAGTAACCCTAGGTGATGAGTTGAATGAATAACAAGTATACCACTTCCGCTTCTGGTCACTTCATCCAGATTTATGTATACTGATTTAGGTACAGAGGAGTTTGAACAAGATTTGAGTTTATATCTCCACTTGCATTCAGTTCGAAACCTTCTGACCTCTGACTGAAACCTACAGTCTTCCCATTAATCAACTTCTTAATTAATTCTGCCTAATTATCCTAACTATGGTTGGTAACAGCTCTGTAAATTAAATATGTTTAATATATGATCTACAAACAAACTTCATTCAACTTTGAATATGGAATACTGCTTTTGATTAACATAGTAAAAATGAAATTGAAACTAGTAAATACCGTTAGATTTACAGTATTACTTGCAATAAATTGCTCAGATTGCATATCAATGTCACAATGCCACTGATAATGGAACATTAATGAATGAACGAATGAAGGAGTTTTGTACAATTATGATGCCCAGATTTATTCCTTGAACTGGCCAAAATAATTAAAGCAGACCTACTGTGGCGCAATCATTTTTTTTTATTTCAGTGAAGGGTAAAGTTGGGAAGCGTATGATTTACAAAAGAAGTCAGTGCATGCACCTGTAATTATAAGAACCACAGTATTTATGTGTAACAAACAACATCCATCAGCTTTTCCTAACCAGCTTTAGATTAAATCTACTACACAGAGTATAAGTGGAGCAAACTGGATACCTTACCACCATGCTCCTGTGATAATGTTTATGTCAAAGACACAACCCACATCATTTTTTTCGTGAGCACTTTGTTGATTTACGTAAACGATTTATTCTCCCACTCTTGAGAGAGAAGAGTTTCCTCCAGGTTGGAAGTTATGTATTTTATTTATTTTAATTTTATTTATAAAGTTTTATATAGCGCGAACATGATCCCGAGGGATATTAGAGCGCTTTACAACTGGAGGGAGAGGAAGGTAAAAGTTGCAGTACATGTGTCTAATCAGGATACCAAACAGAGCACATATCAAAATAGAACTCACAGAACAAGAACGGATACAAATGCAAGGGTAGAGTGGTGTGGCTCACTGGTTAGAGGCGGCAGACCCGTAAACAGAGGACAGCCCAGGACCAGGGTACGATTCCCGACGCGGCAGGGTTGTGGACCAGAGTCAGCAGGCTCGATAATTCTCGCCTCGGTGCCTACTCCAGTCAGGGACCACACTCGGCATCTCTGGGCATTAGCTTGCCTCATCTTCACAACGGCCCCCCAGACCGCCAGGGATGCTTGGTTGCACCTTAGAGATACCCATTATGGACCATCTCTCAGGGTGAGCCAGAACGGGTTCCCCAGCGGTCGAAGCGCGGAGATACTCCTCCGGGAGTCGATTCTAGCGCTATATAAACCCACAATTAAACCAATTAAATTAAAGGGGTCGCCAAAGAGTAAGATAACAACTGGTACATAGCGAACTAGGAGGGGAGCAAATTATTCGAGAACCCTCACCCACCTGAGGGCTTTCGAGCTTAAATATCTTACTTTTCCATGAGTTATTGTGTAATGCTTCACTATTTCTGATTCCCGGGCCCCATTATTCATGGTACTTAGTTGAAGGGGGGAATGTGTCCTTTTTGTGCTTCATTCCTCCTTTTGCCCTCAATTTGTTATATACAACTTGCTTTAGCCATTTCTGTTAGTCTATTAACTAGGAAAGCTCACCTTTTAACTAAAAAGAAGTAATTTGTAATCTGAAGCATGATTTTTGGGTCAGCATTAGCCAAGACCTTTTGATATTACTAAAATATGTATAATATTCTTACGTAATGAGGCTTTCAGACACCTCTTCATCCATTGGTCTGTTGTTGTGTCACTCACATTTTGCTTTTGCCTACTACAGCATACAGGATGGGGCAATAGGTCAGCCAACATACTGTGAGTGACTGCATTTTGCTCTCCCAAAAGGAGCACATCTACATACAAGCTAGTTCCCTTCAGAGCCAGTGTTTTTATTTTCACTTTATTATTACTTTGGTGTGGCATTTGTGTTTAGAACCTGTTGTGATAGGAGGAAGCTTTGGATGCACATTTCATCTTTATCAGATCCGATCTCCTGCCAATGCTGTTGTAAATTCCTTTAGAAGTGTTTTGCTTGTCTAGCTGAACTATCTTACAGCATACCAGATTGTGTCCATTTGAAACTGATCTGTATTAAATCACACACTTTTTTATTTTTATTTCTCTGAAAATTCTTTCCTGTTTTATTTCCTTCCTTCCTTCCTTCTTTCTCTCTCCTTTTTTTCTCTTTCCTTCATTTTTCCTCCACTCTTTCTCGCTATCTTTTCTTTCCTTTTTTCCTTCTTGTGTTCTTTCTTTCTATCAATTTCTTTCTTTCCCCTTTCTTCTTTATCTTGCCGTAGCTCATTATTGGCTTCTATCTTTACGTGTTTCCTTTTTTCTTTCTCTTGCTTTTCTTCTCTTTATTTATTTTCTTCTCTCCTTTCCTGCTCTTTCTTACCTTCTCTTTCCCTCTCGCTTTTTTCTTTGTTTTCCTAATGGTCTTTCCTTTTTTTTCCTTCTTTCTTTCATTTCCTTCTTTTTTCCCTTCTTTTCTTTGCTTTCCTTCTTTCTTTTTCCTCCTTTCTTTCCTTCTTTTTCCCCTCTCTCTTTCTTTGTACCTTTCCTTCCTTCTTTCTCTCTTGCTTCCTTCCTTTGTCTCTTTCCTTTCTCTCTTTTCTTCTACCTCTATCCTTCTTACTAGCCTTTTTTCTTGCCTTCTCTATACTTGCCATCTTTCTTTCTTTCTTTCTTTCTTTCTTTCTTTCTTAAAAGCAAGAGACTTGCAGCCATACTGATTGACTTTCTTAGGTCTGTGTTAGCCAAGACCTTTTGATTGAGCTAAAATTATGTGTACAACATAGTTACTTATATGGATTTAAGCCAGACTTCATCCATTAGTCTATGGCTGGTATCATTGACATTTTTCTCCGACCCACTCCAGCATGCATTAAGGGACAATTTATCAGCCCACTTCAGCCATTGGCTGATTTCACAATGAGTTACAATATACAAGGAACTTATCCACACACAGAGTAGTTTCCTTCAGTGCCAGAGAGTACTATGGTCTGTTTTTTGAGACTCCAAAACATTTTTGCCTGTAGCAAAAATGTTTTTGAATTGCTGAGGGACTGGCATATTTTCAAACAATTAAGTTTTGCAAAAACCATGACAAAACAAAACAATAATCCCCAGAAGGCTGGAGGCCAATGTTAGACCTACTGGCTTTGTCAGTGCTTGTTTAAAAATTGCTGTGCTTATAAGAACCATGTTTCTGTTTCGAAACTTTGAAGGAAACTCACATTGAGTGTCTTTATTTTCCATAATGTAAGGAGTGTACCTGCTCATTAGAAGAGCGAAATCTCAGCCCACATATTCTCACTGTAGAAATTTCTCAAGTTGGGCAAAAATGTGCATAGTGCTCTCTTCTCCAGGAACGTCTCTGCTTGGGATCTACTGAGAAGATTTCCACCAGATTTAGTGTGATCTCTACTAGTTTTAATAAATGCCTTTGTTGACTTGTATAAGCACGGAGTGCTGAAGTTCTGTTTTTTATAACTTTGGGTTCACATACTTTGGGGAATGGCGCTACTGCTGCGACTCATGCCATAAGCATATACCCTTTTCGAGGCACTGGAGCATTGGCCCTAAGCACCCATGTCACTGTTCAGAACCCTCTTGCTACTTAGAGCACTGGTGCATTGACACTCAGTGCCCACTTCACAGGGCTTTCTATTTGTGTACTAGGTGGTTTTTATGTACGTGAGGATGGTGTGCAGGGCAATAGGATGTAGCCTTACATCTAGAGCGATCGACCTCAAAGCTGGGGTGCCGGGTTCGAGTCTCGGCAACAGCACTCAACATCCTGGGATTCTGGACAAATCACTTAATCTCCACGTGACTAACAAAAAAAATGAATGCGTACTTGTGTAACGAAAGTGGTGCTCATGTAAAGCGCTCTGATACCCGATATCTTCGGGTCTAGTTTGTGCTATAAAAACATTACAAAAAAATAAATAAATAAGATGGAAGCCAACATATAGGAACAGTATTTTGTCCCGGAAGACATTACCTTTTTACAACTTCATCATGATGATTAGCCCATTTTCCATACTGGATATAGACAAATCCATATTTCACTAAGCAGCTAGGCTGTTAACATGGGTGTCCGCAGGTGTGGTAAGGGGTGCACTTGCCCCCCCCCCAGATCGCCAGTGCGTCCGGGGTGGGCCCAGTCAGGGGCGGCCCTGGTCCATCATGCTTTTGAAATGGTGCCATTGTTCTAGGTAGCAGCCCCCTCTATTGGGTGGGAAGGGTGCAAGGGGGTGGCCGAGAAGGGTGCAAGGCAGAGGCGAGAAGGGTGCAAGCCAGAGGGGAGAAGGGTGCAAGGCAGAGAGGAGAAGGGTGCAAGGCGGAGGGGAGAAGGAGAAGGGTGCAAGGTAGAGAGGAGAAGGGTGCAAGGCAGAGAGGAGAAGGGTGCAAGGTAGAAAAGGGTGCAAGGCGGAGGTGGAGTAGGGTACAAGGGGGAGGGGGAGAAGGGTGCAATTGAGAGGGGAAGAAGGTTGCAAGGGGAGGGCGAGAAGGGTGCAAGGCAGAGTGGAGAAGGGTGCAAGGGGGATGGTGATGAAGTTACAAATTTGCCCCCCCCCCTTGGGAAGATCTGTAAATGCTTTCCACCAAGCAGATGTGCAAGGTTATTGCATTAATTTAAAAAGGCTATGTTTGTATTTAAGCAAAATCTATGCATCCAAATAGCTTTGTGAATTAGAGCCCCTGAAAGGGATCATTTCTCAGTTACAGTATGCATTTAACTATTATGGTACATCCCCATATCTTATTTATGTTTCAGTCCCAGGTTTAATGCACAGCTTGTTAGTAGACTAAGAAAAGCAGCAAAACAGGCATTAGGGGAAGCAACTATATTAATAGAATTATTTGTTAGATTGAGTTATCCCCAAGTTACAGTGCCTACAGCAGCCTGAGGACCAATTGGTGCATACATGAAAGGCAGGGATTCTAGCAAGTGTTAGTCTGAAATACTAAATGCAATATCAGTTCAAATCTTTTAAATCAAAAAACACCTAATATCAAAAGAACAGCCCTCAGAATATAGAACATATGAGATATCCTTACAGAAAATGTGTACTGAGGGCTAACAGTGGTAATGATTATTTACATATCAATGTAAGTTACATTTATAGTAAGTTTTATAGCTGTCAACATGTGTGATTCAAGAAAATATTCCAGACAATCATCATCAGAAGGGTTGAAGAGCATTTCAACAAATTCAATTGCCAGCCAAACTGCTATGCTGTACAGAATGCTGTATGAGAACTAATAAGTAACAAATGTATATATTACACAGTGGTGTTAGACACTGTTTAGTTATATGTGATTCAGAGTCTCTAATGAAAAAGCATTTTTTGTTTTGCTAATAAATGTGGTGCCATTTGACAAATCTTCAATAAACTTCAATAAACTTTCTGAAAAAAGTTTGTCCACCTCAGCTCCTTCCTGGAAGGTTTTGGGCTTCTCCCTTAAGTGGGGGCTGAGGAAAAGGGGGCATCCCAAAACACTCCCCTCCCATGCATTTTCTAAAGGGAAAGATTAAAAAATGATACAGAAAAAATAATTGAACAGAACAACATCAAATTTGGCAGAAAGCAAAATCTTAACTCAGAAGGTGTGCTTTTTAGGTAGAGCCTGAGCCAGCGCACATGCGCTGCTCTGGTGTTCTGTTGTAGTAGAGTATTGAAGAGATGCCCCGCTCACTCTATCCCCATAATTGTCATTGACTTCTGTGTTTGTCCTTCGTAAATGCAGGCTTCTGATTCAGTAATTGGGTTATTAGTCCCTCCTTAGCCATGGCTACTGGCCCCTTTACTTCGGTTGTTACACAGTACTGTTATTTAGTCTTCTACTTCAGGCATGACGTGCTTTACTTACGTTTAGTGCACCATCACTTTCGAAGTAGCAGAGACAATGGCAGCTGCTTGTTTGCAATGCCATAGGTCTCACATTTAAATGCGAGACCTATGGCATTGCATATATTTATTTTTTTACATGAAATAACTGGCGACCGTGCATCTTCTTATGTGCAGCTTGCGGAAATCTTTAAAAAAAATTTTTTTTTTTACTTTCAATCATGCCAGCTGCTCAATTTTTATGAATCCTGATTAGCATTTAGTGAAGGAAGTTGGGTTGGGGTGGTGGCACGGCTGCACAGGCTCGGATTGGCTGACTGTATGTTGACTCCAATTGGTTGCTGGTAAAAATGTGCACACCCGTCACTTCTCCTGTAGGCCCCCATGTGCAGGTTGCCAATACACAGAACGTTTTTACTTTCTGTTGGTTGCAGTTCTGAGGAACTCTGCATCTGAGGCTCAATAGCACTATTTCACTCGCTTTTTTCATTGTATTATTCAATACAAACATTAAAACAATTCTAAACTGACAGTGCTTAGTTACCTACATAATTTTAAAATTATGAATATACACTGCTCGCCATTAACCAGTAAATCGCTCTATTGCGAAAAAAGTCGCATTGGCAGAGTACTGTGCATACTCTCCCGAGAAATAACACTGCGAGACATCAACTAACTAGCCTTTACTGATAATTCAAAATGAAGAGAGCCCACGACTGACTTGCAGCGTTGCCTAGCTCGCCGGCAGAATGAAGGACAATTTTAGCTAAAGCTGCCGACTTTAGAACTGGGTAACCAGGTTCGAGTTGGTTTAGTGTCTGTGATTCTGGGCAAATCACGTACACTCCTGTGCCTACAAAAAGAAAAAAAGCATTTGCAAAGAAATAGGTCTCGCATTTGCCAGAGTTTAAACTATTGGCATTGTAAATGACAGTGCCTTTTATTTATGTGTGTCCATTTTCAAAACTGAGAAATAAAAGGCATTGTCATTAACATGCCAATAGCTTAAACTCTCGCAAATGCAAGACCTTTTGCATTGCAAATGCGTGTTATGATTTGGTGTAAATCTGTTCAGTAGGTTTTAAGAAATGAATGATAAAAATGTATAGATCTATTGACAGTTGGTCCCGCAGGAGTCCCTTGGGAGTCAAGAGAATCACAAAAATTAAAGTGATCAAATTGCTAAGAAGTATTTTTTCCTCTTGGCTGTCTCGCACTAATAGTAGCTCATGCTGCGATCGGCTGGCTGCACTCTGAACAAAAATGTTGCACCTACCATGAAAGGACTTAGGGAGTAGGTTCCCATATCCTGCCCATAGAAACAACATAAGATATAAGGGTGCAGGGCAAATGCACCCTGACCCCCATGGACCTTGTGGTGGAGTCCCAGAATGTCCCTGCAGGGGACCCCATTTAAAAAAACATATTTTATGGCACCTGAGATCCCACAGAAGTTCTGCAGGAGCCAACGCTAGACCCGTCTACTCTGTCAGCACTTTTTTGTGAGCTAGCAAAACCCCCTATGGCTCTCATGAGAATCCATGCGGTCAGGAAAACAATAAAAAAAAGGAAGAATATGTGAAGGAGGTCTGTGGGTGGCAGCCTGCTGATAGAGGTTTAAGTGACTGTGTACAGAGACAGAGGATGGCTGCCCGTAGGAGTTTGGCTTCAAGCCCCACAATTATCCCCCTGAGTGACACGCCCAAACACCTAGCACAGTGGGTTGGCGGCAAACATATCGTTATGAGATAATACATTGCATATTTTTTTTAAAACAGCAATTCACTGAAAATCTAAATGTTAAATTGGAGTTATATGTAAAGGAGGTAGTACGATATTAACTTACATTAAAAAAACCTTAGAAATTAACTGAAAAAGAGCTGCTATTTAAAAACGAATACAAAGCCACTGAAATTTACCAACTGACATAAGTATAACTTGCACCGCTATGATACAATCTTCTGTTACCCTTAACCATGGAAAGGAAGTGGGCCATCCATTTATAGGGGCAAATCTCTGAGCCTTTCCAAGAGTCGGAGAGCGGTTTGTGAATGCTTATAAGAACAGTATCTTGTTTGTAGACAATCTCAAACTCACATGACTAACCATGCCTTGTAATGCCCTCTTCCTGTCCCTTGTGTTGGTGGTAATCTCTTGTAGTAGTGTGAAACGTTAGCATATAATTACTGAGTAATTGCATTTACAACTGCTAGGTAAAGATGTATACATTTGTAGCCAGAATAAATCTGACAATTTTCAGCTGTTAATGTTGGTTTAATCTTACAAATCACTTTATAATTCTGGTCAGTATGTTTTCTGTTTGCTATCATAAATTATTGTCTTCAGGAAAGCTTATATATAAAGATAAAGAGAGGTACACTTATGAAATTAACGGCACAGGGCAGCGTAGCAAGTCTTTTTGCTGTGCTGCCTGGTCTCACTGGGAAAGGGCACGAATGCGCCGTGTTTATCCCACATGGATCATTCATGTCCATTCTCCTTGCGCTGGCACCGTTTTGGTAGCCTAGCACCAATTTAGGCCATCTTGCATCATGGTGCAAGGGTGCCTCCGTGGCATGCAGGATTGTTTTTGTGTAGGAAGTGGCACCTTCCTACACAAAAACAATACTGAGAGGCTTTTTCTGCATTCATGAAAGAAGAAACAAACAAGGAGAAATAAAGATATTTTTCCACATTACACCTCATCTGGGAAGGCGTAAGACTTTGGCGCTTTCACAGGTTTACAAGTCCTTGTAAATCTGGTAATGTGTCCAAGTCCATGCGAGTTGCCTGGGAATATCCACTGCAAAGCTCATGGGACACCTCCCTTGCGCTGAGTAAGGCAATGCGGTGACTAGCGCTTCGGTGTCCTACTTCATATTTTTAGAGCCATTCAAAGTCACGCAATGTGGCTTTACCTCGCTTCATAAATCTGACTAAGAGACTCGCGTCATGCATGCACCACTTTGTTTTGTGCAAACGTGATGCAAGACTATTATACAAATGCCCCAGAGTTTCTTTTTGAGGAGTTCCACAATTAATATCGACAAAGAACATGGAATGACAGTGTTTAGGTCTCAAAGCAATGCATATTTGTACCGCTGGGCCAAAACGGTGCAACGATCCTTTGTTGGCAACTGCCCTGGGTATTTCAGAAAAAAAATGTGTTCCAAACTAAGGTAAGCAAACACATCTTAAAACAAAGGCATCCAGACCTGTATACCTGTATACCCCCCGTATTCTAGGGAGAAACATATACACTTAAAAAAATCAGTTCACTGTATCAGCCTTAGAATATGCACCTAACATGTGCTCAAACAATCCTTTTTCCTTTACAAAGAACTCTTTCAGTGCTAACAGTGTCCTGGCATGCCTCTTTTTCTCTCCTAGTGCTACTGTCCCAGACAAGAAAGAACAAGAAGCAAGGTGCTGTTACTGCCAGCCTTGCTTATCATAAGCAACAACTATAAGTACAAAGTGCGTGTTTATGCACCGCTTGCAGGTTTTCAAAACACATAAATAAAATACATTGTCATTTACAATGCCAATAGCTCAAATTCTCACAAATGTGAGCCATATTGCATTGCAATTGCTTTTTGAACCCTGAGACAGGGCGCCAGGCAGAGGGATACCATGATGCCAGTTGATGTGTTACAAGAGCAGGAGGGAGGAGAAGGCAGCTGAGCCAAAACAGACCTTGTCATTGAATGCACAGCAAATGTGGCAAGACAAGAGCAAGATTTACAATCCTGATCACAAGAGTGCTCTGTAAACCACGAGCACTGGTCATTGTTGCTCTAGCTTAAAGAAATAAATAGTGCTCACAAGTTCCGAGTAACAACACATGTAACAGAGGCAGTGCTTGAAAATGGGTGGGGCTTCTAAAACACATTTCCTGATTACAGCATGCCTCAGAGAGACAGTACAAGTGCTGCCTAGGCGAGACCTAGAAAGGACCAGACACATGTGTTGCTTATTCTAAAATGTGATATTGCCATAGTAACACTACAACTGTTTACTGATCAAAGTGCATATGCTATATTAACATTTTTTATTAAGTGCATTTACACATGATTATTATTGATTATTGCATTTGCATACAAATTGATGGTGTTTTTAACATGTAGTTTTTTTACCTTGAACCTTTGAACAACGCAATAGACTCACCTTACATTTTTGTATTACCATTTAAGGATCAAAGGCGGTTATGCAATATCATCAATGGCATTTTCCATCTGCCTAATGCATACATTTGTAAATTGGTGAGTAGAATTTAGTAGTGTGATTGCAATAAATCAACTTTTTTCTTTTTTAAAAAAAAAAGCACGGACTAGACAATTATTTATTGAGTGTTATTATTGCATACAATTGAATGGTGATTATTAGCCCACATCACCTCCCCTGAGTTGGCCTTGGACTGCTCTGCTTCGCTACCCTGAGAAAGTCAAGCACTACAATGGGGTGCTTGGTGTCTAGTAAGTTGAAATTGTGGGTAGGTCACACAACTAATACCCCGATTTTCTAAAGATTTGAACGCATTCAAAGTTGCAGTTGAATAGTTGCTGGTATTGTTTACATAATTAATGTTAGCTGCTCATTAATTCCGTACCAATGTTTGAAGGCAAGTCCATGTAGTCTTATCCTTTGCAGAGAATCTGGTGAGCCTTCACATCTCCAGGGCAGTTAGGTAATTCTTGTTACAAGAATAGCTGTGAGGTGGAGCTTGCGAGCCCTCAAGATGGCCGCCATTATGGCTAAATCCTTAGGCCGTGCATCGATCCTGAATAATTCTGGTGCTGTCAAACGCTGATGGTCTGCCACAGCCCCTAAATACTGCCTATATTTGCAGGAGACCGACAAGGAGCCAAAACAACGCCATTAGAGTGCTGCTTTGGGCCAGAGATTTTAACTTGGTGAGTACTGCGAGGCCAGGCCGAGGAGTAACTGGAGCGTCCTGCCGGCAGCTGGGGATAGCACCAAACCTGAGACGCACACTGGAGGTCCGCAGCCACAGATGGTTGGTTGGCCCTGCTGGCGGTCTGGCAAATGCAAGCTACGATGGCCTGGACTGGATTGAGTATTGAACCGTAAGTCCGGGAGTCGGCAAGCAGGAAACGTCCGCCTCCGTAGACTGTGGAGTGGCATGTCAGCGGCACCTGGGAAAAAAATGTATGCCCCAGCCTGGACCCTGGGCCTGTCTAAGGCATTGGAGGCCCGCACTTGACACAGAGGCTCCACGACGATAGTGGCAGCAGCCTAAGGGGAGGTGAGGGGCAGTTAGCCTCAGAAAGACGGCGCGGCCTGCTTGTATGATCTGCCTGGTTGTCCTGGCTTGTTAGAGGCACTGATCCTGGCAGAAATGGACTCCACACGGGAGCGAGGGCCCAGCAACACTTAAGGATCATGAGGGCACACGAAGGGCTGACGGCCCACAAAGAAAATATTGTGGATGCCCTAAAGTTTATAAGTTTATAAGTTCAACATTGGTGATCAGGCCCACAGCAGGCTCAGTTGTATCTATTGGGAAGCCCCACGATGTTGGTTGGGGTGCCCTGAAACACCGTCAGCCACTACTGAGTATTGGCTGGAGGCTCTAAGTGCTCTGAGGGTAAGGCTTCGCTGTACAGAGTAAGACTGACTGTGAGCAGTGTGAAGTGCTGTGCCTGACCCCGACGAGACTCTGCCAGAGGGGGTCTGAGATACTTGGCTGTGAATATAGTTGTACTTGCCCCAACCCCTCAGGGGCCATTTGCAGTTCACGATACCCCTTACACATGCAACACACCAGTAGGAGAAAAGTGCTCTAGAGTAGGCCTTAACCAGCTTAGAGTGATGGAATTTTGTGCAACTTTATTTGCATATGAGGCCCCACAGAAGTGGATTGTAGTCCTGCAGGATGCGGTCCAAGCCAGGTATCAGCACACTGTTTCTGTGGGATAAAGAGCCATGTGGGAGGACCTGGATATTGCAGTGCCCCCAGATGGTCAATGTGAGATAGCATGTCACCTGCTACAGTGCCCCGCTTGAAGCAGATCATGACTCAGCGTTGCCCCACTAGCGCATTCAGCCTTCTGGGGGTGGTCAGTTGCAGAACTCTTCCAAGTGGGCTGTTGTGCTGCTGCGAATCCTGCCTAATGAACTGTAGGCAACTGGCCTTGAGAGATTCGGGAGAGCCCACCTGGGACTGGGTGGTGCACCTCTTCAGAATGGGTAAAATGGATAAGTCACAATCTAAGCTGAATTTTGACCAGGGGAAGTCTTCTAAAGCTTGTGATGAGAATGCAATCACATCGCAGTCCAGGAGAGAGGATGCTGATCCAGAAGTGGGCAGTGAAATAAGGCAGATCCTCAGCACCATGCAGCACAATCTCATCAAAATTGATGGAAAAATAGGCCCACTGTATGATCAATGGACCACATGTCACAACAACTAGACAAACATGCTGACCGTATCCACATGGTCAAGAGACATGTATTGGAGGTGGAAGACTTAGTGACTTAGAAAAAGATGGACAAAGCACTTTACGCACTGCAGGCAAAAGCAGAGGATATCGAGGCCAGATGCTGCTGCAATAACCTCGGAATAGTAGGACTGGGGGTATCCACAAACACTGGCAATATGGAAAAGTTTGTGAAACAACTCCTCACAGACCTCTTAGGGTGTAAACCCTTTACAGGTATATTTGCATCTGAGCAAGCCCACCGATCCCTTGCGCTGCAACCTGTCTCTGGGGCGAAATCCCATCAAATCATTGTGAGACTCTTGAATTCAAGGGACCATGATGCAGTGCTCTGCAAGGCATGAGATCCTAAGGTGCCTAGCCATGAAGGTTCGGAGCTGTCACTCTACCCGGACTTCACATAGCAGGTTTAGGATGCTTGGAGGCAAACTCCAGGAACTACACATGGAATACAGAAAACTATACTCTGAACATTTGCAGGTAATGGTAGATGCGAAGGTGACAATTTTGGGGAATCTCAAACAACTACAGCACTTCCATAAAAAGCAAGCAACTGCGTCAATGCGGTGGTGCTCCCCCTGATCAGAGGACGGAGATGCTGGGGTGACCTGCAGGGCTCTGCTATTTGATTGCAGTATTTTGAGGGGGCGGCGAGGGCGGCTGGAGTATTGAATCATGTATTGCTGTTGTACACCTATTGACGCATATGCTTTGTTTGTTATAAGGCCCCCTGTGATGTTATGTAATGTGGGAAACTGACTAGGTGACATCTGTCCTCATGTGTGCACCAACTAGTTTTGTTCAGGGTTCCCTTGAATGGGTATTGGGCAGGATCTGGAGGGGAAACATTTTGCTGTGTCTGTTGCCTGAGTTCACAGTGTGGGTGGGGGTGGGTTTTTGTTTACAACAACCATTTAATTTGCCCACTTATGGGTTGCAGGCCGAGAGCATATTACTGGGTCTAGCACATTGTGATGCATGATGATGGTGGATGCCGCATGGGGAGACATGGGTGAACCTAGGGGCCCTTCAGTCCTGAAGTTCCTCACTTAGAATATCAGGGATCTGAATGATTACAGAAAGTTACGTAAGGTTGTGGCATACATACAATGACATAATATTGATGTGGCTATATCACAGGAAACACATCTAGTACTTGGGAGTTGTGTGCTCAAGCATGCAGGGGATCTTCTGCATGGCCATCTTTACTATACATGCCCGGGGTGTGCAGATATGTGTGCTGATATGTGCTTGGAAGGGCTCGAGGGTTAAAACTCAGGAGGTGTGCCTAATTTGGCAGTGTTTTTGGTAGGGGTGTATGGCCCTAATTATGATGACCCACAATTTTAGTTCATATGCTACGCGCCCAGCTGGTTCAAATGAGGGATCTGCCTAAACCTTTAATTGCATATTGTGCCCAGAGTGCGACCACTCGTGGGGCTCACCTTAGCGCTGCGAGCACTTAATGAGTACTTATTCAGACTTCTCGCCAGTGCTGATGGAGCTGTAAAGGCGCGGCTCCAGACGTACTGCATTTGCATGGCGATTTCCTTCATACTCACTCTTGGACACAGCGTTCAGCATTCAGGGAAGAATTGTCTGGTGCCATTACCTTTAATGTGTGGAGGGCTAGGAGCAGTCTGGTTTCATCCCTGACGTGCTACCTTAGAACACTATTTGCCACAATCTCCCACATCAACCTGGATGTGTGAGCCACAGCGGTATTTTTAGATGCTAAAAAAGAGTTTGACTCTGGAGTGGGGGTTAATGATGGCAGTGCTGCGCTGCATCAGAGTCGGGGATGGCCTTTTGCAGCTGGTCTGGGTGCCCTACAGACTCCAGATGGCACATATTGGGGTTGATAGTATAGTTACGAGTCCCATTGTCTTTGTGAGGGGCCTGTTGTAATATGCTGGTAAAAAAAAAAATTAAATCCAGTATTTGTAAAGCGCACAGCTACCCGGAGGCATCCCGGCGCTGGGGGCCGTTGGGAAGATTGATTGAGCTATTGCTCAGAGTCACATGGTGCTGGGCAAACCCCTGCCACCGGACCCGGGATCGAACCGTGATCCCCAGCATCAGGTGTCAGTCGCCCTGGCCGCAGCGCCACACCTCTTCCCTGGCTGAGCTGTTGGCCTGTGCCCTCTGAGAATATCATACACATTCTGGGCTCCAGCTCACACACTATAACTTGATCATCTCTGCATATGCAGATGATAATCTTCCCTATGTACATAACCCAGAATCTAATCTAACTCCGGTACTTTGGGAGGTCATACTATTTGGTGGGCATTCCGGTTTGCGCATTAACTGGGATAAGTCACTAGTGTTTCCACTTACTGCAGCCACAACACCTGTACATAATAGAGTACCCTCTACAGAGGATGATGGCCTCAGTGAGATATTAAGGGATACGGGTCCACACTGACCCGTAAATTGTGATTTTAGAAAAATATGGCAACGCAGTGCAGAAACTCAAGGAGGTGATCAACCATTGGATAAGGTTGCCTCTGTCACTTAGTGGGCATATAGCCATAGTACAAATGAAGGTGTTGCCCCATTTTCTATTTTTATTTATTAACATTCTTTTTTTTTATTGCATCATTGTATTTTTTATGGTTGCAATTGCTCCTGAATGAAGACTTATTTATTATTATTATTATTGCCTTGCGTGTTGTTGAATATATTTAGAGCTCTTATGTTTCACCTGCCCTGGGCGGGAAATCAGCAGTGTGTCTGCTGGGACACGCTGACTCTCCCTTATGACATGAGAGGGTTAAATGCTCCAGATCTGGAGGCATATTTCAGGGCAGTGCAGTGTATTGACACTATTGGCTGCATGGCATAGTGGCCCTGCGGTATTTGTGGCTCGAGCGTGATCACGCCTCTCTCCTATTGCTGCCCTGGACAGTTTATGAAACTGGTGCAACGCTGTAAAGACTTTTACTTGTTAAACACCATGGCGTGTTCCTGGCAGCGGCTTCCCGTGCAGCAGGCCTGACCACTGCTCCACTCACTGCATGTGCCAATGGACTGGTGGATGTGGCTCCCGCTAAAACAGGAGAAGGAGGTGACAAGTGCATTGCGTGAGCTGGGTCTGAAGAATATGGGAGATTTCTTTCATGATGTGGCTATGTGCAGTTGGGAACAAGCTAACATGCAACGTGATAGGCATACAGTCCTGGCCCAGTTTCATGCCATACGATGCACAAACTTCTGGGTGAGGACCTCCCGAGCTGCCAGCGCTGACTCACCGAATGCAATTGGCCATCCCAAAACGAAGTATTGCGAAGCTTACGCAGTCGTGCAGGAGCCGTAACAGCTAGGAATCACGAAAGTCAGAATGGTGTGGCAGTGGGATCTGGGTATAGCCATCAGTGATAAGTAGTGGAACTACTGTTGTTCCATGATATAGTCTGTTTCTCAGAACAGCAGACATTGGCTATTGCACTTCAAATATCTTGACAGGGTGTATCATACGCCGCCTCATCTATTCTGGTACAATTTACACGATGACTCTCGCTTCTTTCTATGCGGTGCAGAGGTGGTGAGGTTCGCCCATATAGCTTGGTTTTGCCAAAGGGTGCAGCAGTTTTAGACGTCGTTTTTGGCAGAGCTTCGGGCGATTACTGGTGAACATATTGAGCTGACTACCCTGTTGGTACTACTGGGATATGATAGAGATGTCTCAAAATCATCCAGGTGGCTTGTGTCCATTGGGCTCTTACTGGCAAAGCGCAGGATAGCATAAGGACTGGCATGTGGATGATAACTACCACGAGGTGATGCCTTTCTGCAGTCACCCAGCAGACAAATGGGGGGCTTATCAAACATTCTTGACTCAATCTAGTGAGGAGATAGCGACTCAAGTAGGTGGGGTTTCTTAATGTGTGTAGATGAATGTTAAAGCCCCTCAGCGTGCACCCTCTACCCTAGGCTAAGCAGTCCTTGTAGTTCTGGTTGTTTATTACTGTGTCAAATGCTTCACTGTGGCGAAGGAGGGGAATTCTCTATGCATGGGAGGGCGAGGCATTCAACATGTGGGACATTTTGAAAAAAGTTTGTACTGTCTGCATTTCCAAGCTACTTTCTTGCAGTAACGCTGACACTATTTCTTGGTCGTCCTTTCATCTATCCTGTATGTGACTATTTGGTCTGCACCATGCCTGTGAATTATGTATCATTATACCCTGTATGGTAATTTAACCCCTTCGATGCTCATGACGAGCTCAGCTTGTCATGCAGTACACTGGTCGTGTGCTTATGACGAGCTGAGCTCGTCATGCAGCATGGGGATCTGAATATTTCAGCACCCAGCGGGAATTGCCTTAGCAGCCAAGGTGTTAAAATAAAAATTGAAAATAAGAAACAAGTATAGCTGCTGTCACTGGATATGAAGGTATTAGATAGTATTGTAAACACACTAAAATTTAAAGACCCTCATTTGTGGCTTTTACTTTCAGGTGGGGGTATAGTCATTAACAGCCAAGGCATACTGTTGGGTGGGGTGGGGGTAGAATGTCTACTACATTTATCATGTGTAGTAAAGTAAAAAAGCTGAGTAACTTTAAAACGTTATTTGGCACAAAGTTGCTTTGGAATTACTTAAGCGTCCCGTAGGAAATGCAGTACTATCATTTTTTGTAGTAAGCGGGGTAGGAGTACCGCATGCAGAGAAATCTGGGTTATATTCATGTTATCCTATGATTTAACCAAGCACTAAGTATGCTGGTGCATATGTTTCCTTTTGTGTGTGGTCCCATTTGGGGGCTCAGAGCACCCAAGTGGGAGTTCAGAGTCTCAGAACTAGAGTCCACAGGGTCTGTAAAGGTAGAGAAACAGCACCAGAGGGGAGATCGAGCAGTGTCAGTCTCCCTTCGGTGATCCAATCATTCACTTTGATGATGATCAGACGGTGCCAAAGGGTTTTCATTTAGCCACATCTCCATGGCAACCATCTGGGGGAAAATTATCACCTTATTACATGTGCATTGCAGATAGGCAGTCTTAAATCTCATCAGATAGCATTGGATTCAAGGGCGAGACATCATTCCATCAATTTCTATGGGGTTTGCACAGTTTGGTGAACTCAGAAAGCTAAAGTCTTCTCTCTGTACTTCCCTTCGGTTCACACCATGACCAAGTGAAACTTGTTCGTAATTTAAGCCAGGACACAAACGTGCTTCCTCTGGATGTGTATTTCAGCCGGACAGTTTACTGGGCTGTATAGTGAATTTCAGAGGTAAGGGGGAATGGAAAGAAGTTGTACTTCTGCCTTCCGTCACTATCATTGAGCATCCTACCACATTAGGAGCATCAACCACACACGGGGTACTCCAAACAAGGCTCAGGCACCCACATACTCACATGAACACACGACACACTCATTGGGAAAGACGAGATACAGTTATGTTCACATATTTACCAGGGACAACAAGGAGCCAATCGTCAGAGAGGAGTATCAGCTGAATTTAACGTTTAGTTTGGTTGTAGTCTGGGCTTGGGAATGGTAATATTGCTCACTAAAAGAAGAACCGCTTTGGGTGGACCCACAGGCTCTAATATAGTCTAGCACTCACTGAGGAATATGACACAGCCAAGAAGTGGCCTGGTCTAGAGACTCCTGATAGTCTTTTACACTAGACATCTTTCCAGCTCTGCCAGAACAGTCTGTCACATGGACATTTCACTGGGACTTTTGAACCTATTCTGATAAAGGGAAACATATGACCTATGCTTGTTGTGAGATGTTTAGGTATGACCTTTAAAGCAGCATTATTGGTCATGTCAGTCTATCTTTTTTTTTACATAACAGACAATATACAAATACAGAGATGGCTTTGGTCTGTTTCATTGTCATTCACATTTTGCTTCCACCCACTACAGCATTCAGCATAGGGCAATGAGTCTGGCCACTTTACCCACTGGCTACATTCACTTTAATGGATTGCAGTGATTGCATAAAGCGTTTGCACATTTTTCACTTCTGCTTAAAAACAGTTCCCTGCTGTTCAGTCACAACGCTGTCTAGAATGTGCTTTTTCTAATTTTATTTTTGTATATTACCTTAGCAAAATGGCTGTTTACTTTACCTGCACTTTAAGTGTCCAGTTAGATGCTGTTTTATTTCCTTTCTCACTTGTAAAGTTGCTGTTGAAAACGTTGTCAGTTAAATTGTGACATTGTAGTAGGCTGCAATTTGAATGTGTGGTTTTGTGATGATTTGAAACTCAGGGTAGCCACACGTGGGTTCCAGTCTATTTGCATTTTTTGGCATATTCTTGCAATAAAAATTTGAACACAATTAACCTTTGCAGTAGCAATTCCAGATTCAGACCTATTTGATTTGCCAGTGCTCGTTTCTAAATTAGTTCCTACATTTTGTGTCTCGGAGTGAGGGGTATGCATTCAGTGTAGACTCAATGGTCATTGTCTGAACAGTAAAGCAAAGAACTCAAATTAATTCTTCCCCTATTCATTTCTGCCCCTATCTGTTCATCCTCTGATTAACTAAAAATAGAATAACACCGAAAACAGTTGAAACAACTCGTTATGATTTAATGGGATGATCTTTTACATTTAAGAATCAGAGGAAGCGGATCAGAAGACCAGTGATTCATAACTGCTAGAGCTGCTCTTATGAAATGTTTTATAGTTTATTTATTGCTCTTTGCAGGATTTAATTATGGAATTTACTGGTGGTTTAATAGCTCCTCCAGAGGTAGGATGCCAGAAATAAAGCCGTCCAGGAACACCTTCATTTGGCCTGCTGTGCAAACCTTTGATCTGAACCCCATAAACAGTTATGATCATCAAAGCATCCATTATTAAAATCTCCAATAAAGACTTCACCTCACCTAAAATGTGAGACAGATAACCTCAAATGACACTGGTTTCTATATGCTGTCTGGGAAGTTTTCCCTCACTCGCTCTGTTACATATCAATTTATGTACAGAGTACTGCCATATGTTGCTGCTTCAAGTTTGAAGCACACCCTCTGGGAATCACACACAATGAAAACTTTAGACAATAGTTGTGACTGCAACCAACAACTTTCCTCATCCATGTACTGGAAGATTGGGTCCTACCTGGTTGCCCACTTGGAGAACACTTTGATGCCTCCACAACAAGTACAGAATGTGCTAAAGAAAGGCCAGACTGTAATGCAATAGATATTTGTGAAACATGGGAAAAACACAAGAATGAAAAGAGCGCACATCCAAATTACTACTTAGATTAGCAGAACATTTAAAATAACACGTCTGTTGTTTTAATTTGTCGATACCAGTCGGTCTGATTCCTTGAGAACGTTTCCAGAGGTAAACCGGGAAACCTGTAAACAGTCTCTAAATGCAGTCCTGTTAAACTGATGTGGTTCCTGGTATACAGACCTCCAGGGCCTGGGGCACGGTTTGCTGCAAGTTTGATCGAGAGCCTAACTCAGCCAGCCCTCAGGCATGAGAGACTCCTACTCCTGGGAGACTTGAACTTCCATTTTGATGAGACCACCAGTGTGAGGCGCAAGAAATCCAACAGGAACTAGCAGCACTCCAACTAACTCTGAAATCTGAACTGCCCACCCACTGCCATGGCCATCTGCTCGACCCGATTTTTGCGAATTGGGAGATGCTGGCCATTGAACCCCCGACACCCGTGGTCTGGTCTGATCACTTTCTGATCTCATTTAAGGCAGCGGTACCTAAAACTACAACACAGGGCAATGCGGGAACCAAGGACAGACACAGGAAATGGGCTAACTTCTCCACAGAGGCGTTTAACAAGGCCCTTGGCCAGGGCGGGCACCCAGGGGGTCTGGGGATAGAGTCAGCTTGTGAGGCTCTGGACAGGCGCATCTCAGAAGCACTGGACAGAACTGCCCCCTGGTCGCGTAATGCACCAATGAGACAGACTAAATTTGCCCCATGGTTCAGTGCCGAACTCCGGGGTAAGAAAGGGGAATGCAAACGCCTGGAGAGGCACTGGAGGAGAGGTTTTTCTGATAAAGATAGGAATGAATATAAAACTGGTCTTAATTAGAAAAACCTGGAAGTCCTATTTTAGCAGTAGGATAGAGGGAGCAGACAACTCGGTGAAGGAACTGTTCTCAGTTTATAAATAGATCTCTGACCTCTCCAGTACTGCTGCCCCATGACAAGGTCAGAGGAATCCTGCAATCAGGTGGCAGAGTTCTTTGCACACAAGGTAGAGAGGATCTACTCTGCTTTTCCGGACACGGCCAGAAAAGGCTGCAGGGGAGGGGAAACTCTTACCAATGTAAAAGGCATGGAATGCCTCAAAACCTTTAGTGTCCCATCTCGGGAGGCCTTATGCACAATTGCGGGTAACATCAAATCAGGCTCCCCTAAAGATCCTGCATCCCCTAAAGTACTGAGAGGCAGTGTGGAGATTCTATAGCCCTATATCAGACACTTACTAGAGCTCTCATTTGACTCGGGGAAGGTACCAAAAACCTGGAAGGAGGCAGTGGTGCTCCCCCTGAAAAAAAAGCTTAATATTAGCATGGAGCAACTAAAGAATCGGTGCCCCATCTCACTCCTGACGTACTTCGCCAAGATCGTGGAGAAGGCCGTCAATAATCGGCTGTCAGGCCATATTGAGGCCAATAGGTTGCACCATCCCACCCAATCTGGCTTCCGTGCACTCCACTCGGCCGAGTCAGCTCTACTGCAATCTTCAGAGACCTTACGGAAATATGCGAACACAGGAGTTCTTTTGGTTAGATCGCAGCTTCCAAGTGGCACAGGGACCCTTTCGGTCCGAAGACATCAGCCTGAAACATGGGGTGCCACAAGGGTCCTGTCTTAGCCCTACCCTTTTTAATCTGTAAGTTGCACCAGTAGCAGAGATCACGGAAAAATTTGGGGTGGAAGACTTGTCCTATGCAGACGACACGCAACTGGTTGAGACATTGACACAGCCAAAGGAGCAGGTCGACACTAATTTCAGCTCATGTCTGCAGGAACTGGCTGCTTGGATGGCAAATAACTGCCTCAAATTGAACTGAAATAAGACAGAGGTATTGATTGTGGGGAAGGCTCCATCAGTGTAGACCTTGGCATGGCGGCCTCCAGCGCTGGGCCCACTACCCATTTCCAGCAATCAAGTGAGGAACCTGGGGGTATGGCTCGATAATAAAATCTCGTTTGAGCACCACACCAAACGGGTGGCAGGCACCTGCTTCGGCATTTTGAGGGGTCCTCAGGAAGACATTGGACCCACTGCCACTGACATCCAGAAAAACCATGGTTCATGCATTAATAACATCGAGGTTGGAATATGGGAATGTCCTCTATCTGGGAGCCAGTGCTAAGTGCACTCAGAGGGTGCAGCGCATACAAAATGCGGCTGTCCGCTTGGTCCTGATGCTGCCCAAGAGAGCTCCCTCTAAGAGAGCACTTAAAACACTACACTGGTTTCCGATTTGGGAGTGTGTGACATTCAAAGCCCTCTGTGTTGGTCACCGTATCTTACAGGGGAAATGACTCACATATCTCGATAACCTGCTTACCCCGTACCACCCTACCCGACAGCTGAGATCGAGCGGGACGAGGCAGGTTCAGGTTCCAAAATTTAGCAGAGTGAGAATGGGAGGGCATTGCTTTCGTGTTTTGGCAGCTCAACAGTGGAACAGACTCCCTCTGAAGCTCCAGCTGGAGACGTCAGAGCTGGTATTCCGCAAAGAGCTAAAAACTCTCTTGTTTCCCAAAGCTTAGAACGGGGCTAGCTTTTGACTGGTGGGAAGCAATAGCAGTTGAGTGGCTCTGACTATGGCTGTTTTTATAGTGCGGGGACACACTAGTCAGTGTAACCAGGCGCTTTACAAATTCAATTATTATTATTATTGAATTTCATTTTTGCATGTGGAAATGTACATGTATGCATCAGAGGTGCAAGTGCAACAGCAATTCGAACTTTTTTTGTTCTCTAAGGGGAACTTTTTTTTACTTGGATAAACCACTCCCACCGCAACAAACCAATATTGTTTTTTCCTGTTACTCCCCCCACTACATACAGGATTTTGGGCCATATGTATAAAGGTACCGATTTGCGATTCTGAAATAGCGATTTTTAAGAAATCGCTATTTCAGAATCGCAAATTGGTATGTACGTACAAATTTGCATTTTTTTTTTAGCGAATTCTTAGTATTCCTTGATTGTGATTAGGAAATTGCAAATCCCAATTAAGGAATACTTTCCCATTCATTTCTATGGGCCAGGAGGCCCATAGGAATGAATGGGAAGGTATTCTCAGTTTTGTGATTTGCAATTTGAAAATCGCAAATTGAGAATAATTTCAAGGGTGCAGGGGTGTCCAAAGGACACCCTGTTGCACCCCTGAAATATGCATGGGTGCACATGTGGCGCATATACATGCCCTGGGGCATGTATGTGCATCACATGGCACTTTGAAAAATGCTGAAATGTGCATTTTTCAAGGAATTCGCAAATTACCACCCACTAGAAGTGGGTGGTAATTTGCAATTCCTTAAGGGCATTTTGCAAATTTATTTTGCTTCATACACTGTATTTAAGGAATCGCAAAATTTGCGATTCCTTAAATGCAATTTCGGCAATTTTCGGCCTTTTGCGAATGCAAATTTGCTTCATACATATGGCCCTTTGTACTTGTAAGCTTACTTAAATGCAGACATACGTATTGGATATGGTGGAGGGGAGGGGAGGGTTATTGGCAAACTTGTCGTTTTAAGGTTTGTGACAAGAGAGTGTATCTATATCAAACTACATTCATCTTAATAAAAAGAAATAAAACAATGTTGAAATTAATAGAGATAATATGGCTCTTAAGTAAACACAGTGAATACAACTGAAACGGTTATGTATACAGATGAACAAAAGTCCAATGGTTATATGTCAATGCAAGAAAGAGTAATTACTGTAAATATTGGATAGCTACACCATTTGTAAAATTTCAAGTTTAACCTGGAAACCTATAGTTCTTAGCTATACTATTAATGATAGGAATCCATTTCATGCACCTTTGAAGGTTTGCTTGTGAGGCAGGAAAACGATCACAAAACATAAAAGACTCCTCCTGAGATAAGCTATTAGAGGAAATGGCCTATTTTTGATATTGGAATTCACAGATAGGGAGCAGGCATGCAGAAGCATTGCAAACCAAGCTTCAGCACAGTAGATAGCTGAAGAAGAATCCACAAATTCCCCTAATGTGTTATATAAATCACGAGTTATTGCTTATGAGAAAAAACACACAGGGCAAGCCAAACCCATTATTGATTCACTATAGATCATCTGTCTTTTCTATAACCTGTCTCTAGACATCATATCACTCCAACAATTCCATTACACAACCACTAAGGGCCAACAACTTTCAGCAAACATCTGTGCTTCTATCGACACTTAATCTCTAATCACATTATTAAGCAGAGCTCGCTGTAAGTAATTAAAGTAAAAATTACATGTGCTTATTGGTTGAGTTTGTTCGTAAAAAAGAAATTCCGTTCTGTACATGGAAATCTGAAGGAGCACAATGTGAAAAAATCCAATAAAGTTATTATTTTTTAAAGTCCTGTAAACCTCTGGTGGCCACATGGCTCGTGGGTGGCAGGGCAGGGGGGTTGCATGGTCTTCCGCTCATGCTCTTCTCTGTCTCAGACAGAAGCACAGCCAAGCCCAACTGACCAATCACAGTGCTGCAATACAGCGTTGTGATTGGTAGGCACCCAGGCTGTCCTGACCAATCACAGTGATGCAATGCACCATTGTGATTGGTTTAGAGCGTGCTGGTTGGACGCTCATGTAGGGAATGGTAGCCTGTGCTTGTTCTCCATGCAGGCTGTAATGCAGCCTTCATGGAGATGGGGGAAAGTACGCATGATTGTATTGGCTGGCCCGAGATGGCCGATCAAACAGTCATTGCGCATTTAGGAGTGGGACAACCACTCCTACCCTGCCCTGCTCCAAGTGCAGAGCACTCCCACCCACCAGCAAAGCAGCAGGAAGCATAAAATGATAATAACTTAAAGTTATTAGCATTTTATGCTTCTTATTTGCACTGCTTAAAAGCAGTGAGACGACGCTCCTCTGCCATAGCGGAGGAGCCGTCACTGTGGTAAATTATCTTTTTTGGTCAAAATGATAAACGTGAATCGTCATGCAGGAGATATATATTACATTCACAATTGATATCTCATAACCATCTGCCTGCAAGGCTATATGATCAGTCACCAACGTTATCAAAACATGTGCCATGTCGCTACACCCCACCCCACACACGCACACAATCTCTCTCTCTCTCTCTCTCCCCCCAGAGCAGAGGGACCTCAATCATATCAGAATATATATAAATGTTGGGAAAATACTTAAATGGCCAGAAGAGTTTCCAATTGGCAAGCATCATGTATTTGATGGGATACCCTCAAGAAACTGCTGCCACTTACCCTACACCTATGCTGAGTTCAAGGAGTGCATTTCCTTGGACAACTGGTACTGAATGAGTTGTGTTGCAAATTTCAAGGTAACTAAGTTGTGTTTACTAGTAGGTATCTGACAACTTTACATACTTATTTAAAATGTTGCACCTTTTAGGCAGCTTGGAAATCATGAGGTTTCAACAAAAGGGTGCCATTATCAGAATTGCATGGTAAAGAGGGTGTACTGCTGCTCCACAGCTGCAGTCACCAATGCCTGTCCCTATACAACATGCAAATGCACCCTTCCACAATGCTCTGGTCACTGTGCCCCCTCCCCAAAAAAGATAAACATCTTTATCTGAGTTCCTGCCTCTCCTCAGATTAGTTCCAGAGTTTGAGGGTCCCATCTCCAATCCCTGCAGGAATCCTCACCCCTTTCTTGCCTTTCCTGGCCATTTCGTCTGGCTGGGGGGTGTCCTTCATGGATAAAACATTCCGAGACTGGGATCAACTTAGGTGTGCACTGCAGATAGATTAAACTTTTCCTCTTCAAAGTCAGGGAGGTGAAATCAGGAATATTAGGCCATCTTTGCTAAAGTTAAGTTTCCTCACTTCACTCAATGTAACATGAATTTACAGGCACACAATATCACATGCCTAAGCAAACCAAAAGAGGTAGCTTAAATCTGAAAAAAGAATTGAGGGATTCAGGCTAAATTGAATTACATTTTGCTGAAAACTTTCTGCATGGATGTGTATACTTGCCCTGGGTGCCCCATTTATAATGATGTCTGGATCCTGGATGATGATTTTTGTTGTCATGGGTGCTGTATCCTTGACCTACGTCGGATTGTTGTGTAGTACTACACAGCGCATTCGTTATACAGGTCCTGGGCGTATTTGTGCCTGTGAATGGTACAATACAGGGATGATACAGCGTTGTGTAGTGTGAGTGTGTTATATACATATGCTAGATATATGTGTGCGTGTGAAGGGTACAATATATTATAGATGTAGAGCTGTGCAGTGCAGGTGTGTGTTTTATGCATGTGTATGCGGGTGCATGTGTGCCTGTGAATGGGGCAGTAAATAGGAGATTCTGGTTTCCTTTGGTAGACCAAGGGTTGACTGGATGAACATGGAGAGGTAGAGAAATTCCCCTCCAGCAGATTTGTGGAATGCTGCATTCCTGTGAGCTGGGTGGGACACACTGGAGGAAGGGCGAGCCGGGCTCTTCAGTAAACTTCAAAGTGTGCCCTGTAATCCGGAGACAGATCCCTGGGAAGGGCCTGGTCACATCACAGGAAAGAGATGGGGTTGATAAGCGAATCTTAAAGAGTCTGACCTGGGGATGACATCCAGGTGTGAACCTCTAGTTACTCCAGTGACCTGTGTTGTGGGGCTATCAGATATGGGTTCACACCTGCTGTGACAGATTGCCTTCTGCAGTAAGGTCCAACATAATCTTTAACGACTCTAGATCATGTCTGTCTAGAAATGGACTTTAGGAAGGGGCGTTTGAGAGCCCTAAAATTGTCAACTATCATGCAGCCAGTCAGGCTGTGTGAACAGGAGAAGATCTGCAAGACATCTGCTTGTGACCAGGATTGGGGGCCTAGGCCTGCCAGTCTCCCATCTGTGTGAGGAGACAGCACCCAAGGAATCGAAGACCACCTGGCTCTGGGACCTACAGCACTAGTGCCTACCTGTTTGCCAAGATGAGTGTGTCCCACGAGGAAGAACAGATCATTGGAGGGAGCGAGATTCAGTGGGGAATCCTGGCCATTGAATCCCTGTAGTGAGGTGTGGGGAGACAGCTGCTGCACCAATCAGGTTGTTGCCCTTATGCAGGGAAATATCAGTGACCCCCGTATATGTCAAAGGAAGACCACCATATAGTGAGCTGTAAACTTAGCTGCACTGATAGGGTCTTCTCCCATGTGCAGGTTTGAAGTCAGTGACCCCATATGCCAGGTGGGGCCGCCATGAAGATATATTCCATGTCAATTGGTCTATAGCCTGTGTGCAGAGTAAAGTTGGTGTCTCAGTATGTCAGGTGGAGCTGCTGTGAAAATTGTCACAGTACCAAGTAGGCCAAAGACCGAATATATGGAGTGAATTCGGTAACTCCATATGCCAGGTGGGGCCACCCTGAAGATTGCTGCTGTACTGATTGGACATAGCCCATGTACAGAGTGAGCACGGCAACCCTGGGTGCCAGGGGGGCCACAGGTACAAGACAAGGAGCATGATCATGTCAAGATGATCATCGTGAGTACGAGGCTGCTATACTGACCTGAGTGTTATGTTATGTTATTGGTGTTTCTATAGAACACTAATCTCCCGTGAGGGTATCCAGGCGCTCTGCATCAGGTTTGTGAGGCCAGCATGGGGGCTTACTTAAAAAGCCAGGCCTTCAGTTTCTTGTGAAAGTGAAGAAGAGACAAAGAGGATCTGATGTGTTGAAGGAGGTTGTTCCAGACTTTATGGGCAATGTATGAGAAGCTGTAGCCCAAGTGTGGGCATAAGCTCCAACTGAAGACCAGCACACCAACCTCCCCCTCCCCCTCCCTGTGGGCAGGATCCCAAGAAACTTACCAGCATCAGAGGAACATTAAGGACCCCTCAGCTGCTGTCTCCGCAGACTACGTTTGAGCAACTTGAGGAGACCTGACCACTGCCCCTCCAGCTGTGTGTGAAGAACTTACTAGAGACAGTCCCTGCAGCTTCAGCAGCCACAGCAGCTTCAGCAGTCACATCACCAACGAAGGGGGCACGCTTGGAGAGCTGGTTGTTCAAATCTTGCTGGATTCATTTTTGGGCCAGACTGCCAAAGGAGAACTTGCTCACAATTTAACTCTTTGGGGATGGAACACTTTTGACTTTAATAAAGAGTCGTAATGGGACTCCTGAGGCTTATACTACTAGTGGGGCTTAACATTAATGTTGCCTATAGTGAGTGGGAAATAACCACTACCGCTAGGGAGTGGAGAGTGAGACTCAGGAACCCATCTATAAAACACTAGAGCTCTGACCTCAGGTCTGTATTGTTTCTGAATACCGAAATTTTACTTTGTTCTGGTATTAAAATACTTATTTTTTCATACAAGTAAGCATTTGACTGGGCAATTATATATTGCTAAATGTATTTTGAGTTGTGAGCCTGTGTTCACCCACCTATGGCTTGCTCCTCACTGAGAAGCCTTGGATTGCTCTACCTGACAGTAATAGTATTTGGGTTTACAAAGCACAGCATAAAAGCAATGGCACCTTGGCACATAAGAGGCATAGCACTCTCAGACTATCAGATTTGTTCCTACGGGGAGCTTTTTATTTGGAAAATGCCAGATTTTAAAAACTTTTTTGAACTGTGGTAGGTTGACTTTGTACTAAACAGTAATTGGCAGTCAATTCAATTGGGCAGCTGCGGAAACAGAAAAAGCCCTGCCACCAACCTTGGCTCACTTCGACTTAGGGACCTGTTGCAGAAATTGATCAGCAGATGGTAAAATATTCTAATGGGCAATTCCATTTAAAATGAGCGGGCAATGGTGTTTGTCCTTGATAATTGATGGCTTTATGAAAGAGTTAAATGCACTTGAACAGAACCAGTTGTTTAACTCGAAGCCAGTGGAACGTCACCAAGCTGTACATATATGATCATATCTGGTTAGGCCTAAAATCAGCCACATTCTCTACTAATTGCAAACTCTACAGAGGAAAACTAAGTAAGGCCAAGTAAAGTGAATTACAATAGTCCACACAGAATGATAATAAAATATTTATAAATATTATTTTGTGTGGAAATGAAAAGAAATGTAATACTGTATTTGGTGCATGAAGATGGTAAAAGCAATAACAGAATATGTAGGTCATTTGGGAGGGTGTGCCCTTGAATACTGAATCAATAACATTGTTGGGACAGAATACCGAAAATAAATCATTGGCGGAAAAGTAAGCCCAGATTTTCTATACCAAAGTCCAAATATATGTATCAACGTGGTACATTAAGGGCCATATGTATCATCATCCAGTTTTGCGATTCTCAATAGCGATTTATAAGAAATCGCTATTTGAGATTCGCAAATAGGTATGTATGTACAAAATTGCTTTTTTTGTGTGATTTCTTAAAATTCCTTAATTGCGATCAGCAAATTGCGAATCGCAATTAAGGAATACTTTCCCATTCATTTCTATGGGCCAGGAGGTCCATAGGAATGAAAGGGAAGTTATTCTCAATTTGGGATTTGCAATTTGCTAATCGCAAATTGAGAATAATTTCAAGGGTGCAGGGGTGTCCTAAGGACACTCTGTTGCACCCCTGAAATATGCATGGGTGCACATGTGGCGCACATACATGCCCTAATGGCATGTATGTGCGTCACATGCCACTTTGAAAAATTAAAAAATGTGCAATTTTAAAGGAATTCGCAACTTACCACCAACTAGAAGTTGGTGGTAATTTGCGATTCCTTAAGGACATTTTCCAAATTTTTTTGGCTTCTTACATTGCATTTAAGGAATCGCAAAATTTGCGATTCCTTAATTGCAATCGCAAAATAAGGATTCGCAAATTTTGCGATTCCTTAGATTTGTGTGTTACATACCATTTTGCCAAAATGCGTTCGCAAACACAGAAATTCGCAGAAATTCGGCGTTTGCGAACGTATTTGGGCATGATACATATGGCCCATAATCTTCAAGATATATAGATGTGGAGTTAGGAAAAGTATACTTCTCTATATGCACTTCCTTTTGATAGTTTGTCCCTCAATCTTCCATCACCTATATTAGTATGTCACAATATTGCTGGTGTCGATATTCAGTAGTTCATCATTTGGGAGATCATGTTTAGCTGCATGTAAATATTGACACCAAGATTCTTTATACATGACACTGCCATAGGTAGGTCACCAATTGTTCATGGGCAAAAGGAAGATATCCAAAAAAAGGAGAATGCTATTCAGCCTTAGGTGGCTAAAGCATACCCAGCTGTAAAAACCTGAAAGACAGTTTTGTACATTGGAAGATCACAGACTTAACTCTTGTGGGAGTTTTAGTATGATATGTGTACCATCAGCATACTCAAAAAATAGGCCACAAAATGAGGAGAGCCAGAGGAAGGATAGACAGGTCAAATAGAATAGGCAACAAGAATGAGCCAATGGGTTCTGGACCAGGGTCAGCAGACTCGATAATTCTCTCGCCTCGGTGCCCACTCTGATCAGCGTTCACACTCGGCAACTCTGGGCATTAGCTTGCCTCATCTTCACTAACGGCCCCACCAGACCGCCGGGGATGCCTGGTCTCACCCTGGAGATACCCATTAAGGGACCATCTCTCAGGGAAGCCAGGAAGGGTTTCGCAGCGGTCGAAGCGCCTTGGGACCCCTCCGGGTAAGTAGTGCGCTATATAAATGCCTATACATTTACATTTACATTTATAGTGCAAACATCTCACAGTTAAGTAAAACGGAGGCAACATTACTTGTGTTCTGAAGGTATAAAGGTGTTAAAAAAGCCACATATTCTGGACACTGAAATTACAAGGTACAATTAACAAGAATTGGTGATCCATGGTATTAAATTCCCCCAATAAGTTCAATTAAATGAATGCTGCAGAAATGCCTTCATATGTGAGAGAGCGCAAATCAAGTAAAATGTAGAGGTGCACCATATTTACAAGCACGTTGCACCAGTCTAGTTAAAGGAACATATAAGAGTGTTGAATTTATAGAGTGCATACATATAAGAGTGTTTAATTAATACAGAGTGCATATATCAGTATGAAAAGCTAATGTAGGAGTGTTTAGAGATGTTAGAATGATATTAAATTCCATGTTATGTGGCTGTTGCAGAGGAGAATGTAATGCTGCTAAACGTAGAAATGTGTAGGCCTCATGGCAGTTCACTGAGAAAGAATACGTGCCTTTACAATTTCACATGATATGGATTGCTGTTGTCATAATTCAAAGTATTATTGATCATAGAACTGAAAATATACGTTTTATAGAAGTGTTCCCTATAACCAGTTGTGTGTAATAAGTTAGAATACTGTTTAGGCTGAGAAATAAAGGTTCATAGTGTGCACAGGCCCGTTTCATGTAATTCTAGTAGGCCTGAAGAGATAAGGTCGTTTCTTTTGATCTGCATGTGCTAGGTAGAATCAGGTCGTGTTAAGCATAAATCTTGGACCATGCTCGAAGGTTTATGACTTAGGAGATAAGCTGGAGGCCGGAATTTGGGGCCCACTTCATGGGTGTCTGTTTGCAGGTGCGAGGGGGTTCCAATCAAGTGAGTGATGAATAGAGCTCTATTCTGGGAGACAGGCACAGGCCTGGAGGAGGGTTCAGGAATTTCCTGGGGGGTACCGTCTTGCCGGAGAAGAGCCTGAGAAGCAAGGTCAACGCTAACAATGAGCCCAGAGGAGTATCAGCATGGAAAAAGCCAGAACCGACACCACGTGAGGGGTGTACGTGAGGGGCGTCTCTGAGGGGCGTCTCTACTGTAATTGTGATTTTGTAGTAGGGACAGCACCCCTGGGTGGAGGTAGAGCAGATGGCCTGAGGAACCTAAGAGAGCGGATGGGTAGGCAGATAGCGCATAACTGAGATGCACAGATTTACAACAAAGACTAAGGGAAAGTGAGTGATCTTCTTTGGAAGTCACCACGGCTGACACCTTTTTAGGTTAAGATCTTGCTAAGTAGGGATGTCACTTAGTCTAGTGTAGGGACAGTCTAATTTGGATTTTCCTTCCCTTTTGTAAATGTCGCACAAGTTACAACTTGTGTCTATTCTTGCAACCTTGATGATCTTTGAATTAGTTTTGGTGATATTCTTCTGTCGCCTAAGAGCATTTAGAAAATTCATGTTTGTACTAATGCCAGTGTATCTTTTGAACATTATATTGAGATGTTTGTATCTCCAGTTATCTTTGGCTTTATAATAAAACTTTTAAAACTTATTCGTAGTAAGTGGTTCTTCAGAGTTGTGCAAAGTCTTAAACTGATTAACCTAATAGTGGATTGTTTTTACTCTATGACAGGTAACAAAGGTTCAGTCGACCTGAGTTGGGATCTAGATCTATAGTGATCTGATAAGAGATCAAAAATCCCGCCGTAACATATGATAACTTGTGCAATTTGTTCATGGCTGCAGGAGAATTTTTTCAAGATCTTCTGACAACGTGTTAAATAATGATCTTTCTAGAAATTTGGATAAATATGGAGGCTGGGAGGTACATTAATAATTACCAAAGTTGTCAGGATCTCCTGAAGGTTTTTTAATTAAGGCATTAAGTACAGATTTTGAAACAGTTGAACCATTTCCTGTTTGTGTGTAGAAAGTTGATAATGTTCTTCATGCCTGAACCATTAGACTGCAGAAAACCTTTGTGTACGTTTGACAATAGAAGTTCTACTACTTTGGATGATCAATGAAAAGTCTTTATCATCTAGCAATGAAAATTGTGAGACGGGTTACAGGTAAAAAGTTAAGGAGTCAGGCATATAGGTATTAGTGGCTATATCTCTGAATGATTCCAAGGCTAATGTAACATTAGCTATTTCATCATGAAAGTCTGCAGATTGATTACACTTTTCTCTGTATACCTTTATTTTGTTTCTTCTTTTGATGCGGTTAGTCCATTTAGAGTAGCAAAAAACACTGAAGGCAAGGCAGATTAGGGACTGAGAATATGTTGTGTGTATAGCAAAAGGTTTTGTTGGAGTGTATAACTGACTAACACGCTCTGAAGAAAAAAACAACGTATCTTTTGTATGACATGCAAAGCTTCGCTTTAAAGAAATTGGTGTATCTGAAATGGAGGTCATCTGTTTTACATGATCTTTTGGTAATAGCTGAGGATCTTCTGATGGACTGAGTTTAATAATACAAAAGTAGACTGAGAAAGATTCTGCTAAGATGTCTATCCACTAATGATAATCCATTGGGTTCATTGTGGATGGTTCCCTGATCAATTAAAAATTTAACTGTAGTGGTCTGTCCATGGCAATCCTATTGGAGACTCAACCTAAAACAAGTGTGTATTAGCACATATGATTTCAAGTGCATATCCTTTAACATGTGCAAGATGAATATGATCCATTGATTGTACAAATGTCGCAAACAACTCGTAAAAAAACAGAAGGCAATCTCAAGGAGGGTTGATCAATTGGAATATTTAGATCACTAAGATATTCCATGAAATTGTAGGTGAAATTATTTTAACAGAAACAATTTCAAGAGAAAGATATTCGCTACATACAATGATGAAACTCTTAAACACATTTTCAATGTTATTCCTCAGGCCGCACTTTGGTGGGTCCTACAATGAGGTGCTGCAATGAGGGTGAGTAATGTTTACAGCTTAGAAAGAGCATGTGTGCCTGGAACCCGTTTGGCACACCTCATACCACAACAAAGGTAAAAACGTTCTGAGTTCCAAATGACAAATAATGTAGCACAGTCAGTTCCCCTTAGAAACATTTTATGCATGGCTGACTTTGGAACATATCAGGAAAACTTAATAATAAGATTTACTTAGAGCAGTGAGTGCAATCCCATGCTGCTGACTATAAAATAAATGGAAAATATCTTCCTTTCTATCAGTTGAGGATTTGAGAACATAGTGTGAGTTTCAGTGATCTGCATCTAGTTCAAGTAATATTTTAAACTAGACACACCAGGGATAAACAAATACATTAATAAATATTGCTCGGTTCAACATATGGCTTCCTAGATGGGATTTTAAATAAATTACATACACAACTCCCTTTTTCAGTTCAGAAACGAACTGAAGACTCAGCTGTTCAAGATGCACCTCATCGCAATATTAACCCCCTTGTTGATGTACTCTCTGAAATACCCACTTCCCCAACCCCTTGACTCCCACAGAGGCATCACGCCTCCCAGCTCTCTACTGTTTAACAGCATACTGGACTTTTCCCTCCTATACTAAAATCTTATGCTCTGTTCTGCCCAAAAGACACACACATTTTACACAACAACATACAAGTCTAATAAAAGGCTGTCCAATTAGGTTAAAGCAAAATGATACAATTATATTCTCGAAGGGCTCTCAGGGCTTCTCACAAAACAAACATCTCTCTGTATACTTCACACTTACTGTTTCTGTTACAAGATAAGATACACGGACTAGTCTGCACACCCCAGGAGTCTCTTGAATGTACTATTTGTTAAAACAACATTCCACAATACGTACAAAAAAGGGAAAGATTTTCTTTGCATGGGAAAGAAGGAAGAGGGACATTGCATTTGGCAACATTAGGACTCCAATTTGCCTAGAAATAAAATGTTCAAGTGTCACAAAGCAAAGATGGCAACACATATTAACTCATGTTGAACTTCTAGCCTAAATCGCTGTAATAAAATCTAAAAGGGAATAAATATAATTTATCTCTGACAATAGCGTAAGCATGACTATGTAATAATATGACATTTAGCATATATAGAACTTTCTTGTGTGCATTTATACAAAATACTGAGATATGTAGTACCTATAAAATCCAGAGTACACTTTTTCATGGTATTATATCCCTCAGTATGCTTTATCACAATGGGAACTAATTTTATACTCTAATGACTAACATAAAAATCTACACTCTGGCCCAAACAAACAATACAGAAAAATATGCAAGCCGTCTGTGCTGATTGGATAGGGACTTGGGGAATATAGAGAAAGTCTAGATTCGGCAGAACAATTGCTATTTCATTAAGGGTTCAGTAAATGAGTGAGGAAATTGCAAACATAAAACAACTTCCAAACAAGACATAAATGTGCATTTTTAAAAGATGAAGGAAGGTGCCAGACACTATGCACGCACTAAAGGTTAATGACTAGTGTTGTACCTAGTCCTTTCTGTAGGCTCACTACAGATTTTTGCATTGGTACAGTACTTATTTTATCTCCTTTAAACATGGAAAATCGGACTACACTCAATTGGTACATATAGTTTACTTGTATGTCCCCAGTTGGTACTACATGTACTACATGTGCCCAGGGCCTGCAAATTAAATGATACTAGGAGGCAGCAGCAGCCCTCATTCATTAAAGTAGCCTTAAAACATGTTGCAGGCCTGCCAATGCACCCTGCAGTGCAATTTTGAAACTGCCATTTCCATCTGGTAAAATAAACATTTGCCAGGCTTAAACCTTTCTTTTTAATACTTATAAGTCATCCCTAACGTAGTCCCCTAAAGGTTCAGAGGACGGCGTGCATAGCATTAAATGTTAGGACATATGTACTCATGTTTAACATGTCCTAGCAGTGAAAAACTCCTAAAGTCTTTTTCACAGGGATAAGGTCTAGCTATTCCACTGATTAACACTGGGTTAACTTATTACATTTAATATGTGCTTACTTCAGATTGCGTGCAGATAGGGATATGCAGTTTACACTCAAATGAACTGAAATGTAAAATCATCTTCAATGGTGACGTTGGATTTTAAGATAAAATTCTGAAAATGCCACTTTTAGAAAGTTGGTATTTTCTTGTCCCAACCAACCAATTCTTCCTGCTGTGTCCTGGATCACATAACTGTAAATGGATCTGCTGCTGGGGTTTGACTTTTGGTTTCAGACAGTGAGACAAAGGGGGCTTAGGTGTGGACAGGATGTACCAAGACCGATTTACACTTCAAAGGGCTTTGCCAGCGGCAAACACAAACAAATCTGACATCAGGCTTGCTCTGCCTTTTGTCAGCCTAGACAGTTTGGAGCCTGGACCTGGGGAAGAGGAAGAGCTGACAAGAATGAGTTTTGGGGTAGGTCAGGGAATTCCCCCTCACAAAGGCTGGCACCAGGTATAAGAAGGCCCTAAAAACCATTCATCAGATCACTCCTGGAGCGGTGAAAGATTCAGATGAAGGATGGTCTTGCTGCCCTGCTGTCTGAGGAAGAAAGATTGGATCTGGTCCCATGAACCCAGCACCACCAGAGTGACTCTAAAGGCTAGCTGGCTAGCCTTCTGTGTGAGCTAAAGGGACACACCAAGCTTCCAAAGGCCTCCATTAGGCAGTCCAACTATCCAGCTGACAACTGGACCTTCCTATCCGTGCCCAAGCCCTGTTTCTGGCATTTGCTGGGAAGAGTCCTAGACTCCAAGAGGTGCCCCCCAGATCCTGAACTCTTGAGTGGCATCAGAATGTACTTCTGTATAAAATGTGACCATACTGAAGTTTGAGACCCTCGAGACTGTGAACAGACACATTCGGGCCAATACTCTGCCACCTGCGACATTCACCAACGCGAAGTTCCTTCGAGATCTGCTCTTTACTCCAACACCATGCACTACAACTGGCAACACGAGACCAGCATTTTGCACCACAGCGACGATGGACCGCGGTGATCACCATCTCAAACCTCCAGTGATGAACGGCTCTTCGTACTACAGCGATGACCCTCTGCAAAGCTCAACCTGCTCTTTATGCCAAAAGCCTCCTCCTTGCAGCCACTTCCTAGGGGAATGAAACTTCCCACACAATGACTTGAGGAGACAACTTTCATTAGGACTAATCTGGTTCCTGTACCCAGAATGTGTGACATTGTGATCAGTATGTACCTGTGACTTTACTTCAGTTCAACGCAACCAGACAACTGCAAGTGACGTTTTCTGCTTCTTGGAGCTATTTTACCTAAACCATTTCAAATTCAATATCTCTGGTTCTGCTGATTGGATTTTGTTTATTATGGTGTCATTGTATTTATTCAGGGCAAAAGAAGGAATGGTTTTTAGGTGTCAATCTAACAGTGGGCGCACTGCCTGTATGGAAGCACTAATGAACAGTAGTTCGTGGAGCAACTGGGTGAGTGGAAAACCATGCAACCACCCAATGGTAATGTCAGCAAGCCGACAGGGCCTCACAATTACTACATAGACGTACCCTGTGCACACACAATATTTTAGTGACCATAGGTTAAGGTAAACACCATTTATGATATTAATAACAAGCAGAGAAACAATTGGTATGAAACAAATAGGAAATGAATAGTATGACAAGGGAAGATCCTTATGTCCTTTTTAATTTTCAAGGCTTAACAACAGCCAGCCGACACGTGTTTCATCGCATCTCGCGAATCTTCAGGGCTCTAGGTAGCTGTGTTTCAGCCAAAAGGTCGCTCCGCCGGTGATACTTCTGACCCGGTGGGGCCCAAGACCATCTCGTATTCAATTGCCGATAAGAGAACGTGGATTTAAAGCGAAATGCGCATATATTTGAGACCCAGGACTGAAGTTCGTGCATTGAAGTAAGCCAAAGGTGAATAGATCCGATATGGTAGTGTAGCTTCAAGGCGATAGAGGTATCTCTGCGCCTATGTGATCTCAACACGCCTGTAGTGTGTAGATTGGCAAAACGCTGTTCCCGGGTCACCGTGTTCCTGTTTCTTACAGCGTGTTTCCAGAGACAATTCATAATTTTGAAGGCATTGAATGCATTTGCCTTTCAGTGGTGCAACAAGGGTGTAATAAGCACTAATGCTAGAAAAGGCAGTGGGTCCCTTGCAATCAGACTGCGTAGAAAATATAACCATTATTAAGCTACATTGGACACTTGTAGTCACGGTACCACTGCACCTGCTGCACCATTGGTAGCTATTCCCCTGCTGTCTTTTCTGTAACCATAAATTCCTAAAGGATTTGAGCCAGACCAAATTGGTGACACTCAGAATAACAAGATATGATTGCCTATTGAACTACTAAAAAACTAATATTTTCACAGCTCTTATGAGTATGAACAAGAGACACTCCTTGTTACACCCAGAAACTAAGTGTACTTTTTTCTTATAATGCAAACATTGTTAAATACGTGATTTGTAGTTCTTTCGTGATTAGAATGACGGAAGTTATGCTGTAACACGCGCAAAGAGAAAAAGAAAAAACTACTTTTGTGGCAAATCGTGTTCAGGGTAGAGAAAGTGTTGGAATCGAGCCTATAACACACAAACAGATAACACCTAAGGCTATAGTGCACACATTTCACAACCTGTAGAAGCATTGGCATTCTGCCGCATTGTGGAACTTCATCACGCATGTGTGTGGTCGCAATTAGTATTACTCCAAATGTAACAACTGATATATGAATTAGATTCTAAATTCCCATTTAAGTTTATTCATTTGCATGGGGCTGCTACACATGCAAATAAGGGTGTCTTGGATGTCCAGTCACAAATTTCCTTTGCAGCACACACACAAGTCATCTAATTTCCCTGGAGCGCTGTAGATTTTAGGTCACATGATGTTTTTAATAGATGATAATTATTATGTGGGCTACCTCTGCAATAAATCCTGATTAGCCATTAATTAAAAATAGATCACCTAGGAAGTGGATTATGCTTTGTTTCTCTTTCTTGTAGGAGTGTGGTAATGAATTATTCCCCTGACACGGGAGGTCGACCACTATATCTTCCATGAGTGGAGTGAGTTAGTCAGTACTCATGCAAAAGCAAAGCATGTAAGAGCCGGGGAGCCTGAAGTAGACACCCGGGAAGTGTTGATAGGATAACAGCACTTTCTAGGTGTTGGGAAAATTGTATGCATGATACAGCTTAGGAAAAACCAAGACCCTTGTCCACAATCTACCCAGTGCATTTCTATTTTCTATAGCCAAAATGTACAATATCTGAAGTAGAATAGTTCCTAAGTACCCATGATCTAATCTTACATTTAAAAAACAGGAAAAATGCTGGACATGTATTACACAACAAACACAGAGGACTGTACATAGGTCTGATAAAAATGTCCTGTGTTGTTGTAGAGTGATGCGATTTCACACCACATTAAAAAAAGCCTGCCATTTTGAAAGAATGATAGTGGTCAAAGGAGGACCAACAAAAAGTGCCCATCTTTAAAAACAAGCAAAAGCATGAAAGCAGTAATGGTCACAAGTCTCACTTTTGTTATGAAATTTTGTCATAGGTTGACAAGAAGAAACTGGTTTCAAACATGCCTGAAGAAGTTCTAATGTACATGGGACATCCATAGAATCCCAGAGGAAAATGATGCTACTCACCAACAAATCAAGTGAGAAATAGCGTTGAAGGTTTGTTAACAATATGCCCCTCTATCTATTGAAGAGCTCCACACGAAGTGCAAGCCAGCCCCTTGTGGTTGCTGATTTCCAGTTGAGTTGGGAGCAGGCTCTATGATAAAGCATTACACTCCATAACAGGTTTTTACCTTTGTGATCATTGCTGTTTGACTCACCTAGACAGTCGGTCTTTATTTTATGCCTGCAGTGTCTGCTAATAGCAAAGATGGATGAAAATGAAAGGCCTTTCAAATTCCTCTTGCTTCTCTTTTTGTGGTTTATACAGTAGAAACAGAGAACAGGTGTATTTTTTTATAAAATGTGTGGATGAAAAGGCAACAACAACGTCCCATAGCTTATTGGAGAAACAATAATGAGATGAGAGTGACTACATTAAGAAGGTCGAACTGATAAAATTCCCACAGTGAGATGTATAGAGACACATAAGTTTATGTTCTCTTACATCACACTGTTGAAATATTAGTAGAGCATGTCAACAATTCATCCCTTCAGATAGATCTTAAATTAAGTCCAAATGTAGATTCCTCAGGAATTAAAAACCAGGATTAATAGACGCTCCCGCGACCTTTCAGAAAAACAGAAACTACCATAGTCTTGGCATGCAAAAGTGGCAAGGGGATCAGATTTATTGACATAAGGAATATGAACAAATTTACATTCTAGGAGTCAGTTAAATCGAGATGTTTAAATGAGTGGAAGGTACAATGGTCGAAAGTGAAAGAACTGAATGGGCGGGAATTCAAATGGAAAAGGAGCACTAGCAATGCCATAAATTAAAAATAAAGAGTGGAGGCAGAAAGCTTTTGAAACACACCTTATCCAGAATAATTTCTGGTGCAAAAATAGTTATGGAAAAAGTGAGCAAACTTGTATTCATCCAATGCCTGATTTATTCATTCCTCTCTTTGTCAGCAGCCACTCTGAGCTGGCTTTCATGCGCATTAACAATCTTTTATAATGGGACCTCCTGTGCAGTTGTTTTCCATGAAAAGTGAACTCTTCAGATTTTAACTTTCTATTTCCTTCCAGAAATGATGTCCTTGGCAACAGCAATTTTAGAAGCCATTTCTCCTTGAATACTGTGAATTACATTCTCATCAGAAATCCTAATAGCTACTATTTGTCACAGTCAGAGATCGTGTTCTTTAGGCACCTTCTTTCAGTACAATTGCTTTATATGTGGACCAGAGAATTGTAAAGTCTGGTAGTACTAAATATATTGATAATAGTCCTAATAGCTATGCATATAACATCATTATAAATGGTAATTCTAGTCACAATAATTAAAATAACCAGAAGCGAATAAGAATTAGAACTATGATGCACCAAACCTCCTCTTCCTCACCAAAACCTGCCTCAAACCCACATCTGTGCCGAACAATGCTACAGCCATCCCTACTGGTTACAAAATCCAGGACCAACCCCGTAAACCCGGAAGAGGACGCGCAATCATCCACAGAGACACTATAAAATGAACTTTTTATACTGACCCTCTAGCCACTTTTATGGAACACATGTACTTCAAGGTCCAGACAGACAGTAAGACGACTACCAAAGGCACCCTACTTCAGAAACCTCCTCATCAACCTCCCAGTGTCCATCGACATGGGCACCAAAGGTGCCAAACTCCTAGGCAATCACAACTTTCAAATTGATAACTCTACAGACTCCAATGCAACAGACTTGCTCGAAAGTCTACAAAGCATGGGCCTCACCCATCTCATGCAAGGCCCTACCCATATTGCAGGACACACCCTGAACCCCTACTTTACCAAAGACAAGGTTAAAGTCAACCATATAACTCCACTCACATAAATGGACCACTCCATTGTCCACTTTCCCATAACAGGCCACCAAACACCCCTACAGAGTCTAGCAACATCCCAAGCTGCTTTTGGAAGAAAGTTACAGAAATGGAAAAACTCACACTCTTCAACTAAAAAATGCAGAGCCCACCAACGACCTCATCAATGACACAAACAACTTCAACAACTGGATCAACATGAAAGGCAATATCCAGGTGCTCCTAAAAATCCAAAAACACAAAAGAACAAAAAAACCAAGCTACCCAGTACAATGCTGACCTCAGAGATTTCAAGAGAGTTTGCAAACAATTTGAAATGAAAAGGAGAACCGCCTTGGGAACCACTGCAAGAAACACATACAGGGCTGCACTTAGACACTATCACCATCAAGTGAAAGAGACCAAGCAAATGGCTATGACCCTCAGAATAAAATCTATCTCCAAAAACTCGCAGGAACTTTTTGCCATTGTCAAGGATTTCTCCAATGAAACAGCCTCAACCAGCACCATCAGCCCTCCCTACACAAGAAGCCTACATCAACCTCTCCGACTTCTTCCATGTAAAAAATAACCAAGATCTACAGCAACTTCAAACCCCAGCCAACCCCTATCAACCTTTCCAGCCTTGCAACCTCCTGCACCAAAAACTACCAACTGACTTTATGAAACCCTCTATCCATCAAACGCACTGTAGCAATAATGAAAACAAGTCCCCAGGGAGCCTACAGATACCTGCCTCCATCAAATCTACAACCTAGGAAGCACAACGATCAGCGCTGCACTCAACTTCCATTATCAACACCTCCCTCAATACAGTCACCTTCCCCAACAGCTGGAAACATTCTAAATTCACCACCCTCTGAAAAAAAACTGTCAACCCCAAAGTACTCAGCAACTACCTTGACACAACTCTATACTCCCTTTCACAGAAAGTCAGGAAGAAGACCATCAACAGACAACTCTCTGACCATCTAGAATGCCACAAATTGCTGGACAATTCGCAATAAGGATTCTTAAACAACCCCAGCACTGAAACAGCTCTCATCGCAGCCTCTGATGACATATGCACCATCGTCAACCGTTTACAGACAGCCGCCTCATCCCAAAAGTTTGCATCCAATTTTCAAGCTAGTCCACAACTGCAATCAGTAAACATCCACGATAATATAGTTGAAAAGTTATTTATTAAAACGTACCACTTCTGCCATTATAAAAAAAAGTCTGCTAATGTTTGGACCTACTCTAATTTTAATTGTAAAGGGCAGCGGGAGAAGCAGAAAGGGTCGGAATGGTTTTAAAGAAACAAAGCCTCGGTATGAGTCAGGAAATATAGGTGATTTTTTTACTCTGTTATTCCATATTCAGAACAGAAACCCTTCCATGCCCCCGCGCATTAACCACTACCTCCTATCAGCAGACCCCCCCCCTCCCCCTCCACCTTCCCCGGAAGGCACAGTCCACCGACTTCATTCGATGGCTTCCTGTCTGTATTTTAAAGAGTCATCAGGTTTTCACACTGGCTACATATTAAGCAAAACAGTTCCATTCCAAGTTACTCGTTAACCTGGTTCCTCGTTTTCCGTATTTAGCCCCAGTGCTGGCCTCTCGAATGAACTCTTTTTAAACATTCGCCATTATTGAGCCGCAATAACTTTCATCCTTCCTCCTACGCCAGACGCAAAGTTGACGCTCATCCCTGGAGTGTAGATTTTCAAGCTTCAAAATGTCCATAGCTGAGAACTGTCGGACCGGACTCCTGACCTCGCCTCGGCGGGCTTTTGTTCCTTCTAAATATATTCCGGGGCAGCCCTCGGCAGTGTTTTAGACAGCGATGTTATTTCCTCTCAGGCTTTGATTCTGCTTGAAACACTGCTGCCCTGAACTGTGCTCTGTCTGTCCCTGGCTGGTCTTTCAGTGGCTCGTTTATTCTGCAGCAGTGTGAGATAACCAACGATGAATCCCTTTAGTGTACAATTAAAAAAAAAGAACAAGCAAGTTCACTGGTTGTTTATGTTTTGATGAACGCTTTTGAGGCCTTTTATGTAATGTTGAGAGGCTGACGTCAGGAAAAGCCAGACAAGTGACTTAAGGCTTGTGAGGAGGATTGTCATTGGTCTTTTTAAACCTGTATCACTCACAGTTCATTTTTTAGGGTCGGAGAATGAGAAATGTGCATTTATCATCATTGGTGAGGTTTTGATGATGCCTGTCTTCTAGTTTCCTGACAATTTCACAGATACACTTCTATTCTGCGTTGTAAGCAGCGTCGGGCCTCAAATTCATGTAGAGCCGAAACACTCAGCCCACCATTACTACAGAAGTCTCCTGGTTGGATAGGCCCACTCCTGACTCTATTTTTCCTGTATAGTCTGTCATTCATGTTCTATGAGCCTCCTGCGGTAGTCAGCCCAGACTGACATCATTGGGTATCATTCACAATGTTACCTCGTTTTATTAGTGACTAGTGAGTAGGCATGCATGAAAAAACTAGCAATACCCATCGCACCTAAAACCAAAGGAGCGATCAGGTGGTGATTTAAAATGTAAGCCACAAGAGAGCTCAAACAAGCAAGTCATTTAAACGCCAATTGGTGGTGTGAATTACTTCAGCCTTTTCAAAGTGAGCGACTTATGACGTCCACTGAGAGCTTATCTTGCAACTATGAATAGTTGACTGACTGTCCTTCAATCTACTTTTGTCCCCTTCGTGTAGACCTCCTTGCTGAAGATGGCCAAGGAGAACTTCTCTGCGCCCAATCAAAATGGCAGGTGGGCCGGCCACAATGTGCTCTTCTCTGATTGGCAAAGGCGGCACACAACCATTGAGACTTGACTCACAAACTTGAAGTCTCCAAAGATTATGATGGTGCCTCCCCTTACCCATGTCAGTGTTTTTGCCTTTAAAGTCTCTGCAGACGGATGCTGCTTCAGTGACGTCATTTCAAATGAGACATGAGATGTCACCAAGAATGTCATTGAATATTTAATGTGTGGTGTCAACTATGATACCAGATGTGATGATACAGGAGGATTAATGTTGCATTGCTAAGTAGTAGTGGGGATTCTCAGAAGCTTTTTATGGTAATAGATGTAATAGAACACAACTGTATTTACCTTTCATTTGAAGTTCTTAGATAACATTATATTTTTTCTTATATAACTAGTTAGTTTTCTGATTAAAGAATCATGAATAGCTGGAATTGTGACGCAAAAGATGAATTGTGAAATCAAAAACGGCAAAGTCTACCGTGCAGCTGGAGTCCACAAAGAGAGAAAGGACTGCTAAATCGGGAAACACAACTGATAGATCGTAACGACAGAGAGTGGCCACAAAAACATTGTGTAGAGCTACACAATTCCACGGTTAGTGCACATTTGGGAATTTTCAACCTAGACTACACAGGCCTACCATATGCATACTGTGCAACAACAGATACAAACTCACACAGTGAGGTTGGTCCTCGATTGTAAGAAACAAAGGCTGAATGAAGCCAACATTGACAGCACTCAAAAGGTTCCAGGTGGAAGAAGTATTGTGCACAATGAATTCTGAAACAACAAGGCCTTGGTCCCCTGAGTAAGGAGGCATCACACTATGACCAACCAGGGATGTTTGTTCATCCACTGCTGAGACTGTATGCCAACCTGAGCTCAAAAGCTTAAAAAAAAGAAGCAAATCCTTGGATTTAAAGAGTCCAAAATCCAGGGACGCCCAGGGCACAAACGAACAACATAATTTGAGGAACATTTTGAAAAAATACGCTTTAACAGAACCATAGGTGTGCAAATCTAAGTCGGCCAAACACGGTAACAAATGATATTGGACAGCTATATTTTTGTGGGGATGTAGGATTAGTTGATGTTAAATGTTCCATCATGCTACCTTAAGTAACCCCTGCATACCCACATGACTGGAGTCCTGCATATCCACAAGACTAACCTCATCCAATTATGTTGATTGACACTGGAACAGTCCATCTAAGCACTTATCTCTACATGTTTACCCATCTTCACAAGTCCACCATAGACTTCATGGTAGCACTCAGCCACCTATCCCTAGCTGTCATTAATGTAATCTAACTGTATTCAGTGAACTGCAAAGTGGCCGAATGGTGCAACACTGCACAACACAAAATTAAATAAATAAAAAGCTAACTGAATAAAATATAAAATAAAATCAAAATAAACCACAAAGGAAGCATATTATATAACAATTAAATGCACCTTTCTCAAGCTCTGGAAGGTGGATTTTTAAAAACAGTCAATCCATTTCACAAGAGCATTATCTCTGTTATGCATTAATGGGAGCTGAGGGACAGATATGCTATGTATCTTTATGACAGTTTATGGCTGGACTCCAACTTAACAGCTTCAGCACCAGCTGCACAAGGACTACACCCCCCGTGGCGTGGGGAGGGGGCTTCAGACGTCCCCATTCTAAAGGGGCCCCCTCACTCAGGTCCGTTCCTTAAGGCGAGTGAAATGGAAAAACAATTAACAGCAGCTCTTTGAAGGGCTGGAGCCACTTTCACTCATTCATTGATAGGAACAAAACCACATTTGGCTGCTTTAATTTTCAGAAAACGTAGGTCTGGGAGTGGGAGGCCCCTTGTCAGAGTGGGTGGACAACTCATCGGCCTGTCTCTTATCTGCTCTTTTTCTCCTCCACGTCACCATCTTTCCCAATTTTTTTCTGCATCTCTCTTGCTCTCCTTTCCTCTCCTGCTACCTCTCCGTCTCATAATATCTAGCTATCTCCCTCCCTTTAGTTCTTTTCTCGTTGCCTACCATCTCTCGGAAACTTCTCTATGAATCATTCTCCCTCTTCAGCAACACACTCCCACTTTTATCTGCAGGTATTATTTTCTCTTTAATGATTTTACTTGCACTGCTCGCTGCATCTCATCGTCCGTTCATCCCATCCATCAGAGCACTCATCAGCCCCCACCCACCATCCATCCATACAACCATTCTTCCATTCATCCGGAGCAACCACTTCTTCCTGAAATTCCTGCAGATGGATTGCACTCAGGCAACAGAGGTGAAGTACATCTGCAAGGCGGGTTGTGTGGGTATGACAGAGGCCCCTCAAGGTGTCTTCGAGGGCCCCCTTAATATTTGTTTACGCGATTGGTTTATAGGCCTAGGGTAATGCATTATGAGATATCTTCATGGAATATAAACATAAGCGCAATTGATGTGTCTAATGGACTTCTGCGAACTCACAGTAGTAATGGAATCCATTTGAGCATAAGCTAAAGAAATATGTTTTTATTTTTTTAAAGAACTAGTACTGATTTGTATTTAGTACATGTATGTAGCTCTTCACATGTATTTAGAAGGCTGACAATATCATGCTAACATTGTGAATCCTTAAGAAATGCCTATTTGTTGCAAATATTAGGCCTATTCAGAGTCCAGGGGACAGGATACTCTGTCACAAACATGGCGGATACCCCGTCCACCATATTCCAAGTGTCATAGGCTACAATGCACTTGTGATATTAGCCCTAATTTTGACAATGTATCCTACCCACCAAACTCTAAACGAGTCTCTTCGTTCCAACTAACAACGCTAAACCTTCTTAATAGTTCTCTCCAACCTTCTGAGATTATCCTCAAACCCTCGGAAATAAATCTATATCCCTTGTTATAACACAGAATCGATCATCATTCTTAGCTGCATGTTCAAAGAGGCTTGTAACCCAGAATACAGCACAGAAAAGGATTCTTTAATGGTCCATTATGAAAGAGAACTGGCTCACAATCACCTAAGCACCGAGTAATCACAGGGTGATGCTTGCTAATGACAAAGCTGCTAGTTAGTGGTAACACCCGGCTGCTCGTTTGTAATAACCATCCTTCCAGCAACTCCTAGACTGCAGTGTGGACAAAGGGCGGGGATGTGCCTGGAGGCTATACATTGCATAGTATATACGTCACACTTTGTAAATCAGAAACAAAGAAACGCACGTGAGCAGCTGTTGTACTGGAACAAATGGCGAGTTTCCCACGACGGTAAAATAAGGCCAAGCTACAAGAAGTATTTTTAGCACAAAGTTATCCGCAGCTTGTCCTATACCCGACCCGAGAAGAGGTCAACCTGAACTCATTTTAAATGCATGAGTTTTGTTAAATGCAAACAGTATTCACCAAATACGTGTTCTGACAATAGCATGGCCACTAAATGGAAACCCCTATAAAGAAACGCCAATCTACCCTACTATTTTATTTAGGACAAATTTATAAAAAGCCAATCAGTAACCTGCCGAGGTTAATTTTCCAAGAAATAGGTTTCCATGCATGATTCAGGAGTCCATTGTCCCCGTGGAAGACTATTTGTGCAGAAAATCAATATGTTCATGGAATAACACAAACAAAACTGATGTCTACATGTTTCAGATATAACTAATGCATGAGACCTATGCAGAATAAATGTCAAGCAAAGTACTTTGACTACATTGTTGAAAACGTAACGATGAACATTGTGAACACTGAATGAAAAAGCAAACTGCCACATATTTATTACAGAGACACTTTCAGAAAAATTTCCGGTACACAGTGAGCCGAATAGCATAACTCAAGTGTGCCTGAAACTTAGGGGCAGATTTACAATAACTCGTGCACCCCCAGGGATGTGGCAGTTATTGTACGCCGCAGCTCCGCCACCCATGGTGCGCCGCATTTACAATGCGGCGCACCATGGGGCAAAAACGGCATCTGTGCCGTAAAGGTTGCGCATTGCTGGAGTTGCGTCGCAAGCGCGACGCAGCTTCAGCAAGGCTCGGGGTGCCCTTTCTGTCCAATGCTGCGTCAAGCCTTAGCCCTGCTTCAAGCAGGCGCAGGGTTTTGACGCAGCATTGGCCTAAAAGTGACTGAGTGAAATCTTGTAGATTTCACTCAGCCACTTTTGCGAGGCGCACCTGCCCTGGAATGCCCACCCTGCGCCGGAACGCCCACATGTGGCGCAGGGCTTTACAACGTGACGCATCTGCCTAGAAGCGTCACGTTGTAAATGGGTTGCAGGGATGCGCCACGTTTACGCCGCCATTGCGTGACGCAACGGCGGCGCAAGTCCGACATAAATCTGCCCCTTGGTACTCAGCACGTCCCTTCAACTCACGAAGGCAACACCACTCAGGTCCTATCCATAAAGGGGCATGGTATGTGCCACAGTCTTGGGTTGAGTGGAGTCTTAAATATTTAAAGAGCTGGAGTACTGTGGTAAATGGTTGCTTGCCACTGGATCTATGAAGGGACTTGCTGCTTTTGGCTGGAAATATATTGCCATGTGTTGCCATGTCTAGAGTATTCAGAACATACCAGAAGACAGTAACATAACACATGGCAATATACCAGCACAACAAAAACACCGAAAAACCAAAGAAAAACCAGCCCAGGGAAGACATGGCTTGGCAGTGCGGGCTAGACTGTTCCCATGAGGCACAGGGTCAGACTGATTTGCATATGGCGATGTCTGAACTGGGGTGGCTGAGTGAGCTAAAGAATGGTGATGGATTAAACCCAGATGAGTTGACTGGGGTGAGTGTTTGATTTGCTCAAACGCTCCGTCCATCATCCCCTTTTGTATCGCTTTGTTCGCCCTAAGTTGGCAGGGTATGCTCAGACGTGAGTCCCTTGCTCACTTGGCCACTGGATTCAAGATAGTCTGGCTTATGAGGATTATGAATCCGAAACCGGTCCCAGGATGCTTGTTTCCGGTCCAGGGAAGACATGGCTTGGCAGTTCGGGCTGGACTGTTCCCATAAGGCACAGGGTCAGACTGATTTGCATATAGCTATGTCTGAACTGGGGTGTCTGAGTGAGCTAAAGAATGGTGATGGATTAAACCCAGATAAGTTGACTGGGGGTGAGTGTTTGATTTGCTCAAACTCTCTGTCCATCATCCCCTTTTGTATCGCTTGTTCGCCCTAAGTTGGCAGGGTATGCTCAGACGTGAGTCCCTTGCTCACTTGGCCACTGGATTCAAGATAGCCTGGCTGATGAGGATTATGAATCTGAAACCGGTCCCAGGAGGCTTGTTTCCGGTCCAGGGAAGACATGGCTTGGCAGTTCGGGCTGGACTGTTCCCATGAGGCACATGGTCAGACTGATTTGCATATAGCCATGTCTGAACTGGGGTGGCTGAGTGAGCTATCATCCCCTTTTGTATCACAACAAAACACAGAGCACACCACAGCTGGAAATTGTGAATGTCAGACTGCAAATCTCTTACAACCACTGGTAGAACGTGTTGAGAAGAAGGCTGTATGAGATGGGCAGGGTGCAGAGAGAGTGGCAGAGGGTTGGTTGAGCAGTGCTGGAATAATACCAACATCATTGCAGTGCAAGACTGGGAAACACTGCTCATGGAGGAAGAACTCAAAGCAGAGAGTGGAGATAGCTATGAAGTGGCCCCAGTCGTTCTAAGTGGCCTATTGTGGCCTCTAGTCCTAATTGCACGAATATATGCTGCCACTCCTCCTCTTTAAAAAAGAAAGACTTTGTCAAGCTTCACACTATGCAACACTCACATGGGGCCTGATTAGGATGTCGGTCCATAAGCCTCCAACCGCTCGTTGGAGGCTTACCGACCAACATTCTTGGTTTAAAGCCCAACCATCGTATTACAATGACAGCAGTCGGAGTCAAAATCGGTCAGTCAAACAGCCACATAATCCCTTATGAACAGCGTTTCCGCCATTGGGATTATGATGTTGGTTTCCGACAGGCTTTCCATGTCAGGCTTTCTGACATGGAAAGCCTGTCGGAAAGCGACTTTGGGGGACCTTAGCAGGGCCCCCTTCTCTCCGTGGCCTAGGGTTGTGGGCCGGGGGGCAACTTTGGTGCTCCCCTGGGAATCCCTGCACCATGTTTCAGGCACTGTGAGGTGACTGCCACACAGTGCAGGAATTTACAGTAACTCCCATTTCTCTATGGGAGCTTGTACTGCACCCAGTTTCCAACGCCACACAAGCTCCCATAGGGATATGGAAGTTTGCGACAGCACCATGTGCGGTCGCATCGTTAATGCAGTTTCAGATCGCCAATCCGAGGTCGGTAGGTTCTGAAACAGCAGAAATGCCAGTCGGAGGCAACTCCAACCGACATCATAATCAGATCTAATGTGTTTGTTAAAAAGTGGTGAAGTTGCAGTCTACAGACTTTATATCTTCTCTACTGATACACCCCTAGTCATACCAAATTGTGGATTCATAAAAAGTCTAAAGCAGTACAGTGAGATGAGCCCACTCTGCCTATCCTACAACAGGAATTCATCTACTGGATACATAACATGACTTTCAGTTTCCAGAATAAATTGTTAATAAATCCTTTTGCCTGTAGCCAGGGCACTCCACCTAAAGAGAAGTGTTAGCAACATCTCAGCAAAACCCGTCACAACTATGTTATATATCGGTTTTAGTTGGTATATGCCTTTTGTATTACACAAATTTTAGACCCGAGTCTTGTGGTCTATTTCTTTTTTTCCTGAGTGCCCTGTGGGAGGTGAGCGGCATGGTTAAACTAGAAACATTGGGAAACGTTATTTTTCCCTTCATGGCAGCCCTTGCCCCGTTGGACTGAGCTGCCACTTTTGACTTTCAGCAGCCCCGGAAAGAGTCTTGTTGAAATTAGGCTATTGAACATCCAAAACAGAATGGCAAGGCCATTATAGAAAGTTGCCCTTTAACCCGTTAACCGCGGCGGTAATTCCGCCTCGGTGCGGGCGTTTCCAAGCGCGGGTGGAATGCGGTCGGCCAATGGCCGACGGCAGCACTGGCAAGGTAGCGTTGCCGTCGGCAATTGGCCGACGGCAGCGCTTAAGGGGTTAACCTAACCCTATGTCACAATTGCCTTGAGAAATGTAATTATTTATGCTTTAATTCTATGTCAGGAGCGGAGGCTTCTGATTAGGCTGTAACTTTCTCCCTTTATTGAACTCCAGCAGACATTAAAGGTAACAACATTCTCAAACAAACTATAGCATCTATAGCAAGAGAAATCTATAGCAAGAGAATGGATTGATATAAAAGAGGCATTGTTTGTGCTTTATGTTGACTGACAGTGAATGCGTTTGAAAGGAGATCTGATTCAACATCTTCTGTGTCTCTATCCAGGCTCCATCTTATTGAAGGTATAGAAAAATCATTATGTTTCATTCTCCATGTTCCCCGGGTTGCGAGGACGAAAATCCCAGTTTAGTGCCTAAGGTTCCAGAAAATGTCTCAATTCCAGTTATTACTTTTTATATATTTATCAGGGTCTGTAAAGGCTATCCCAGGTATCCTTCAGACCTTGAAGAAATTATCATCCCTTGAAAGATGTTAATACTCCATATTAATTTGCCCAAAGAAGAAATGTGAAAGAGTAATCCAGAGTTAGCTGCATGGCCTCAATGCTACACAGCCAGCTATCCGGCTGCTCATGCACAAACTCATACATTATTTTAAATAGATACATATTTATTGTGTGAGGAAGTAATGGGAATGGTTGAAATGTCTGAAGCAGTGCTATGTGTGATATTATGGGTTATTTCTATTTCTTTGCTCTTCCACTGAGTTTTTAAGAGTTATTGAACAAACTAAGTAAAATTCATGAATTTGGAATAATATAAAACACTGTTTGCATGAAATGAGTTGTAGTGGATGATATGACTTGTGCTGGTGCACTAAATCTAAGAATTGCTTGTTTTTCAAACTTGTGTTCACATTATCTTTCTGTTGTATTCATAAATGGGTCCCAAGTGCATTTATTTATTTGATGCTACACGGACCTGGCAGTAGGCACTGGTTTGATATTAACCTTAAGGAAATCCCTGAATAAATGTATGTGCACCGAAAGGAGACACTTCATACACAATTCAGCAGATATTATAACACCATTCTGCCTGGACCATGCTGGATATTTTTGTCATACAATGCAGCTAAGCACTGGGTTGAAACTGAACACTAAATGAAATGTCCTCAGATGGTCCTGGACCACGGAAAGCCTAAACCAGTGACAATAAACGACTCTTTGGATAGATATGTATGAGGCGTGATTTAAGTAAGCGAGTAATAGGGAGCAAAACATTTTTTTTCCCCCAAATACAATATAGTGTGCTTCATAAGTTAGAAATGATTGTAAAATAACAGTGAAGGGAGGTAATGGTTTCCGGAAGCTGCATTCATGGAAGAAGGGATCACTTGTCTAACAAGGCTAAATATATAACAGTGTTAAGAAGAGGATTTATGCTGCATTCTTTGGACTGCTTCACAGTCTTTGCCGAGTAATAACAGAAAATGTATTTAGCCAGCAGAAGAACTCGTACTCCGAAAATAGCAGTGGGAAAAATGGTTGTATTAGGGTTAGAAATGCTCATGTTCACTCACATTTGAAATAATGCCTGCTGCTAATACAACTATTTCAACTACATGTGCCTAGTTGATGAACACCTGTTTATAGACTATGGGCCTCATTTATGAGGCCTTGCGTCACTTTTACGCCGCCGGTGCGTCTTTTTTGTGAAGCACCAGTGGCGTAAAAAATGCGTCTTGTTGCGCCATATTTGCAAAGTGACGCATCTAGGTAGATGCGTCACTTTATAACATTATACCTGCGCCAGGTATAATGTATGCAAGAAGGGCGTATTGACACAAGAAAGGGTCTTAGAAGTGATGCAGTGAAATCTATGAGATTTCACTGCGTCACTTCTAGGACGCCGTTGTGTCAAAATCTTACGCCTACCTCACAGCAGGCGTAAGACTGACGCAGGCCCTTTCACATGGGGATTGCCCCATGTGAAAGGATACATTGCTGGAGTTGCGTCACTTTTGTGACACACTCCAGCAATGCATCATTTTAGCGCCCATAGATACGTCAGAAATACTGACGTATCCGTGACTCCTATCGCAATGATGCGTCATACTGTAAATATGACGCATCATTGGTGTCGCAAGGAGGGCGCAGTGAAAAGTGACGCCCGCTGTTTTTACGCAGCGATGCGTCACTTTTCATAAATGAGGCCCTATATTTTAAATGTAGTTAGGAAAATGACAGTGACACACCATTGCTTCATGGCCATTATACTATGCTCTCCGACCTCGGGGCATGTGCTCTAGGTCATGGACTGATATCTCCACGCCTCCAAAGTTAATGCTACAGGGGTACCAGTAAGTTAGCGTGTGGGGAAAACATTGCCCTTTACAAGTTGGACCCTGATGATCCAACGGGAAATGTTATTTACAGACCCATTGCCCCAGGTAATTGTTACTTTGCCCTGGATTTGCACCCAAATATTTCAACAGCTGAAATTCTTAGATTAAAGTAAGGGTCCCTGCAGATCTCATAATGCCGTTACCATCATCATCGAAATTAAGGGCCATATGTATCAAGATACCAATTAGCGAATCTGTTATATTGATTTTTAAAAAATCGCTATTTCAGAATCGCTAATTGGTATGTATCAAGAAAATCGAAATTTTTTAGCGATTTCTTGATATTCCTTAATTGCGAATTCGCAATTAAGGAATACTTTCCCATTCATTTCTATGGGCCTCCTGGCCCATAGGAAGGAATAGGATTTTTTTCTTAATTTGCGATTCGCAATTTGCAAATCGCAAATTGAGAATAATTTCAAGGGTGCAGGGGTGTCCAAACGACACCCTGTTACACCCCTGAAATAAGTATGGGTGCACATGTGGTGCACTTACATGCCCTAAGGGCATGTATGTGCATCACATGGCACTTTGAAAAATGCTGAAATGTGCATTTTTCAAGGAAATCGCAACTTACCACCAACTAGAAGTTGTTGGTAATTTGCGATTCCTTAAGGGCATTTTGGAATTTTTTTTGCTTAATACATTGCATTTAAGGAATCGCAAAATTTGCGATTCCTTATTTTGCACCCAAATTCCTTTATACATACCATTTTGCGAAAATGAGTTCGCAAAGGCCGAAATTCTGTGAATTTTGGCGTTTGCGAACCCATTTCGCCTTGATACATATGGCCCTAAGTGTCCAGCTGTAACGGGGGCCCTGGAGCACACACTGGAAGGGCACACACAGGGGAAAAGGACCGAAAGCAAAGACAACCAAATTTGAGGTGAGAGGGTTTTTTTTTGTGTGTATACTTTGATTACTGTCCCGGGTATCAAACGTCACAAGAAGAATGCCACCATCGTCAGTATCTGTATTGATAGATCAAAGGATTTACTTTACTTAGCAATTCATGCCTGGCTGCTTAAAAAATGATCTTAGTGCATCTAAGTAAAGCAAAAACTTCTTACTGGAAGGCTCACAAATGTTCAATTTAAATAAATAACTGTGCCTCGAACAGGCCTATTCTCTCTTGCAAGCTCAGCTATGTGTATGGGATAAAAAACTGTGAGATAAAAGAAGATGGAATATTTTGCTTTCACATTCAATACGCATTGGAAAAGCCAATAGATCGTGATATTTTAAGAATGCCGACAATGTATATAAGTTATTATCAAATAAATGCCAGTGCAAGCACCACATCAATATTTGTGGTTCCATGGCTCCTACTAAAGGTCCCTTGAAGCACGCACTCGCGCTTGCTACAATTATACCATTACTAGAGGTCCCTTGAGTCATAGATGTGAAAGACTGCTTCTGGTAGTGAGCCGTGTAAGATTCCTACTCTGTGAGATGTTAGATGGTGGTGTGTATGGTATGAGACTGCTGGTCTGTGAGGTGTATGAGTGCTGTTGGTAATGTATCTTAGTGTGAAAGGAGTGTAAGAATGCTACTGATGAATCTCTGAAGGATCTGGGAGTGCTGTCAGCAGTGCAAGACTTCTGGTATGTGAGAGGGGTGCATGCTGTGTGTGTGCCTTCAATGTTACCTTACATTTTATTAGTCTTTTTTTGGCAATCTGGCGTATAACCAAAATAATGCTCCAGTGGGCAGGGTAACATCACATTCATTGCCACAGGTGCTTGAAGGACTGCTCACTCTAACAAAATAGGGAAGGCTGGAATTTCAGAGAAGGTTTAGAGCATACTTTTCTTGTCTTCATCAAGCCACAGAGAATACAACACAGCCACACTATCAATCATCCTGCTCATGCCTTTCTGCATCTCTGCCATGCCATACTTTTGGCAAGTGACATAAATGAAATGTGGTTGCAACAGCCGCAAAAATAAGTCTTTTCGCTATTTGCTATCATCACAAAACATTCCCAGCATGCAAGGCATAGCCCAGTAGGAGCATAAAACGTTCGACCACTGCCACATTCTTGGTAATCTGACGTTTCCATGGCCCTACAAACTTTAACCTTTTCCGTGCTGATGACGGAACTGCTCCGTCATCAGCCGCGGTGGCGCTGTGCTGATGACGGAGCGGTTCCGTCATGGCCCGCACGTCACGCCTGCGCGGCGCTGATTTTGCGCCTGCGCGGCGCGTTCTACTGAGCGCGCGGGCCATGACGGAAATGCTCCGTCATAAGCACAGATCAACCGAGGCGGGTGAGGGAGCGGTTTCGTCACCAGCATGGGCGCACCTCGCGCCCCCCCGCCCCCTTAGCGCTGCGGCGGAATAGCCGCCGCAGCGAAGGTGTTAAATCTTTTGTGATTGTAGGCCATTAAACTGATGGTGTGCCTGTAGAAAACGGGCACTCTGCTCATTTTTGCTTCTGCACCCTTTAATGCTCAACAGTGTGATGTGAGGAGCTCGCTATAATGCTATATAAGCGAAATAGAAACACATTAATTAGCTCGAAGCATCTACAACCTCAGCCACCTTTCTCTTTCTTAAACCACATATGAAACGGACTAAAGTTCAATTACTTTAATGCTGCCACCAGCCTAGCCACAGGTAGAGAAGACTCTGTGTGTGCTGGCTGGCACATTGATAATGCAGGCTTGAAGATTTATAAAATCCTGTCGCAAACATGAACAATTGGAGTTAGAGGTCATAACAGAAGCAATGTCATCTGGCACAGGACAAAAATCTATCTACAGTACTATTACTAAGAAAAAAGAAGAGTAATTTACTCAAAGAGTATTTCAGGGGCAAAGGCATGCAGCTTTGAAGTTCTGTAAATAAGGATTTTCAGATTGGGACCTTGGTGTGACCCTGTTTTTATGAATGAGGGCTTTCATATTCCCCTCTTTCTTGATTAGATTGCAGATCAGGTTGGTAGCTTTGACAATGCTAATAGCCCTGACATCAATCAAGTGTCTCAGTATAGCTGCTACCAAGTGGTGCGTAATCACATGAGAGTGATAAAAGAGAGTCCATCTCTAATGTCTACTACACAATTTCTCATATTTAAAGCTATGGAATATTTAAAATCATATGCTATGTATTATCAGGATAGAATCAACATCAGTAATATTATCACAATAATACTTAGGCTATGACTTTAAATGTGATAGGAAGAGAGAGGGCTACTGGGTAGCTACTGTCCTGAGACGCTTGGTTTTTGTTGAAAGGGAGGTCGCATCTATGGAGTGTGTTCTTGACCAGTGGTCCATAATTGAGGCACTCTAGATGCTACGCAGGGTTGCTGGGAGCTCCTGAATTACATATTTTAAGAATATGGGTTATCACGAACGGAGTACGTGAATTCTGTTCAAGTAATAAATCCCCAAATCCTGTAAGATCAAACAATAGTCAATAAATCAAAATACCATAAAATCTAATTCCCACAATCAATAAAAAAAGAAGACAATTTTAATAGGAAAAATGAGACCAAATGACTAAAATCCAAGGTCGCCTGGAGATATACATTTGTAAAATTTTAAAACAAAAAAGTGCCTAAAAAGTAATGCAACAACAAGGCATCGCTGTTCATGGTTGACTGGGACCAAGGTGTATTGGCAGGCCAATCACGATGGAGTGCCGGCTAAGGTACTCCAAGGGGGTCTTCCTGGTCAAATTTATTGAAGCCAAAATCTTCCAACATCAAAGGATGCAGACCATATCTACAAATTCCTCTTGTCCAGTGGATAGCCACTGGACAAGGTCCGGCTGAAGCTGTTGATAGTAGCTGGAAAAGCTCTGAGCAGGAAAAATGCAAATTTCATGGCCTTTGAAGTCCTCTTGTCGGGCAGATACTTTTTCCTCCTTCACCTGGTCACGTCTTTTTTAAGGACTTCAAAATCCTTCAGCAGGACATGACTGAAGCTTTATCAGGTGAAGTTGCATGAAAATTGGACAACTTTGCCATGAGGTCCTGCTGAGGCTCTGGAGGTCAGGAATGTCCCAACATTTCCGTTTTCCAGGATAATTATTTTTAGCCATCTCTTTTGGCTTTTTAAGCCATGACCTCAGAGACAACTAATATGGGCCAGGACACACTGCATCAAAGGCCATCAGCAAGGTCCAGTCCAGTTAAAATACAGTAAACATCTGTTATTTAGAGCTGAGATACCTTCTGGGTGAACATGTGCTTTACAAATGCAAATGTTATGTTGTGTTCCAGTGGTAAATGATCTACTGGTCACTCCATGAAGAAAGCCTCTTGCAGCTTAATGTCCATGTAACTGGACCTTGGACTCCACTCCTTAGTTGTGGGTACACATAGCAGCGGATACCGCTCAGACCTCTTCTGTTCTGTCACAGGTCCAGAAAGTGTTCTGAGGAGCTGGGGACGAGGTGTTACTTTTGTTCACTAGCCAGTAGATGGGGGTGACTTGTAGATACTTCCGGATGAATGGGCACAAAGTTCCCACTGGCAACCTTTACTACTTTTGCAGCACACCCTGTTTGACTCGCTGCAAACCATGCACCAGTGCATCATTTTCTGTAAAATCCAGTATGGCAATATTTGCCCCTGGAGGGAGCTTGTGACAAACCTAGGCATGTGTTTAAGGTAATGAGCAGCCCACTCCCACTCAACCACTCTCCCACATCCACCAATAGTATTGGATTAAAAGACTCCTCACTTCCAGGCGGCACTTATCATTAAACTATAAAAGTACAGGTTTTCCTATGTCCCTTTTAAGTTAATGAAGTTCCAGGGCACTCCTAAATTATTCTGCTTGGTTTAAGCTAGGTCACATTCCTCTCTGCCCTCCAACCCCACTGACTGATCCTGCCAAGCATAAGTCATTATCTCTGATCTGCGTGAGCAATATTTCACACCTCAACAAGGCAGCCTTGATAGGCCAGCTGCAGGCAGGTCAATGCTAATTAACCTGTAGGGGCTTCAGGCAGGGAAATTATAACTTTTTAAAGTTACATTTCATGTATTTATAGCAAAAGTGCAACTTCACCCTTAAATTAGATTTTAAATAACTAATTAAAACATTGGCTGAAAAGTCTTTGTAACTTATTCTGTACTCCAAATATATTAATTGTACTGTAACTTTTTCTTAATTGAACCAGCTAAGCCCTAACAGTGAAAATTGCTTTTAGCAGCTAGTTACTGTAAGACTATGCAAATATTAAATTGTAAGAACATCCAAACATTAGATTTGTATATGTTGTACTTTTAAATACCATGCACCCTACTTTGTAAGCTACTATGCATATTTAAGCATGACTTACATAATATTTAAAAGTAGGGTTGCTCTCCTGTCAAAAGGTATATATTTTTTGACAAGTGTGCAGGCAGGTTTAAAAGCTGCAGGAGACAGACTACACATGTAGGCTTGCAGTCATTCACTGTGACCTGGCAGGTGCGAATGAAATGACTGAAGCTTTTAACAGTAAATCCGAGTGAATATGTCCATTTATGGTGGATTTTATTACTCTCACTGGTGATAGTAATACCTAAGGATCAGCTAACACATTCCATATTCGCTGGTATCTTTTATTAGTACTAGAAATGCCCGACTATTTCAATCAATTCCTTTTCGAGAACAAGCAACCACATAATATGCCCTTTTTGAAACAGCCGGGCCACCGTACCCTTGGCCTCGATGGTTGCCATAGCACCCGAGCATCACGCCAGCCACGTGACGCTAAGCCCCGCCCATACCCGGAACTCGCTGCCTCTTAACGCTACCGCTGGCAGTCTCCCACTGCTACGGGGAGCTCAGGACAGCGTTTAGGCACAACGGCCTTCTTCCTTCTACAGAAACTGTAAGTTTTTTAAAGGTCGCTCTCTTTCCTGGAGATAGAGATATATCTAACAGCGTTTACTAAACGCAACGCGTTGTCGAGCAATCAGCTCTCCGACACGTTTTTCCGCCCACAACTGTTCTTAACAGTTTGTTTCCCTCTCTTGCCCTTTACAACTACAGAACTAGTTTCATGCAGAACAGGCCTATCCTTCACCCCCGTGAAGCATATGAAACTCACATCTTGAGTAAGATTTTACCCTCAGACCTTGCACACCCCTCCTGCCGCCATCATTCAAAATTCTTTATTGACAATTTAATTAACAATGCATGCATTAGAAACGTTTACACGAATGTATGTGAACGTTGATAGCCATTTTCTCTTAAGGAATGTCAAAGTGAATAAAATATTATTTCGCACCCACTTTCTCAAGATTATTGATCAGTGTGATTTTGTGAGTGTGTGAGATATTTAAACACAGGCAATTTAAGCCTTTTTTTCTGAAAATACCTTTTACAATCCTTTCATACCTGGATAACAATGCTAGCTCGTGCCAGCATTTTTGGCCACCATATAGTGTGCACCCTATGGGTTATTTTTAAGCATGGGCGAATTTTGCGAATTTGCGATCCGCGAATTTGCAGATTTGCAAATTCGCAATCCATGAAATTTGCGAATTAGTGCGAATTAGTGGATTTTTTTTATTTTTGCGTGTTCTCGGGTGTTCGCGGGGTGCTTTGCGTGTTCGGGGGTGTTCGCGGGGCGCTTTGCGTGTTAGCGGGTTTTTTTTTCTGCCTGGTTAATCACTGCCACCCTCTCATTTTTTATGCCCTTCTGCCCTCTGTACCACTCGTTTCTGTGCCCTTCTGCCCTCTGCCCCACTCATTTTTTGTCCCCTTCTGCCCTCTGTCCCACTTTTGTGCCCTTCTGCCCTCAGCCCCACTTAGAATGGCGCCGGCAAGCTGCCAGTCCCATTTTAAAATAGCAACAAAGAGCTTCAACAGGAAGCACTAATAGATAAAGTAAAGCACGTGCTCGAGTTGAAGGTCAAATTAAGTTACACAATCATTAATCACCCCAAGTTTGGGGTGATTAATGATTGTGTAACTGAATTTGAGCTTGAGCACCTACTTTACTTTATCTATTAGAGCTTCCTTTTGAAGCTGACTTTTGTAACTATTTTGAATGGCTCTGGCAGCTTGCCGGCGCCATTCTAAAAGAGTTACAAAAGTCAGCTTGAACTTTTGACCCAATCCGTTCCGCTCGCGGATTTTGCGGGAAATTGGCGAATCTCGCGGATTGCGAATTTACCGAAAATCGGCAAAATCCACGAGCGGAACAGATTTTCCGCCCATTCTTAGTTATTTTCTTCAGCATGAAAGGGATTCGCATCGAGCATGCTGATTACTGAGAAACTACACTACGTTACAGGCATGTAATCTGTTTGTTTGTGATTGTTCTTTTTCCTCCACAGGTTTCTCTATTTTTCTCGCCTATTAAGGCTGTGAGGATACCAACTGCAAGTATACAGTTTGGTCTTAGGAATCGAGGGTCAGATACACGCTAGAGTGTGTATACCGCCCAGGTTCCGCGCACTTGGTCCTGACGAAAACCTGATAGATTCCAACACAGGTTGAAACATGTAGACCTTTATTTTACATTCACATAGATACTGTTGGTCATTTAAGCCAACAGAAGTATCCCACAACTAATTTTAACATTGTCCAGTAGCTTCAGAATAAAAGTTTTTTTCTGGAAGTTATACTCGGACAATTTTTAACATCACTTTTTTGCACCTCATTCACACAAAATAAAACACTCCACTGTAGTCAGGTGTCGCAGCACACCCGGATGGCACTCGGCTGTCTGGGTGGGACCCCTATGATGAAGCATGTCACCAAACAGGGTGGTGAGGGAGGGGTCTTCTTCTAACAAAAGAATATTTTTCTTTTGTTACTTCTCCATCTCCCTTCATCCCATTTAGGACCATTGATTTGGTCCAATGGTGATACTCCTTTGGTTGTTTATATAGTTAAAAAATGCACCACACTAAAGCACAAGGAAATATACCTGCAGAGACAGAAGAGGACTTTACTGAGTAATGTACAGGTAAAATCCTGACTCTGTCCAACTCACCATAAAAGAATCGAAAGCAACAAGGTCAAGGGGTCACGTTGCCCAGCTAAACGATACACCAATGAGTTAACAATTTGAGCAACAATCAAGCAACCCAGACCTCCCTCAACTTTTTTATTCTTAAAGCAAACTACCTCATGGATAAAGTATACGTTCTTAATAAATATTTTGAATGCATTTTTGACATGAAAAATGTAGTTGCAAAAATGTTTTTGAAGATCTGACTTTAAACAGAAGGCATTGTAGCACGTTCAGAAAATTATTGGGCATGCCTTACTGATATACCTCTTTTACAACAGCTTGGAATGACGTCCTTGTTATAAACATTTGATAGTGCTTCTGGCGCCAAAGCAACAAAGGAGCAAACTCAGAGAGGAAGACAGTCCTTCTTTGTTTTCAAAGCGTTCAGGAATTGTGGTGGCCTTCTTGATTTAAAGGAAAATGCTGGGTTTGGTTGGCAAACCCGTTTGTGTCTTGCTTTGTGAGAAACACTTTCATGTGGGTTATTAGCATATGTTCACCTAACGTGCACAGCTTGACCCAGTTCAGTCTAAACAGCTCATTGACTCATTGAACGCGAGCGGTCTGCTTTCAGTTCAAGGTATTTTGCTATGGCCATGCCCCATGCCTCCATTTTGATCACAGCCTACTGCAGGGTGTGGCTGATTTGGGTATTTGTCTCAGGGCTGATATCTTCTTTCAGTCAAGTACTAAAGGAGACCAGCAGGCAAGTGGAATATCGTAAATCCAGGAAGGAAAGCGCAGCCACTGGCACACACACTGACATCGGGCCCGATTCACAGAACTAACTTAAGACAAAATCCTAAACTTACTACTTTTGGTATTCACAGAAGTTAGGATTTTGTCTTAAGTTTGTCTTAAGACAGACTTAAGTTAGGATTTTGTCTTAAGTCTGTCTTAAGTCTGTCCTAAGACAAACTTTAGACAAAATCCTAACTTCTGAGAATGCCAAAAGTAGTAAGTTTTGAATTTTGTCTCAAGTTAGTTCTTTGAATCGGGCCCATAGTGACAATCTGAACTATAGTATGACATACACACATGGAATTAGGGTAATTGGCCTTGAGAAGGCCAAGTGACACCAGAAACACAGGCAGAAGAACTAAAGTGATAAATCTAGAGAGAGAGCAACGTACAGAGACAGATTGACGAGAAGTAAGGCACGACATAAAGCAAATAATGGTCAAAGAGTGGAACTGTTGGAGAACAGACCAAATCTCGAGAGACAGCAAAGAAGAGTGTGAGAGACAGACTGTAAAGTGGCAAAGCATGCCTTAAAGCAAAAAAGGGTAAAACAGTAGAACTGTTGGAGAACAGGCAAGAAACCACTAAGACATTCACTGTGATATACAATGAGAAAATATAACAGACAACCAAAGGGACTGCATACGAAAAAGTGGTAGAGATAGCAAATAGCCAACCAGTGTAAATTATATATATAGAACAGAGGGACGATTTACCCAATGATTTACTTAGAAATAAACCATTTGGCTGAAAAGGAAATATCTAAAATCATCTTAACACGAGTTGCACAAAGACCATAGATATAGTGGGATAAAATACTGAACCTGAGAAAATAATTAGGGCAGGGAGAAAGATAGCAAGAGAGTGGACATACATAAGGCTGCAGAGAGGCAGTGAGAAATACAGACAGGGAAGTATGAGAGATAGCAATAAAATTATAGTCCAGTCAAATATGGATATATGTGAATTACTGTCTGGCCTTTGAGATTTATATGGGATGTGTTAGCTCCTTTGAAGAGCTCTCTCATCTGCACTGCTCTTTGTCAAAGTGATAGAGGTAGCAGGAATGGTTAGAATTCTGAGGAACCCACAACACAGGCCTAGGGAGTAACTGGTGATCACACCTAGTTAAGCCTCCACTAAAATATGGCCCTCATATTGCTAGCCTCACCACACGATTGACTCCATGGGATACATCATAACATACTAAAACATCTGAAGAGCTCCTCCCAATTAGAGTGGGAGTTGTAGGCCACACTGTGACCTGCTGTTATGGTGTGAGGAGAATCCCTACGATGAAGCATGCCACCTCTGGTGGGTGGGGGATTTCGTCTTATTAAAGGAATACTTCACTGACATCCTAGGTTTCAATTAACCACTCATTTTAGACCTGGAAGTGATGTTGTGTTTATTGTTTATGGTTTGAGAGTGAATAACCGCTGATCTTAAAATCTCCTTAGCCCCCCCTTTCATTTTTCGGAGTTAATTACACAGCCACGTAACTTTACATAAGAGGGTCAGTAGGCCACACTATAGTGAATATCTTTAATAGGTCAGTTCACATTACTGATTCAATCCACACAAAACAGTTATGCTGCCACCACCATGCTCATGTAACTTAGCTCCAGGAAAGGGCAGTAGCCCTCTACCTTCCTGAAGGTAGCGCTTGGTGCACTCCTTCTGGTCTACACAGACCACAATACTGTAAGGCAAACCCAGGTTGTGGTGCACACACATGATCTGTGTTCATCCATGTCCAAAAATCACTACCAAGGATCAACATATCCAGACAGCAGGAGCCCTCATGGTAGGGGTGCACATCCGTCGCCATGCAAAGGACTTTTCCATTACAACAATGAGGGAGGCAGAGACAAGTGGCCATTTTTTGAATCTGCACTCATAATTAATTGTAAGGTGACTGTCTGCGACAAAAATAAAGTTAAAAAAAAAAAAGTATGGAGACAAAATGGATCTAAGAAGAATACAATTTACCTGTGTGTCATTAGCCACACACTATCCTTCTGAGACTTCCTGGGGCACAAGTCCATATATAAAAACATCTGCAGCGAATAAAAAGTTGTATCCCAACAATCGCCTCTGCCTGGATGGTAGTTTTGCTCATTGACTAGTAGTATTGCCCACCAAAGATTGTTTGCACTTCAAATACTGACCTTTTTAGGCAAGTTATTAAACCCACTAAGCAATATCACGGTCCGAAAATACTAGATTTCAATGTTCTAGCCTTCATGCTTATTTCAAAATGTAAAACAATAATCCATACTATTTTTTTAACTGCATTGACATTTACTGCTGCATAATGATCACGGAACGGTTTTACTGGGTACTCCTATCTCTAAAATGTAATAAAATAAATGATTGCGGCTGATTTGTGGACAAATATTTTGTGTCTGATTAGGACATGACATGTTTGTTTGAGCTTTATGAACATTTACCTAGCTTTACATTCCACTTTGTATAGTAGATATACTGCACTTTATATGTGATGGTCTATTACACTGTAGCCAATTACCAAGAGTGAACTTACAATCAATAAAGAAGGAACAGTCCTAGAACACGGAACACTAGGCCTCAGCAAAGTCCAGTGCTTAATTAGTGCCTTTGGTTACCGGTCCTTGGCACCCACACTTATTTCTCAATATTGGCACTTATATTTTTGACAGTACACCACATGGTGCCACTGTCTGTATTTTTGATCAGAGCTCATAAGCAGAGTGTTTCAAAATGCAAAAAACAATAACTTTAAAATACTAATGATTTGTCCGGGCCACTCTTACACCCTTTGTGACATGGAATAATTCAAATTGCCACATTTGTTTGGGTGTGAGGGCTTGTAGGTAAAGGTGTCACCTACATTTTACAACGCTGTTAGGGTGTGCACACTGCAGGCGCCTCCTGTGAAATTCCTTGGGCCATGCTTCAAATTTGTATACCACAAAAAACACTGCAAAAAATCAGGGGGGGGGGGGCAGATTGCCCTTAGAGTCATGGAATGAGGCTTAATGCCAAAGAGGGGTGGAAGAGTGCAGAAATATAGCAGGTCAGCCGGATGGCAATAATTAATGCACTGGCCTTCTAAACTGAAGACAATTGTGTAAACTTAAATGGATAACACTTCTTTCTATTAATGGAAAAGGGCTCAGTGTTATGTTCTTGTTAGTCGTAACAAGCAGACAAGTACATGTTAAGAAATAGTATGTTGTGATATAATGAAATGAATGAGGCCATCTCCAGGCCTAGTGGTGACTTTTTGTTGTCAGTGTTACACCTGAAGCGCCCCAGCGAGGTTTTCTCTGGTTCCCGGCATTGTTCGACACAGGTGTAAACACGGCGCGTTATCTTTTTCCTGTTATTCAGAATGCCTGCTTATCCGAACGACTTTAGGCTCTGAGCGAGCCTCGCGGGTGATAATGAAGTGCTCAGTGTTTATTTAGGAGGTCGCCGTCCGCTAACACCTAACAGACACCTCCTTTGAGTGGATGCAGCGTGTGAGTAATAGACAAAGAAACAGGAGGCGACTGGAAACTAAACGACTTTCCAGAGACTGACAGTGATGAATTAGGCGTGCGGCGCTTCTGAAAAGAACCCATACAGTTCCTTATTTTTATCCGCGAATTTTAATGAATCTTGTGAGCAGCCTTTTTTATTGCAGTTTATCAGATAGCTACGGACTTGGTAAAGAGAGTTTCAGGGCTGGGAGAGGTTTGAGGAGCACAGCAGAATTTGGCAAAGATAACCCTGAGAACATCAACATGGTCAGTCTTGTTTGAGTTACTTGATTACGGGTTGTGGCACCCTTGTGCCCTGATTTGTAAATGACAATTGGTTTTCGTAGCTAATTTGTTCTACCAGTCCAAGGGGGAGATTTACTATGATTTTGCGCCGTGTTTGTGACGAAAATCAGGGCAAAATCTTTTTTTCCCTATTTACTTTCCAGCGCTAAGCTTGTTTAATCAATCAATCAATCAATCAATCAATCAATCCATCAATCAATCAATCAATCAGTAGGTAAGGGTCTGAAGGTGCTGGGAGGGGTGCAGCTCCGGATCAGCCGTGTAGCTAGGTCTTGAGGCTCTTCCTGAAGGTGTGCAGAGTAGGGGAGCGACTGATGCTGAAATAACGTAAAAGTAATGCGAAGCAGCACATAGCACTGCTTCGTATTACTTTGCGCCATGGGGGCATACCAAGAGTGGTGCATGAGTGTTCGTTTCCATGCAACCATCCAAGATTTCTCATGCTAAATCTAATTTACTAAATACAGTAGATTGGGTTTAGCGTGAGAAAACTGTGGCAAGGAAGGAGAAATGCTTTAATTTCTCCTTCCTTTTACGACTTTGCATGCGTGCTACAGAACGCATACAAAGTGGGAAAAGCTTTTCCTCATGTCTAGGCAAGGTATTTTGTGCAGGAAGGGTACCCTTCCTTTACAAAACCTATGCTAAACTTACAGACACACACCCTAACCCTATGGCGTTAAGGTGGTGCATGGCGCACGGCAGCTGTAAACAGGGCCGGCGCAAGGGAAACGGGAGGAGAGAGACATATCTTTGAAAATATGGTGCTCTCCTACTCCTTCTCTGTTGCACAATGCAGAGCAGCCTCGCGAGGGGATGAGCTGTGTTGCGCGGAGATTTGGTAAATCTCCCTCAACGAGCTTTCCAAAATAGTGATATATTTACTCCTTCCGCTGGATTTAGAAGTACTTATATCACAATGCAAATCTCAGTGATAACTATGGGAATTTAAAGAACCACTTTGTTATCGTAAAAAGACAGACCTACAAAAACACATTTCTAAAAGAAGTAGTTCTGCTTCTGCTCTATTAAGGTAATCTTTTGTAATCAGAATGGTCCATGTTGAGTGTCTAGTGACAGACCGGTACCACCACACTTACCGATTAGAATCTGAGTGCCCAAGTTAAGGGGCCAGTAGCACAATTCTGTACATCGTATGCAACCTACATAGATTTTCACACTTTCAGATGACAAGATGAACTGAGCAGACAGCATCAATCCTGACCTTACTGATTTTGGAAGGTTAAATTGGAGACCCTTTAAGTGAACTGTAGTGGCAGCACTAGCCCGCATGTTCATCAAGTGCAACACAGGCCGTACACGACAAAGTAAACCCTGCATTACTGACTCAATGTGCTACATATGCTAAGTTAAATTAAAGCAACAATCTCTGTAGACAAATATCTGCCACTTCAAATTGGGAAATGAAGGAGTGTACTTCTAAACGGAAGACATGCTAATAGTTGCTTATCATGATACCTTTTTACCTGCCTGCTTGTGTGGCCTCAGTGAAAGAGTTACAACCAATCTGCATTCCTGAAAGACTACTTTTCACTTCCAACCATTCCAGGTTCCCTTTAGGCTGCTGTGAAATTTTTTTGTGTTTGGTAGTGCAATGAGCAATTCACCAAAACAAGGGAATACTGAAAGCAATGTCTGATAGGTGATTCCCTTCAGATTTGTTGACTCCGCCAAAGAATTATCCTGCCAGAGGCACTTTGACCCTTCAAACTAGTTAGGTTTCATAGAGTGGAACATGTTACATGTACCAGTCCAGAGACAGGACATCGCATACACACATCCCAGACTTTGCTGACAAGCCAAAATTAGTGAGCTCCAACATGAAATACCTACAGTCTTTATCTTACTAAACAATGTTTGCCACACATGGAACTTGGGGGCAATAGTGCAGGTTTTGTGTGCTTGCACCTACCTACAATCTCGCCACCCTATAATTGGACAATTTATCATCTGAACTTTTAATCCCTGATGAAGCTCAATGCTAATTGAACGAAACGCGTTGGCTGGAGCCTGTTTTGTGATTTCAATGAGATAAAGGAAAATAAACACAAAGGAATACTTGACCATCTATATCTTTTGAAAGAGACAACTCAGTGGTGCACCTCTCCATAATTATTCACGTCTTGATCTGCGTCACAGTTTGCACCTAACAGCGGCAGTTGCATGAGTTGTTTGTGCACACTTCTATAGACTACTTTAATCAACTACCACGTGAGGAATTTAGCAGTGAAGTGCAGCTCTCTTAGTCCACTGGTGGTCTGTCATTTGCAGTTCAGCGGATCACAAATGCATAATGGCCCCTCTTTCCATGGAAACAATCACACCAGCAGTGACTAGAAGGGGTGTGTTTCACTTTGATCATGGAAATGTTGCAATTAGTGGGCTCTGGGTAGAGCAAGAAAACAGAAAGAAGGACATGTAGACAACAATCTCTCACCATTTTGGAAAGAGGGCAAATATGGAATTGTGGTATAGGCTGTCACTCAATATCATAAGAAATGGATCACAATGCTACAGTATGGAACTAAGGAGTGCACAGGAGTTTAAATGAAATTTGTTAATCGTGCTGTTCAGCCAATCACCAAATTATAAACTCTTTTACACCTTGGATGCTAAGGCGTTTCCCCCCCCCCCCCCCCGGTGCTGGACTATGAGTTTTCCCATTGTTCATGACAAGGTCAACTCGTCATAAGCACAGGGCAGGTAAAACCCATGACGAGTTGACCTTGTCATTAGCATGGAAGTGGTTAAGCACAGATCTCATCGTTCATAACTCAGGGAGTTGCCTGGGGACAGAGAACCTGACTGCCTGAGAAAGGACTGTAGATTGATTGTTAGACCTGAAAAAAGTCTGAGGAACACAGATGTTGGTCTATTGCTGACCCACAACTATGAAGGGGATCCTGAATTTGAAGTGCCTGCCTTCAGTGGTCTGCTTTTCCTGAGACTGGAAAAAGGAAGGAATTCAAGGAAAGCTGCTTTTGCCCGGCAGAAGAACCAACGCAGTTAGAACTAGGAATCTGGCAGTGGTTGTGATGCAAATGGGAAAATGAACTTTTACCCACTTGAACCCTTGGGCTAGTGCCACAAAGTAGTTTGAAAAATGTGGACTGTTGATCTACTAGCTGTTTTCTAAACTTGTACATTTGCTGCACATATGCGTGATCATGGTTTAGAGGACATCATGTTTCCAAAGCAATTTATTCCTTAAAGTGGCAACATTGCTTTAAGTGTCAAAAACAAATATATGTTGTCTTGTACTTGAGGAACACAACCAGAGCATTGACGTGTTTAATTTTTCATTTCCACAGACTGCTTTAATTGGCAAAAGCATTAAAAATAGTTTATCTCAATACCTTCCAATCCCTATATTTGGTTTACTTCATTTTTGTGTCATTTTAATCATCAACCCATTCGATTTTTAGCTAGATTGGTCTATTTACTTCTTTGCTTTAACGTTGATTTTGGTGCTACTGTACATATGTCATATGCCAGGTGCATTTTCTTCAGTAGGGCATTTCTGCTTCAGACAAGCGCACAAGGATAAGCTCTGGATTCTTCACATAGACTAGTTATTATTTTTAGGTACTAACTTGTTTTGCCTGTATACAAACTCAGCCATAGGTCATGTTAGGACTCAGGCCTCTAGCTATCATCGTTTAGCAATGAAATTTCCAACATATATATCTGCCATGTGGTATTAACTGCACTAGTAACGACATCTGAAAAATGTTCTAGGATTCAAATAATGACCACAGCAAATTATTTTCAAGAGGAATGGCCGGTAGCATTTACTAAGAGATTCTGATTAATGTGGCATTCTAGCTGGAATGATGGGACTGGCTCAGTCAATCAGATGTATGACATACCACAACCGGCAGCAGCTTGCCAGTATTCTTTGTTCAAGACAAGTCGGAAGAAGGGGAATGAAGTGGACAGAGACATTTGGCTTGTTGAGGAGGACTTGGGCAACATGATGCTCCAAATTTGGGATATTGACTCTATATTCTGACTTCCAACTTGTGACTTCAAATAAAAAACTTCAAATTTCAAATATTGTATAATACTGTTATTAATGCATCCTAAAGATTTAAAGTATTTATTTCATCATATGCTGTCTGGCTAATGACACTGCATTTTTTTAGCATTATATTGTGCTTACTTTAGTAGTGTTGTACTAGGTATATCTCTAATGCCCAGCACACCAACAGTGTCAGAATTCTAGATATTCAGTTCAATATTTTTCGCTATTTGTCAGAATTGGGGGGGGGTCTCTGGTTGGCAATGGCTTTCACCCTGCCCAAGTAGGGACCCCTGCTTTCTAGTCAGGATAAGGATAAGGGAGTTACACACTCTAGATAACCCCTTAGTAGCTTGTTACGAGCAGACAGTCTTATCCCAAAGGCAGTGTGTAAAGTATTTGTATTCAAAACACACAGTAATACAGCGATAACACCACAAATGAGCACCACTCCAGTTCTGAAAATAAAGTATCTTTATGTAAACTCAACAAGACCATAATGACAAAAATCCAAAATACATGTAATAAGAATATGACTTTTCAAAGGTTTCAAGTAACTGGTTTCATATAAAACTATGGATGCGTGATTCTAAAGAGTGAGCCTGTAGCTGCGTCAAAATTCACAAAGCCAAACAGCCGCTGAGATGGAAGCGTCAAGAAACAAAGTGATGCATCAGTTCCTGAGACCTTGGGGAGGCAATGCGACAGTTCTGCTGCACGCAGGAGAAGTAATGTTTCGAATTCGGTCTGTCGGGGGAAATGATGCGTGACTCCAAGACGATTCTGGTCAGCAGGTGATGCACCAGGAAAACTTGTCGCACCGGTGTGATGCGTGGAAATCGGTAATGTGTGCGCGATCGATGCATCGGTGGCAAGCAGCGCTGCAACGTTTTCCATAACTGCGATCCTTTGATATGTTGGTTCTTGCAGTCATGACAGGTGCTGAGTCGGCTCAGCAGCAGCACGGCGATGCATGGAGATTCTTCACTCACGGCAGTGCTGCATGAGGAAAAACAGCTGCAAGAAGAGACATGCATTGATTTTCTCAGTTCTTTAGGTTTCTTCCAGCCCCCAACAGCAAGAACAACCTTCAGGGGCCCAAAACTGTAATAGACACCCCCTGGCAGGTCAGAACTCTCAGCAGCAGAGTTCAGAAGTAAGGGGGCAAAGTCTATTTCTCCCTGAGACTTCAGAACAGGAGGCCAGCACACAAAAGCCCTTAGAGATCTTCTTCAAGCAGGTTCAAAGCAAAGTTCCAGACTTTATCCTCTCCTTGTCAGAAGCATCAACTGCAGGCCCACTCTACACAGCACCCAACAAATGGGCAGCACTCCTGCTCAAAGTTCTGTCCTCACTGGTGCAGTATGATCACAGTGGGTGGAGACAGCATTGAGCTAGGGAGCCAGGCCCTATTACGGAGCAAGGAAAGGTGCTAAATACAGCCAAGCCCCAATCATTTCAGCTCTGAGTCATCCAGAAAGGGCCAGGCACACCTCAACTCCCCCGCCCCCGCAGTGGCTGTCTACAGTGAATGCACATCCCCTGTGCCTGTCACTCCAAAACCAAACAGTCAATGCACAAGCAGGCAGAGGCACACAGAATAGTTAGACAAGGAAATGCCTTCTTTGTAAAAGTGGCATTTTCAAACCAAACACACAATTTAAAAACCATCTTTACTAAAAGATGTTCAATAAATTCTGGGTTCAGAGAGCATAAACTGTATACCACTATCTTGTCCCAAAGGGAAGTTATACTTGTAAGATGTTACAAACTATTTCGCATTCTATCCTGTGGGGCAGATAGTGAAAAAGGAAATTGGCAGTATTTCACTATCAGGGCATGTCACACGCACCAGTACATGTCCTACCTTTCTTGTACACTGCACCCTGCCCATGGCGGTACCTTTGGCGTACCACAGGGGTGCCTACATGTAAGACAAGGGAAGGTTAGGGCCTGGCAAGTGGATGCACTTACCAGGTCGATATGGCAGTTTAAAACTGCACACAGACACTGCAGTGGCAGGACTGAGATACCTTTTCAGGGCTACTTATGTGGGTGGCACAATCAGTGCTGCAGGCCCACTAGTAGCGTTTTATTTACAAGCCCTGGCACACACACTGCACTGTACTAAGGACTAACCAGTAAATCAAATATGCCAATCATGGAAACACCAATCCATAAACACAATGTACACAGACAGCATATGCACTTTAGCACTGATCAGCAGTGGTAAAGTGCCCAGAGCCCTATAGTCAACAAATAGGTCAGGAAAAAATAGGAGGAAGAAGTAAAAAGTGTGGGCTTAGCTCTGCAAAAAGGGCCAAGTCCAATAGCTCTCATTATGAAAAGTGCAGAATGTTGTCAGTAATCCTGCACCCATAACTACAAGAGGTGTGGTAATTCCAAGGTGCAGGATTACATAAGCATATTACACTCCAAAATGAGAATTACAGTAGGTAAAGGTATATGTTTCTCACAGCTTGCAGCGGCGATTCGGCCGTAAACGTGTTTATGGCAAAATCAAGATTATGTAACTCTTGTAATCAGCAGTTAAATTAAACATCGTAAATGGAAAATGTAGGGCCACATATACAAAGGTAATCATTTGCGATTATGAAATAGCGACTTTTTGTGATTCACTATTTGCTAATCATAAACAACAATGTACAAATGTGTCTCTGACACATTTTGCAGTTCCCAGTGGGTAGCACATAGACCTACCTCATGAATATTATTGAGGTAGGTCTTGGTTTGCGACCCATTGGGATTTGCTAAAATCGCAGGGATGGTGGCCTGCTGGGGTCAGCAGATCACTATGTCTGTGATTGCTTTTAAATAAAATCTTTTTTTTAAATGCAGTCCGTTTTCCTTAAAGAAAAACAGTATGCATTAAAAAAAATAAATTAAATGATTTCTTTCCATTTTTTAAGAGAATGCAGTGGTCTGTGGGACCACTGCTTTCTCTTAAACATTTTTTTCATAAACATTCACAAAAGGGAAGGGTCCCTTGGGGACCTCTTCCTATTGGCAAATGGGTTACCACCTACTTAAAGTATGCAGTAAAATGCAAATATTTTGTGACTGCATCTCAGTTCCAAAACATTCATACATTCCACTGTGATTTGGTTTTAGGAACGGACACCCTTCATAATACCGAATGGCAAACCCAATTTGCAATTCGGTAATAGGTTACAGAGCTGCAAATAGGGCTTTGGACAAGTAAAAAAGCCTTTTTCCATTCGCGAATAGGCAGATTCTACGAATCAGCCCGTTTGCAAACGCAAACAATCTTTGCCTATGTGGCCCGTAGTTATCACTAGAATCCAAGCTTGAAACCTGTAGTGTCCTCACACGAGTGCAGTAGCTGCTTAACTAGCTATGAATGCTCTCTTAAACTACCATTCACTACTAGGAGAATAGAAAGAATTAATGTGGGTTGCTTTTGAAGAACAGACCAACCTAGGAAGCTTAGGTGCTAAACAGAGGTGTTTCTTAAGGGAAACATCCTTTACAACGCAACATTTACCACGCAGTGCCTTTACGACGCAACTATTACAACGCAAACCATTACAATGCATTGCGCTGCGGGGCGCTCTAGGATAGGGAATAGATTTAATTTACTATCCAACACCTTCCCTAGTGTCCACGGGGACTGGAATTGGAATAGTAAATTAAACTATACACTATCCAGCACCCCAAAGCGCTATGCGTTGTAAAGGTTTTCGTTGTAATACTTGCATTGTAAAAGCATGCGTGGTAAAAGCATGCGTTGTAATGTCATACATCCCATTCTTAAGCACTGAAATGGATTCACACGCTTTCCTGTGACTGGCATCAGGTAGGAAAATGCTCTTTTTGCCCAAACACAATGCTGGCAGCCAGTTTTCATCTTCAAACAAATCATTTAAATCAAACGAAATGTGTAGTCGTTCCATGCATCCCCGAGATGTGGTGAGGCTTATATGATTCATCCAGGCGAACTCCCAAGCGTTTGCTACAAACCCACAGTCTTACAGTAAATTTGTTACTGCAAACCAAAGTTGACTGCACAAGTCATTAATCAGCTATCTCACCTTGGACTACATGATTTTTGGCAGCGTTGTTAGGGTATGTCAGAGTCCATATTTAAAGCTGCTGACGTCTGCATGTGTCCACAACAAGAAAGGTAGGTAACTATACCATGTCCAGGTGATTTAACAGCTCTGGGTTTAATAAGATCTGCACAAGTATAACAATATTTGGCTCTGCTTTTTTGTTGGATCTTTAAAAAAGTACTTCAAATTATTTTATAACATTGTTTTAGTTGATATGTTTAACATAAATGCTTACAAATGAATGCACCTAACAGCTCTGTGATGGATGGCAGCAAATGTCTTTGATGTCACAAAATCAAAAGTTCATGACCTCATGAGAAACCTCTTGTAGTACAATATTCCGCCACACACAGATTGTCAATATTGCCCATGTAGTACATTCATTGCAACTTAATAAACGTCAATCAAGGCCTGGCTATACATTTTCACAGATAAGTAAATGTTCAGTATTGAGCTAAAGTACAGATGCAAATTGGATATACTGTTTGAATTCAACACTTGGATAGGGTGAAGAATAAAAGACAATATTCACAACTTTATGTCAGACATGCAATTTTTCAAGCTTATTTTCAAGCATTTAGAACACAGAGAGCTGTTTGCAGCAGTGGTGTCACTTGTGACCACCAGCATTAATAGTTGGGCACCAGGTCTTAATTTTTATCACCCGAAACTTTGATCCATATCAAGAGAAAGAACTACAGAAATGGGAGGGAAAAAAAGGAGCAAGAGAGGTTAAGAATGAAAGGGAGGAAGCAGAGACAAGATTGAGGTGGAGAGTGGAAGTGAAGGTTGGAGGAAGAAAGAGACAAGAGGTGGAATCAAAACTAACCCGCTTTGATTTGGGGCAACTGCACTATTCAGTAGTGACAGCAGTTTTTTACAAATTAAGCACTGGATAGTGTATGGTGTCACACATAAGACTATAGGATTTATGAAAGAGCATAATAAAAACCAAAAATTCGGTATTTTAAAGAGTAAATATTCATGTTTTTTTCCAAAAACCTAAGAACTCCACCTACCGTCTCTTTACATCCATGACTATACCTTCAAATGTACATTTAGTATTTACATTGTCTTCTTTAAAGATTCATAAACGATGTATGGTAAACAATGGTGCTATAATTGTGGAGTTAGTATGCGCGAAATGGGACTTTGTATTTCCTTTGGAAAGAATTCCCTGCCATGAAAAAAGCAATCACGTTTGTTGTGATCTGTAGCATTTTCATACCAAATGTATCCACACAGCGTGCTCATAAATGTTTTATTTGTAAGTCTAGACGCACAGAGCTTTTACCTCTCCAATGTTTAGTAACATATTAATGAAAGAAAAGGCCTTGGGCTCTGTCCTTAGCATTTACATTATATGTTTTAGCACTAAGTGGAAAATAGTCCATTTTTAGTACGGAGGACGTGAAAGAGAATTAAACAGTTAATTGCACTGCATCAGTAGCTGTGTGTCCAACATGTACCCGAAATTGTTTCTGTATTTTCTCCTGTGTTACTCTTACCAACAGAACATTTTTTGAAAAGTAAGAAAAAAATCATTCTCACGTTGTGACAAATAGCGAAATTGATATTGGTAAACCCTAAAGAACACCGTTCAATCCAATCAGCACATTTCTCTGTCAGCTGCAATAGTTTATCTTTAATTTCGCTCTCAGTCACGTTTTTGCTAAGGCTGTAGTCATTATTTATTTATATTTTTTTGTATGCTGTATGTACTCCAGTGGCACTTCCTACAATCGTGTGATAAATAGCAACAATATGATGCATTAGAAGAATTACACAGAGTGGTTGCCTATCAATACTTTTCTGATGACATAATGGATTAGTGGTGGTGAGCAAACCCAGGCAATCACTCACATAGAATTACACTCTCCTGCCTTGCATTCTAGTTTCTACTCATTTGCCTCTCTGAAGCCACAGCCCAGGGTTTGAGGTGAAGTGTGCTGTGTAAATGTGGTGGTGTGAGATAAAGTACAATTTTTATAGGCCAGGATTTGGGTCGCTCTTAAATACTTTTGACGAGGAATCAACGGGAGATGTTTCGGCAGCCAGAGAGAGAGGTGAACTGCAAGTGATGCAGATGGCACTGGTCGCTGTTATGAGTTGGAGGTTGGTACAGTCTGGGGAGCTGGGTGGGTGGAGTGTGATGTGAAACGAGCTAGGTGAAGAAGGTGGTTGCAGAGCATTTGACAGTTTTCAATACTGGGTGGAATAGCTTGCCCTGTGGTTTGCAGAGTGGCAGCCCTGCTTGGTGCAGGTGAGGAAAGGCGAGTGACTCCTATGCTAAGTTAAATAGAGTACATTCAGTGGCTTTATGAAGTGCACAGGGTGCCTTATGAAGGAGACTTCTCAGTAAGCTACTTCAGTAGCCCAGCTTGGGAGCCCCGTGGAGAGTTCACTGAGACTTGGTACGGAGAAAGTCAAGACTGAGGGCCTGATGTAGGTAAAAGCAGTTTTGCGAGTCCTTAATAGCGATTTTTAGGGAATCACAATTAAGGACTGGCAAAATGCCATGTAGGTAGGAAGGTATACAACCTTTAGCACGCATTTTTTACAACGCACTACCATTACCACGCATTTTTTACAACGCATGCCATTACAACGCATAGCGCTTTGGGGCGATCTGACATAGGGAATGGATAGTGAATAGGTTAATTTACTATCCAATAACCTTCCCTAGTGTCCACGGGGACTGGTGTTGGAATAGTAAATTAAACTATTCACTATCCAGCACCCAAAGCACTATGCGTTGTAAAGGTATCGCGTTGTAAAAAATGCGTGGTAATGGTATGCGTGGTAAAAGTGTGCGTGCTAACATCATACATCCAGGTAGGAATCTCAATATTTTTTGCGATTCCTTAATATTCCTTCATTGAGAATTGCAAATTGCGATTCCGCAATCAAGCAATACCTTCCCATTCGGCCCATAGGAAAGAATAAGAATTGTGCACACAATTTGCGAGCACCCAATAGGTACTCGCAACTTGCATGCGCAATTTCAAGGGCGCAAGGGTTCCTTAGGGACACCCTGTTGCACCCCTGAAATGTGCATGTGTGCACAGGTAGCTCACATACATGCCCTAAGGGCATGAATGTCTGCCACATGGCACTTTTAACAAAGCAGAAAAGTGCTTTTTTCAAGGGAATCGCAAATTACCACCAACGTGAAGTTGTTGGTAATCGCAGTTTGCGATTCCTTAAATGCAATCACAAAATAGGGAATGGCAAAATTTGCGATTCCTTATTTTGCATGGGGATTTTCATGTGCTACATTGCACACTGCTAATTTGCGTTGGCAAAAGCTGAAATTCTGCGAATTTTAGCATTTGCAATCGCAAATTGGCTTCCTACATCTGGCCCTGAGTGAGCAGAGTTACTATATTTAAATCAGTGCAACTATAGTGTCACTCTGCACATTCATTAACACGACTCCTATGGATCTCCACTGTGTGATATATGCATTCAAACACACACATCTCTTTAGCAGGTCTGTCCAAATGACGTCAGACCACCACAAAATTTCCAAAAAACAAGACAAAAATCGCCTAATGCTCAACACAATGCCTCTTACAGTATCAGAGGTAAACCAGAACTTCTTGATCACTGTCCGTGGAAAGGTCACCAAGTAGTCAGAAGAAATGTATACTTATCAATGCTCTTCTCTGCGTAAACATCATCATATGTGTAACATTTTGGCCATGTTCATAACTATAGAAAACTATTCTTTAATGGTGTGCCGCCTATGTATGTGAATTTTTAAATCCCTTGTTACCCAGGTGCGATGTTCTCATTGTGTATGCAGGTGAAGCACGTGTGCTATGTATGGTTTTGGTTATTTTATTTTAGATTCAAATTATTTGAAATATGTTTAGCTATACTTTTGGGGCCTCATTTATGAAAAGTGACGCATCGCTGCGTGAAAACAGCGATGCGTCACTTTTCACTGCGCACTCCTTGCGACACCAATGATGCGTCATATTTAATGTATGACGGATCACGTCGCAAGGACTTACAGATACGTCAGTATTTCTGACGTATCTGTAAGCGCAAAAGTGACGCATTGCTGGAGTGTGTCACAAAAGTGACGCAACTCCAGCAATGCATCCTTTCACATGGGGAAAGCCCCATGTGAAAGGGCTTGCGTCAGTCTTACGCCTGCTATGAGGCAGGCGCAATATTTTGACGCAAGAGCATCCTAAAAGTGACGCAGTGAAATCTCATAGATTTCACTCCGTCACTATTACGAGGCTTTTTGCTGGGGAACGCCCCCTCTGCATACATTATACCTGACGCAGGTATAATGTGGTGCAGGGGTTTAAAAAGTGACGAATCTACCTAGATGCGCCACTTTTTAAATATGGCGCAACAAGGCGCATATTTTACACCGCTGGTGCGTCACAAAAAGTGATGCAACGGCGACGCAAAACTGACGCAAGGCCTCATAAATAAGGGCCCTGGTACTTTCATTATTCTGGGTATCCCTGACCACGGTTAGATAGAAATTGAGACTGTTTTCGTCTACTTTATAATCGTACAAAAAGTAATAGTAATATCATTTTATAGGGAATTGGAAGAACATATGCCCAGAAGAAGAACAAACCCTTAAAACATCGATTGACTGAATTGCCTTGACAAAAAATGAAACGCGAGGGCAAACAAAACAGGCGCATTTCCTCATTGGTGCGCCGGAGACATCAAGAATTTGCAAGCCCATAAGCAGGAGCATTGATTGGATTTATGATAATCAGTTGAGAGAAATGGTGTGGACATTTAACCGTGCTCTCTATAAAAACACTGCACGGCTCCCTAAAACCCTTCTTGGCAATAGCTTAACGGGGATGTGCTAGCGCCTTCCAAGATTAGAGCAGGTAGCTCAGCGAATGTGAAAGGCAAACAAGGGGAGAGCTTTCCTTGCTCAGGATGCTAAATAGTGCCATGGAAACAGAAATGGCAAAGGCAGTTAACAGCAATCAGCAGACACCAGATGAACATTGAATCAAGGACAGGGGAACACTGCTGTCAGCATGATTACTTATATTGTTATTCGATTTCCTTTGCCTTAACAGTAAAAATGAGACAAACGTGCTTTTCTCCATTTAGGCACGTGCTATTCTTTTGAAGAGGCGCGAGAAACACAGGGCAATTAAAGCTTTTGTTGCCACTAAACCGTGAAGTAGAGTGCGAGCTGCGCTTGAGAAATCCAACCCTGAAAATCGTAAAGCTCTGTTTGGTCAAGGTAAGTCAGGAAAAAACGTATTTATGTTCCATGAATTTACGCACACCTCTTGACTGGTTTTTAAGATCTCTCTCAAACTTTTAAAGGTATTTTTTCCAAACAGTTCAGTGGCAAATCCATTATTTTCAAAAACCCTTGCGATTACTCCTTAAAAGTACGTGGGTGAGATGATTAGGGTAGGGGAAACAATTGTGACTAGGGTTCACCAAGGTTCTGTATACAAGGCATAATGAAGAATGCAAAAAGTGATGGATGAAAAGCTTTAATTAATCTCAACCACTGGTACCTACTCGCATCTGCATTCCAGTCCATCATGTTTTTGCCTACGCCCTCTCAGGTTAATCCGAGTCTCATGCAAAAAAAAAAAAAAAAACGAAACGAAAAAAATGAGGGACAGGGATAATTAACAGTGCTGAGTTAAATTCAAGAATTCCATCGATCGCTTTTTGTTTATACTTGTCACTATATGAGGCATTGCATAGAAAATCTAAATACCGCACTAAACTGCCTGAAATGTTCAATGTTGACAGCACAAAAGGCAGATCTTTTATGCACTCTGAATTTGTTTTCACCAATCCATTCTAGTCTCACAGGATAGTAAAATACTTTGGACCCCATTACACTGAATGCCATTGTGGTGTATAACTATAATGTTGGTAGTATCCTCCAATGGAGCAGGGCATACAATCAAAGGTAATGTCTCATAACTGAGAATGGTGGCATAATGAATTAGAATAGCAACACAACAAGAAGATGAACGGAATGTTGAAACGTTTCAAACACCCCCATATGGGTAAATCTATTGTTCTTTTGTTCACCATGCCACCCCAGTCTGAACACAGCATATGCAACTCAGTCTTAACCCTGCTCCCCATGGGAACAGTCCAGCCCAAACTGCCAGGCCAGGTCCTTCCTGGAACAAAAACAACCATCCTGGGACCGGTTTGGGGGTACCACCCCTCTTCAGCCAAGCTAGCTTGAATCCAGTGGCAGAGCAATGTAGGGACCCGCATCTGGGCATACACTGGGCACTTAGGGCGATCATAGCAACACAACAAGATAATGGATTGAGTATTGAATGTTTTCAAACACTCACCCCAGTCATAGATCTGGGTTAACTCCATTGTGAATTTGGTTCTGATCTGTGACTGTGGGTGAAAGTTTGACAATGTTCAGCATTCCGTCCATCATCTTTTTGTGTTCTTATAATAAATTAGAATGTTTGCAGGCATTGGCCCTATTTATTGAGTAACCCTTAATTTCCACGTAAGATGCAGGATCCCTACCACTCACCATCCATTCAAGTAGAGCACAGTAACTATACATTTGCTCTTTCTGGCACCACTAAAATTCAGGATGTGTCTTAAGTCTGTCACCTATCAATTGTGTAGTAAGAAGGAGGATTACAATGGGGTTTGAGGCAGGTCTTATTGGCATGAAGTAGGACTCCATGCTCCATGAACCTTTACCACTGATGAGACTTTCATAGTGTTCAAAACCAGGGTGAAAGGGCACAACTCAAGTCTTCAGTAAAATGGTAAATGTCACTGTGCACAACTTGAGACATCATTATGATGCTGGTGGGACCCACACTAACAGGCTGCCAGTGATGTACCCACCAAGAGACTGCCTTTCGGGCTTAACGCTGCATTACGATGCAGGTGGTCAGACCCGTGACTGTCAGGGGATGGACTGCCTCCTCTGACAGGATCTACTGATCCAGACAGTGCAGTAGTCAGAATTGTGATTCTGAATGGAGGCGGTTCCTGCTCAGGCAGCCCTCAGAATTACAATGTCCATTTCTGACTGCCTTTTCAAGGGGGTCCCACTGCCATGAAAAGGTAGTCGGAAAGGAACTTTGGGGGCCCCAATCAGAACTTTGACCTCTGTGGGCCACTGTAATGTGGTCATGGAGGCACATGTAGTGCATCCATGCACTTTTATGCAGCGCGTGCCAGGCACTACATGGTGTTACAGAGAACAAGGGAACCCAAAAGTAACAATTGGTCTGGGACCTTTGGGAGTGTAATGTTTCAAAAGACAGTGGTCCCAAACATTAGTAAGAATACGACAATCAGAATGAATATAGACCAAAATTGAAATCTATATTTTTGCTGTCCAGCCGGACAGAATTTAATAGTATAAATATTTATATATATTACAAAAGATGGAAAGCAATTACCAAGTGGGACACAGCCTGTGTCCTGTTATCACATATGACATACATATAAGGCAAGAAGGAGAAAGGGCAGTCTGTGAATACTTCAATTTTGGGACAGACAATGGTAAAAATACACTTTGCGTGATCTTTTCAATACAATATATAAAAATCATCAAGTGTATATTGTCGACGACGTTTCGATCCCTGATAGTATGGGATCATCATCATGACTTACAAATACATGCCTCGAGGTCAAACGAATTGACAGGGTCGTCAAATTTTAAAATAGCTGAAGCATATAGGGACCGTTTTAATTTTTCAAATGGGAAACAGGTCCTGAAAGCCATCATACAGCACGTTTCTGTGTTGGTCTGTCATCATCTCTTCTTATTCTAATATCATATGTTACAGCTGGCTTCTTTCACATGTGGTTTAATGCCATCATTCTGTATTATTAGGCTGCTAGCACATCAATACTGAACTTCATTTATAAAATACATTTATATTAGTTAAAAAGTGAAGAAATACAAAATGGCAACAACCTTAATTCACCAACCTGGTTCCTTTGCATTTGGAAAGCCTCTTCACCAGAGTATACTTTTGCATGATATTTTTTTGTTTGTAGAAAAAAATTCTACTAATGACGAGTCACTTATGGAGCCTATTTTTAAAGGGCAATGTCCCCACAAAGATGTCTGCAAACTGAGATTTCCACCTTTCTCCAGACAGAGATCTCGGCATTGAGGCTATTCAACAAGGGTTTGTGGAGATTACAAACTAGATTTAGATTTAAGAGATTGCAATTCTCCAAAGGAGGGGATACAGCCTCCTATGATCACCTATTGGGGAGTTCTCCAACCCTCAGGGCAGAGAACTGTGAATGAAAGAGGAGAGAGTACCATCACACACCTGATATAAAACTCACATAAATTAATAATTCAACTAACACCCCTACCTAACTCCTCTTAACATAGGACTACCTCACCAACTGGACCCAACATATGTGAATGTATGTGAAGACATTAATTCTACATTATATTCATAATGAACATTTTTAGATTTAAAATATTATTTTTATTAGATCAAATTGTTTAGTAGTTTACGTCTTCCCTTTTGCAGTAGTGAAGCTTGAGTGTAAAATGTGTATTGTATTAATTGTGCATTTAAAACAATAGAATGATTGACATTTTTTACCAATTACAGTAACTTAAATCAATATTGTATAATGTATTGTAAAATTATTGTAATACGTGATATATGAAAAAATAAATGTTCCCATTAACATTTAATAAAAATGGAAGGACATTTGACTTTTAAAAAACATATTTTATATTTTTTCCTATATGGTGCTAACTTCATGACTCCATTGATTTATATGAAAGTGTAATGCAGTACCAGTAATTGGTCATATGTGGTGCTTGACTTATTTCAAGGCTTGGCTAGAGTAGTTTTCAGCCTGATTTGACAGTACAATAATATATGTTGGTGTAACTTTTATGAAGTACAATTGTCTTAACTATTTATGGGTGTGTTTTGTATTAGCATGGCCCACTTTAAAAACCACCTTACATGCCCTAACCCCCGTAAGAAATTGGGTTATTAGGTGCGTAGATAGTGAGACTTTCACAAGTAATTGTTACAAAGTTGGCTTATTACTGGGAACCAATGGACCTTCGATAAAAAACTTTTAATAGATAGCACTTATATAACACATATGAAGAACTGGTCACAGGCCTTTTTTGATGCAAATAGATATAGCGCGAAACGAAACTCTGTTTGGGACAGTTATAAAGCTGCCTTAAGGGGAGAAACCAGCAGTTATACCTCTCGAAATTGGAAACGACTCAACTCAGAAAGAGAGCAATTAATGAATAAATTAACAGCGGCTGAGGAACAGCTCAGGAAAGATATATCCCAGGGACGGCAGGATACCATAAGTTTTGAAAGGCTGAGCACAATCAAAGCCGAGATACAAAAGCAATTCGCTAAAAAAGCAGCTGCTGAATACCAAGCACAAAGAAGAAACATGTACGAGTCGGGGGAACAAGCCGGGAAAGCATTGGCATTACGAATTAGACAAGCGACCTCGAAAAATATTATTACACGTATAGAAGAGCAGGGCAGGACCTATGAGGAGCCAAAGGACATTATAAACGTCTTCAAAAGATACTATCAAACACTGTATCAGGAAGATCCGGTCATTGAGGAACCAAGGAGTGAGTGGACAGGACTGGGGATCAAAGTGGCACAGGGGGACAGAGAAATTTTTGAACAATCCATTACTATGGATGAACTCTCGGAGGCCATACAAGAATTAGCAGCAGGGAAGGCTGCAGGCCCAGACGGTCTACCATTGGAGCTTTATAAATACCTATTTGAAGAAACATCTATACTTTTGTTAGACCTTTTCAACGGGATTATAAATACAGGCGTAATCCCTGAGTCATGGATGAACACCAATATAGTGGTGTTTCACAAAAAGGGCAAGCCCATGGAAAATCCGGGATCATATAGACCCATATCCCTAATAAATACGGATAATAAATTATACGCGAAGATCCTGGCAACCCGTTTGGGACGGATCATTGGGACCCTGGTCTCTCCCTGGCAGCATGGTTTTATCCCTGGTAGGGGAACTACCGATCATATTAGACGAGCTATCACGTTGTTTGATGTACATGCTGCCGGGGAGGGAGGGGTCGCAATGATCCTCCTAGACGCGGAGAAAGCCTTTGATTGCGTCAGATGGGAATTTCTTTGGAGCACACTCTCTGAAAGGGGGTTTGGACCAAGGTTCATGAAGGCTATTCAGGCTATGTATGTTACCCCAGTCGCGAAAATTCAAATGATGGGCGAGAGTTCGGAAAAGATCTTCATTACGAGGGGGACAAGGCAGGGATGCCCTTGCTCACCCATTTTATTTGCCTTGTATATTGATCCTCTAATACGCCAAATAATCAATAACAGAGCAATCACACCGGTAGTCACAAAGGGGTTTCAAACAAAAATCTTGGCGTATGCCGATGATTTGGCCGTTATTACTACTGATCCCGACGTGGCTATGCGTGAAGTGGTGAGCATTACGAGCAAATTTGGTGGTCAATCGGGTTATCGCTTAAATGTGGGTAAGACTCAGGTCCTTTGTTCTAAGAATGTAAATAAATCAGATTCCAGATTCGTTGATTCCGTGGTTTATTTGGGGATAACGATCAATGCACAGCCAGAATTGATAATTAGAGACAACTTCATTCCTCTTATGAACTCCATGAGGCAAAATCTAAAAAGAATGGACACACTACAACTCTCAATAATAGGTCGTGCCAATGTCATCAAAATGACTATGTTCCCCAAGGTCCTATATAAATTCCGGTCAATCCCATTTAAAATAGAGGGGAAAATTATAAAAGAAATAGAATCCATCTTCATGAATTTCCTATGGCAGTATGGAAAGGTTAGAAGATCTATGAAATATATGTCTTTGCCTCAGGAAAGGGGCGGCTTGGGAATGCCAAATCTTAGATACTACCATTGGTCTTGTCTTCTTACGCAGATGGCTATATTATTCGATCCAGGGGGAAACAATACAAACCCCCCGATCAGACAAGATGTGATCCCATCTATTTTTGAATTACTGCTCGGTAGCGAGGCTATTGGGGTATTATTAAGGAAACCAGAAAGAAGATATTATAACAAGTCTAGATTCAAGACACTTGAAGGGATATGGGGGGTCTGGGTAGCAGCTCAGAAAGTATTGGCAATCTCTAAATTCAATCACCACACCCCTCTCTGGAACTCGGGCCTCTTTCCTAACCTAAGTAAAGATGGGTCCTGGAGACACTGGGAGCGACAGGGTATCTTGACACTTGGGCAAGTCATGGTCAGGGATGAGTGTAGAACTCTGGAAGAATTAAGACAAAGGCACTCCCTCCAGGGTAGTCAAGATCATAAATATGCTCAGGTAGTCAGCACAATTAGATCAATAAGGCCCCGTATCATCTTGAGGGAGAGGTGTAAGTTACTGGATTATCTGAAGGGGGGTGAACCTAGAATCAACGGACTGTATAGGCTCTTCTTGGAGGAATCCCAGGACGACATGGACAAAACTGAGGCAGCCTGGGCTTTAAAATTAGATGACCCGGACATTGACCTAGACAGAGCCCTTGCAATGGACAAACGATTCCTACGCTCCTCCAATCTAAGAGCTCAGCACTTCAAAACACTATTTAATCTTTATTACACCCCCTCCAAGCTTTATGATTGGGGTAAGAGGGAGAACAGCAACTGCCCTAGATGCTGCAAAGGACCAGCCGATATTACCCATATGTTCTATGAGTGTGAGAAACTTGAAACAATTAAAATAGAGATTGAATCATTCTGGGCGAGGCTGTTGGATGCTCAGATAACCCTGTCTCCTACACTCATGATCATAGGATGCCAAAGAAAATTGAAATTAAATATTGAGACTGAAGCTTTAATCTTTATCTCTACAGCCATACTTAGAATTTTAATTTCAGCAGCTTGGAAAGACATTGAGGCCCCAACCTTTCAAATGTGGCTGTCTAGACTATTAGGAATACACAATATACAGGCGGCTATGTATGAATTTAAGGGTAAAAAATTAAGAGAAGTGGGGCTGAAGACCTGGGCACCAGTTGCTGCCTGGCGTGATAGCAGATTGTAGCAAATTTATTGAATTTTTTTTTCCTTTTTCTGGATTATGGCTACGCTAATGTTCTTATTTGCTATATTCTCTTCTAATCTCCTCTCTGTGTACATTTGCCCTCACAATGTATACTACATTCATATTAATAACACCAATTATTCTTTGATTTACAAGTATAAACTCAATTAGACACTAAGCTATCTAATTCGACAACCGACCTCTATATTACCTTTGTAATGTTAATTTAGGTGGTTTGCTTATGTTGTATATTGTTTTTGTATTTTTTAATCATGTACATTGATCTCTTATTGTGTAATAAAAATAAAAAATAAAAATTAAAAAAAAGAGTTAAAAAAAAAAAAAAAAAAAAAAAGGGAACCAAGTGCCCAATTGTAGCAGTTGACTCTCTCAGGGTACGGAAGCAGAGCAGTCCAAGGCTTACTCAAGTGGTAGGGTTAGTAATTCCAATTCACTGGCAGAATACAACAGCACTCAATTAATTATTGTCCACTGTTGGACTTGGCCATTTTTGCAGGGTTATCCCCAATCCTTTTGCTTCATTCTCCTATTTTTTCCTGACCTGTTTCTGCTGGCTATTGGACTCTGGGCATGTACCACTGCTGATCAGTGCTAAAGTGCTCTCTGGGTAAATTCTGTTTGTGGATTGGTGTTTCCATGATTGGCTATTTGATGTACTAATAAGTCTCCAGTACAGTGCACTGTGTATGCCCAGAGCCTGTAAATCAAATGCTACTAGTGGGACTGCAGCACTTATTGTACCATCTACATGAGTAGCCTGAAAATGTATACAGACCTGCCATTGCAGCATTTGTGCGTAGTTTTAAACTGCCATGTCACCCTGCCAAGTGCACCAACTTGCCAGGCCCTAACTTCCCCATTTCATACATGTAAGACACCCCTATTGTAGGCCCAAGGGACCCCCATGGGCGGGGTGCAGTGTTGGTAAAAGGGAGGACATGTACAGGTGTGTGTGACATGTCCTGATAGTGAAATACTGCTGATATCCTTTTTCACTATTGAAAGGCTATCTGTTCAATAGGATAGAATGGGAAATACTTTGTACCATCTTACAAGTATAACTTCCCTTTGGGACAAGATAGAGAAATGAAGGCTCTCTGAACATAAAGGCTCTCTAAACTCAGAATTTAATAACACATATTTTAGTAAAGATCTTTTTTAAATTGTGTGTTTGAAAATGGCACTTTTAGAAAGTAGGCATTTTCTTGTTTAACCATATTGTGTGCCTCTGCCTATCTGTGGATTAACTGGTTTTGGATTGACAGGGGCTGGGGTTGTGCATTCACTGTAGATAGCCACTAGGGGTGGGGGGAGTTGAGGTGTGCCTGGCCCTTCTTGAATAAGTTAGAGCTGAGCTGAATGGGGCTTGGTTGCATTTAGAGTAGTGGGAGGAGATTTCCTTGCACCTTGAATAGAGGATGTCTCCCTTGTACAATGCTGTCCCTACCCCTTGTCATCATACTGCACAAGTAAGGACATAACTGGTTTGGACTGGCCTAAGAGAACAAAGAAACAATTGTGTATAAGTAGTAGACCTTAAACCCCAGAACGTAAGATCACTTCTGGTCTCAAGAGGAACCTTTGCTAATGAGAAGAGGTGTGAGGAGGAGTACTGCCCCTTTGCTGTGTGCTGTGTGGGGTTGGCTTTTAGTTGCTGCTTCTGCCAAGGAAAGATCGAAGACACAAATTTTGCTGTATACCTGCTTGAAGAAGAATCTCCAAGGGCCTGTGTGTGCTTGTCTCCTGTTCTGATGTCTCAGGGACACAAAGAATTCCCCCCGCTCCCCTGAACTCTGCTGCTGAGAGTTCCGACCTGCCAGGGGGTGCCTGTTCAAGTTTTGGGCCTCCAGAGGTTGTTCTTGCTGTTGGAAGCTGGAAGAAACCTGAAGAACAAAAAAATCGATGATTCGCTCTTATTGCGGCTGATTTTCCCGATGCAGCACCGCTCTTTGAGAAGAATCTCAACGCATCGCTGCCCCATTCTCGAGATGATGCATTGCCTGTCGCTGCTGCAAGAACTGACACATCACGGGATCGTGTCTGAAAAAACTGAGGTATCGATTGCAGACGCATCCTGGATTTCCACGCATCGCACCTGTGCAGCAAATTTTCCCCTCACTTTATCGAAGGATCAGAAAGCTCTTGCAGTCGACGCATAACTTACCCCTACATTCCAGATTCTATGCATCACTTCTCCTGCGTGCAACAGAACTGTCACATCACCTTCTGAAGGACTCAGGAACTGACGTATTTCTTTGCTTCTCAATGCTTCCCATCTCTGCGGGTGTTTGGCCTTGGGAATTTTGATTCATCTTCAGGTTCTATGTGTGGAATCATGCATCCCTAGTTTTCTATGAACCCAGTTACTTGAAACCTTTGAAAAGTCATATTCTTATTAGATGTATGTTGGATTTTAGTCATTTTGATATTGCTGAGTTTAGCTAAAGATACTTTATTTTTCAAAAGCTTGTGTGGCGTGCATTTGTGGTGATATCACGGTATTAATGTGTGTTTTGAGTAGAAATACATTACACACTGCCTTAGGGATAAACCTGTCTGCTTGTGCCAAGTTACTCAGGGGTTGAACAGGGATTATCTCAATTGTGTATCCTCCTTACCCTGACTAGAAGCAAGGGCCCATACTTGGACAAAGGTACCTACCTCTGTCAACCAGAGACCCCCATTTCTAATATCAACTGGGACTCATCACAAACATGTCACCCTATGCACTAGCAAAACACTTTCAGTCTCCAGACTAGTCTGGCACATTACGCGGTGGGAATTGCACATCTGGGATAATGCCAGGCTTTCTGCCATGGAAGACCTATTCAAGAATGGTCCGCTTTTAAATAATTTCCAACCTCAATGGAACAATACAGTATTCCTATGGGCCAATTAATTCTGTATGCTTCCTTGAAGGGGGCCTTTAGGGATGCTGTACTACTCAGGATGCAAAGCCAAGCACCAACATGCTCATTCAAACTCTACACACAAGGGGAGGCAGACGCAGAGTGATCGGCAAGCTTACCAGCGCCCTTACAGAGCAAACAGAAACCTTATTGCAGCCATCGGATTCTGAGTTTGGCAAACCTCTCAACGAAAAGGAGTGGGCATACGCATTGGCATACCTGAGGACGATTTGGCAGAACGCCTGTCTCAAGTTAATCCAGTTTTTTATACTCCCTATAAGGCCTATCTCTCCCCTCATCAGATCACCAGAATTTTTCCCTGAAGCCTCAGGCTTGTGTACCAGATACAGCACCTTGGAGGTAGACTTTAATCACATACTGTGGGAGTGCCTCCTGCTCCACCCCTTTTGGAAGGTAGTACGGTTGAAGCTGAAGGAGGTCACGTATAAAAGTGGTATAGACTTCTGGGAAGCAGAGTACCTGGGCCATTTAATTACATTCCACAGATACAAAATCACAGCTCACGTCTTAGATATCTACCTTATCATGGTCAAAAAAGCTTCCACAGATCTCCAACACCAAGGTCTGGTTTAGTGCACTGTCTCGCTGGGCCACAGCAAAGGCCATAGCCCTACACTGACTATAAGCCTGAGACTTACACCACAGTTCCTACAGTGGGAGACACTGCTTTCCAGAGTGCTTGACCCCCCTGACCAAATAGATTCTAGTTGCAAAATCTCTCGCCCAACATCTCACCCTTACAATAGCGGTGCATTTCCACTTCACCACAGCGCTATCAGTCCTGATAACTACCCAACATAATACACACACAATAAACATCCCCACAAGCAGCTACTAGGCTAAATTTTAAATTCCTCTACCCATCCATCATTGATGCAACAGGGCCCCTCCCATTCTCCATTCTCCAAGGCCAGGAGCAATGAATATTAATGAGCTGGTTTGCCAGCTTTGTTTCTTTCACTGTGGACGTAAGTCAGATTTGCTTCTTTGCTTTTTTTAACAAAATCGGTGCCTTTGGCCATCAAGCATATGGCATGCTCACAGAGTTGGCATTTCCTTCCTACTCTCCCACCCTAGCTGTCCTCCTGCAGATGGGTGAAATGTGAGTGTTATTCTCCACCCTGGCATGCAACAGCTCTGAGCAAGAAAGTAGACCCAAAGACCTATCCTCAGGGCAATCCTTGACCTGTGAGGAGTCAGAAGGATTGCCCTGCAGTCTGAAGAACCTGAAGGTAGAAGGGATGTGCTTGTCTTTAACCCAGGACACCAGAAGTGACGTGAGGGGGACAGTTTGCTGACCTCCTGTTTGAGCTACAGGGACAAAACAAGCTTTCAGAAGCCTCTCTCCCTGCAACTGCACCCAGGGGTTAGCTGGAATCAAAGTCCTTAGTCTACTGATGACTCGTCGATAACCACTTTTTCCCCATAAACAACTCTAAGTCAGAACATAAACTTTACACAGGGATTAACCTGGTCCTTTCAACTGACCCGCGCGCTATCGTGGTCAGCCTTAACTTTTGAATTTGACCTGATCGATCCGAAGCAGATAATCACATTTGACACTTTGTTCTTTTTGGCACTGCTTTTTTAATTTCAAATAATTTTTCTTGAACATTTTTAAAAGTAAAACAGAGAGCGAAATCAATTCATCTAAGTAATACAAAGTACAATGTACACAATTAACACAGAGTGCATCAGTAACAAAATGATTAATAAATGGATAAGTAAAATAAAATAAAATAAAAGCCACTAACTCACAGTATTGTTACATGGGTACGTTAAGAAAGACTTCGGTAATATAAGTATTCAATGGAGGTCTGTAGAGTTAGGCAGTGTGTGTCTCGAGAAGTTCTAATTTTGAGGGGAATCATGGAGGGTCATGGATGAAAGAGGAAACATCCATGGCATTCCATATTTTTCTATGTGTTGAGCGCAGTGTGGAAAGCTGCAGGATGGTGTTATCTGCACCTCTCAAGAAAATTAGCCAGTCCTGCCACTTCTTAAAGTTGACTTGTTTAAAGTCCTTCCAGTAGTCCAATAATATTTTGCGTGCTAGGAGGAGCATTAAGTCAAGGAGGTCTTGTTCATTATCTTGATGTACTTGTGGGTCAAGGAATCCTAGCAGGATATATGAAAATTCTCTCTTTGGAGTGATATGTAGAGTGTGTGTTATGTAACAGATCTTATCCCAGAATAGTTGTAGAATTGGGTGATACAATAGCATGTATGGGAGGTCTCCTATGTGGGATTCACAGTTCCAGCATAGGAGCGATTGGATGAGGTTGAGTTTGTGTAGCTTGGCAGGAGTCCAATAAGCTCTGTTTATGATCAAATAGTTCATTTGAGAGAGTATGGGAGAGATTTTGATTTAAAAGGGAGTCGTGTATGTGTTCCCAGTTAAATTCGATAGATGTGGAGTTGGGGTTGTGTTTCCCATTTCTTTTCAATTTCTGTAATGTTCTTTTCTGGCTTGGAGAGGAGTAATTTATATATGTATGATACTTTGTGGCCAGTTTTGAGGAGTTGTGCCATTTTGATGGGAAGGGAGGGGTCTACTAGGCTTATTGGATGTTTAGATATTTGGACTTTAAGTTTCTGAAACTTGTATAGGTCCATGTTAGATAGGCCCTACTCGGTTTGTAATACAGAGAATGCCTTCGGCGAGGAGTCGCTACACAGGTCTTGGATCATGTTAATACCTTTTTGAGACCAGTCTTGCCAGAAGATTAAGTTGTTATCTATTCTGAATTTAGGGTTAAACTAAATTGCAGTCATATTGGAGTCACTAAAATTGATGGGTAATTGTTTTTCTAATCTTAGAAGTGGCTGTTTCGTGCTCTGAATGATATACTTGGAATGTTGAAGGTAGGACGTATGCATTGACATGATGGCGGGGAGGGAGATATTCTTAACTAAGTTTTTTTCCACTTCAAACAATACAGGGCGGTAATGTGGTTTCTCAATAAACCATGCTGCTCCTTGTTTTCACAGGAAGGCTTTTTGATGGTGTTCAAAGTTGGGAAGACCTATTCTTCCTCTCTTTTTTGTCTGTTTGAGTTTTACCAGAGCTATTCTGAATGTTTTCCCTTGCCACATAAAATTGGTGAATGCCTTATCCGTCTTTCTCAGGAAGTCTTCAAGTTGAATCACCGGGAGCATACTAATAAGATAATTTACTAAAGGCGCTATCATCATTTTAATTGTCTCTATCCTTCCCCACTATGATAGAAATTTTGATGACCATCCCTCTAGTTGGTTTGATATCTTCTTAATGATGGACTTTTCATTCTCATGGAATGTGGTAATTAGATCATTGGCGAGTAGTAGGCCTAGATATTTAATTGGTCCCAATTGCCATGCCAAACCTCTGTCCCCCAGAATTCCCTTAACTCCCAGGGAATTTAGAAGCTTGACTTCTGTTTTGTCTTTATTAAGTGTGTAGCCTGAGGTTTCAGAGAATTCCTGGATTGTGTTCATAATGGCCGGTATGGCAGTTTCAGCCTCTCTGCTGATGATCAGTACGTCGTCTATGTAAGCGGCCACTTCAAAGATGGTATTGCCAAATTGTAAACCCAGAATCCTTATGTTTTACCTCAAATGTTGGAGGAACGGCTCTATAGCCAATTGGAAAAGTGAGAGGGAGAGTGAGCACCCTTGTCTAGTTCCTTGTATTAGGGGTAGAGTGTGTGAGACCATGCTCATTTGTATTAGTTGCTTCCCCAAGTAGATTTTTTCTAGTATCGCTCGCAGAAGAGCCCAATCCACTTTATCAAATGCTTTTCACACATCTAGGGTGATAGCTACAGTGGGGGAGTCAGTCTGTTTAGGTTTCTCGATTGCAAGGCAAAACATCCTGGTGTTATCACTGGAGAGCCTATGTCTGAGAAGCCTACTTGTGAAGGATGTATGAGTTTGCTAATATGTTTTTATAGGCGAATAGACAATATTATGGAGTATAACTTGCAGTCAAGATTTATTAGTGGGACCAGCCTATAGTTTTTTGTGAGTAGCGGGTCTTTATCTTCTTTAGGGATAATTGTTATACTTGCTTCTGCTGCGGTACCTGTGATTTTGCCTGTGTATGCAAATTGTTGGAATAGATTCAAGAGGGGTTGCCTTAATTGGGGGATAAATGTTTTAAAGAAAAGTACATTTAAACCGTCCGGTCCTGGGGCTTTACCTACTTTAAGTTTTTTAATGGCAGTGTTTACTTCTTAGAGGGCAATGGGACCATTGATGAAGTTCATTTCCTCTTCGGATAAGGAGTTGAGTGAGATTCTGTCTATAAAGTCTTTAGTCTTTGCGGGTTTCAATTCCGTGTTCATGTCATATAGTTTCTAGTAAAACCTTGTAAAAGCTTCGGATATCTCTAGTGGGTTAGTGTGGATGGAGCCATTATTGTCTTTGATGGCATTGATGCTATTTTTCTGTATTTTAAATTTTAGGTATGAGGCTAGAGATTACCCAGCTTTGTTAGCCTCGCAGAGACGCAGGCTTTTCTGCTTATTAACCTATACCCCTGCCCTGGTGCTAATGATCTTATTGTATTCGTATTTTTTATTTAGAATTTTGTTTAGTGTTGATGGGTCTTTTTTAATTATATGGTTTTCCTCTATCTCTGAGATTTCTTTTTCCAGGGTGAGTAGATTCGCATTGCTCTCTTTATTCATGTTTGATTTAATTTTGATTATGACTCTCCTTACTGTGGCTTTCAGTGCCTCCCATCTTGTAAGGTATGATGTCTCATTTTCTTTATTTTCTTCTCAGTGTGTGATTGCTTCTTCTATAATTTCTTTGTTTTGAGGTGTGGATAAGAAGTCATCATTAAATCTCCATAGGGGATCTTTAAGTGGTGGCGTTGAATCTGTGATGTATAATGTTATAGATGAGTGGTCTGAGATTACTCTTGGCTCTGTGGTAATTTGATCAATTCTGCTTCTCTGAAACCAGGAAATAGTCAATACGGGAGTATGAATTATGAGGATGGTAATAGAATGTATAATCCCTTTCTGTTGGATTTTGTAGTCTCCATGTATCTATTATATTAAATTTTCAACACAACTTCTTGAATGTTTTATGCGCCTTATATGGTCAGAAGTTACAGCTTGAGTCCCTTTCAAGGTTTGGGTCCAGTGGGAGATTAAAATTACCTCCTTTCATGGTTGTTGCTGAGTCTGGTATCTGATTAATCTGTTCTCCAATTTCCTCCCAAAATTGCGGGTCGTCATTTGTCAGGGCATATATGTTAACAATATAAATGTATAATCATCTACCTTGTTTGTCCGTGGTATGTGAGGATATGTCTATTCTCGCTTTTCTAGCTATCAGTGTTAAGACACCATTCTTTTTGCCGATCGACGCAGAGTCCACTACATCTATAGTGTCCTCTCAAACAGTTGATCATGTTGTTGCCTAGCTTAGTTTCCTGTAGTAGGATTATGTCTGCTTTTTGTTTCTGTATGTAGTCAAAGATCTTTCTCCTCTTTCCCGGGTGGTTGAGGCCTTTAACATTTATTGATAATATTTTTGTCATTTGTTGCATTGTGGGTGTCATCTTATCATGAGTGGAGTGTATGGTGTATATTCAAATTGTTTTCATCAAGTATGGCAATATTAGTTGTTCAGTATCTGGAAGGACCTATTATAGATGTCCTACCTACTCACCTTTGTCCAAGTCTGTTTGTCTCTCTAGTCAGAATGTGCCATGAGCTTCTTGAGTCAGTGGACAACCAAAAACAAAAGTTGAATAAATGTGATAAATCGTGTTGGATGTAAAACCAACAAGTAGTCATAAGCACAAATAATGCAAACAGTACAATATAAATACAAAAACAAATATTACAAAATCTTCTCCCCTTCTCCACTCCATTAGCCCTTCCACCCCTCCCCCCCTAAAGGATTGTTAGACACGGCGAAGCAGGAAGACACTTCCGTCTCGGGGTTGCAGTTAAACATGGAGAGTACAACTCCCACTAAGTACAGTAGATACAGAGATGAATGAAAGGTAAAATTATTATGCAACAACATTAAGGCTATTCTGGGAAGAAGCACCATCATTCTTCATTGTAAGACTCAATGCCAACAATCATTAAATGACTAACAATAATGTGCATCTTAGGGAATCGTCCTGAAGTGTTTTATCTATTAATCCTTAAGTTTCTGTACATAATCCCTCCATCGTTTTCAATGTTAAAATGAATTGATGTGCCACACATTATTTTAAACTCAATTACTGCCCCCTTAGTTTACCTTTAGTTTACCCAGAGTTCCCTTAATGTTTCCTTCAAAGGATTTTGTCAGTACTCCAGTCTTCTACAACCTAGAATTGAATCTGTCTATATTTTGCAGCTTGCCCCCCGTAGAAAACCCTTGCATCTATTTCCAAAACCTGTTCCTTCAATCTGACCTCTTTGAGGTATGTCTCGGTATAAACTGAAATTGAGAGAAACACCATTACCTAAAATTCCTGTAAAATCACATATCTGCTATGAATCAGCTGAGTTGAGCGGAGGTCTCTTAGCAAATGGATCTTACATGTTTTTTATTGTTTGGCTTTTTTATCTTTAGTATCCTTTTCCACTGAGGTTGACTTACCCTGGTTTTCAGAATAACCATTTGTGACGATTGGCTTGTTTGTATTTAGGAAAAGTGAGAAGTTGCCCAAGCAATGCAAAGTGTTTTCGTGACCTGCTATTTAGTTTACTGAAACGGACATGTTTAATTCTATATTTGAAATTGCAGTCAAAGTGCATTATTACAAAATAAATTACAATGTAGTGTCCTTACCTCTCTGGTACTTTAGAGAATATAATGGTGCTGCTGTGGCTCCGGGTTTAAGTTTCAGGAATACCAAATTTCAGTTTTTTCACATGCCATGATGCAAGAATGCAAGTGTCACTTAATATTGTCCAACTGCACCATAGCTACAAAATGAGACCTAACTCAAGATACCCCTTACAAGAATATTGTATTCATCTGTAAGAAATATGCATATTTTAATGCAATCTATTCATACAATTCTCAGAATCGCAATAATTAAGTAAGACGTTTTATGCAATCACTTAGCAAATTAGTCAGCGTGACAGAAATTATTCTAATTTTCAGGCTCCCTGCACTGCTGGTACTCTGCAATTATTTAGCAATGCATGTATGGCTTTATTTCAGTCCACCAACCTCTTTCAATGCCAAGCATTGACAATGGAAAAGAGTAGGATTTATATATATATTGAATGATTTTCATTGATACCTGCAGGACCATATTGCATGGGAATATGTGGAAAAGGCAGCAGCAAATTTTCAATGAGTGTGATATTTGTTTGGAAAAGAGTTAAGAACTTGTTATATGTGTGACTTGATTTGGAAAAAACATTGAGTTATATTTTAGTAGTATGTAAACACGCACAATGTAAAAATGTAAAGCTCAAAATTTGAAGACCTAAAAAGGTTGTGGTAAACTGTCATGGTTTAAATTTATTAGAGTAAGAAATACAAACCTGTAGTATCGAAAAAGTCGAACACAATCCCTAACTTCAACATTACCCTAACCCATCTCTTGGGGTTACTCCAACCACAACCCCAAAAGCAACCAAGGCTCCCACCCCAACAATAACTTACAGACCATTATCTACTCTAACAGTACCCCTAGTCTGGACTCTAAACCTACTCTAACCTTTTTTCTAATAACTTAACACTACTATTATCCCTCACTTTAGCCCCAATTTTTTTCCTAATCTAAAACCTAATCTTAGCCTTACCACTATTGTTAATGTAATTGTTAGACCAGGCAGCCTTAGAGTGGCCTTCCCCCATACATCTTCCCTTTACCCTAAATAGTTTTGCTGATTTTTTTTTGCTGGCCTTAGTGCTCTGTGCACTTTACCACTGGTAACTATTGCTAAAGTACATGTGCCTCCTTTTGATAACATGGTACGGTTGGCTCATACACAAATGGCATATATTTAATTTGCTTATAAGTCCCTAGTAAAGTGGACTAGCTGTGCCCAGGCTCTGTAAATTAATTGTAAGTAGTGGGCCTGCAGAACTGATTGCGCCACCAATTGAGTAGCACTTTAAGCATGACTGAGGCCTGCCATTGCAACCTTTGTGTGAGTTTTTAAACTGTCATTTCGACCTGGCAAAATAGTTATTTTGATAAATGTAAATCAGATAGGCCCTGGACAGCCCACAAGGCAGGGGTGCAATGTATTTATTAGGTAGGACATGTACTTGTAAGTTTTACATGTGCTGGTAGTAAAAACATTGAAATTCATGTTTCACTACTGCAACACCTACCTCTCCCATAGGATAACAGAGAACTTACCCTATTACATTTAATAAACTGTATTTCCATGTGGTAACAGGTAAGCAGTTAATGTTTGGTGTTTTTGGAATTGATTGCAATGAAAAAATCCTAAATCATGATGAAGTTGGGATTTAATTTACAATTTTGAAACTGCAACATTTAGAAAATAGGCATTTTCCTGCCTTAGTCCTTAAGGGCCTGTAGCCTGTCTCGGGGTCACATGACTGGATTTTCTTGACCGTTGGTCATTGTGTATTCCTCCTAGACAGCCACACACAATAGAGAGCTTAGGTGTGCCTGGGTAAGCCATCTCTGGCTGGATGTGAGGGAGCACAGCCTTACTTACACTTGAATAGGCTGTGTCCTGTCCAAACACAAATGGCTGCATACCCTCCGTAGCATGGATGAGCTAGGGGCGAGGAGGTAGGGCACCTGTGCATTTCAAAGGGAAGCCTCTAAAAGATTCCCATGCACTTCAAAGGCAGAACTGGGCATACATATTTGACCTCAGCCACCAAACCTTCAGTACACTTCTGGACCCTTGGATACTCTGTCAATGGACTGTTGTGCTGCTGAAAGGACTGCAACTACACTGGACTACTGATCTGAAGGACTCGTGCCCGCTTGTGCTCATCTGCTGCCTGCTGCCCTCTTGCCGGGTGAAAAGGACTGGGCATGGATCTCATGAACCCATAGTGACTGCAAGTGCTACTTGGCAGGCCTCCTAATCTGAAGTGTCAGAAACATAATAGGCAGTCTTTTGTCTCTGCAAAACTAGGTGAGGCAAAGTAGTGGCTCTTCTGTCTTTGCATGCACTTCTGGATTTCCCTCCCTTTGGACATTTGGAATATTTGTATGCATTTCCGCTTGTGGAAACATGCACAACAGAGGGAAAGTTGATACCACTACCTTATTCAGAGTGTCTGTGCACATCAAAGATGGCAGCACTGCTCATGCAAAGACCCTCATAGTGGTATCCAGCCAAACCAATGGCTGAGACTCAGTATAATACAGAAACACTCACTATGTCAGCCTAAGGGATCGGCCACATGACCATCTGTCTCCACTCTTAATCTACTTAAATCTTAAGGTGGTTCGCCATGTTGGAGGCCCTGCTTTATCAGTGACATTATGTAAATGAACAATGGGCCATGAAAGAAGAGTGCCAGTAGTAACCATTGATGACCATCGAAATGAAGGGCTGCAGGAGCCATAGTAATAATGTGTTATTTGGGTGCAAATTCAGCCCAAAGAGATGAGAAGAGCAGGGTATGGCTCCAGAGCTGAGACACCTAAGAGCCTCATGTGCATTTGTCTGTGTGTGGCATATATGTGTCCAAAATTACAAGTGTCTGCAGGTGTGTGTATGTTGGGGCTGGGTGTTTATGTGTGTGTGAGAGTGAGTGAGGTGTGTCCCTAACTAATTAACAGTGTTGCTTCCTGAAATCTATGCCAGGTGTCAATGATCACCAAAAGTGTCTGCTATCCCCAATCATAAGGGGCTCATCTCTGCGACAGTTGTGTACATTCATGGCATAATAGTGGCTATAGCATAATAAACATCACCGTTTACACTTATAGGCCTTTATAAATCATTGACATATTAAGAGCATGACTACAATATTTTTTAGTCAACCCTCACATAATAATGGTCATAAAGGTATTTGGTCACCCTGGTAGAATGGTGGGCATTGAAGGTATATTTCAGGCCTCCTTCCAGGTCAGAATCCATGGCTTATGATTATGACACCTGGGCATTTCAAGCAGAATCGGTTAATGTGAACCATTTTTACATGTGAGTATGGGATTGTGTATTTCCTAAAATTGAAAGCTAATATTTTGAACCCAAAAATTATGTTTTTACAGGAAAGGTTTTATTCTGGAAAACTGAGTTTGATTGCCCAAAATGGAAAGTGACATTTGAAAGAAAATATTCATATTTTTAGAAATTGATATGTTGATAAAAACAAAGAGCTGCATTTCAGTGGGGGAGGGTGTGGGCTAGAGCAACAAAAAAAACTGTGACCATGAGGTTGAACACAAAACCTTCAATTCATACTGCCAAAATTCTATCTTTTATACCTCATTGAACAGCAATATGTAAAGAGCAAGTTAATAGCTCTTGCAGTTGCGGCATTCATTCAGCAGATCATCTGGGATATTAGCTTTGACACAGCCGGCTACAATTGTGTCATTAACTGCTTTTATATTGTCCATTCTTGTCTCAAATCATAAAATTGTTTTCAGAATCAAGCTGTCTCCATTAATTTTTTTTTTTGTCATTACTAGACATGCTCGTCTGCTGAGCTTTCAAATTACCTACTTACCAAGAGGAGGTGAGGAGGAAATAAAATTATTAAGTGGAAAGGACTGATTCGCACTCTGTGTACCATCCATGCCAGTGAAATAGGGCAGTCGCACAATCTGTACGCCATCTAAGATGACATATTTAAAGAGATTATAAATGGTGGTAACTTGTATTGCAGCACTGGCTCTGCATACCCTGCATTAGATTTTAGGAAGGAAGTCTGTCTAAACTTGCATTAAGTGGATTTTAGTTCTGGTTTGACATTTCAAACTGGCAGTAGCTCTGGTTTGTTTCAGATAAAGGATAATGTTATTCTGTTAACAGAGGGCCTGTCTTGCAGGTAGCTGGACAGTAAAGCCCACTGATTTCCACCAGAAGCAGTATTATGGAAAGTGCACCAGGGATGCAATGGGCATGTGCCCCTGCTTTGTGCAATGCTGTGGCACTTTGGTATTAAAGAAAGGGCTGCAAGTTCTGGTTCAGCCCTTTATGTAATACAGATAGCACTGGCACACACTTAGTGCCAGTGGTATCACCAGAGGGGTGTTTCTTCATTTGCATGTGGCCCCATGCAAATGAGGGAATCCCTTTGCGTTTGCGCCTGCAACGTATTATAGATGTGGGTGAGGAGGCAAAGAGGCTGTCAGGAGGAGCACTGACAAAGCAACATCCAAAAGTTGGCGCACTATCAGTGTACCCCCAGATGGCAGCCTTCTGGAGGGTGAAAACCATGGGTATTCACAAACTTTCTCTCGGGGGCCACATTTACAGTGTGGTTTGTGTCCGAGGACCGCACCTTTGGGGGTGGGGTCAGTGAGGGAGGGGGCGGGGCTAGAGCAACAAAAAAAACTGTGACCATGAGGTTGAACGCAGGTCCCTGCAGTGGATGCCTTTGTCCACTTAGCCACCAGACCCGGCATGCACATATCTCTCTCTCTCTCTCTCTCTCTTTCTCTTTCACTCTCTCTTTCTCTCTCTGTCTCTCTCTCTCTATATCGCTCTGTCTCGCCCCTCTCTCTATCTCGCTCTATCTCTCTCTCCCTCTCTTTCCCTCTCTCGTCCTCTCTCTCCCTCTCTCTTCCTCTCTCTTCCTCTCTCTCTCACTCTTCCTCTATCTCTCTGTCTCTCTCCTCTGTCTCCCTCTCTCTGTCTCCCTCTCTCTGTCTCTCCCTCTCTCTCTCTCCCTCTCTCTCTCTACCTCTGTCTCCCTTCCTGTCTCTCCCTGTCTCTCCCTCTGTCTCCCTCTCTCTGTCTCCCTCTCCCTGTCTCCCTCTCTCTTTCTCCCCCTCTCTCTCCCTGTCTATCCCTCTCTCTGTCTCCCTCCCTCTGTCTTCCTGTCTCTCCCTCTCTCTGTCTCCCTCCCTCTGTCTCCCTGCCTCTGTCTCCCTCCCTCCCCTCTGTCTTCCTCCCTCTGTCTCCCTCCCTCTCTCTTCCTCTGTTTCCCTCCCTCTCCCTCTATCTCCCTCTCTATCTCCCTCTGTATCTCTCCTTCTGTCTCCCTCTGTCTCCTTCTCTCTCCCTCTGTCTCTCTCCCTCTCTCTCTCCCTGTCTCTCGTTCTCTCTCCCTCTGTCTCTCTCCCTCTGTCTCCCTCTGTCTCCCTCACTCTCTCCCTGTCTCTCCCTCTCTCGCTCCCTGTCTCTCCCTCTCTCTCCCTGTCTCCCTCTGTCTCACTCCCTCTCTCTTTCTGTCTCCCTCTCTATCCTTCCCTCCGTATCTCTCCTTCTGTCTCCCTCTGTCTCCCCCTCTCTCCCTCTGTCTCTCTCCCTCTCTCTCTCCCTGTCTCTCGTTCTCTCTCCCTCTCTCTCCCTCTGTCTTTCTCCCTCTGTCTCTCTCTCTCTCCCTCTGTTTCCCTCACTCTCTCCCTGTCTCTCCCTCTCTCGCTCCCTGTCTCTCCCTCTCTCTCCCTGTCTCCCTCTGTCTCACTCCCTCTCTCTTTCTGTCTCCCTCTCTATCCTTCCCTCTCCCTCCCTCTGTCTCCCTCCCTCCTCTCACTCTCCCTCTCTCTCCCTCTCTCGCTCTCTCCCTCTCCCTCTCCTTCTCTCTCTCTCTCTGTCTGTCACCCTCTGTCTGTCACCCTCTATCTGTCACCCTCGGTCTGTCACCCTCTGTCTGCCACTCTCTGTCTCCCTCGTCCCTCTGTCTCCCTCTCCCTTTCTCTAGCTCCCTCCCTTTCCCTCCCTCTCTTTCTCTCCCTCCCTCCCTTCCTCTCCCTCCCTCTCTCTCCCTCTCCCTCCCTCCCTTTTTCTCCCTCCCTCTCCCATCCTCACTTTCTCTCCCTCCCTCTCCCTCTCTCCCTTTCTCTCCCTCCCTTTCCCTCCCTTCCTCTCCCTCTACCTCTGTCTCCCTACTTTTCCCTCCCTGCCTCTACTTCCCTCTGTCACCCTCTGTCATCTCACCCTGACTGTTTGTGCCCGGGCTGAGACAGCTTCCCGGGCACACACAGCCGCACCTGAGCACTTCACTGGTCTTTAAAAGACCATTTGCATGTTAATGAGGCTTCACCTCTTCACCCCTGGAGCTCCACTGTGACTATCCCTGGTCGCCCGGCCCCCATAGAGCAGCAGAGTCTCTCAGAGTCACGCTGCTGCAACCGGCAGTGTTTACAGACGCTTTCAATTTTCTATTTTTTAAAACACAGGTACGATGTCTGAAAGGTCCATGGGCCGCCAAGGAACGCTTGCGGGCCGTACTATGAGTACCCGTGCCCCAGACATACCCTTGCAGGCAGGCGCAGCCCCTCACTGCACCTGTCTGCAAGTGGATCTTCCCCCTCTTAAAAGTGCAGGAGGCTTGCTGCCTGCACATTGAAACACAGAGAGGCTGCTTCAAAGCTGCTGTATCTTTCACTTGAATGTGCTGCACCAGGGCAGCACGACTTCATGGCCTCCCTGAGAGCATCACATTCAGTGTAATAAAGCGCACTTTCCTTCTTTGACAACCGGCACACCTGTTTTAAGGTGCACAGTGGCGTATACAGGGAAAGTGTGCCCTTTGTGTAATAGGACCCCAGATTCCGTAAATCCATCATGAGTGGAATTACCAATGAAGGAATTACTGGGTTCAGAATTAATACCATGAGGTTCTAGGACAGCTACAGTAATTCACCTGCAGTGATTCTGCTTGTGGAAATCCCATTGAAGGCAGAATTATCATACCCGCGAGAAATCACCGGATTTTATGTTAAGGCAAATCTCTCAGTAATGCCCTAAGGGGCATATGTATGGAAACAGTGTTGCAGGGCAGCACAGAAAGTCACATAGCTGCGCTGCCCTGCGTCACTTGGGAAGGACAGGAATGTGCCATATTTAATCAATAAGGCACATTCATGTCCTTTTCCCCCTGCACTTCCACCATTTCGATAGCATTGTGCCAATGCAGGCACACTTGGACCACATTATAATGGTGCCTCTGTTGTACACAGGTGAGTTTTCCTCATTCTATGTGTGCTACACTTAGAAAGAGGACAAAACGAGGAAAAATAAAGATATTTCTCCTTGTTACGCCTAATCTGGGGAGGTGTACCTTTTTGGTGTATTCCTAGGTTTTGTAAATCTGGGAATGCGTCAAAAACCTTGAATTTGCTTGGAAACACCGACCATAACACTCATTTATTGCCTCCCTTGTGCAGAGTAAAGAGTAAAGTAATACAGGGAATTGCGCTGTGTTGCCTTACTCCAAATTTATGAAGCCATTCAAAGCCACGCATTGTGGTTTCGCGGACCTTCATAAACCTGATGTAGGGGCTTGTGTCAAGCATGTATCACTTTGTGTGGTGTAAACTTGACTCAAGCCTCTCATAAATATGACCTCACATTTCTCAAGTAATATCTTCCTGTACGAGTTTGCAGTTGCAGTAGCAATTCACACTGAAAACCTTTTCTCTTTTACAGCTACAAGACGATCAGTAGAAAAATCCCTCAAAATGGTATACCTTTCCCGCATATAAGACAGACCTCGAACAGTCATCTGTCTCCCGGCTCTGTAACACAATTGTTTTTAAACGTAATATAATAAAGCCTTGCATGAAAGTACTCATATAATACACTTCCCATGAATCCATACAAACACAGTTGTCCATTAAGTGCAAGATTTTCAAGCTAGAACGCTAACATTCCTGCCAGCTACAATGATAAATGAACCTTGGGCCACATTGATTTTCTGGTCAACGGGTGGTCCGGATGTAACAAATATTCCATAACTAAATGGGTGGTGATATTCAAATGTGTGGCTTGTGTGATTCGCAGATCACCTTTTTTACAAATACTAGAGATAAAACATCATGGACCATGGTCATCATTTATACATCTCTGAGTTATATGCACATACCTGTGGTGAGTGCAACACTCACCTGATGCAGGAAACTGTAAGCAACCTTTAGGGGAAAGATGGCGGGCGCGCTGGCAGTTGTGTGAGTGGCTTGTGCACGCTCCCCCGTTAGCAACCCTACCGTGACTCGCCTCCCCCACTGATTACTCGCATATCCCCCACTTATCGGCGGTGAAGTACGTTCTTACGCAGTGATGTGGTGAAGTTTTTGCGGTACCTTATCGGAGGTCAAGTGAGAGCGGCGAGAGCAGATTTAGGTGGACTGTGGCGACCCGCCCTTAGTCTCTGGTTGTGTCTGGCTTCCTGGCGGCTTAGCTGTATGAAAACTGACGAGGCAGTGAGGAGTTCTTCCGTGACCTTAATGGCTCTGAAAACGGGTAGCAAAGGCGCGAAATCCCGGGGAGTGACGGCCGCGACGTTAGATGCTGCGCCGGATTGCTTGAAGGCCGGGTGGTTCTCCCCTCCGTGGCAAAAGGGAATCAACATGCCGGTCAAAATAAGGATGCCAAGGCAGACTCTGTTGGTCCCGGTGCGGACAAAGAAGGTGGCGACTCTTCACCCGCCGTGCTGCTAAAGAAATCACGAACAGTCCCAGAAATCTTTCGGAAGCAAGTTGGGAAAGGAAAGGCTCTTGCTGATATTAAGGCAAGCAGTGTTGATGGCTCTGTAGCAGGGAAACTTCCTGTGGCGGACATAATGACAGTAAGTGGCAATAAAGTTATTGAAGTAGTAACTGTGTCGGTTGAGAGAGCCACAGTTTCCGCGCTATCTGAAAAGGAGTTATTATCTACTAATGAGTGCAGCAATAATGTATCTAATTTAGGAGGAAAGGAGGGAGGGGAGTCGGCTGTAGGATCAGAAGTACTGGTAACTGCTGAGCTCTTTAAAGCTAAAAGTAATCCAAAGATGGGAAAACTGGATAACACGGATAAAGTGATGGATAAAAGGAGAATGGAGAGTGGTCAAAACTCAGCTTATCAGGAGGAGGAGGAGATAACTAAAGATATTGACTCTGGGGATTCAGGAGGGAAGTTTTACTCAATGTCTGAACCTTCCAATTCCTCTGAGAACGAAAGTCAGGGTGGCGATTGGCCTGATGATAAAAGTGATGGCAATAGCTTTCAACGTGATGATGAGGAGCTGAGCTCGTAAGTATCTATTAATTAGGGTACAGTACGTAAAACACGGGAAACATGAGATGAAACAAATTCACTGGTAAAGGAGAGGTCTGCTGCAGCTGGTTCTTTAGTATGGGATTATTCATTCTCCCCTCAAGCAGAGAAGAATGGTGCATGTGCTAATCACTCTGGTGGGATACCTCAATCAGATGAAGGAGGGGAAAGTAAAATCACTCTCATTACAATATACCAAGTAGTTATGGCGCATATAGAGGAGACTAAGGCAGAGAGCCTGCAGATCCAGGGTGTGGTCCTCAAACTGTAAAATACAGTACGCCGTGTGGCAAAGGCCTTTACAGAAATATCTGTGAGAATTGGAGAAGCTGACGAACGGATTTCAGCTGTGGAAGATCAAATGGTGCAGCAGAAGGCTACAATAGCAACTTTACAAGACTTAAGAGATGATACCAATTGGAAATTAATAGACTTGGAAAATCCCTCCAGAAGAAATAATTTATGGATTTTGGGTATTGCAGAGGGACAGGAGGGGAATGATGTCAGGCAATTTGTTATCAAGCTTTTTCTGAGGCTTTGCCTGAACTTAAGCAGTGGAAATGGGAATTGGAACTGCAGAGGGCACACAGATTTCCTTTTATACAAAAGAACAGAGTGGGGGGGCATGATGAGAAACCCTGGGCAATACCAAGGAAAACCCAGTGCAGCACAGAGCAAAGGAGGGTGCCTAGGTGGGAGTTAGAGGAGAGGCACAGGTTGAGAATGGAGCGAGAGAGAGCTCTCTCCTGGGAGGCACAAAGGGAGAACAGAGCAAAGCACCCTCCCACTGGAGGAGAAATGAGCACGAAGCATTGTATGATCTGGCAAGCCCTGTTAGGAAGAGAAGCGGGAAGAGGTGTGAATTTTTCGTCCACCCAGATTTCTGTCAGCCCACTGTTCAAAAGTGATGGCAGCTACGCCAGTTAATCCCATTCTTCCAGTCTAAGGGGGTGCTGGCTTTCTTGCTTAATCCTGCCAAGTTATAGAATATACATAAGGAGAAAAAACAATTCTTTGTGTCAGAAATTTTGGCAAAAGATTTTTTGAATACTATATAATGGCAGGATGAGATCTGTCAAGTTCCATTATCTGTTGGGGCGGTGGTGTGCTTAAAGATGGGGGCTATGGGCTTTTTCTTACTATGGGTTCTTTTCTTTGGGTAAGACTTTTTTCTTACTAGATTTTCTTTTTTGGGGGTGGGGGGTGGGGCGGGTCAGGGGGGAGGTGATCGGGGGTGCGGAATCAACCCACTATCCATCTCAGAGGTGTCAGTCCTTATGCCCATATGGGGGAGGGCGAGAGGCTGTAGTGGGGGTAGTTGGTGGGGGGTGGGTTAGGTGAGGGGTGGTGGTGAAAGGCATATACAGTTCTGGATGTTTCTTTTGTATATTGGTTATGGCTGGCATGTTTTGGCATCTTTAGAAATGCAGAAAGGTAGCTCAGGTGATGAGCAGGGCAGAAGAATTAGGATAATTTCAATAGTTTGGTTTTTTATTAAAGAAAATGGGTAAAGTATCAATATGTTCATGGAATATTTGCAGTTTGAACAATCAAAAGAAAAGAGGGGTGTTGGCACAAATGCTGCAGGTACTGCGTTTAGATTTAGTGTGTTTACAAGAAACACATGTTGCATGGAATAACCGCAAGTGGCTGCATGATTTGGGTATGGAGATTCTAGGTTGTACTAGACAAGGTACAACTACACGTGAGGTAGCAATTTTGATGAGGTATGCCTTAGGAATATGTAAACGTGTAGAAGAGGATGTCTTGGGGCGTTGGGTAATCGCTGAGGTAATTGTAGGTGGCTCTCCACTGACGGTATGTTCCATGTACGGATCTAATATGGATGATCCGGGGGTGTTACATTATTTAAGTATTGAATTTATGACTTGGTCATCCCCTTAGTCTTGTGTGGAGACTTTAATCTTTAAGATTTATGTGGCAAGTTTTCAAAGCTACACAAGGATTAGTTAGAGAGTTTGGCTTAGTGGATGTATGGTTCGCCCATAAAAGGACATGATCCAGGAAATACTTTTTACTCAGCTCCTCATAGAAAGCATGTCTGTTTAGATTACTTTTTTCCTTCCTCTGAAAAGGCTATACATGCCCAAATAGAGATCATACCGAGGATAATATCTGACCACAATCCGGAGGTATTAGAGATTGATCTGAGTGGTCGGCCTCAACCAAAGGGTTGGACCTTTGAACGTAAACTCCTATTAGACCCCAGGTATTGTACTCATATGGGTGGTTGGATTACAGAATTTTCACAATAAATTGGGGAACCGCTTTAGACTCTATTCTTTTAGATTCATTTAAGGCTGGGGTGCTGGGGGCAACTTTGAGTTATTCGATAGCTAAACAGCGAAATGTACTGTTGGAGATTGAGGCTGGAATGAAGCAGTTAAGATTATTGGAAATCGAGCTTATGGGAAAGGTTAGTCACCAACAAAATTTGGGTAACACTTTAAAGGCTATCGCAATTTTGAAAACGAAAATTCCTCAGCATTTTGCAATGAAGGTGGCAACAAAATTGTGTACCCATAGTAAGCAGATTTTTAAGGCTGGGGAAGATTCCGGGAGGATATTAGCTAAATGGCTGCTACAGAAAGAGATATCTAATAACATTTCTTGGATACAGGCTAATTGTAACAAAATACAGGAATCCTCGACTGAAGTTTTGAATGTTTTTTGCAAATTCCATAGTAATCTATATACAGAGGAGGAAACAGATGATGTGGAAGGGGAAATGAGTTAGTTTGTTTTGGAGTTGAAACTAATAAAGTTTCATCAGAGCAGAATGAGGAATTATCACAAGATATAACTTGGTAAGAAGTAGAGGGAGCAATTTCATCATTGGCTTTGGGGAAAGCAGTAAGTCCGGATGGTATTCAGCTTGAATTTTATAGAATATTTCGCCAGGCTCTAAGACAGGAACCTATGATACTATTTTGTGCTGCTCAACATGGTGTGGCACCAGACTCTTTGAGGAAAACCACTATCATAATTTTTTAAAAAAAAGGGTAAATCCGAGCTGTGCCCATCGTCGTATAGACCAATCTCAATGATCAACTCAGATAGTAAGATCTTCTCTAAAATTATGGATTTACGGCTTGGGGCAGTCATTACTCCTCTTGTGTCAGTAGTTCAGCATGGGTTTATCCCTGGGAGGGATAGGGCGGATCATATAAGACAGATAATATCTCTCTTAGATTGGACTCTGAACTGAGGGCGATCCTGTTGGACGCCGAGAAGGCGTTCAACAGGGTCTCCTGGCAGTATATGTGGGATGTTCTCCAGTGGAAGGGTTTTTGTCCACAGCTTATTCAAGCAGTTAAAACTATGTATGATCGTCCAGTGGCTACTGTTCGTGTTTCTGGTCTTGAGTCTGTATTTTTCAATATTAGTAGGGGCACAAGGCAGGGATGCCCGTGCTCTCCTCTTTTATTTTCTCGGTACATTGATTTATTTTTGATTAAGATAAACCAAGATATTGGTATCAAATCAGTCAGTCTTTGTAATATAGAGTATGGAGCATTAGCTTATGCTGACGATATAGTGGTAGTGTCTACAGACATTTCAACAGCGCTACCAGCAATAAAATCATTAGCGGGGCAGTTTGGCCGCTTTCTGGACTATAAACTGAATATAGAAAAAACCCAGGTATTACATTCTGGTAAAAGCCTCCCTGCTAATGTGATAATAACCTCCGAGGCAATTTATCTGGGAGTGAAAATTACTTCAATGGTGGATAAGATCCCTGATTTAAACATCCTCCCAGTGATTGAAAAGTCAAATGTAACTCTGGAACGATTGGATCATCTTCATTTGTCCCTTCATGGCAGAAGCAACTAGCTTTTATATGTGTTTCAAACAATTCCTTTTAGAATTTTCTGTGTCTTGTTTTACAAAATTAGAGCGGATATGTTCCAGATTCTTGTTGGGATATAGAAGATCAAGAAGGGCATATAAGAAAATGATCCTTCCGAGACACCGGGGGGATGGGGCCTTCCACATTTTATTATGTATTAATGGGCAGTCATGTTGCAAGTTATGGGACCATTGGTAGTTGGGGGTAAAGCTTATATCCCCGTATGTTGTAGACCCACAATTTACAACAACGATAGTAATGGCTGTCTACTAAAGATCATTTAACCCAGCTACTACAAAAAAACAAAGTTTAAGGGACTTAAGGCAGTGTACAAGGTTTGGATCCAAATTAAATGAAAATGTTGTATTCTCAATGTCAATGCTTACACCCCTTTCTCAGCCTCGGGGATATTGCCTATAATTTTTCGGGATCGTATTGCTTTTAGATGGGGCTTTAAAGGGACTTGCTGTGTAGGGGATTTGTTTGATCAAGGGGTTTTCTTTCATTTGCAGATTTACAGGCCAAGTATCGATAAGCAAGATTTTTTCAAATATTTGCAAATCCATAGCTTTTACTCAAAATTTTGTTCAGATTCAGTACAGCAATTTGGAAAAGTTTCGCTAATTGAAAAAATGATCAAGAAAACACCAATAGGGCAATATTACCGGCAGCTTGTGAAAACTTTCCCAGATGATTTGGAAGAGCGTAAAAACATCAAATGGGAAAATAAATTGGGGGTTGAGGAGGTCAACATTTGGAAATCATTGGAACTGGCTAATAGCGTGTTAATGATAGGGAGATTACGCAGTCAGCATTATATGGCCCTTTATGATTTATATTATGCTCCAAGCAAGGTATCTCATTGGGGCGGGAAGGTGGGGGACAAAGGAACCGCTGTGTGTACCCCTACGACCATCACGGGAGATCTAGTGATTATTGGTTATTGGTGTAGGTACTGATAGTTCGGCCAATGTGAGGTCTGCAGCCTCAACAGCTTTGTTGTTTATCATTATGGCGGTGGTACGGGCGTGTATCGCCAGTGAGTGGATCAGCTCTGACCCTCCTACTTTCACGAATTGGAGATCAAGATTGTTAGCTATGTATAATTTCGAATCATCGATTTACAAAACTAAAGGTAGAAGGAAGAGAATGATTTGTACTAAAATTTGGTCTCGAATAGCGGATTGGATATCCTGATTGGCCTGTCAATAGGATTTTGTATATAATATGGTTTGTTGGGGGAGGGTTTATGGGGCGGGGAATGTTAGTATGGGGGATAACAATGCCACCGCCTTTGGGAAATTCGGAATTGGTCATTCAATTGTATGGTCACCTCCTACTTTTCTTTCTGTATGGTAATAGCTGTATCCTGCTCTTTTCTGTTTTTTTTCTCTTTTTTTTGTTTCAGCAATGCTCTAAGATTTATTTGGATGCTTTGACAAAGTTTCTTTTTTCGTTGCTGCTATGTAATGACTGTATTATTATGAATGAACTGTGCCATAACTGTAAACATTGTATTTTTGTATATGCCTTGGTTTAAAAAAAGGGATACAAAATCAATTATAAAAAAAGCAACCTTTAGCCACCCATTTTGTGGCATAGCAACAGGTGGTAGGTTGCGTTACACAGGCATTATCTAGGGATGCCAACACGATCCTCTTATATTTGTTATATTTATTTATTTAAAAGACTTGCATCACGCAACATTTGTTACCTTTTAACAGCGGTAGGATGCAGGTCACACTTCTGTTCTGTCTGTTGTATGTGGAGTGGAGAACGAACAATGTAATAGTATATAAGCCAAAGACATCCTCGGAAGATTTTCAAGACGTTGTAAGCCCTACTTCCTCTTGTTTCAAATGATGTAAAAGAAAGCCTGTTGATGGGTAATAGTTTAATTAAATACGACTTTGGGTTCTTTGCCAGGCAGAAATGGAGTCAATAAGAAACAATTGTGGTGAATATTAACTGTGTTTTTGAAAGGCTTGGTTTACTCGGTTCATAGACAGGCCATGGTTTAATGAATCTAAAAGCAAGGTGACTTCTCTGAAGAATGAAAACCTTCCAAGAAGCACTGGGCACACATCAGACATGCTCAATTTACATGAATTACAGCGCCAACAGGAAAACAAAGAAATCAATTACGGAGACAAAGACTAAAAGCCACTTCTAAAAAGACATAAACATTGGATGAGCAGGCCAAACGGCAGAGTGAACAAAGGAGAAAATTTGAATGGATTTTGATGTCAGTCCTCCTATACATTGTCGATGAATATGCAAATTAAAATAAAACTACTGTCTCTGAAGCACTAAATTATATCTACACACCCTAATGTTCCACTGAAAAAATGATGCCAGTCTCAAAAAATATTTACTCATCTACACAACCCAATGTTTCACTAAAGCTCTAACCATGTGAAATGCACTCGAGGACACCTTGATACCACTAGATGGATAAAAGGACTACGGCTTTTATTGTGACATATGAAAATCATGAAAGGCACTCAAAACTTGCGCTTGTTTTGAATTTTGGTGAAGGCTATGCAGGGCTGCTATAATGTGAATTTCAATGTCCCAAACTGTTTGTTTTTCACGATGCTGCTTTCTTAAACAACACTGCCTGGAAGCCACAAAAAAACGACTACATCGATACTGCAAAGCGGCAGATGAGCGGAGAATGGATTAGCAAATTACAACATGTTCTATGACCTGTATCATGAATCAAGAATATTGACTAGCTGTTCAGTAAATCACGAATAAAGACTTCCCAGTTTATGTTTTGTAGAAAGCAAATGTAAAAGTTCCATAGTGAAGCTAAACTGTATGCATTTCAGTTTCATGGCTCTTACATTTAACAATTTGAATATTAGATACACCCAGACTTCTTAAAGTTGGCTCTTTACAAGGTGTCCTGCCAGGTGTAAAACCTCACTATGACTAGTAGTCTTAGAAGCTGTGTGGAGAGGAAATAACACCAGAAGCACATATTCACAGCAATCATTGGCAGTGCCAAGAGGTCTGATTTTAGAGGAATGTATGGTTATGGTAATGTGGAGCTTTAGCAGTAGTAAATAGCTAAAGAATTGAAATGTATTTGTGTGGAAGTATTGAACTGCAGAACAGTATTAGTGTAGGGTAAAATGTCAGGTGACAGTTGCACAGTTGCAGCCCTACTCCCATCTGTGCTTCTGACAGAGAAAAACACCATAAATTACCTAGTTGCCCACTCAATATTTCACCCGCACCGCAGTGGAATTCGCGCAGCAGTCAATGCGTTTAAGAAGAAATATATACATATTAACGCTACCTAACCCAGGACTGATTTGCATATGGCTAAATCCAAACTGGGCTAGCGTGGTTAGCAAAAAAACAATGGAACAAAACCCAGATCTGTGACAGGGAGTGAATGTTTGCATTGTTCAGCATTCCGTCCATCATCTGTTCTTTAAGCTTATTTTCGTGACCAAAATTGTTGCTGTTTTGTATATTGACTCTTTGCAATTTTTTTTAACACTTTATTTTCAGTTATCAAATACCTGACAGGTACATATACAGTGATGTGCATTAAACTACTCAATGTCATGGACCATACCAGCGCTGGGGAAATCCAACCCCACCTCCGGCACCCCACGTCTCCCTAAATAGAAGAAGGAGCCCGACTAGCGACATCTCCCTCATGCAGCGATGGAACACAGCAGAAGCAAACCCTCGGAGACTGAAATGGAAATCATATCACAAATAAAGGAAAACATCCCCATTAGCCCAACCCCTCCGGCACCACCCCAGCATCCACCTGTGAGGCAGAGGCCCGCCCTGCGTTCTCAAAGTAGGACCTCAGAAGCCCCCAAATTTCACGCAGTCGCTACCTAGTTAGCATGAGACCAGCATATATTTCAGTGTTGATGTTGCAGTGTGCCAGGCTCCCCAGCCAATCCTGCAGTTTAGGAGGGGATTTCCTGCCCCAGTGTAAGGCCAACTCCCGTTTAGCCAAAAGCAGCCCCAATGATGCAAGCTTCCTGACTTTCTTAGGAATCTGTACAGTGTACCCTAATAGGGCAATCTCAGGAATGGAGACCATTGGCAGTCCTACTATCTTCCCCAGGGTCACATGCACCTCTGACCAATAGGATTGCAAGCAGGGGCATGACCATGCTAAATGTATGAAGGCAGCACGTGGTGCAATACATTTCATGCAAGTGTGAGGACGTCCAGCATCAATCCTGTGTGCCAAAGCAGGGGTATAAAAAGGGGGGCGGAGAAATTTAAAATGCAACAGCTTATGGCGGCTATTAAGTGAGATGTCTTTGGTGGCCCCGCAGCATTTGTCCCACTGCTCGTCCATGATGGTGCAAACCGTGTCCACCTCCCAGGCCCGTCTGAGGCCGGAGTCGTCTGACGGCAGCATTTCGGCGTAAGCCTTGTACATTTTAGAGATAAGGTGCATATCGCCAGGGAACTCCAACACCAGTGTAAGTGGAGGGAAAGAGTTAGGCTCAGTCGGGTATGTGGGAAAGGCAGCGCATAGTGAAGACTTAATGCGGCAAACAGGAATCTCGTCATGAAGTTACAATCAGTGAACCGGGAGTCCAGGAACAGATCTCCCGCTTTTGTAACATCCAGCGTAGACAAGGTGTTCTGTACCAGTCTCTGCCCAGTGATGGGGCACAATCTAGCGTTGGGTAAGGGCAGGGCACCCTTTGCAAAGTAAGCAAAATCCCTATTTAACTTTAAATTTCCTTGAACGAATATCTCAACAAGGTAATTTACATTCTCCTCTAACCTAGTCCAAGAGGAAAAAATATGCAGAAGATTATTTTGCAAGTCTCCATTTTGTGAAGCTTTTTATGGAGAATGGCAAATGTTTGTAGATTTTTTTTTCTCTGCAAGTCAAACATTTATTTACGTTTCTATGCACAATTAGCAAAAATAAAAAATTTGCAACGTTTTTATTTAACCTTCAAAAGTTGGAAATAAACTTTACACACATTAGGAGCTACACAAGCCCCTTCAATCATCCAAATAAAGGGCCGGATTAGAAGCTCATGAATTTTCATTTGAGCAGGTAACTCTGACTAATATTTATCTTGATTTCTTAAATCGGATTCCAAATCATAACACATTTATTTAGTTATACACAACTAATATCTATCTCCAATATTCCTTAGCACAATAATGCTTTACAATGGAGATCAAACTAAGCACTTCAGGGTAGTGTTATAATATTTGGAAATTATCCATGCCCTGACCTCTCAAAAGGTCATCATACTTTATAATTCTTATTAACCTCTAAGGGGCTTGTTATATTTGCTGTTGTAAACTGTTACAGTAATACATCACCCTGTGATTACTGATATCTGGAGGTTCAGTATTTACCAGGTGCTAAATCATTCCACACTTCGATACACACCTTGCTTCATTCCACACCTTGGAATGTTCCACACATTGTAATAAGGATTAGGTGGTAATACTGCAGGTTTTACCCATTTAAGTGTGAAACCTTGAAATAATGTGTTTTCCCTGTGTGAACGCTGGCAGAGGTTACCTGGTTTTTCAACAATGCATGGAAAAACCCAGGGGTGTGGTAATTATTCCAAATTGTGTAATTCAAAACAACCTTTTTTGACAAAAATGCTTCAGCTAACACTTTTTGAATATTAGGAATATTAAAGAAGATATTCCCAAAATAATGTGTAAATGGAAAATAAGAACATTAGCAAGCAAATCAGTAGAACCTCGAGTCTTAAGCAGCAGGCTGGCTAAACTGTCAGGAATTACTCCCTTGCACTAGACAAGTAATTCTAGGTAGTTGATGAGCATTAAGTCTTAGTAATTATTTCAAAGTAATTTTTTTCAGAAAAATCCATTTACGTGAGCACCAGTAACTCACATGTATACTACAGGTATTGGCGGTAATTTAGCCTTGAACACTATGTGTGGAGTAGTGTGGCTCACTGGTTAGAGGCGGCAGCCCCGAGAGCAGAAGTCGGCCCGGGACCAGCGTTCAATTCCCGACGCGGCAGTGTCGTGGACCTTGGTCAGCAGACTCGATAATTCTCACTTCGGTGCTTACTCTAATCAGAGGTTCCACTCAGCAACTCTGGGCATTAGCTTGCCTAATCTCCACAACGGCCCCACCAATTCCAGGTATGCCTGGCTCCACCTTGGGGTCTCTCAGCAAGGGACCATCCCACAGGGAAAGCCAGGACGGGTTCCCCAGAGTTATACAGCACCAGGAAACCTATGGACGGGTAGCAGTGCGCTTTACAAGCTCAAAAACATTTACATTTACATTTACGTGCTAACAGAAGCCAGGCTTGTGAAAAGCAAAGATTCATCTCCTGATGTTCACACATTCTGTATTATACATACTTATACTCACCAATCTTTTGATGAAAACCAGCAATGCCCTTATGTCAGCCCCAAAGCACCAGTGACCTATGCAAAGGGCCATAGCATAACTAAACATTAGCAGTAGTAAATTGTAAAGTTCTGAAGTAGTCAAAGCTAAAGGCAGCTCGAAACCACACACTCGATTGTTACTTTCGAAAAAAGATATCAGTAGCCTGCCTCATTCATCAGACAGCAGAAATAAAATATTATGTTTGAAATACATTTATTGTTTAGAGGATTGATAATGTAATAAAATCATAAGCTATAGTTTCTTTTCCAACAATTTCTCAACAGTCGCATTTAGTAAAATAACACTCCACTGAAGCACCTGCTCTTCTTCAGATCACTCACATCCCAGCTTATTTATATATACAATGAGGAGATATTTAGGGATGTGCGAAATTGTTGGACTTTCTACAGCAATTTTCATGAATTCTTGGGAAAAATATCAAATTTTTCGTGGAATTTCTAAGGGAGAAACAGCATACAGATTTACTTAAATTGATTTTAATCTTTTTCGGGAAAAAAAATGCTGTAAAGGAACACTGTAATTAACTTTAAATAACTGGTAAATCTCAACGGCGGTGTAATTGGACAAACACAGCACATTTTATTATCACTCTAGAGTTGAAATTTATGAATTAAGTGAAGTTATGCAGTCACAATTATAATTGAGCATATTCTTAGTAATAATTCAAACTGTGAAAGGATGGGAAATTGAGAAGCAAACGTAGACATGGTGCTTCTTAAAGGGAAACTTTTAATTCATTTTAACATCCTCAAGTATTCTGGGAAAAAAACTTTTTTTCCAGGAATCATTAAATTATCAGGTTATGTTTTATACTAGTTTAATCATACTGGTGGCATGTTGAAAGAAGAGTCCATCGACAAAAAGAAGCGCTGTTTGGCTATGTTAATAGTTCTGAAAGGACTAGGGGGCATATTATCAAGGGGGTTTATCTCCGCTTTTTTGGCTTTAAAAGCCAAGAAAGCAGAGATAAAATTATCTCCCTATTACCTAGCTGTCGCTAACACCAGTTAGCGACAGCTAGTAGGAGATAGCGAGCATCTTGGGCCCCGCTTTGCATGTCAGTGATATTTATCACTAATGACATGCAAAGTGGGCGTGCCAAGATGTTAGCGACTGGAAACAGTCGCTAACATTGCTATCTCCTATTGCCAACTTTTGGAGATATTCGCGCTAAGCGCGAATATCTCCAAAAGCTAACACCTGCTCTGAGCAGTTCTTAGCCATGTTATCCAATGGAAGGTGGATAACATGGCTAAGAGCATTAGCTCGGTAATGCATAAATATAGCTGACTTTTCAGCGATATTCATGCATTGCGGCCTTTTTTTATCGCATTTGCGATAAACCTTGGTAATACCAAGGTTTATCTGCGATAAAAATCGCCGCAGCTCAGCGGTAAATTTTTGTCTCTAATATCTATTGCTTGGTAATATGCCCCTAGGCATCTTAATATTAGTAAGTAGGAATGTATCCAAACGTGTACATCTGCTGCATATTTGGTAACCTAGATATATTCTGTTTTACCTTTATTAAAGTTCTCATGGCAGTGTATTGACTAGGCGGAGTAATTTTCAAAAGTACATGCCGATTCTCATTGATAATTTGAGCACTGGCCAGTAGAGGGAGAACCTGTGACCTCTTTGTGATTATCAGTTTAGATAAAAGTACAATGCATAATAAGATGCAATGTACAATTATTTATGGCAGAGGGTAGAGGTGACAGCAAAATGAAGCACAGGATGTATCAAGACATATGAGCGCTGCACTTGGAAGGCTATATCCTATTTAAAGAAAACGCAAATATTTCAGACACAATTTGGCAGATTTATGAGGCCGTTGCGCCTCTTTGCGCCGCAATTGCATCACTTTATTTGACGCAACTGCGGCGCCCTATTTACAACGTGACGCATCTAGGAGATGCGTCACATTGTAAAGCACTGCGCCATAAGGAGGCGTTCCTGCGCAGGGGGGGGCGTTCCTGCACAGGAACGCCTCCTGAAAGTGGCTGTGTGAAATCTATGAGATTTCACTCAGTCACTTTCATGGCAATGCTGCGTCAAAACCCTGCGCCTGCTTGAAGCAGGCGTCGGTCTTGACGCAGCATTGTGCAGATGGGGTACCCCCGAGCCTTGCTGGAGCTGCGTCGCGCTTGTGACGCAACTCCAGCAATCCCCCACATTTCCGGCACAGTGCCGTTTTTGCACCATGGTGCGCCGCATTATAAATGCGGCGCACCATGGGTGGCGGAGCTGTGGCGCACTGTGGCGCACGATAACTGGCGCATCCCTGGGGATGTGCCAGTTAACATAAATCTGCCCCAGAATACTTAAAGCAGTGGAAGCCAAAGAGACCATCTGTGTTCTTTTTAGGAAGAAATATTATATCATGGGCATAAAATCATCAAGAAATGTAATACAGAATGAAGGTATCACAATTGTTTTGCATGTCTTATTAAAATTCTGCTTATATAACTAAGTAGGAAAGGCACAGTCAAGCGAGGAAGTGCTGCTGAATAATTTTTCCATTCAGCATGACTCTAAGCATGCTGAACTGCAGAATAATCCATGGTCAAGCTAGTGTACAAAACCTAGCCAACAAAAGATCAGGCACATGCAGATTGGTAGGACTTAAAATTAACATATTGTAATGCTTAGATGCATAAGAAGTTGGAAAGGAACTGGTGTATACATTTTTAGGCACTAAGGCCCAGAATTACAAAGGCTTCGGTTGGGTTTGTACTACTTTGGGTGGTACATGGGCATACCCGTGCAACCATCCATGGTTTTTGTACACAAACCCCTATCATAAAACAAGAATAGACAATGTTTAGGGCCAAAAAAATAATAATACTATACATAACATTCTCATACACACACTGACAGAGACCGACATAGAAACAGATAAAACGTTGAGTTATTAACACTGTAAAAGCATGCTTAAATAGGTACACACAGTAGGACTAATACATTAATGGATTTAAGAAGTTAAAGTAACCAATTATCTTACTTTATTAGCCATGAATGTTATGTAAATGATGACAACTTAGCATTCCTGATTGACTAAATTGAAAGTGGTTTCAGCAAACTCATTTTTGTTTGGTGCAATTCGTAACTGGAAAGTGGTAGATGTCTGAAATGTTAGGTGCAAATTCTTAACATAGTACACCATGTTTGTGTTAAGAAACACATTTGATTTATTATTGTTTAGAATTTATTTACATGTTGCTACTTTCGAAAATCATATGAGTAGGCCATATTTAGGATTGCTTATTTCCTTCATAATAATCACTGATAATACTACTAATATTTCCTTAAATATGACACAATTGATTTACTTTATTATGGTTTGAAAAATAATAAGAAGTTTAATATCAAAAGAAAATGATATTAATGCATTGAAATCTCTTGCTTAACCCGCACAATATTCATAGCCTAGAGAAATTAACTTTGACAGGTTTTCTCCAAATGTTGCTTTAGCTGTTCCTGCCTAATGTTGCAATTCAAATATGAAGGACGCCTTATTTCCTTATGTGTGAATTAGTAAGAACTATGTAGAGACCCCATTATCTGCAAAATTGTTAGATTTCCTTTGTCTACAAACCTGTCAAAATAGACAAGACAGTTGTTTCTCATGAGATGCATGGGAAAACATGCCGGAGTATCAGCATTTTGTGCCTTATGATCAAATGTGTGACCACACATTGTGGGGTGATGATTTGTCACTACCAGCCACCAGCAGAGTCATAAAGCCTATAATAGGAAAGATTCCAAAAGAGGGGCATCAAAAGCTTTTTCACTTTCACCTTCCCGGAGAGAGGAAGAGAGACTGTGACCCATGCTATTTTTCCTTTTGAGAGGATATTGCTTTTTGGAACTCTCTTTCCTATGATTTAGAGACTATCCTTTTTGCACCTATTTAAGGACTTTCTTTATTATGATTTAGTCTGCCAAATTCTTTTGGACTGTCTGGTGAGTTACCAGATTTGCTCTTTTACCTTTTAGCTTATGTCTATGAACTTGCCCTTATAAGACTTTAAACTCAAGTTTTTTTGCCCTGATGCTTTAGATCCTTTTTGAATCCTGTTGAGGGGGCAAATCATCCTACAGCCTTCAATGGTGGGAGGCATCTGTAACTCTGTCAACCATCATCTTCTGGATTCAAATTTCTGACTAAATGTGTGGTTTTGTACTTCATGATGTAAGATTCTTTACTGAAATGCTTAAATGACTGCTTGTGAGATAAAAGTTTGGAACCCCTGATACAATGACCAAACCTTTAAATTGCCTGAGTCCATCATTGTGTCTCTGTGTTCTTTTTCTTAGACTGTACTAATGGGAAACAACCTTTACAACGCAACTTTTACAACACACTACCATTACAACAAAACTTTTACAATGCAACATCCATTACAACGCATGCATTTACAACGCAACCATTACAACGCATGTCACTACAACGCACACCACTACAACGCATGTCATTACAAGGCAGTCATTACAACACATACCATTACAACACATAGAATTACAACACATAGTACCCTTACACTATCCAACACTTACCCTACTTTTGCACCCCCTAGAGTTAGAACAGTAATATTTACCCCTACACTATCGAACACTTACCCTACTGTTGCACCCCTCTGGAGTTAGAATAGTAATTTTTACCCCTACACTATCCAACACTTACCCTACTGTTGAACCCCCTGGAGTTAGAATAGTAATTTTAACCCCTACAATATCTAACACTTACCCTACTGTTCCACCCCCCTGGAGTTAAAATAGTAATTTTTACCCGTACACTATCCAACACTTACCCCACTATCCAATACTTACCTTACATGCAACGTAATGTTATGTGTTGTAATGGTATATGTTGTAAAGGTAGTATGCGATGTAATGGAATGCGTTGTAAAGGTAGTTTTTAAAAAAATTTTGTAAATGCATGCGTTGTAATGGATGTTGCGTTGTAAAAAATGCGTTGTAAAGGTAGGCGTTGCAAAAGTATGCGTTGTAACGTCATACATCGCTGTACTAATAGTTTAATTCTAAATGTGTAATAGGGGCCTCTATAGAATGCTTCTTGTGGGTATTGAAATCGAATTGCATTTTTGATTTCTGAGTTTGCCTCTAATCAGTGGTCCTCAGTAGGTGGCTGGCAGCTCTGGATATCCTAGTGTCCCAGCCCTCACTATGACTGAGAAAGATTCCTCAGATGTCCAAAGCCTCTGTTGGTATAGATAGAATATTTGTGTGATAGGCAGCAGAAAGATTCCATTGGCCCGTTATGAAGGTTAAAGTAAAGTGAGGAACAGTGCTTCTACTGGTTCACAGGCATTAAAAGGAGAAATACTACGAGAGTGCCATATCTCTGTAGATACGGTGCTCTCCTACTCACACAATGCAGCACAGCACAGCAAGTTTGAGTGCATACATTGGGGCTTAAATGTAGTGATTACTGTGCCTTATGGAGTGTTTATTTGAGTACCTGTATATGCTAAAGCGTATTCTACATCAAGCTGTATATGGTAACCCTATCAATATAGTAAAAAGACTGGAATTTGAAGATACCTCATTAGACAGACACATCTGTCTAATGAGGCCTAAGATCTCACATGGAGGCGCGGCTGACAGTGTCAGTTGATGAGTGGACTTGGTGGATGAAGTACTCTAATAAAGACCACTTACAGCATCTTGATTCCATGTGGTATCTTCATTGAAACATTGCACTGCCGATGAGTGAGGGATTCTGAGGAAGAGGGCACCACAACACTGAGATGTGATCAGCTTGTAGCGATCTTGAACACAGTGACGACGTCTAGAAGACAGTGGGTCTTCATCGATAACGGTGATTGACTCAAAGCTGATTAACCTCCTGAAGGTGGTTGGATCGGACCCATGGTGTTACTGTTTCCAGCAATATAAAAAAAACATTAATGCATTTTTGGTGTTGTAGGAGGTGCGAAGCATATTGAGGAGAGACAAGAATGAGCAGGGTGTACGGTGAGTGAGTTTAGTACTCAAGACTATCAAGCATGTGGCTGTTGAAGAGCCAATTAGAGGAGATAGGGGCATGAATATATTGCCTCCTAAGTAAAGCAGGAAGTGTGCATGTACGAGTATCGCATGGGGGCCATTTTGGTTTGGGCATCATACGGTGATAAGCAAAACAATGAAAGGGAAGTAAGGAAAGCAATGTCATGAAAGTAATCCAAGTGGAATGTGTTTGAATAATTTTTAACATGCTGAGTATTGTTCTTCAGCGGTGATAGGCACACCTGTGTCTACACCAGTGATAGGCCCACCAAAAAGAAGACTTGCTGATATTTTAAATAATCGTGTGAGAACTTAGATGGTGACAATTATTTTCAGTAGAATGTGGCATGTATAGGTTGTGAGCTATAAAAATAAGAATTTCTTCTCAAAGTACAGGTACAGATTTACTATACATATACAGAATCATATACTCTGGAGTGATTTAGATAAGAATTGGGGATTGGATTTGTGGAAAGGTTTGACTCCTAGGTGTAGATACGACATGCAAACTGTCCATCTTTTTGAAATTTTCCTATAATCACGCTTAATGCAGACCACTATGTTGAATTTGTTAGGTGTAGGCTTGCCCTTTTCTAACTCGTGAATATTATCACAAACCTTACATTACATGGAGGTTTAGAAACGTGGTAAATTTGGCATTGGCTTGACATCCCGAGTACAGTCCCAGATGACGGGTACTTTTAAGCAGAAGTCTGCTTTTCTTTTCCATGAGGACTCTGATTAGCTGAAAGCGATGTCGAACCACTTATAAGCGGCGTTCTCGGCTTGCCGGGTAACTATCGAACAATACTGGATTCGGTTGGAGCAGGCCAGGATACTTTTTATGTCCCGGTAAGTCCAAGAATTGGGCCTCTAGTTAGCGTTCTCATTTGGGGTCGCAGTAATGATGAAGGGTTTGGGTGTGAGGCCTATTCTATTGATTTGCTGGTCCTCACTGTACCCTTTAAATGACATGGGCAGTGAGGCGTTCTTTAATAACTCGACTGTCCTTATTGCATTCTGGATAGTGTTCCACACGACGCCTCACTGCCTTCAGTACAGAACATGGTTTGCCTAACTTAGATGAAGGGCTGGAGAGTATATTATCTGATGCCCTACCGCCATTCCCTTTTGTTATGAGCATGCTACGAGTTTAAGTTGAAGTGTCCTGGGAACAAGGGACAGATTGGGGGCCTTAATAAGGTAATCTGTTATTACTTGGTGTGCCAAATCTAGATGAAGGGTTGATGAATATGTCGATATACTGCATAGGCTCGGTTTCTCATCATGGAACAAAGGGGGTGGGGTGAACCCTTGAGACTACAGGAGTACATTATAGTTCTTCTCTATATGATATGTTATGCCATTGTGAAAATGTAAAGAGAAGATTTCGAAAACGGTTTTATCTATATTTAGGCAGATGGTTTCACCGCATGAGAAGGTATCGGAATCCACAAAAAGTGATTTTACCCAATTGGAAAATACTTGCAATCGCTCCAGTGGCGGTGCGTGGCAGAAGCGTCTGAAAGGTAGGGAGCCTTTATTATACAGAATGACTAGCATTCACTGGAGGGGTGGTCGACAAACATTAACAAACTGTCCCTTCTTTATGTACATTGTTTCCCACATCTGCAGGAAACGAGCGAAGGTTTATTCAACCTCGTGTCTATTTTGCCCCTACTCAACACAACAACTCAGGAAGGAAAACTAAGGTACAGTTGTGTGATATGTATTGAGTGGCAGGTGGTTTGCTAGCCAAAACAGCGTTAACTATATATAATATTAGTATTCTAGCATTAGGCACCTACATTGTTGTTACTCTCTTTAGGGAGGACATACATCGTACATTCCCATTGTTTGTTTGGTGTGTTTGGGATGTGACAAGCAACCACATCAGAGGAACAGTTCTCCCATTTCTTACAATGGGTGGGTACTTGTGTGACATCTATGCATGTATGTGTATGAGCCTACACTGATGGTGTGCAATGTGGAGTGTTTTGCGGACAAGCTGTTGGATCGTCATGCTTGAAACCAAAATCGTAACATAAATGTATTTGTGAATGAATTTGTAATATATGTAATATATGTTTATATCAGTAAGAGTCAATTAATGACAAAAAGAGAAATATGGATTATACTATATGTGAGATCTGTTGGAATTGTTTTTTAATTGTATTTTTTATACATTGCTGTTTTTAGATTGTATGGGGAGACACTGATTTGTAACGTTAAGCCTGAAGAAGGTGGTGAATAATATTGTGCCACTGAAACAAGTCGCTTTCTGTTCATTGAGCACCCAAGCATCTCCAGGGGTCACTAAGAAAGAGGATAACATGAAAATGTGTGTGTTGTAAGACTTGGTGTGCCAATCCGCTTAGATTGGGTCTTATGTGTCCAGTAATTGTCACAGTTTTTTAGATTGTGGGGTTTTAAAATAATTTGAACTTTTGATCATTTGATGTACATTGATGATGTGTTTGTTTTTTATGAATTTGTTTTTATTGATATATTGTGTATCATAAGGGAACTGCATACAACAAAATAAAAATCTTTTTTTATATTATCTTTTTGGTTTTGTATGAATGCTGATGATTTGAACGTTGTATGTATGACAACTGAGAGTACATGTATGTTTTGAACAAAAGGAGCCCAAAGGGATCTTGTTATTGACAGAAGTGAGCAGTCCGGGGTAACCGACGATAAGGTGGAGCAAATGGAAAAAATATTTGGAAAGTATGCACAGGTTTGTGGAACTAATTTGAGTGCTGAAAGGAAGTATTCAATGTTAATGCACTATCTGGGTGGTGAGGGACAGGAAGTGTAAGAACCTTCCAGATTTAAGTGAGGTAGAGCAAAGAGGGTTAAATGAATTTGAAATTTTATAATGCAGCTTTACCATCATTATTTACCAAGAGTAAGTACCATCATGAAACAGTATCATTTTGGGGGAATCTGCACCAGTTGTTTCACTGCTCTCTTGCTGCCTGGGATCATCGTGGGGACATTGTGCTATGCCCTGATGGGACCAGAGTGCCAGGGGCTCTTCATTCCAGCACCGCCAGTCCTGTGAGGCCCCCGACAGGGACTAGTAGTCCCAACATTACCTGGTTGAGCCACAGGTGCCTGCCCTGTGTGAGGGGGAGGCGCTACCATCATGCTTATAGCGCTGCCTCTCCCCCCATGGAGCGGGAATCTGCACCAGTTGTTTCACTGCTCTCTAGCTGCCTGGGATCATCATGGGGACATTGTTCTGTGCCCTGGTGGGACCGGAGTCCCAGGGTTTCTTCATTCCATCACTGCCAGTCCCGGAGGCTCCCGACAGGGACTATTAGTCCCAGCATTCCCTAATGCAGCCACAGGTGCCTGCCACGTGTGAGGGGGAGGCGCTGCCATCGTGCTTATAGCGCTACCTCTCACCCGTGGCGCGGGACTCTGCACCAGTTGTTTCACTGCTCTCTTGCTGCCTGGGATCATCGTGGGTACATTGTGCTTTGCCCTGGTGGGACTGGAGTCCCAGGGTTTCTTCATTCCAGCACCCCCAGTCCCGGAGGCTCCCGACAGGGACTATTAGTCCCAGCATTCCCTAATGCAGCCACAGGTGCCTGCCACGTGTGAGGGGGAGGCGCTGCCATCGTGCTTATAGCGCTGCCTCTCCCCCCGCGGCATGGGTGAACCATGGGCGAGGGCGGGCCCATCCTTACCCGTCAGAGCCTGGAGGAGGGTGGGCTGGGCCCTCCCTCTGAGACCTGCACCAGCAGAAGGTAGAGTGGATTGTCTCCTTTAAAATCTTATCAATTACAAGCCACAAGTTAATCAGGACACTGTTTTTTTTACTTCTGTACGTTTGAACCTTCTCACAGCAACTCAGTAAAATTATGAGCAAGCTTGAGGGAAGGGAAAGGGTGCGCAAGCAGGTGGTAGTATTGCGGGGACACTGGATCAATTTCTATTAAGGGCTACCTCAGTACTCGAACACGAGATAAAAATTACGGAGCAACATTTATCCCTGGACTCCTTTTCTCACAAGAGATCTTCCTTGGGGGTATCGCACCCAAATTTATTCCCGACTGTCGATCGAGCCCAGAAAAAACAATTGACAAAGTGATTGAAAAGGTGTCTGACACTGTTCTGGATCAAGTAACACGCCTAATATCATGTAAACAACCAGCAAAATTAGCAAAGCCGCACAAAAAAGAGGGAGAGGATTTAACAGATATAGCCTCAAGAAATCCAAACAATTTGGAAAGGATCATCCCTGACTCCACACACGTCCCCTGTCCGGTAATCAATGAGGCCATGTGGAAGAGACTAGAAAGCCTGATCTCCACTATGTTGAATCCCATTCCATTGAGATTGAGCCGGATTGAAGATAAAATTAACTGCCTTGAATCCCTAACCAAGTCTAACTTACGTGCAACAGAGGCATTATTAGTTAAAACAAGGCCAGTATCAATGCCAAATGGGAAACCCTGGACTAATCATGAGATAGGCAAAGTAGTTACAACGGCAAAAATAACCAAACCAACAAGGCTGAAGTCTACACCCCCAAGACAGGCACCCCACATAGTAAGCAATCTGGCCACTAGTATGGATGAGGATAACATCACAATAGTTGATATATCTACTGAATTTGCTCACATATATACGAGTCTAGTATGTGCTACAGGTCATAATAAAGTAGTGGACAATATCAACGCTGCAACAAACAACTCAAAATTTTCAGTCACTGGGCAGAGTAGTTTACAATCAGAGAAAAGTGATCTTGATGCCAACACAAAGAACGTGTGAACGGACCGTGGTTGATCCAAGGCTGGAGTACAGGCCCTCCACTTGCCTCATACGGCCGCACCCCTGATGGTGGTACTGAGAAATGTGCCTCCACTACGAGAAGGACTGGCAGAGTCTACTACTCAATGAAGGACTAAAGCTATGAACTTGGTGGTCCACAAATTGAAGGGGCTGTGGGTCCCAAATGGGTATATACAAAGTCAATTGATTATGGCAAGAAGAGTCACTTGGATAGGGCCCACAACGAAAGAAATGGGGGGAGATTGTTATTGTGAGTGTGTCGTTCTAAATTTTAATAATGCTTTTATTGTAAATTTCCTCTTTGACAATCTGGGAAGAAACACAGATAGGAACCCCAGAAATATTATTGTCTTACAGTTGTTTTTTTTGTATAGATTACCCTCCCCAAAAACATTAGGGAGCTACCCCAACCATATGAAGAGTCAGACATGGGTGTCCCCAAGAGGCTCAAAAAGGCTACTCGATCTAAGATTGGATAATAGATGTGCTCCCTTTTCCGACCTAGAGGCCTGCGATTGACTACATCCAGTACATACAAAACTTGCATTATGTAGTATAGGCCAGCTTACACCAGTCCCTGATATTGGCAATGGACAACAGATAGTACAACTACACCAAATAGTGAGCAGTGTGAGTAAGCCCGACCAAGATGCTGTCAATGGTGACAGCCTAAGTTCGATAAAAAGTCAATTGAAGACAGTGGGTAGTGTCAGCAAATATTGTTATAATAATTGGCTAAACTCTCGGCAAGAACAGGGACACTTAGTTTTAGATTTCCCCCGGATGTTGCCCAGAGAAGATGATGTAAAGGGGCTGGAATCATGTTACTTGGTTACAAGGCAGGGAATTAGCCAACAGATGGGCACTGATACCCCTAGCGACGCACCAGTAATCTCGTCATTAGCCATTGTATTCTGGAATATTGCCGGCCTACAATCCAAGACAGCATCTGAAGAATGGTCACTATTTATAGAGGAGCAAGATATTTGGGCTTTTCAGGAAACATGGTCCCTGACTTCTATTTTCCACCCGGTTACCTGAATTTTGTAAAACCTGCTATCGCCGGACAAAAAGGGAGACCGTCTGGGGGGCTTACCACTTGGATAAGGCAAAAACCAGGACTACGGGCTGAATAAATACCAATTGTTAGCCCTGATATATTTCTAAACACGATTTAGACATAGTAGTAATTAATGTCTATGCAAGAGGAATGGTGGGTGGGATCTCTCAAATACTGTCTCCATGCTATATACCCTCATTGAGAATCACAGAGGGAAAAACCATATGGTAATAGCAGGTGTTTTTAATTGTTCCTTTGAGCCACTTGGCTATGAAGATAGTGCCCTCACTAGCGATGAGGATTCCTTTTGGAGCATCCCATTGTTACCACTAACACCTATAAAAAATGGTCTAAGGCTGTACTCCAGCTAAAATCTTTATGTCTGGAGCGGGGCATCAGGGCTGTAAATGGGAGGACACTAGCGGACAGCGTGGGGCCAGCATACCCTTCATGTGGAGAAGCGTGGCTCAGTGGTTAGAGGCGGCAGACCCGGAAGCTGAGATCGGCCGTGGACCAGGGTTCGATTCCCCGCCTCGGCGGGTCTCGGGCTCAAAAATTCCACGGAGTCGACAATTCTCGCTCCGGTGCCTACTCGACTCACGGGGTCACACTCTGTGACTCTGGGCAATAGCTTGCTTAATCTCCACTACGGCCCCTCACGGCGGGATGCCTGGCTTTCACCTTGTGGATACCCGGCCGGGGTATCTCACAGGGGAATACCAGGACGGGTTCCCTAAGCAAGCGCCTTGAGACCCCTGGGTTAAAGTGCGCTATATAAATCGAAACACATTTACATTTACATTTACATACCTATAATAATGGGGTAAGAAGTAGTTGCATCGACTATCTTCTTATTAACCTGGAGCTGTGGCCCCTTCTAATTGATATGAAGATCCATCAGAGGATTGAGAGTGATCATGACCCCTTACTATTAACTGTACAGATAAAGGGGTTAGATACACAGGCAGCGATTCCTGAGATAACAACTGCAGATGTAATTATGACTAATGACATGCGAAGGGTAAAATTGATAACACTAATGGAAAATGCTAGCTCATTAGAGCAGATGAAGGTGGGGTGGAAACCACTTTACCAGACATTTTAAATTTAGACACCCAAGCTGACCTCGATACTGAGATTACAAAGGCCCTTGAAGAACTGTTTGCAAAGCTTAAATGTTTCTTTGTTAAGGTAAAAACGAATAGTCGAGAAGCCCAAAAATCAGCCAAGTGTATAATAAGGCCTGTAGAACTGTGTATAAGCATCTATCACAAGCCATTATGAAAAAAACATTAGAGAAGGTCAAAACCGCACGGATCGCATATAAAAAAGCCTAATACATACCAAAAAAGGAGTTTGACAAACAAAGATGGAATGAGCTCCTGCAAGCCTGTAATGGGAAAAATATGCAGGAATTTTGGCAGACAGTAAAATGGGGCATTGGAGAAACTAGGCAAGCTTAGGTTAACAATGTTGCGCCTGAACAATGGGTTTCATATTTCCAGGCACAATTTGCTGCCTTGCCAAATAGCCCTAAAATCACTTTGAAATAGTTCCTGATAGAACATTGACCTTTGGGATCAGGGAGGTAGAAACTGCCCTGGATGAGATCCCAACGGTAAAGGCCCCCGGTCCGGATTGTATTCCGGCAGATCTCTTCAGACATGACATGGCCAACTGGGTAAAATATATAAATATATTAGCTAATGCTATACCCAGAGGGGCTCCCATTCAGGAATCCTGGCATGGTTCCGAAATTATACCCATATTCAAAAAAGGGGACCGTACCCTCCCAAGTAATTATAGGCCTATAAGCCTAATCGATACAATGCAAAAGATTTTGGCCAGGCTTGTGTTGAGCAGAATTAACATGTGGATAGGCGATCATGATATTTTATCGACATTACAAGCAGGTTTTCGCCCCCATGTTAGTATCATTGACCACGTTTTTAGGTTTATGTTGATTTATTGGAGTATGGTAATTATAGCTGAGGGAACTTTATATGCAGCTTTTATAGACTTAAAGTCTGCGTTTGACTTAGTCCCCCGCACTAAATTAAGGGAATTATTAAAGGAACTAGGGATGTCCTCAGCACTCTTTTTTTTTAGTTGTTGAATTGCATGAGTCAAATTATGCCCAAGTCCGCTGGGGATCACAAGGGATGGTAACGGATCAGTTCCTAGTAAGCAAAGGGGTTCGACAGGGGTGTGTTATGGCTACTACTCTTTTTTCATTGTTTATTAAGAGGGTTGTCACTTACTTCACAACATACCCAACAGATGCAGCTATACTTGGTGGAAAGAAGGTACTCCTATTAATGTTGGCAGATGATACTCTAATTCTATTCAAGACACAAACAGGTCTCCAAAGTGCCTTGGATAGATTTACGGTTTTCTGCAAGGACCATGAGTTAGTAGTCAATGTTGACAAAACGAAATTCATGGTCTTACATTGACATAAAATAGTGAAAGGGAGAGTAGTTATGGACAACACTCTGTTGGAACAAACTAACACTTTCACATATTTGGGGGTTACCCTAGGAAGGAGGCTAAATTGGAAGCCACAGATAGATTTATTGACCTTTAGGCATGCCCAACTAGTGGGTGCCAGCATTAACGATTTATAACGCTAAGATTAGGGCCTCAATATTATATGGTGCAGAGCTCTGGAGCTTTGAAAATGTAACACCCCTAGCCACAGCCCAGAATAGGTTTATGAGATCCTTAACAGGCCTCCCTCAATATACCCCTCACAAACCCCTCTTTTCAGGTTTGGGCTGCACTGCATTTGAGGAGCTAGCACGCTTTAGGCCCATAGCCTACTGGAGAAGGCTTTGGACTATGCCGGAGTTGATAACCTATGCCAATGCATTAAAATATGTAAAAGAATACGACCTAACAAGCAAAATTAAATGGTTGCAAAAGATCAGGGGCAACCTGGTTGATATGGGGCTAAGACATCTGTGGGAAGGCCAAGCAGGTAGCTCGTTTCCATCAAAAAAAGATTATAAGGAAGCATATTGGAACATGGTTTTTTTCAAGTCCATCTCACTTACCCAAATTACTTCTATTCTGGTATCTTTTTGGAGCACAAGCTAAAGGTTTGAAGCTTATTTGGATTGTATTTCCTAAACCAAGTGATAGCTAACTGTATCACCAGTTTAGAGTAGGCTCACTTCACATAAAAATGTTTACGTCAACATGGCAAAAATGTAAATGACTCTAAATGTTCCGTTTGCCCATTGATGGATTAGTCTATAATGCATATATTATTTGTTTGCCCAACTTATAAGTGCCCCAGAGATGAATGGATAAAGCCGATTTGTGCTCAATTTGGCACAAGATCGAGCGAAACTGCATTTTGTGAACACAAATCTACAGGAATATATCGTAATAGCACTGACAACATTTATGAGTTGGATGTGGGACATTTGTAGGAACAACATGAAGAAATTAAGCGCCACAAATGTTAACCCTGTCTTGTAATAACTATTATGTGTCCATGTATATTTTAACTGTGGAAGCTCTGGATCTGTATCAAATCTGCACTTTACTTGAATATTATGTGGTATCTGCTAGTATCTATGATTATGAAAATTGTTTATTTAATGACGTAAAAATCTGTATTAGGGATAATACGTGCAATATTAATATTTTGCAAATAATTTAATCGTTTAAGATTTTAAAAATGGGTAAACTCAATTTTTAAATTTGTAATATACTATGTTTTAATGGATGCTAATGTTTAGTGTGTATAATTTTGTATGTTTCTTTAATGATTGAAAAAAATCGAAATAAAGACTGATAAAGGAAAGAAAGATTTTGGGTTAAGAGAGCAAGGTCAAGATGAGACAGTGGAAGAGTATATAACCAGTTTTAGGAAACTTGCCTCTATGTGTACGTTTGGGAAGTCCAGTGAGGAACGCATAATGGACCAATTTGTTTTAAGGTGTAAAAAGGATAAAATAAGAGAAGAATTGACATTGAAAGATGAACCACCATTAGAAGAGGTTGTTTCAATTGCAAAAAGGTTGGAGCACATGGTAAAGTGTGTGACAGAATTGAAAAGTGAGGAAAGTAAAAGTAACCCCAGTGCACAAAAGAATGAGGAAAATGTTTGTGATGTAGAAAGTGAAAAGGAGACACAAAAAGAAGTGATGAAAGATGATTGGGGAAATTAATGTTTGAATGTTTTCGTTGTGGGAGAAGTGGTCATAAAGCAAATTCAAGAACATGTCAAGCTTTTGGGGTTGCCTGTCATGAGTGTGGGAAGAAAGGGCATTTTTTTATGTTGTAGGAACAAGCAAAGAAGAGAACAAGGAATGTCGATTGATGAGTGGTCTTGGTGGATGACGTGCTCTAATACAGGCCACTTACTGCATCTTGATTCCGTGTGGCATCCTCATTGAAACAATACAAGTTGAAACAAACAATATGAATAAATATGCACTTACCTGACAAAAGTGCTCCTCACTCCGGTGCAGTTGCCTCTCGCTGCTATGCATCCAGCGCAGAGGGAGTTTCCCAGAGAGACACAGGACCACAAGAACGTAAACACAGTGCTGCCAGGGAGCTACTGTTAAAACCGCACCACAGCACACCACAGCACAGGGACAGGGTGGTGCGGCAGCCAGAAATAAGGCATTGCCTGCCTGGATAGGAGCGACTGACTCATGAGGCTTATCTAAAGCACTGGCCTTCCATGTTGGGCCAAAAAGTATTTCAAGAATGCACAATCACACAAGACTGCCTGAGATCCAGCCCTGTTCCATTTCAGTAAGGACATATCACGATTTGTTCAACAGCCAGTTTCCTGTGGCTGATTCTCGCATGCATTTCAAAATTCAGTTATCACATCGCTCACTTTCGGCTTATCTATAGACAATGGTGGGTGCTGTCAGCTGCCAGCTGACTCCGGGACAGTGACAATGGGGCCTTGGCAATATGGGACCCTCAACAGCAACCCTAACCAATCCTGGTGCTGCTATCAACCAGCATGAAAGCATTGCCAGGATTGAAGGAAGTGGCCTCTCATGCCACTTCTGAGGGCACTAGAGGCCTGGGCTTTGTCTAACCCAGTTGGCTTAAGACAGCTGGGTTAGAGAGGTGACAAAGTGTGCACATCTGGCTGGCCATCGCACGATGGTCGGCCAAAAGATACATGGACACTTTGAGCAGTAGTGCCTTGTGCCCAGGAATCCCAGACTGTTTCCTGCTGCTGTCATTCTACAGGCCCTTCCCCATCCTGAAGCCAGGTTCAGGACGGGTGGATGAAAAATAAATTGGTAATACCTTTATTAGCATTTATTTTTTAATTTTGGTGAGTGGGGCCACTCTCCTACACTCAAACGGAGGTGCCGCCCCTGCTCACATGTCATCATATGCACATCACTTTAGTAACTTGAGTGAGGCAGGCTGTGCATATGGAGCTCAGTTGAACTATATAGCATAATATACACACTTAAATTGGCAAATATGTGACATAAGGTATGCATATGTACTGGAGAGAAATGTTCCACTCTCTCCCGCTACAATTTCTACAAGCATACACAGGATGTCATCAGCCAAGCCCATCCAGAACTGTCCCTATTTAATCAAAGGATGTATTAGTATCTTCTTGGCAGTGGCAAATAGATCACTGAAATATGAAAAGTATATGTAACATTTAGGGAGAGTATCAAATTAGATATTTTTTGCCATGATATTTTAAATTGTTGTTGTATCAGTGGTATTAGTGGTTATACAATGTTCCCTAAATTCAATCCAGTGATCATGAAATATATAAAGGACTGTTTTGTGAGACCAAGGCATTCTAAAGTGGGTATGAACAAAGATATGCTAGGCCCATTTTTCAAAAAGGCTTAGTGAAACTGAGACCTTTGACTTAAGTGCAACCCATGCTGTATTTTGAAAGTTTTCCTGGTCCTAAAGAATAAAGAAGGACATCTGTTCTTTTGCGCCAGAATGGAACAGATTACCAGATTTGGATCAGCCAAGCCCCAAAGGATCAATGAGGACCTCTGCGTACTGTCCTCTCCATAACATCCTTCATAGGATCTGGATGTAAGGCCTCTATCAATCTGGCAACGATGCAACCTTGTCAAACTGTTACAGCACCACTCACTCATTGTAGACTTCTTAACATGTAAACAACTTTCCAACTTGATCTGACACAAGCTTTATCCATGGATGTGCTGCACCGTCAATTAAGCATAAGTCTGCAAAGCCTTTCAGCTAGACAAAGAAAGTTGTAGCAATATGCAGAGAATCCAGTAGGAAAAGCCACCCAGCACATTCAACAAACTTGCATAGGAGATTTTGTCCTTTTTTCTTGGCTGCGATAGCCCCAATGCATCTCATTTCAGTACTTCCTACTCACTTTTTTTGCTGGAGGCCTCACACCACAGGTTGCATGTTTGCAGGTTTAGAAGGCAGAATATTCAACTATGCATTCTGGCAGGCCAAATCAGGCTAAAAAGTGATACTTAGTCAGTTTGGGCTATTATTACTTTTTTTGCTCAGACCTGCATCGAATTCCAGAGAGTCACGTTATCATTACCTCTCATTCAATTTTATTGGAATGGATGCAGTACTTTCTCTGTGTTCCCTTTAATGTTTTCTCAGATTTTGCTTGTTGTTAGGTGTGAATAAATATGTCTTTATTTTCAATCAATTTAGGTTCGACCCTACCCTTTTCATCCATTAAATGTTTTATTATGTATTGTGGTGGATGTAGCCATGCAACCTTTCGTACTTCAGGGTGGGTTACTAAAGAGTCGGCCAATTGCACTTTTGATCTTTTTGTTTGCCTCTAGACTGTGTTCCAGACCAGGATGCAACAGGATATCTTACAGCACAACATGTGACTTTTCATTTGTCAGACAATTTTTAGTTGGTTGATTTATTTAATTTATGCTATATGTATGTTGGAAAGGGCAATCCTTTGCATGGCATTCCCTCAGATTTTTGTTGAAGCTGTTTTTGCTGGAGATAGGACTAAGCTCATTTTACTGCTCCTAACCAGTGGTAAAGTGCTTCTACTCTCCTTCCTAAATGTGTTACCAATGGCATACCCCTAATTGGCATATTTATTTACTTCCAAATCCATAGTACCTAGCACCACATATACCCAGGCAATGTAAATTAAATTATATTAGTGAGCAGCAGCACTCATTGTGCCCCTCACTAAAGTAGCACTGTAACATGGTTTCAGTCTTCACATTTGACCCTTGCCGTGCAGTTTAATAAGCTTTTCTTTGACAGGCCTCAACCTTTTCTTCTAATACTTAAGTCACCCCTGTAAGTTATGCCTTAAGTGCGCCGAGGGCAAGGTGCTTGATATTCAAAAAGTAGAACACGTATATTGAAAGTTTTGCATGCCCTGGCAGTAAAAAACCTCCAAAGTCGTTTCTCACTGTGGCCAGGTGACTCTTCCATAGGTTAACCCAGGTTTACATTATAACATTTAATAAGTGTTAAATTCAGTTTGGGAATAGCTAGAAAAATGGCTCAAGGGCTCATTTTAATAGTAATTTTAAGTCCAACGTAATGGCCAAGTTGGATGTATATTATTTTTCTGGAAATTACACTTTTGGAAAGTTGTCATTTTCCTAAAACCAGAAGGCTTTCCTGCCAGTGTCCAGCTGTCACCTGACCCCGATGGCTCTGCTGTTGTGAGATGTGTATTGCTCTTAGACAGTGGACAAAGGACTTAAGGTGTAAGGAGGTGGACTCCTCCCTGACAAGATGACCTAGGAGGGGATGCCTCCAGCCCTTTCCTGAGATTCAAAGGATGCCTACTTTGTCACTGGCAGATGAGACTCACACCTAAGCCTGCTCCCCTTTGTCTCCAAGTCAGGATGGCACCAAACCCAGTGGGACTAGATGAACTGACCAGAACTGGTATAGGAGGTGGACAAAGGCTTGCCCTCCACCCATAGGCTGGCACTGGTTATAGAAGTGGACCCCACCAATTTCTCCTCAAACCACTCCTAGACCTATGAAGATCAGAAGAAGGGGGGCCTGCTGTATGAAACCTGAAGGAAGACTGGACCTGCTTGTCTTGAACCTAAGACTCCAGAAGGTAGTCAGTTGACTGACATTCTGCTTGAGCTAAAAGGATATAACAAGCTTTTAGAGGCCTCTCTCCCTGTAACTGCCCATTTGACCAATTTCAAGTGAACCTGCTTTGGATCCTGCTGCTGGCCTCTGCTGGAGTAAATCCTAACTCCCAAGTGTTGCCCCCCCAGGTCCTGGAACCTTTGCTGGTGTTAGAGTGCACTCCTTTTGTTTCCCAAAATGCCAGAAGTGAGAATCAGAAACTTTTTGCCAACTCTCTACCTGAAGAACCAAAGGATTTCAGGATCACTGTCAAAACTAAAGCCAATGATGTTGGATTGCCAGTGGGCCTCAACTTGCTGGTTTACCCCTGCTGAAGGAGATCCAACTTCCAGAAATGTTTCTAATTACGAACGTAGAGGGTTTCAACGAGACCAATGTAAAGCAACATTCAATTGACATTGAGGCCTTACCAGGCACATACTTTGGACTTTGCCTGATTGGAGCTTTATTGACTACTGCACCTTCAGGAACCTGCCATCATGGGGCCCTACTTTGTATCCAGCTTGTAACTTTCCCCACCAAAGGTTTGTCAACAACCACTTTTTCTCCATAAAAGTTTCTGAGTCACAAGTTAAACATTCCACCGGGACAATTCTGGACCTACTATCCACCCCACTCTTGATTACGGTCATCTTTAACTTCCGGCTTTAACCCTTTCTAGCACGCCCAGATATTCGTAGTTGGCGCTTAGTTTATTTTGGACTATTTTTAATTTAAAACTAAAAAAATCATATCTCCAGTTCTACTTATTGGATTTTTTTCATTTTGGGCCTTTTTATTTACTACAATATTCTCTAAATTGCTTTGGGATTCTTTTTTGGTTGTGTTTTCACTTTAATTACTTTAATGGTTCACCCTGAGAACAATTATGATTATTATTTGAGGTAGGTTTTCACCCCCTTCAACTAATACACCCACAATATGTTTAGGTAATTACTTCCTTAATCAGTACGTAATCGGATTACCCTCCCTTGGAGTATGAATGGGCATTCTAGTCAGAGGTCCACGATTAGTCGTGCCACCTGCCTTTGCTGCAGCTGATGTGTGGTGATTGTAGTACCAAGAATTGCTGCTATCATTACCAGCACAACTACTAGAGACTGCTTGGTGCAATCAAAAGCAACAGAATCCGCGTCATATATGTTCTCATCCAGAGTTATGCCTTTGCCAGAAAACACCACTCTATATCAAGAGTATAGGTATCAATTGTGATGCAGAGGCACCGGGTTCCAGGGGTCCCAGGGGTCCACTGTACTCTTGGATGTTATGTTTTTAATACCAACCCATAGGAGAAGAGGCCCAATGTCTTTCCTTGTATTAGGGTCCATGGCTAGGCTTTTTCACGCACTGGTAAATGCAATAAGTAAATGAATATTAAAGGCCATTCATCTTTTGTCCCTACTTAAAGGAAGAAGACTGGAGTTGTAGGGAGACAAATCTCCCTTGGCAGCAAAGCTGGAAGCAAGAAAATGCACTCTCACAGGGCAACGTATTGCAGTGGATCCATACTAGCCTGTATCTGATTGAACTAGTGGCTAAGATATAGATTTAACATGTCCTTATTACATTGCAGAAGTTCATGTCTCTTTCAAGAATGTATCATACTTTCCATATTGTGGTGTTCTATCCATTGTCGTTGCTTAATTATGCAGGAAAATATAGATTTAACATGTCCTTATTACATTGCAGAATTTCATCTCCCTTTCAAGAATTTATCATATTTTCCATATTGTGGAGGTCTATCCATTTTCGTTGCTTAATTATGTAAGTAAATTAGCTGAAAGTGGGAATCAAATTGCTTTCAAATTGCTGGATGCACATTTGTGTAAATATCATTTATTTTAAAGGTACCAGGTGCCAACCATAACCTTCTAGCAGTACTAATAACAGTAGATTCCCACATGGAAACTGTAGCAACAAATTGCATTTTTTTTTATTAATTCACTTTAAAAATCAATTCACGTCTCATTTAGAATATATGAATAACCTCATCCTGATCTAGTCAACTATGTAAATCCAACTACAGCTAGCACAAATGAAAAGAAATATGGTCCCGGCCATGCCCAATGTCTCCTTCCAAATGAAAATGTGGTGTGCGTAAAAGAGAAAAATCGTGCAAAGCCTAAAGAGCCAAGTTAATGGAACTTAAAAGGCCTTTATTAAGCGTGGACTAAAAATAAACCACTAACTATGCTTGATTCAGACATTAGAGCATGGGGAAATATTTACACTGTGATTACACTTAAGTAGGAATGGAATTAAATGTCTGATAACGAGCCTGGGAATATATTATTTCCAGTAACACTTCGATAACACATTTGCCTTTCAAGGCCTATAAATACTTTTTGAACACTGCTAAAGCATAGGGAAGGACTTTCAGAGGGTGTGACTAATCCAAAACAGACTGAAGACGTCTTTGTTATTGTGCATTTCACTATTTGGCAGACACATTAACTGGCAGGGAAATCATTGATATACTTTTTTTTTACACATTCTATGACTGTCAATATGGTAGCTCAGTGGGTCAAAGCTTCTGAATGGAAAGGCGCAGATAAGAGTTTCAGAGATCCATGAGTTCACCTTCTCTCTTAGCCTCCACCCATCATTAAGCCACAGCATTGAGTTGTTAACACAGTCATGACACACTAACACTACCTGCAGAATGCTGCCAAATATTCTCTAATGATCACTTACTACGTTGATCTGATTTTCAAGCAAGGCAAAACTCAGGCTTTGTTTTGAAAAAGTGGTGAAATGGAAAGAAGTAATTAGCAAGTTACCGAAATACCTAATTTGTAGAGAATAGCTTGGGTTTGACCTTAACATGATTAGACATTCAGTGGTTCGTCAGTAAAGCATTAAGGCCTGCTTTCGACTTTGGGGGTGTGGGAGCAGGTCGCCATGACAGGGCCCGCTCCCATACCGCAAAAGTTGACCACCTGCAAGGTTATGAGTCATTTTTTGGTCTAGTGGGCGGCCCTGCATGGCATGGTGTTTGCAGTCCATGTTGTGCAGGAACTGGGGAGCATGCACACAGATGGGCCACACCATGTATCCCCAGGCCCTGAGGCAACAAGGTGCCCTTTAGTGCCCCCTTAGTTTCCCCACTGTCAGCATTTTCATGGCGTGAGCACTACCAGGAGACTACTGGCGGTGAAGAAACTTGTAATGTGCTTGACTGTGCCATAGTGGCATTGGCAAGACCACCCTGCCCTGCTGGTTGCGGCGGTCCTTTAGCGGTTCGACCACCGTAGTTGTAATACGGCGGTCAGATCGCTGGTGTTGTAGTCCTCGACTGGCACCACACCTCCACCGCCAAACTCATAATTAGGCCCTTAGTTAGAAGTATGCTCTCTTTTAGTATTCTTCGGATCATTGCTATGCCACTGCTCTAAGACCTTCTTGACTGGTCACCATAAAAAATGAAAGGTAAATTAATATTCATTAAAAAAAGAGATGACTGCAGCAGTAAGGTTTTCCACAAGAAAGGCACATCTCAGAACTCCAAAATACAGAATGTTCTCCCAACAGAATAGGAGTTAACACCTGTAAAGGTGAAATTACTTAATAAGCAATGATGCAAATCAGCCTGTGAGTGCCGCTCCTTCTCTTCATTGAATTTTTTTTAGTGATGACCTTTTTGTGTATAGCTTTCTGTGAACAATAATGGATATTATTGTCTTCTCTCTTTCCTTTTTTTATTTATTTTAATTTAATTTAAAGTACGTTTTTTCATTCCTATGAATATGATGCTCACACGTGCATTCTAATGCATCAAAAATAGAACAGAAAACCTATTTCACATTTGTTGAAATCTTTGAATTTCAAAGTTGCCTCAGAAATGCAATTATGAACTATTTACATTTGAAACCAAAATAATCCTCAATACCCAAAATATATCCACACAGTGAAAACGTTGACACAATGCACAGAGGCTTCAGTTTTTTAAAAGATAATACTTGGTACACTGGCAACACACGTAAAAATAATACAGATACAAGAGAAGAGCTAACATTGACTGCAATGTGGCCTACCTTCAAAAAACAGTTATCATGTGGCTATGTTTATGTGTGACTGTAGGAAACTGATCAGTTGTGATGGGTGTATAGAAATTAATTGTAATAGGATTCAGGCTACTGCTAGCTATCTAATTGTGATGCCAGCCGAGATAACCAAGACATTTTGGCTGCTTTTGAATCCTTTTGTGTCTTCCGCTCAGGAAAACACATGTTTTTTCAAATGAACCACAATGCACTATAATTATTCTCCTACAGTAACAATGCACAAAGTTACTCCTCAGTCTCAAATTCTGAGAATTGCAACGTCAAAGTCAGAACAAATGTTTAACAAAATATTTGGTATTGTTTTTCCACTACAAAGTCTGGTTTTTAGGAACACCATCCTTAAATATCACAAAAACCTTGACATTCAGATGTATGAATTCTTCAGGCAACCTACACTAACTTTAGATGTTAGGAAGACCCACCAAGACTCATCCAGAATCATAAACAAGTACATAGATGGTGTGTTTAGAGTGACCAAATATAATGGTATTGTGTTAAATCCATGTGCTGTCAATTGAGATAACAGTGTGAAAAATAAAACAAAGTTGGTGTCGATAAACATAAACATCCATTTGGAATTCCAACAAAGTCGGGATTTTGTTTAATAGTTGTGTCCAAACATTCAGGCAGAGTTTACCTTCAGAATAGCCCCAAGGACAGTCACACTTTCTTTTTTTAGACAGGAAAGATTCTTTTCACAATGAAGACTCTTTCATCAGACATTTTAAAGATTGGAAGGCAGGGGCATTCTCTACATCTTTAATGTTCTTCACCAAGAGAATTATTTGAGCTAATTCAAGGCCAATGACCTCTCTTCAAACTCCCCCCTAAACTAGCTCTAACTCTAGATGCCTAATGTTAGAGAACGGAATGGGGTATTCTCCATTTATGGAAAGAGGACCATGTGTCATGCATCAACCTTCAACAGCACCTAGCTTAAACTGGTGCTTTCCCATCTCAATAATGTCTTCAATAAATGCTGTAGTTAGGAATCCATACCAGAAAACATCCTTAAACTAGTCCTGTTCAATTGAAATAAGGTCTATATTATCTTTGAAGTCCATCAGTGACTGTGCTAAACCCATTTAAATGGTTAGTTTCATCTTCATCCAAGTTGCTCCTATTTTCCCCATGCTTGCTTAATTTCCTCTTATTTTAGTTTTTTAATTTTCAATCTATTCCTGAACTGTAGGTTGTTAGTTGTTTTCCACTGCAATTCACTTTTTCCTGCATCATTAGCATAACTTGCAGTGTTGAGGAATGAGCATCAAGGAACTACCAAACGTAGAGTCAAGATGTACACTAGTGAGACTTTTTTTTACATCTGTTTGTGAGAAGTTACATTTCAATGTGGCTAGAGAGATCTAATTTGTCTTTGCCTATAGGTACATTAGCCAAGAGTAGAGGAAATGGATCTTTGTTTGTTAACTGTTTTATTGTCTTATACATCAGGGATATACACAGTAGAACACTAAATAAATGTGTAACAGATTTAAATGGCACAGGTTGAAAAAAAGACCCGACAATACATAAAGTATATGTTCTAGGGGAAAGTATATTTTTGAATAAAGATAATAATCGTTATATTTCTATGAAATACATCTTCCTTCCTTCTTCTACACACTTCAGGCCTTGACACAAAAAGAAACCAGGCATTACCAACAGCGGCAGACATTCAAATGTGAAATCTAATAATGGCTTTAAGTGTAGAAATCTGCAGAGAAAATTTGAATATGCAAAACATTTCAGTGATAAATTCTCATCAATGCATAGCCGTTTCCACAAACTTAGTAAAGTAATTGAATCCAATATCTACATTTTATTTTTTACACATAAATAATGCTTTTGCCACAATTATTTAGTTTAAGAAAAGAGACAATCACACCTGTTCACACTAGAAAAGGCAAGAGTTCAGGGAAGATATAAAGAAAGGTGCCTAGAATGTAAAATTTAAACACATAACAAGCCGAATGGGTAAAACGTTTTTCCCAGATATTTCAAAAACTTTCACAGAAACATCCCATTTGACAATGGACATTAAGCTTTTTTGCACCACCAACAAACATTATTGTTCGTAAGCAGTCCTAAAATATTCTTGCAATATTTCTGAAAAAATATTCTTGCAGTGCCGATCGCAGATCTGGATCTCAATCGTTCAAAAACATACCTGTACAGATTATGGTCCAATCTAAATTACCTAGAGGTACACATAAATCCTCTGAAAATGCCCCTCACACATTAGTCAATATGAAAGGGAGGGTTACACCGTTCAAAATTTCACAAAGCTTCGAGGCAGAAAGTAAGCTTTGATTCACAAATGATGTAGACTGGAATTTAATACCACACATTTAATTACCAACTTTTTTTTATGTGCCTTTCTCATACCCGTTGTCTTACATTTTAGGAGAAATATCCTAGCGCTCCCATTTGAAACGCATCCAAATACATAATTCCCAAACATTTTGACCCAATTTGTAACAGATGGCGAAGAATATGAAATGATAATGTTCCAGCCTCTGTCAGGGCCATTATGTCTTTGCACCTTTTCCATCTGGCCATATGAAAAGCATTAAGGCTAAGAAGGCCTTAATGAACTACGAAAAATCAGAAACAAATATATTCATGATCATCATAAGAACATGCTAATTTGCATAGGCTTCCCAAACAGGAGTCATGTATTACTCTTTTATGATTATAAAATATTTTGCACAGATAAGAACAATGGCTGAAAGTCAACTTTCTCTACAGTTTGCCATCTGCATTATCTAGTGTAATTGTAAATGGTTTCTTGCAGCATAATAATACACCTGAGTTTAAAGAAATCTGAATTTAATATGTTCTCCTCCATAAAGTACATAATTACAGAATTATTGTTGAATATCATTGTTAGAATATTATCTTATAATGTCTTAAATATAATCTTCAAGAATATCACCTGCCACAATTAATAACAAGAAATCTATAACAAAGGGATGGTATGTTTGCAAAATATATTTCAGACATAATATTTAAATCATGCAATATTTCTATGTACTACTTACTTATATAGAGCGAAAAGTATGATTTATAGGTGAGATCATAATAAATGAATTTTAAGAGCAGAGTTCAAAAAGCCTGATGAGTCAAAATTATTTGTCTATCCATATTTCAGGTTACTTTATTACCCTAGGATAGATTTTGTACAATTTCCCCTTTTGGAAAAGAGGGAGCTATGCTAAGCACTGTTAATTATATTTTATATAGATGATTCACACGAAGAAGGAACTGCTATCTTTGGAAAAGACAGGTGTTGCATCAACTATTTATTCGGAGTGTGTTGGTAGCTGTGCAACCGATTTGCAGTCTACTTTAATCACTTGTGTAAGCTGTGGATTTCTCGGCTGCTAAAGAAATGGAATGCTTACTACCATCAAAACAAATGTAGTCAATCTGTAGTTACAAAGAAATGGTAGACTGATTTTAAGTGAGAATAGAAATGGAACAGCCATGTGCTCTAATGCAGCCCCAAACAATGCAAACACTGGAACAAAATATGTACTTAGCTCTGAAATACCAATACCTAGTCTAAAATGGCAGAGAACCTACATCGATTATTCTTTTTGGCACATAAGAAGGGGCCAGAGATAATCATTTGCCTTTTCATCAAAATTTGAGTGAAATAAATTATACAATTAATGCCCACATGATGCATTTGAGAAACAGATAATAACTTGTTGGATGTAATGGTTATGAAGAAAGGAACTTAAGTGTCCACAGAGCTATAAACAAAACCCATAGACAAAAATAAATATTTACATTACAAGAGCTTTCATCAACATCAATTGGAAGATCTCCACTACAGCCAAATAGTAACCTAAAGAAAATCTATTTATTTGGAAAGAATGGAAAGGGGCGACCACTCGGTCCCCCCGAACGTATGGATGAGTGCCTCGATCCCCCCGGGAAGCCATTTTTGGGCGGGAGGCGCGTCTCGGCTGGTATGCCCGAAGCGGCGTAGCCGGGGCGCGCCTTTTCCCGCCCTAGAGTGGGCTGGCCTAGACACCGACGCAGCCAGCCACGCCCCCGGGGCGGGCAGGGGCGGGTTTTCGCCCGCCCTGAAGACGGATAAAAGAAGGCGCAAGACCAGAAGACGTCCTCTTGTTCTTGTGCTCCGAAGCTGCACCTCCTCGCTACACGTGAGCTCGGGACGGAACGAAGAGCCAATTTTGAGCGTTTTGATCTTTTTCTTTGTCTTTCAGAGACTTCGTCGGAGAGATGCCCAAGAAAGGCCCAAAGAGAATGACGACCGAGCAGATGGTTCGGGCCCTTTTTAAGGATATGTCCGACATAAAGAAGCGGCTGGCGGAGCGAGATGGGGAGGAGGGATCGGGCCAACCACCGGCTGGAGGGAGACCTAAGAGATCGAAAAGGGTTCCAGCTGGGGGGGACGCCCCGGCTCCCTCTGCCCCGCTCGAGGCGCCGACCCCAGTACCGATCGAGGGGAATCCAATCCCCGTTGTCGTCACCCCGACACCTAAGGAAGACATGCCCCCCGAGCTGGCAGCACAGCTGGCGGCATGGTTGGGGGATAGCAGTGATGGCGCCACGGCTGCTGAGGCACAGGCGCTGATCAAAAAACTTCGCGAGAAGAAGGAGGCAGCTAGAGTGGCCGCACCGTTGGCAGGGATAGACAAGCCGCAAGCGGCAGAAGCTGCGTCCGGTTCAGGTAAGCGTCCATTGCCGATTGCACGGGACGAGTCAGCACCCTCTCGTAGAGAGAGATTGGGACAGCATGTGCCTTTAGCCATAAAGGAAAAGATCTGGGCAGGGGAATACGTGAATATTTTTTCCTTGCTTGTTGATCATTACGATGTGGAGCATGTAAAAAGTCAGAAGGACCTAATGCATCCGAGTGTTTGGCGCGCAAAAATGGCCGCCTTTAAGGTAAATGAGAACATTGGGAACTGGGGCAATGCCTGGGGTATTTTTACGTCAATTTTGGGGGAACGTAGGCCTGAGTTGCTTCCTGAGTTTCCCGTTTACCAATCACGAATTATGGGTTACTCGACGGCGTATCAAGGTAACCATTGGTTTTGTTATGATAATCTGTTCAGGAAGGAAAAAGAACATAATAAGAGTTTGACCTGGGATTGTTACGATTCTTTAACGTGGGATAAAATGAAAGAATCGGGAATGTTACGAATGCCATTGGTCGGGAGCAATGTTGTTGACTACTCCCGCCAAAATGTGGGGTCGCCCTTTCGACCAAGTACGAGCACCGACGACCAGTCGAGGCCCGCAGGTAATAACGGGAGAAAGGGTTTCTGTTATAACTTCAACAAAGGGAAATGTACCAGGCCTCCGGGGTCCTGTAAATTTAAACACGAATGTAGTACGTGTGGGTCATCCCATCCTGAGTCAGCGTGCAGAGCCAGAACGGGTGAGAATGGGGGCAAGGGAGGCGCCAAACAGGTCTAATTTAGTCCGAGGGGCGCCTCTACCGACCCCGATTGATACCTTGGCAATGATCCCCTGGCTCAGTGATTACCCGGATCGTGCGTCTGCCGGGGTGCTGCGGAACGGTTTTACACATGGTTTCCGCATCCCGGTAGGGGACTTTCAGGGTGTAGGGATTTGCAAGAATCAGCTTTCTGTTTTACAACATTCATCTGTGGTGCAGGAAAAAATTCAGAAAGAGGTTAGCCGGGGACGGGTCGCTGGCCCGTTTAGTGTACCCCCGGTACCGGATTTTGTTTGTTCTCCGTTAGGGGTGGTCCCCAAGAAGGACCCAGGTGAGTTTCGTCTGATCCATAATCTGTCTGCGCCACACGGCCTTTCGGTGAACGACGCAATTGATCCTGAAGTTTGTTCGGTGCGATACGCATCGTTTGATGAGGCAGTAGCCATCTTGAATCGCCTGGGGCCCGGGACGTTGATGGCGAAATCCGATATCGAGTCAGCGTTCCGGTTGCTCCCGGTACACCCAGACGACCAGCGTCTTTTGGGATTCGGGTTCCAGGGTTCATTTTACATGGATAAGTGTATGCCAATGGGATGCTCTATATCATGTGCCTATTTTGAGCAATTCAGTACTTTCCTGCAATGGGTGTTTACTAAAAAGACGGGTTTTCGAAATGTGATGCACTACCTTGACGACTTTTTGTTCCTTGGCCCCGCCGGAAATCCCGAATGTGCCCAGGCCTTAAACGAATTCTGTGGGTTGATGGGTCATTTTGGTGTGCCGTTGGCACCGGGTAAAACTATGGGTCCCACGACTTGCCTCGAGTTTTTGGGGATCGAGTTGGACTCAAGTGAGGGGTGTTTCCGTTTACCGGCTAGCAAAGTGTTACAATTCGGGTCAGCCCTCCGAGTATGTTTGAACACACGCAAGGTTACACTGCATCAGTTGCAACAATTAGTGGGGAAGTTGAATTTTGCCTTGAGAGTAATCCCAATGGCTCGCCCTTTTTTCCCGCTCCATTGCCCAAGCGATGATCGGCCTGAAGGAGGGTCATCATCGCACGAGGTTATCGGCTGAGGTCCGCCAGGACATGCGGATATGGTTAGCATTCCTGGCGGACTTCAATGGCCGAGTCGTCTGGAACAAGCCAGCCGTGTCCTCGGAAGAGCTTGGGCTATGGACGGATTCAGCAGGAAGCGTAGGGTTTGGCGCCATCTTCGGCACGAGCTGGTCTGCTCAAAGATGGCCCCTATGGTGGCACGAGAAGGGGCTAACGAGTAATATCGCTTTCCTTGAATTATTTCCCATTCTCGTTGCCCTGAGAACCTGGCCAGAAGGTTTCAGGGATCATTCTGTAGTCTTTTGGTCCGACAATATGACCGTGGTAGAGTGCATCAACAGTCAGTCAGCCCATTGTAAATTGATTTTGAGGCTGCTCAAAGAAATTGTCTTACTATGTATGCAACTGAACGTGGTTTTCAGAGCAAAACATGTCCCAGGGGTGATGAATCAGGCTGCTGATGCACTGTCTCGTTTTCACATGCAGGCTTTCTCGGGTTTCCTTCCTTCAGCGGACCCGGAGCCGGCACCCTTCCCCGAAGCTCTCTGGTCTCTCGGTGCCCCGAACTTCGTCACCTCGTGGGAGAGAGTCTAGCACCCAGGACAAGGAAGGCATATGAAGGGGCGTTCCAGGCCTATTTAGCCTTTTTGGGGGCAGAGAGAGGGGGTCTTTGGGGTCAGGAAGAGTGGGTAGTACTCTTTCTTATGTCTTTACACAGGGCTGGGAAATCGGTGGCTACGGCCCAAAGGCATCGTGCCGCCATTTCCTTTGTTGCCAGGGCCCATGGCATCCTGGACCCAACAGCGTCTTTCACAGTACAGAAAGCGCTGCGTGGGTGGCAACGCCTAGAGGGTCGCAGAGTAGACGTGAGACGACCGATAGGTCTAGACAGGTTGTCCCTGTTACTGGCCACGCTCCCGAATACATGCTCGTCCCCTTTTGAGACCTGTTTGTTCCGGACTGCATTTACGCTGGCGTTTCACGGGGCTATGAGAGTTAGTGAGCTGGTTGCAAGGAACAAACAGGATGTGACGGGGGGCTTGTGCAGGGAGCATGTTCAGATCAGGGGGGACGCGATGATTGTCTCCTTTCCCCGGTCTAAGACTGACCAAGATGGGAGAGGGGACTGTACGATCATTCGCAGGAACCCCGAGTCATCCATGTGTCCGGTACAGTGCTTAGAAGATTACCTAGCACAGAGAGTGGCATCATGGGGGGGGACATTGTTGAGGCATGCAGACGCCACCCCGCTGACGAGGTTTCAGTTTCAACGGGTGCTTGCAATGGCCATTGCCGCAGCGGGCTTGGACCCGGGCGAATTTGGGACCCACTCCTTTCGTATAGGGGCTGCCACTGAAGCTACAGCCAGGGGTCTTAATGTAGAACAGGTGAAACGTGTGGGGCGTTGGTCCTCCAATTGTTATAAGAGGTACGTGCGATTGCACATGTTGTGAAGCTGTATTCATGTACTCACGCCTCTTGTCTTTTGTTTATTTTCAGTTGTGCAAGCTTACGCGGCAGGGCAAACTGAGCAGTCGACCCAACACCAGGCCAGCGGTTGCACGTCACCGGCTGTGAAGAAGGAGGTGTGGGTCGTGGGCCACTCATACGTGAGACGGGCCGCAGACGTATTCAAAGCAGGTGACATGATTCACATAGCTGGGGAATACGGGTACAGAGTGTCCTTCTACGGAAGGGGCGGTCTCTGTATTGACCAGTTTCAGGAATTTTTTGAGGGCCTGTTAGGGCGGATGAGGTCACCGCCGTCCATAGTCATAGTACATTTGGGGGGCAATGATTTGGTCACCACCGGTAGACGACTGCTCCTGGAGGCTATGCTTTCCACGGTAAGTTGGTTAGCGAGGAGAGTTCCGGGGTGCCTAATTGCGTGGTCTCATATGATTCCACGAAAAGTGTGGCGGGGGGCTATCTCGATCCCTGCTTTGAATCATTCGGTTAAAAAGTTGAATAACAAAGTAAGTAGGTTGTTCCGGTCCAAGACATTGCATTCAATCTCGCATAATTGTATTAATGATGATAGTATGTATCTGGGGGATGGTGTGCATCTGTCGAGGGCGGGGAACGAGTTACTCATAGGAGACTTCCTAGCCTGGTTAAAAACTTTAAAGCATGACCTATAGGTAGGAGTTTTGTGGGGGGTCCGGATAGCCGGTCAACTATCCGGACCTGTGGCGGTAAGGTCATGATCGGTGAGCACTAATTGGTAGATCCCTATGAGTGGGCGTCACCCAACACGGATGGGAGCGCTCGGGAGAGGTGGCCATTGGCCCCTCAGTGGGGAGGCGGTCCCGTCTAAGGGCGGGTCGCCGGAAGTAAAGGAAAGGCGGTCAAGGCCCCTTCCTTTGTAGGAGGGGTTACAGCCCCCTCCTGGGGAATTTCCCGGGGCTAGTGTCATCTGCGACGGCAGATGCGGTAAGTTGTGTGGGGTGGGGAGAGGTCAACGATACCTTCTAGATACCACACACAAGTGTTCGAACGACCTTTAAATGGCGTCGAGTCTTAAGTGCCCCCGTCAAGTCAAGGGAAATTGTTAGTAGTTGCACTTGTGGTAAGCCCCTGTGCCATCGCCCCTCCTAAGTGGGAGGGGTAAGTCTGGTTAGGGATCTTGACACCGGTTATGACCTTGCCGTTGGCCCTTAAACGTTAGGATGTACAATTTCAGTGTTCTTAGAGAATGTTTTGTAGGATGCTAGTTCGGCTAGGAGAACCTCTGTATTAGAGATTATGTTAAGGTTAGCCAAACATCGTAATGTGATAATGAAATTGTACATAACATGAAAACGTTTAATGTTTTAATTTTTTGTTTTAATAAATACGGCCGGGATGGTCACTCCATCCCACATCCAAAAACTTTAAGAACAGTTTCCGGTTTCCCTTCCTTTTGGGGATTGTGTTGAGAGGGGGTGGCGGGTATCTCAGCCATATGGAAAGGGGCGACCACTCGGTCCCCCCGAACGTATGGATGAGTGCCTCGATCCCCCCGGGAAGCCATTTTTGGGCGGGAGGCGCGTCTCGGCTGGTATGCCCGAAGCGGCGTAGCCGGGGCGCGCCTTTTCCCGCCCTAGAGTGGGCTGGCCTAGACACCGACGCAGCCAGCCACGCCCCCGGGGCGGGCAGGGGCGGGTTTTCGCCCGCCCTGAAGACGGATAAAAGAAGGCGCAAGACCAGAAGACGTCCTCTTGTTCTTGTGCTCCGAAGCTGCACCTCCTCGCTACACGTGAGCTCGGGACGGAACGAAGAGCCAATTTTGACCCACCCACCAGCCCCTGAGGACAGCAAAGTTGTTGTGCAATAAAGTGAATTGATAAGTTGTTTTTCCGTTTCGTTTACAGGCTATAACAGTATCAGTTTGTGGTTAATAAAGATGGTGAATATCGTTTAGGTTGTTACGATTAAAGTGATTTGATGTGATGTTGCATTTTTTAGCATGTTCCTTCGGTCGTAGCGACCAATGTTTTCATAGGTTGAAGAACTGTCGTATTTATTTTTGGTAGGCGGTAAGGTCATGATCGGTGAGCACTAATTGGTAGATCCCTATGAGTGGGCGTCACCCAACACGGATGGGAGCGCTCGGGAGAGGTGGCCATTGGCCCCTCAGTGGGGAGGCGGTCCCGTCTAAGGGCGGGTCGCCGGAAGTAAAGGAAAGGCGGTCAAGGCCCCTTCCTTTGTAGGAGGGGTTACAGCCCCCTCCTGGGGAATTTCCCGGGGCTAGTGTCATCTGCGACGGCAGATGCGGTAAGTTGTGTGGGGTGGGGAGAGGTCAACGATACCTTCTAGATACCACACACAAGTGTTCGAACGACCTTTAAATGGCGTCGAGTCTTAAGTGCCCCCGTCAAGTCAAGGGAAATTGTTAGTAGTTGCACTTGTGGTAAGCCCCTGTGCCATCGCCCCTCCTAAGTGGGAGGGGTAAGTCTGGTTAGGGATCTTGACACCGGTTATGACCTTGCCGTTGGCCCTTAAACGTTAGGATGTACAATTTCAGTGTTCTTAGAGAATGTTTTGTAGGATGCTAGTTCGGCTAGGAGAACCTCTGTATTAGAGATTATGTTAAGGTTAGCCAAACATCGTAATGTGATAATGAAATTGTACATAACATGAAAACGTTTAATGTTTTAATTTTTTGTTTTAATAAATACGGCCGGGATGGTCACTCCATCCCACATCCAAAAACTTTAAGAACAGTTTCCGGTTTCCCTTCCTTTTGGGGATTGTGTTGAGAGGGGGTGGCGGGTATCTCAGCCATACAGGCACATGTATTATTGAAGTTCAGAAAAATACATCATCAACAAGAGATATTATGTGAAGAGAGATATGTGTAATGAAGAAATACAGTTTCAACCTCCTTTTGAGAAAAGAATATAAGACTGAAAAGCCAAAAATCATGGTGATCATAAAGTACTCAATAGTTCCTTACAAGATTAGGAAGGTAATTGAACGTCATTGGGAGAAGATAAATAAGGATAATACATAGAAAAGTATTTTCTCAGAGAAACTGATGTTTGCAGACCAAAAATAAGGAGATCTGAAGAGTATTTTATTACGAGTAAGGAAACAAAGATGGCAACAATCCAAAAGGGAGTTGGTTCACAACAACAAGAAACATAGCCCTGTTTGAAAATTACCAAGGGAGATTTTGTTATACACCCATGTGTACGAATAACAGGTCATAATATGAAGATTTATTATTTGTGTTGTGAACTTTGTAATATACAGTATCAAATACCTTTGAGGATCAATCCATATATGGCAAGCCTCGTTAAAAGACAAAATAGTGTAGAACAGACACACATCGAACATACAACTTCAGAATGAAAAACCACAAGTGATGAGACACTTTACAAAACAAAACAAAACATAGCACAAAGGAAATTTGAAATTCTACAACATGTCCTGCCAATGTTCAAAGGAGGAGATTGACAACATATTTTACATCAATGAGAGGCATATTGGTTCAGCCTACTGGATACCTAAGTCCAAAAGTAAGGAATGAATATGATAACTTGACATACTATTTATGTTGCAAAGTGAACAGTTCACTCACCGAGAGAGGAAAAATGTGGAAATATTTGCAAAACATAACATTTTTCCATCATTGAATGTAATTAAAGATGGTGCTGGAAAATTCAGGTTGATTGTGGTATATATATATATATATAAAGGTGGAATTAAACCTAAAATGAAGGCTAAGACAAACTTTAATTATTGGGCCACATAAAAGATACACAATCAAAATGAATTTATAAGAAGCAAAAAACACTAAAAGATGGCAGACACAGTAAAATGAAATGGACAATGGTAGTGGGAAGTTAAATAGAATCTTAAATGCTGGAAAAATTAACTCATATGTCAGTTATATGCAAATTATATTCAGAGATTTGGAAGCACTAAAAAGAAAGAGCCTTAAAAACCAGACAATTTGAGCTTTTATAATAATCTAGGACACAGCAATATGGAGGCTGTAAACACTAGATGTGGATAACGCTTGTATTACACAGAAGAGGTGGTAGCTTTCTGCTCATTTGAGACAAACATAGGAGCATACAATGTAAGGTATGCAGGGAAGCTATTACCTGAATGAATGGGTACATCAGACATGCTTTGAAGGACTTTTTTCAACTTTACCACAGTAAGAATTGCTAAATGTTAACAGAGTTTCTGGTTCAATGTAGCGTAAGTTACTGCCTTAATTTATTTTTGGTGTTTTTTCACAGGAGTTTACCAGCATTACTAACTTAAAAGTTAGTCTTCTGTTAAGAATTGTCTATTTGTTGTTCACTTCATGAATGTCACCATTTATGTTTCACATAATTTCTTGAAATATGTATTGAGCAAGGGTTTGTAATAGGAGATACAGGAATCTAGAATATGTATATTAGTAAAAGCGTACATATTAAGAATCTTTCTGAAAAATTTCAAATGTAATTCATTATTACATCTCATTCACTGAATGAATATATCATTTAAAATATGTTTCTACTGAATGATATATAAATATTATTATTTTGTATGCTCTTTTTTTGCACTATATATATATAATATTGTGATTTCTGTTTGCTTTGTTTGGTTAACCCACATCACCTTAAATCATTAAAAAAAAATACACTCTCTCCTTTAACTTAGGGCATTAGTTAGAATTTCGCAGGCAGCATACTCTGCCAGAATATCTAGACTGCTGCATTACAAGTGTCATAGGCTATATTGGATGTGCAATTCGCTAGATGGGATATCTTCCACCTTTGACATGGGGTATGACATCCACCAAACTCTACATAAGGCTCTATATTTCTTGTGAACATTACAGCTTATAAAATGTTTCTTCATATATTGATTGTTATTGCTTGGAGCAGTTGCCTCATATGCACACATAGCTGTTTTAATACATATGGGATGATATCTTCATTCATAGATTTTGTAATTGCGCTGCTATTATCAGTACTGTTCTATATTTGCGCAATCTGGTGGGACTAAGTACCAAATTAAGTTGAATAAAAGAATATTTCATTTCACAGGTTTTGTTTCTGTAGTTTGTCTTACTGATTGTAGATTAGCAATTCCTTATTTTCATTTGCTTGTGGATGAATTACTTTGCATACATTCGCAGAGTAGAGTAGGTCAATGGTATAGTCTATACCAAAATGAAAGTTTATGATAGGCCTAAATGTACAGTATGTAATACCATCTTCATTCACCCTTTCAATTTAAGCACTAACACAGTCTTTCATTGCAGGTTGCCATGTTGTAGGTTTCCCTGTGAATTGACTCTTTCCCAGAGTACACAGAACAGAAAGTATTTTTGGTTTTGGATTTGAACAAATTCAACTCTGTTATATAATTTTATCATTTTTGTTTTCATGGATATTCGGATTGATGGAGACGCAACCCTTATCATTCTTAACTGGCTGAACATAATGTAGGAAAAGGAGTATTCCACTGTGTACCTAATTAAATAACACAGTTCCTTTACTTGCATCACAGGCTAACTGACTGGATAAATGATCCCCACTTTTATATTATTAATATTTTGCACATCATTAAGGAGTTCTGTGGCCATGTAAAATAACAATGCTGCAGTTCTATTGCATTCATAAGGTCATGAAAATACAAGGAGACTAGCATATCCCCGTCATTTCAATTGAGGGGTATTTTATATCTTATAATACATTCACCCATTCAATGTGGTTTACATGGCTAAGTGAAACATAAAAAGTAAAATAAGCAAAGTCTTTATATGCACACATTTTAAATACAGGATGTTTGACTTATACATTTTACCATTAAGCAAAATCAAAAAGGGTTTTTCAATAAGATAATGCAGTAGATTTACCATTGCCAATATCAACATTTACACCCAATAAAGTCTGTAAAGGTGACTTAAAGATTACTTGAATGAGGACACAGCACAGCAGCACATCTTATTTTAAAAGTCAGGCCCTGGTGTTTAGCACTCAAATCTATTTTTAGCAGAGCTTATGAAGAGTGAGACTCAATTAGCAAGACTCACTCAAGGCAGAGACTCAAATACCCAGGATGTGTAAAAGGTAAAGATTTCATAGGGGGCTAACTGGTTCAGAACCCGATTCTCACACCCAGCTTAATACTACTCAATATATCAATCACATAGAAATGGCTGGTCCCGTCAGATTTTCCTCGGTGCCTGGCAGTTATCAGCCGATTTCAGCATTGATTCTATGACTCAAGGATCCATCCTGCTAGCCCCTACTAAAGTGCTTATCTATGCACGTTTACCAATAATGCTGCATATGGCAGTGTGATGTAATAGTAGAAAGTTTCTGCTCTGATAAATGAATGATACTCAGAGCAAATTCAAAGATAACATAGACACCACTTAATTGTAACAAAAATAAGATCATACATTGATGCTCTGCAGTGCAAACAGACATATAATGTGGAAAGAAATAAAAGTCTTTCACCAGAAAACACATTTATATCTCCACTGAGGAGGGCTGTGTGATGGACCCCGGAATATGCCCCTGCAGTGGCACTAATAGGGCAATTCTACTACAGGTGGGGTAGTGGTTAAAAAGTTTTGAGGAGAAAAATAAATTACAGTCTCTCAGACACTATCCTGGCGATATTCTTGGCACTCTTATATGCTCAACTGAATTCTTGAGAACTCCTTGGGGCAATAAGGAGAGATTCCTTTGTAGCTTCTAATGGATTTTGGGGGGATGGATGAACATAGGAGGCAAAGCATGTATTTTAGGTATGACTGAAAATATTATTATTATTATTATTATTATTATTATTATTATTATTATTATTATTTTTAAATTTATATGGCACAATAGCTACCCGGAGTTTTCCCGGCGCCTATGGACACAAGCTAAACAACAGAGCAACAAGAAAGACAAAACTATATATTAAGTAACCAAGTTTTGATGCCTTTCCTAAATTTGACATAGTTTTGTTCCAAGCGAAGTGAAAGAGACATAGAAATCCACAGAGCAGGAGCGAGCGAAGAGAAAGAGCGGCCACCTATAAGGGTCAGTTTAACCCCTTAAGTGCTGCTGACGGCCAATGGTCGTCAGCAGCGCTACCTCCCCAGTGCTGCGCACGACCATTGAACGTCCATTCAGCACTAGTTCTAATGGACAGCGCAGCACTGGGGAGGAATGTGTAATAGCAGCTATGAGGCTAAATCTAGGGGTCACAAATTTGGCTTGCTTCAAGGATCTGAGGGTGCGAGTTGGCTTGTATTTGTGAACCAGGGTGCTCAGATAATGGGGGCCCGTGCCAACATTGATTTTGTACATATAGCACAAGGCTTTAAATTTAGATCGATTATCAATTCTTAGCCAGTGTAGGTCCTGGAGTGACTTAGACATGGAGGCTGTTTGAGGGAGCTGACATAGGAGTCTGGCTGACGAATTTTGGACCACTTGTAGCCTACGGATTACATCCTTGTTTGCCACTAAGTACAGGATATTTCCGTAGTCTAATCTTGAGATGGTCAGGACCTGGACAACCATTTTATGTGTTGTAGAAGGCAGCATCCATAAGATCTTTTAAAAAAAATATAGAATGGTAAAACATATTGATGCAACCTTAATTGCTTGTTGACGCATAGTCAACTGATCATCTATTACAATACCCAGGTTATGGACAGATTGAGAAGGTTTGGGAGGGGAACCCATTTGGTGAGGCCAATGTTGTGATCCCCAAAGATCTTTATTGCCGCCTAAAATCAAGAGTTCAGTTTTTCCTCCATTAAAATTAAGTTTGTTTGCATGCATCCATCCCGCAATATTTTGTAGGCCAATTTTAAGGGATGGTGATTTACATTGCAATAGCAAATGGAACATTTGTTGATTTGCTTTCTTGTCAGTACTGCTAATATGATGTTTCAACAGATCCTTGAGGCAAACTTACCAGTAACGAAGGAAATATTAGCATACTGCACTTTCATTTGTTGAAGTTACAAGGCAAATAAATTTGCATCAATAAACTCAACCATTCAACTCTGCTTCGTGCGTGCTTCTAATACTTATTTTGCGAAGGAAGTCAGAGTTGTAAACCACTCTTAAGAACATTCTCATCCTGCATGAAAGTAGCCGTATTTGTTTATTTGCCACACTTTATGATTCTTTTCCAAGCCACAATGTTACTTTTCAGGGTGGGTCTGATGGTCTTTTCAAAACTTTGTTGTTTGCAGATCTCATTTATTGTTACCTGTGTGTAGAAATATGTTTGTGTATGTCATACCTCACTGTGGTGTAAATATGTGCTGTGGAATGATAGGGGGAGGACTCTGAAGCGGGTGAAGTTGGAAGTTGGCTCGATGTTGCTCGCTGATGGAGAAATAAACTTGATTTCCTAAATGAAACTTACTGTATGGATTATACAGATATGGAAGGATGACTGATCTTGGTGTTGTATGGCGCTTCACAGAATATGGGCTAATATCCTCACCTACACTAGTAGTTTATTTAGGTCGTTGGGTGCCTAGGTATGGGTTGTCATCCTTACCCACCGATAATCAACAGATTAAGGTATATATGTACAAAACCTATCACACCAACATAAATTATCCAGCAAGACAATTTTTTTCATTCATTAAATTACAAAACAATACAAGTCTGATAGAGATAGGAGTTCATTTAATCTTTGAGGCTTCCCCAAGTCCAGCCAACACGTGTTTCGTCGATTGGGCAGGAACCCACGACTTCATCAGGGCTGCTATTAGATGCTTGTCAACATATTATACCTTCTGGCTGGTTATATTTCCGACCCAGCCTTATGTGGCATGGGTGATAATTTCTTGTTTGATCTTGGTCTTAATTTCTTTTGAGTTCTTTTTAATTACGTAAATATCCACTTTCTTCTAGATGTGTATATATTATATTCTGATCCCGAGATTTTATATTAGAACTGGCCTTCCTCCAGTGATATTCTTGAAGAGAAGTAAGTCCCCGCTCCTATTGTAACGGAGTCCTGAGACAGCGAATTCGGCTCGGTTTGTAGCGCGTCCTTCCGTGTTTTGGGAAGTCTTACTGCATGGATTATAACATATTTTTTGGCAATGAATGTCTGTGCAGGGGACAGGCATTCCAGTGACCTCCACCCCTGGAAACTTGGTAACCGTTCGAAGAGTGGCCTACCTTTCTCAACTGGCTGAAAGCTACATTTTTCTATTTCATTTAAGGAAACTGAATGATCCTTTAGTATGGGACTTCAAGAAATTAGGAAGGGAAATGAAAAGCATTAGTTGGCAAACAATGGACACTTGCTGCATCAAGTGCACAATCAGCTCTTTAGCAAGAGCAAAAACAATTTAGCCTGAGCGTAGAAGGAGCGCATTATGTGTTAAGCAGGAGGAATGTGACAAGCCTGCTGCAGCATTCACACCAGCAAACGTTACTGACCATGTAGAGCGCATTCTGTGTGAAAATACCTGCAACACCCTATGCTTTATTTGTGGGTGGAGAAAGCAGGAGAGAAAACAAAGTGCTCTCCACATATTTAGTTTATACCATTATCACATCCTTTATTCCACTCACCGCTCAGGGACTAGAAGTAGGACTACCACTGTAAATAGGAAAATGACCAAGACAAGAGGGTCTGCTGTTCAATTACCACATAAAAATTGGAGCAGGGCTACTACTGATTGGATTAGAGGAATTATTATTTTGAATTGTTATTTTGGCTAGTTATATTAACTTGTTGTGTTGGTTAATTATTTTAGGCTATTAAATTACCTTCGTATGGGAATGGCTGAATAAGGTAAGGCATCCCCACCCACCTTCTTAGCGACACCCGGTGAGCTGATAATTCCTTGAAAAAGATGGAAGAATGTGTTTTTCACTTACATGCTAGCATTAGGTGGAGATAAACATGACCCAATAAAAAAACAAGCTATTTTGAAACACCAACTAGGATTAGAAGGTAGAAGAATATATGATGATCTTCCAGAATTATCATTAGGGGTGGGTGATGGCCTAGCTGCAAATCTCTACGATATGCCAATACACATGTAAGATAAACATATGACACCGAAGGTCAATATTATTTTTGAATATCATAAACTCTTTTCTCACATACCAAGAGGTGACAAGGAAATAAGGAGTTATGTTTCTTCCTGAGGGGTTTAACTGCTTCCTGTGAGTTTCAAAGTGTAATTGAGTTTTTTTATTCATGACCTGATTGTGTGTTTCTCAAATAACAAGAGGGCAAAAGAGAAATTGTTGTCTAGGGATCAAAATTTGGAGGAGTCACTTTAGCTTGTGTGATGTATTAAAAATGCTGCAGTTTGTTCGAAGGAAATTGATACACACATAGAGACTGGGAAAGAAATTTAAAAAAGAGGGGGTGACTGAAAGAAGAGAAGTGAAACAGGAAAAAAGGAACTAGATGTATATTGGCTGTAGCAAAAGAGGTTGTCTGGAAAAAGTATGTAGATCAAAAGCAATCTATAAGGTGTGAAACCTATAGAGGATGTATGTGAAAACATACAGGAGATAGTATTTACAGTAGAGTGGGCGAGTTGTGTGGTTCAAGAAATTAATGGTACTGACATAAGAGTGAACGCTGGTGGTGAGATTAAGATGGAAAGTTCAGACAAATAGGAGAAGCCACATTATGATTATGCCCTGGAAGGGATGACTGTCAAAATGTTAGTTGGATTAGGAAGCTGACTCATGCTAATTGCAAGGAGGAGTTATAGAAATAAGCTCAAAGTAAGGATAGAGGATTTGCAACAGGCAGACATGAAGGCTGTGGGATATGCTGTTAAAAATAAAGATAATAGGCATGTAGTGGATGGGTATAGCAATAGAAAGTAATGGAGAATGAGGAAGGGTGAACATAACAAACGAGGGATCTGATCCTTTAGCGTAGTGTAACCAGAAAGACTTAAACATTGCCCAAGATTCCAATGCTAAGGAACTTGTCATTATGATCAAGGCCATCAATGAAAATTATGGGGACACAAACACTGTAGATCTCGAGTGAGAAGATAATATAAAAGCCCCCTAATGTTTTCACCATTAATTTGGGACTCTTCAATAGTTTTTCCTATAGAATGTTACTTAGACAAGGAGCAATACCATTGGTGCACAAAGTGAGTCAAGTGCCTTATTTGTTGTGAGAACCTCTTCAAAGGGACGTATAGAGCCTATTGAGTAATCTGAATGGCTAGCTCCTATTGTAGTGGCTTTGAATGACGGGGGAAAATCAATTTGTTCATTCATCTACAAGACCTCAATAAAAATATATATGGGTGGATAGCCAACTCCTACCTAACATCACAGAGGTGCTTATTGCGATGGGAGGAGGAAAGGTATTTAGCGTTTAAGATATGTCAGCAGCTTACCATCAAGTCAACTTGCATGTGCATGGGAGTCACAAACTTTGACCTCTTTTGTCACACCGTTAGGTGAATTATGTTATGAGAGAATGTACTTCAGGTTGGCGTCAGCATTAGGCGTTTTTAAAGAATGATGCAAAATATTTTTGAAGAGGTAAACAAGGTATTATGGTTTCCATAATAGTAGATGAATCAGAAGAGAGTATGACAGACTACTAATTAAAGTGCTGACAAAAATTTTGAAATATGGTTTGAATATTAAGAAGGAAAAAATGTCAAAAGGGAAAGGAAAAAGTAGACAATTTGGGCTATGAGACCTCTGTGAAAACAAAGAAACCAAAGAAAAACATTGTAAAAGCCATTGCACATGAACCTCAACCAGAGAATAAGGAACAATTGAAATACTTTCTGGGCTTGGGGAAATACTGCTGCAAATTCATGTACAATGTTACAGGAATAGTGGAACCAATGTGTGCTTAGTTAAAAAGTAAATGTGCATTTGAGTGGGGAATGAAAAGGAAAAGGCATTTGAAAACATCAACACATTTATTGCTAAAGCACCAACATTGGGTCACTGTGATGTGAATAAGAAAACACTTGTCACACATGATGCCAGCAATATTGGTCTTGGGGAGGTACTATCTCAGAGGGAGATGGACAGGAAAGAATTATCCAGTTTATTTCTCGACGGTTGCAGGGTGTGGAGCAATCTGACATGCTTTTGAGGGATATTACTTATGGAGTCTACGTTTGCTGTCAGAAATGGCCATAAACACTTAATGAATATACTCAATTGTGGACGGATCCTGGAGGGCAGTGTAACAGCAAGATTAACATGGTGTATGTCAACAGCTACGGATTACCATATTGTGATGGAATATGTCAAGGGAATGAAGAACATTTTGGCTGACTGTTTGCCACGGTCCCACTTGAGGAGGGTCTATGAGTTAAGGAAAATAATGTATAGATGTCTGTCTTGTGGGTGAGTTTGCCTTAAGTGGGCGCATGGAAGGTGACAAAATATATACAAAAGTCTTATAAGGAATTATTGGTGACAGATACAGGGACCAAGTGGTAGTGTAAGACCGTATCTGAAGGTGAAAGATGAATTGAGCATCCATGAGTTCAAAATATTAAGGCATGATCATATTATTCCATGCAGCAAGTTGAGAGCAAAATTAATAAAGATTGTGCATGAAGGGCATTTGGGTAGAAGCTTGATGTAGAGGAAGTTAAGGTAGTTTGTTTGGTGGTCTAAGATGGATAGAGAAGTGTAGTTTGTATGATGTTACCCAGCATATCTTTACCCCGCATGCTTTTACCCCGCAGTTTTTACTCCTTAAAATCTTTTACAACACAGGGCTTTACAACACACTCCGTTACAACGTATTCTCTATTACAACGCAATTACTATTCTAACTCCAGGGGGCATTACTTTGGGGAATGCTTTGTAACAGTTTGTGGTGTAAAGCCCAGCATTTAAAAAGTTTTTGCAGAGTAAATAATGTAGGGTAAAGACATGCAGAGTAAGAAATGCGGGGTAAAGGATGTCTCCCAGAAGTGTAGGCTATGGTGAGGGATTGTCAGGCTTGTAGGAAAAGTGATAAAAGCAAAGTAAGTAGGCAACCACATTTAAGATGTATGGAATTGCCAGAAAGACCATTGGAAAACTGGCTGGAATTGCTTTTTAGTAGTCCTGGTGGAGCTGATAAATTCAAATAATGTCATAAAATGTTTGAGAGATGTATATGGCTGAGATACCCGCCACCCCCTCTCAACACAATCCCCAAGAATTGGGAAACCGGAAACAGTTCTGAACTTTTGGAAGGCGGGAGGGAGTTACCCTCCCGGCCGTATTTATTAAAATATGAAACAAAATCAAAACATTAAAATAACAGTTTCATATCATGTACAATTTCATATCCACATTACGATGTTTGGCTAACCTTAACACATATCTAATACAAAGGTTCTCCTAGCCGATACTAACATCCTTACAAATGCATTTCAAATTGAAATTGTACATCCTAACATTAAGGGCCAACGGCAAGGTCGTAACCGGTGTCAGATCCCTAAACCAGAACTCCCCCCTCACTTGTGAGGGGCGGCCGCACAGAGGACTGCACCTCATGTGCCATACCAATTTCCCTTGTCTTGACGGGGGCCCCTGTTAACTCGACGCCATGTACGTGGTCGTCCGAGGACTCGTGTGAGGTGTCTAGAAGGTAGCGTAGACCCCCCTCCCCACCCTACACAACTTACCACATCTGCCGTCGCAGATGTCCTGGCCCCGGGAAATTCCCAGGAGGGGCCCGTAGCCCCTCCTATCCAGGGAGGGGCCTTGACCGCCTTCCCTTTCCTTTAGGCGTCCCGTCCTTTAGAACGGACCGCCTCCCCGTTGAGGGGCCAATGGCCACCTCCCCCCGGGCGCTCCCATCCGTAATGGGTGACGCCCCCCCCTAGGGATCTTCCAATGACTGCTCACCGATCATGACCTTACCGCCCGACCAAACAATAAATACGACAAGACTAATGACTAAAGAGAAAGGACATTCCTACTAAAACAGATCAAGTATCAACCCTCTAAAACATCTAAAACATTACTAATCACTCTGATGAAAGTCTTTAATAAAGCATACTGTACAGAGTTATCCACTTTATTGCAACCGAATCACAAACTTTATTCAAAACAACCTGCAAGACAAAACAACTGCTACGTAACATGACTTTATTCCACGATAACTTGCTGTCTTCAGGGGATGGTGGGTGGGTTCAAAATTGCCTCTTCGTTCCGTCTTGAGCTCACGTGCAGCGAGGAGGTGCAGCTTCAGAGCACAGGAACAAGAGGATGCTTCCTTGGCTTGTTGCTCCTTTTATTCTTCTCTGGGCGGGCGTAAACCCGCCTCCTCCCGCCTCCAGGGGCGTGGCGGACGGCTTCAGTGTCTAGGACAACCCACTCTTGGGCAGGAAAAAACGCGCCCCCGCCTACGCCGCTTCGGGCATACCAGCCGAGACGCGCCTCCCGCCCAAAATGGCTTCCCGGGGGGATCGGGGTACTCCACCATACGTTCGGGGGGACCGAGGGGTCGCCCCTTTCCATATGGCTGAGATACCCGCCACCCCCTCTCAACACAATCCCCAAGAATTGGGAAACCGGAAACAGTTCTGAACTTTTGGAAGGCGGGAGGGAGTTACCCTCCCGGCCGTATTTATTAAAATATGAAACAAAATCAAAACATTAAAATAACAGTTTCATATCATGTACAATTTCATATCCACATTACGATGTTTGGCTAACCTTAACACATATCTAATACAAAGGTTCTCCTAGCCGATACTAACATCCTTACAAATGCATTTCAAATTGAAATTGTACATCCTAACGTTAAGGGCCAACGGCAAGGTCGTAACCGGTGTCAGATCCCTAAACCAGAACTCCCCCCTCACTTGTGAGGGGCGGCCGCACAGAGGACTGCACCTCATGTGCCATACCAATTTCCCTTGTCTTGACGGGGGCCCCTGTTAACTCGACGCCATGTACGTGGTCGTCCGAGGACTCGTGTGAGGTGTCTAGAAGGTAGCGTAGACCCCCCTCCCCACCCTACACAACTTACCACATCTGCCGTCGCAGATGTCCTGGCCCCGGGAAATTCCCAGGAGGGGCCCGTAGCCCCTCCTATCCAGGGAGGGGCCTTGACCGCCTTTCCTTTCCTTTAGGCGTCCCGTCCTTTAGAAGGGACCGCCTCCCCGTTGAGGGGCCAATGGCCACCTCCCCCCGGACGCTCCCATCCATAATGGGTGACGCCCCCCCCTAGGGATCTTCCAATGACTGCTCACCGATCATGACCTTACCGCCACAGGCCGGATAGTTGGTCGGTGCTGACCTTCTTTGCGACTCTCTTGCCCGGCATTTTCCCCACCTAGGTGAAAGGTCCTGACGCGATTTGTAGTGCTGAAAGAGAAAAGAGAGAAATTACCAATTTCAAAATTGGCTCTTCGTTCCGTCTTGAGCTCACGTGCAGCGAGGAGGTGCAGCTTCAGAGCACAGGAACAAGAGGATGCTTCCTTGGCTTGTTGCTCCTTTTATTCTTCTCTGGGCGGGCGTAAACCCGCCTCCTCCCGCCTCCAGGGGCGTGGCGGACGGCTTCAGTGTCTAGGACAACCCACTCTTGGGCGGGAAAAAACGCGCCCCGGCTACGCCGCTTCGGGCATACCAGCCGAGACGCGCCTCCCGCCCAAAATGGCTTCCCGGGGGGATCGGGGTACTCCACCATACGTTCGGGGGACCGAGGGGTCGCCCCTTTCCATTCTTGGAGGAGGGAATACCTAAAGTATTGGTCGGTGGCAATGGTGTTCAGTTCATTTAGTCATCTATTTCATAATTTGTGATACAGTTTGGCATTAAGCCCAAGAAAGTTTCATTGTTTAGGCCACAAGACAATGGTTTGCTTGAAAGAGTAAATCAAATAATAACGTATCAGCTTCCTGTAGCTAACAGACTGTTGTAGAGAGAGACATTGGACAAAACTATTTGGGCTCATAGAGTTCCATCTCATTCCGTGACTGGAGTATCTCCTTTCATAACTCGTAAGGGAAGGGAGCCGGCTACCAAAAAGTCACCCCTGTTTTTGCAAACCAAGAATCAGGTATAAAAAGAAGGATGAGTGATTTGCAGAAGGTGAATGAGGAGAAATAAAACAACAGAAAGATTGTAAAGAGCATAAGCTTGAATTGTGGAGATTGGGTGGTGGCGAGAAAGGCTAGAATTGTAAGGACAGGAGAAAGTAAATATTTGCATCCTCAAAAGGCAGTAAAGATGAAGAACTCTGTAAATAGGCAAATAGTGGAGTTATGGCAGTTTAGGAATACTGAACCTAGAAAGTGGTTGGTGGAATATGCTGTTTTATATAACATTACATGGTTGATGTAAGATCCATTGGGGGGCAGTACAAGAATTTGGGTGTACTGCTGCATGTATGGTAATGGTGAAGGTGGATACAAAAATGAAGAAATATCTATTAATATACAAATTATTTTTGGAAGAGTGAAAGATGTAGAGATGTGTTATTGTATGTCATACCTCAATGTGATGTAAATACATTGATATTGCGGAATGTTGGGGGGAGGATTTTGAAGTTAGAAACTGGCTGGAAGTTGCTGTCTTAAGGATAAAAAAACTAGATTTCCATTATGAAGCTTACAGCTTGGATTTTTACACTATGATTCACTGTTCAGCTAGCATCAGTCTTGTAAAAAATAAAGCTGCATCTGCGTGGTTTCTGGCCAGACATATGGCTTATTCTACAATTTGATTCTCAGAAATCCCCATTGAGTCCACAGACATTGCAAGTGAAATGCGGTATTGGCCAAGCAAGGGGCTATCCTTGGGTCATGTATAGGCTCGAAGGGTTGGCTGTACATTGCGCTTTATAAGATATATGCCTGCAGATTCGAATTCCACACTTTACAGATAGTGGTAATTTGTTATAAACACTGCTGCATAGAAGGGGGGCTCCTTAGTAGGAGTCACATGCACAAATTCATGGAGCAGCCTACCCTGTGTTTGCTACATCCTGATCAATGGTCCGCCAGGAGAGATGAGACCAGCAGCTTCTCCGGACTCTCTTCTCTAGGCAATGTCCTGGGATCTGTCTTCATAAAATAACTGCCCTGTTCATTGGGAAGGTAGATCAATAGATCCAAAAGTGACAATCAACTTTTGCTAAAACATTTAGCTTTTCTGTGGACAACAGGGAAAGAATGTTCAGCAACCTGTCAGAGTGGAGCTTTATGGATGGCACAGCACATAATGTGAATGAAATATTCTGTCCTCAATCCTAAAGTAACGTGTAAACCCCTCCACATGGACACGGAGCTATTTAGATAGCAATGGCTAATTCCTGATGCCTCTTTTGCAAAATAGAATCTTTTTCTTGCGTTTTTTGAGAGTAAGTGCACAATGCAGTGAAGTTATCTGAAATCAATGGGCCATATTTAAGGTAATGACCTACAATAGCAGCCCCTAGCAGAAGCACACAAAAATACCTCTTCAGTTACTTAGAACGAGGACCCTTGCAAAACTGTAAGCAAGCATCAGAGAGAATTGACAACATTATACTGTTGGGCTGCTCTATAGGGTCACACATGAGCAAAATTGTGCACTCAACTCTTAAAAACCTAGAAAATAAAAATGTACTCTGTGTGCACGTGCATGGCACACATAAATCACATATCAGAACAAATTGTTTGAACTTGTCCTAAAGCATCTAAATCTTTATGAATCTGGCAACCTGCCGGTGCCTATCAAGGCAACCATGTTGATATTATGGAGAAGTGCACAGACAGAGATTATTAAATGGCACAAAGGGAGGATCCCTGAACAGTGATTTAGAGCACAAGTCCACACAAAGACAGCAGCAGTCTCATGTCTCAGCCAACATATTCTGAGAGATCCTCAGCGTTCAAAGAAGGCCTCCTGCCTCCACTGGGGAAGAGCAACAATGGACTTAACTATGCCAAATTGACCATCAGCTCCCACACACATAGGCCAGGTGCATAGTTTTCCTATTGCTGAGCTGCCTGTTTCTGTGCCACGATTCCCATAGCCTTTCATTAGCCGTCATGGGGCCACTGCTGTAATAGGAAGCATGGAGCATTTGTGGTAACAGCTTATTAAGGCCTGCGCACGTGCCTGTCATTTGACGCGAAGTCCACATTATCTTTTGGAAATATTACCTCCTTGGTTAGTTGTGTCATTTATCCAAAGGCCCTTGACGTGTGTCTATAACTTTATCCGGATATTGGAATCTTGATATCGGCATCCATACTGCTTTATTGGTCAAACTTTTTCATCTACGTAATTTCGTCGCTTCAAGATCTACTAACATCGTTGCCCTGACGAAGCTCCCACGGTTGGGGAGCGAAACGCGTTGGCTGTCTTAAAAATGAAAAAATAAAAGAAAATATATTTTTGATACAACGTGGTCCTGGTTTACTTCATACTTGGTGCTGCCTCCATTCTGTTTCTAAAGTTACTCATAAAGATGTTAAACACATTGGTAGGCCGGGGGCCCGTTTACACTTAATCAAATCATTTGGCATACCATCGGACCTGGGGGCCTTGCCTCCCCTGGACTAAATAGCCAAGGAGACTTTGGATAATGTAAATAACAGACAAGTCGCACCCCAACCTATTCAGTAGCAATTATGTTAACCTCTCATCCTCCTTTGTGAAATAAATAGCCTGAAAATACGCAACCCATTAACTGCCAGTAATACTAGAGCTCAGTGTTTTGCCGGGGGTTCCCTCTGGTGAATTCTGTTAACTATCTTCCATAAAACTTTACTGTCCTTCTGGAGTGCTGCAGACTCTATCTTTACCCAATCTGGCATTAGCAGGTCCCCTCTTCTACTTTTTACCATGTTTTTATAAACTTTCTGTCCGTTTAGAACCCCAAACTGAATGTTAGGCTTGGCCGCCAAAAACTTGTTAGCTGTGGAGCATTCAGTATTGAACTTTCTAAGCTGATCATAAACAGCCTTCCCTAGATTCATTTGGCTTTCTTTGATAGGTAGGCAAAGTGATCCAACATAGTGTCTCCTCGCAACTCATTTACTTCTGTTCTGTAGGTCCTTTTGTTATGGCAACGCGGGAGTTCGGTCATAGTTCACATCAACAGTGTGGCCTCTCGCCCACATTGCCTATCAGTCAAAATCCCCACTGACTTTAAGGTCACTCGTTCTCAAGCTAGCCCGGAAACAACAATGGGAGGCTTACACATAAGGCACAGCTGCCAGTTATCCTAAATATCCACTCATTATTAATCTCTTTCCTTTCTGACATTTCCCTTGTTTCAGACTTGTAGAAGCTGGATGATTTCTAAAATGTAGGTATGTAATTGGAACAGTGCTTACTTTGAGCTGGTGGTTGCCTGTGGTGGCCACCAGCACACATTTTTAGGTATGGGCAAATCTTTTTCTGCATCAAGCATTTACCAAGAGCAAAAGAGTCAAAAATAAACAAAGCAGAGGAAGAGAAAGATGAATAAAACATCCAAAGTGTGAAAGCAGGAACCAGCAAGAGTGAGGTAAAGGGCCAGGGAGCTTCTGGTACTGGATTAAAGAGGCATGAGGTGGGTTCATGGCTATGCAGCCTTGGCTTCGGCATATCCCACATTTAAATGCACCAGCTGGAATTTTCTGAGCAGAACTTTAGGCGCTGGCACTCAAATTTAACAAATTAAAAAATTAAGGACTGACTGGGAGGCTGGCCTGCAACAAGGTACACCTGCTGGTGTGCGTCCTCCAGGAACTGATGATTATGTTCCATTATGGTGTGATACACAATGAATTGGATTTGGTTCCACACTCCTAGGTAAATGAACGCGATTGGTCTTTCCTTAAATACTTCCTGGCAGAGACAACAATAGCCACCTGCTATGCAGAGAAGTTTTTTGGATAAACCATCTTTGTACTCTTCAACCCAAGGGGCTCAATGAAAGGATGGATTTACATTGTTACTTATAACCCACATTGCAGAACTCTTGGAGTCGCCTTTAATCATAAACATTGTCCAGCTCATTTGAACTTCTAGGCATTTATAAACAGATATCCTATGTATATATTTGCGATCCTATTATGATATGTATTTTCTACATTTGTTTTATTTGTTTCACAAGGCCACTATGAATGTCCCCAACGAGTTCCATACCATTGATTCACAGGTACATGGTTTAAGTTACATTTAATAGTTTCGAATCCACGAAACACCGAATCCTGATTTCAGAGTCACCAATATACCTTTTGGGCTCATACAGACTCACCACTTATCTATACTCGGTCCCGAGAGTTTCATAATACCAACTTAAGGAACTACAACGATATTCGGTACTCAACTATTGTTATGGTTACGATAACACATACGTCCACTGCGACGTCTTCTATTTTTATGACGTTCCGACATGCGCATCACGTGATCACGGACTCGAATCATAGAGTCGCGAACCATAGAGCACCACCACACAGAGCGTTGCACACTATGGGTAACGAGGAAAACATCACCGGTTTACTTTCCCGGTAAGAATTCTTGTTCACGATGAGAACCGTCTGTCTTTAACACTAATCGTGCCGAAATACGAATGACTTAGTTGTTCCATTATTTTTACAGCACCTTCATCGTGCTGTAACTAACGTAATCAGGTCAGTCCGAGATAACTTTCTTGCAAATCTTCGTGTACCATTATCAGTGAATCACGCTCTCGACATCACAAATTCACAAGGGGCTATAAGGAATAATCACCCAGTCAAACTATTTTACACACATAAAATATATTGAATTGATTCATTGTATGCTCATTCATATTTTGTTTCGTTGTGAATCCATGATATCTATTAATGTACATATTATACTGTTTCTAAATATAATTGAAGGCCCCTGAAGAAGGGCTATATGCTTGAAATGCATTTGGCAACAAACTTATTTTGGAATATGATATAAAATATTCAGAGAAAAATGTGTAAACATTAAAAAATCTTCGTTACCATTAAAGAAACAATGATGACAATGAAAAACGATCTCTTATAAATTTAATGAAAAGTTAAAAGGAGTACATGGATGGAATGCATCTTGTGACACATGATACATATCTTCATACCATTATGGTGTGAACCAGTTCAGAGCCGGACTCGGAACGCATACGAACCCGGGCAATTATGTTGACCAAGCGGGGGATGGGGCAGAGGGCGAGGCGAGTGTTGGTTCAAAACCAGCCCTCAGTAACAAAAATGGCCCCCAACATTCCAAAACCACCCCCAACCCTTCAGGCCCACCGGGAAGAAGCACGGTGCACGCTATGGCCGGCCCCGCCCTGACCCAGTTATGCCATGGTTTAAAAAAACACCAAGATGGGCTCACATGTGTCAGCACTACCTGCCTTGCCTCTATCAATGCTTCTTTTTTACCCCAATTAGGAAAATAATTTGCAACCCTGCATATGCTGGGGGTAGCAATAAATCAGGCACTTCCAATGTTGAACATACATCATAAGACCTGCTAATGGCATGCTCTGAAATTTTTGATGCATTAGAAAGGGCTTGATTAAGACAGGTTACTCCATCCTAATTGTGACGGATATCATGTCGTTTTAATACAAGGGCATTATTTCCTATGGTACTTTTAATAAGGCAGACTGGATATCCCTCATGTTTGTGATGAGCCCATCTGCAAACCGCTATACTCTAGATCTGGCCTTTACGCTCTTTCTGGAGGTTGGTATATGAAGGACTGAATTTCAGAAGGTGCCTGGGCTTCATTAAGTATAAAATAATGCAAGTTACTAACGCTATCAGGATCAAATGTCGTTCAAATGTAAGACAAGTCGAACAAATCTAAGGACAACATCACACAGATGTTCATAATTATTCATTGGAGACATGTTCTTCTCTCCCTTGCTGTGTTGGGAGCCTGGGATTCTCACAGCAATCCAACCTAATTACTCCGTCAGGTCTTGTATCCGGCATCTCCATATGACCCTGCACTAGCCCTGAAAGATGATTCTTTGAAAAATAATTGGGTTCCAAGATGCATATTATGGTGGTACCTATGTAGATATGAAAGAAGAAAAATGTCTCATTTCCTCTCTCCATTCTACTTCTGCTGTAAGAAATTAATTTTGCAGTGAAAAAATTGGCTCTGAATGAGGGAATATTGATTTGACCATTCACTGCTTTTTTGCAATCTTTTAGCATCAAACCCCTTTTTAATGTATTGTTCACGGGTATTTCTTCTTGATTGTTCATATGACAATTCTGCTTGACATATTGGACTCGGATTGTAATGTGGTATGAACGTGCTGTTTGTCAGGGTGTCTTAAATTGTTCTGGGTTCAAATTGGAAATAATTCCAGAATATGTTAAAAATCCTTCTCCTTCTGAAATAGAGCAGCATAAGGATGTTTTTTATATTACACGAACAAATGCATAATCCTTCAATCACAGAATTTACCATAGTTTCTGTACTGTATTGTTCAGCTTTTCCATGCAGCTGTAAAATCCAATATTGCAGCACTTGTCACTCTATAGATTTTGATTGCTGTCAAATTTATAGCTGAATTCCCAATGCATATATTATGGGATAGAAAAGTAACTAGCTTCCATTCAAAGTTTGGTAAATGTTATCTGATGCAAAAAGGAAATATTTAAAGTAAACAGCTAAGCAGCATAACCCAAGGCCTGATTCTCAAAACCCAGGAGTTTAATGTCATAAATTTGCTCCGGGAGGATTTGTACTATATTTGGAGCAAATTAACAACTTACACGCAGTTCCGCAGGATCACAGGAGCATTGAAGAATTGTAAAACAAGTGCATATTTCCTGATGCACTCCATGGCATAAACTTTACAGATGCATAATGTTCACCAGTTGGAGAATTCTGCAAGTGCAACGCTGAAACAAATGTGCATATGCAGATTTAAATTGTCTTTACTACTCCGTAGGGAAAGTGTGTCGATCTTTGGAGGAAATCATTTCATGTAACCGACTAACCACATGAAATTAGGGGGCTTTACCTGGAAAGAAATGCACGTTGATTCGAGAACAGTGAATCTGCACTTGATGTGAATGCCCACAAACATTTAAGGGGTATATTCACAAGAACGTGTGATAACTACCGCAAGAGTATCATGACCCACTTTCTACATTGCAGCCCATCGCAGGAAAATAACCCTGTGTCAATGTGAAATTCACAACACGGCGGTAGAATGCGATAGTCTGCCGAATCCGGGGACAATGTCTGCGATACAACCACTTCGATGGAGACAAAAACACAAACCACAACACCAAAAAACCTGCGATGGACCCAAGCGCGATGAGGAAACCAGCGATAAGCAGCCCCAGGCCTACAACACACACCTGGCAGGCAGGAGAAATCACCACAAAGTAGAAAAAACACACAAACACAAACTGGCCAACACCCAAGCACCATGGAGGCAGCTGGTGAAGGCGCAGAGGACAAGCGCAATCCCACAAGCACCCTGGACGACCAGCCCAGGACCTAGGGGGCAGGGAAGGGCAAGGACAAGATGAAGAGGAAGACAAAGTTCAGTCCGCAGGAGAACAGGATCATAGTCACAGAGGCTGGAGTCGGGGGATCGGACACTGCTTGACAGGATGTCACACAACCGCAACAGGGAGAGTGACCACCAGTTACTTGGGGGACAGGTGGAGAAGGGCACAATGGCACATATGCACAATCAAGCAGAGCACAGTGCACACCACCAATGACTCTGGTCCCTCGCCCAGATCCACAGACCGTCACAATGTACAATGCCATGTTGTCTGAATGTCAACATGTACCATGCAGCTACATATATGTGGACACATCGTAATACACCATCTCCCCTTCACATCGCAGGGGCACTGACAACACCTCCTGCAGAGCAGTCCCAGCCACTCTTCACTGATGATGAGGAGAACAACACCAGCATCGACACCCAAAACATCCAAAACATCATGGACCTCATCCGCAACTCACCTCCAGGATCAGGGCAGGCCATCTGCATCGAGGAGACCCCACCCACTACCCAAAGCACCCAGCAGGAGGCACCCACAGCCCTGACACCCCCCCCAGGACCCCCAGGAACAACACATGGCCTTCCAACTCCGTGTGCTGGAGTGCCAGAGGGAGACCACAGAGCAGGTGCGGTTGTGCTTCGGCTACATGGCAATCAAACTTGACACCATCCTTGGATGTGTAGCTCCGCTACATGGTCTCCAACGAGACCTGACTGACATCGCTGGAGTCATGACGCAGAGAGAAGAACACCTGTCCGCTCAGAGTGGCTCCAGCGATACAAGTCGTGAGCTGCCACAGATGTGGAGGCTCATGAAGGACATGGTGCAGATGGAGGCATTAAGGATGACAGCCACCGCTGAACATCAGCAGAATGTTGCTGGGATCTACCATGCCCTGCAGATCCTCATCATTGCATTGCTGCCACAAGGCGTGGTGATGCTGAATGATGCTGCCCCCGCACCATTCACATCTCCGCCCCTTGGTGTGGCCATGCCTCCCTGTGTGGCAGGCCTAACCACTCCAGCATCTGAGGTGTCAGTGCCACACAGCGTGGCCGACAGACCCCCTCCAGCACCTGAGGTGTCAGTGCCACACAGTGCAGCTGACAGACCACCTCCAGCACCTGAGGTGACAGTGGCACACAGTGCCGCAGCTGGTACAGCAACACCCCCAGGTGGGCAAGGACGAGAACATGGATGGGCTTGTCATCAGAAGGGCTCAGTAGCATTTATTTCCGCCCCCTGGCCCGTTTTGGTTGGTCCCGCACATGGTCTAATTGCCTTCCACTGACCCACGATTCACTCAGATGCACTCACCGTGGATAGCGACATGGACCGCCACATCCTGTTTGATGACCAATGACACGGCGACCAGACTGCAGACTGCACCCCTCCTCTTCCACAGTACTTGTCTTCCACAGCTGGACTCTGGCTGGCCCTCCACTGGCCAATATAGTGTGGTGTATTCGGCAGTTCCCTGTACCGCTCCAGGTGCGGAAAAGCACTGGATGTGCAATAAACATCCAGTGACGCACTGCTCTGTCATGTCTTTCATCATTCATTCATGTATGTATGTGTGGATGAATGTAGGGAAAGCGATTTCCCTTTCGTTAATGATGCTCATCCTGTGAGATGCCAGTCAGAGGGTGCTTCATAGCAAATTGTGTCATGGGTCCCATGGACATCACAACAGGAACACACGCACCAACCATGCCCACGAGTTATTTTGCAAGCCCTGCCCTGTTTCGGCACACGGCAGGCCAGGCTACTCCGCTCACGCTCCCAGGGGGTAGCCTTACTGCTACCCGTCGCAGGGGTACTCGCCGGTGGTGTGCAGGTCACTGGTCTAGTTGTCAGCATGTCACAGCCACTCCCTGAGGGCAGGTTTGCACGCACACCACACTCACCCGGCACAGGCGTCACTGGCCATGTGACTCCGCAAATATAAGGGTCTGACAACGTCACATACCCCTCTGCTGGTGGCGATGACTGGGGTTGAACAGGGTTTGTGGCAGACACTGCATTGCGGCCTGCACAGACCTACCACCACGTGGTGCGAACTGGGGTTGGACAGGGTCTGTGGCAGATGCTGCATTGCGGCCTGCAATAGCCTATCACCATGTGGCGGGAACTGGGGTTGGACAGGGTTTGTGGCAGACGCTGCATTGCAGCCTGCACAGGCACCCCACCACGGGACGTGACTTAGGGTACACTGAGTCATTGGCACCTTGAGCTGCTGAACGGGTGTGCAGCCTGCGATGATGGCATGTCCTGGCGGTCTGGACTCCTCAGGATTTGTATGCGACTGGACCACAATGTAGGTCGCACCAGCGTCCTGCGTGGGCATACCGCCACGTGGACCCGCTTCCGGGGTAACAGAGTTAGTGGCACCCATTGGATTGAGCGGCTGATCAGGCTGCGATGTTGCCGGGTGCCCTGGTTCATATCATGCCATGGTGTGATATAGTCCCAGCACCAGACGTGTTATTTGGTGGCCCGCGCAGCGTGGATCCCTGGTGTGGAGAGAGCCATGTCTCCGGGCCCCCGGTTGGTGGCTTGCAGCGGCATGTGTTGGGGCCTGCAGTCTACATGCGGGTGGCAGAAGGTGAGCAGTGTGGCCCGGGTGTGCATGGGCGGGCATGCTCCAATGGGCGGCGGGAGGGGATGGGATGCCTCTGCCTGGGTGTGCATGAGCGGGCGGGCGATGTTGTCTTGTGCAAGTGTGTGTACTGTGCCAGTCATGTCTCTGGACTCTGTTTCAGATGATGGCTCTGTCTCAGATGTGTGACCTTTTGTGCTGCTATACGTACCCGCAAGTGGTTGGAGACACACCGGTGGCAGCAGGTGAGCACTGTGGCCTGGGTGTGCAGGGTCGTCTCTCTCTCTCTCTCTCCCCCTTTCTTCTTCTCTGTCTCTCTCTCTCTCCCCCTCTCTTCTTCTCTCTCTTTCCCCCTCTCTTCTTCTTCTCTCTCTTTCCCTCTCTTCTTCTCTCTCTCTCTCTCTCCCCCCCTTCTTCTCTCTCTCTCCTTTGCTCTCTCTCTGTCCTTTGATGTGCGCAGGACACACCTTCTCATCATGTTTTTTGTATTGCAGGCTGTGACCTATGGATTGTGTTGAGGGGAGCCGCCATGTGTCTTCATCTGATTTCTGTGTTGTTTCAATAAAGTTTCATTGTTTGCTTCGAAAGTGAATGTGTAAAGCTCATTTCTGTGCCCACACATGCATGTCACCAGTTGTGATTGTGTGACATCAGGTGGGTTATTTGGTACATGTTTAGGTGTAGCTGATATAGCATGTCTTTGCTTGGGGGAGTCCGGGGGGGGTGGTGTCCTGGGGGTGGTGGCAGTGGGTGTTGTGGCCCTCTTTGGTGTCCTGCCTGCATAATCAGTTGCTCTATGGCATCTGTTGCCCTGGGCTGGGCTCCCTATTGTGGTGCAGGCTGCCGTCCGACTTTACACCAGCTCAGAGCAGGTATGAATTTCCTGCTGCTAACGTGCCTTATCCCGTGTTTTGTGTTCTTATCTCTGATCTCTTTGGTCATTGTGAATGTTGTGGTGTGGTGGTGTTGCAGCTTTTTGCACGGGAAAGCGTTCTCTGCATCTCATTAGCGAGAGTTCCGGGGGTCCTCTGTAGCGATGTTTTTTGCTGCTGCTATCGCGGGAAAACTGGTGCTGTGGGCTGTTAGCACCTGCTTGTGAATGGTGGGGTAAATATATCATGACTTTGGTTGCGATAAAGTGCCATTAATTTGGTGATAGCTCCTTGTAAACATACCCCTAAGTGCTCACATCTGTTATACAAAATATGTGAACACGTAAATAACATAAGATCACCTTTTTAAATGTCAAATTCTACCACTCCTGTGATTCAGAGTTGGCATTTTAGGGCATTAAATGCTTATTTTTATTGTATTTTGAAACGTGCATCCTAGTAGAATGTTTTGTGAATGAGGCCACCAGTATGATAAGCAATAATAAGAGAGTGCTAAATGAATGCTTCTTTAAAATAATATCTCTAGTCAAGAATGAGTATGTAATAGAAGAAACGCATGTGATGTGCCGGTTCAATACTTAAACGTTGCTTACTGTCACTTCAAGGCTATCCTCTCTCTATCTGCTCCTCATTTTGTTTCCAGGAGCTTGACGTTAGCGTACATGCTCAATTAGTAGTTACACTTTTGGTGGAGCTTTAATGAGAAGGCTAAATTAACGACTGACTCCAAACTCTAAGAATACATTCATGGAACTTGGCACACTGGATTTGATGCTGTCTAAACCCCTTTCATGTGCAGAAGGGGAGATGCCAAACCTCACTATTGAAGTCACCAATAGCCAGTCTGGCTTCCCTTCTCAATAGCAAAGCCCCTTTACTTATAATAAATACTTGTTGAATTATTGTACAATCATACAACTCAAATAGCCCTTCATAAAATTGGCCAAAAATGACGCTCACATATTTTACACTTTCCCCAAGGGAATCGAAATTACCTACCAGTATTTGGAAGTTAATATTGAGTGCAGGGTAGTTTTAGAGCCCCCGTTGCAGTATTCTGTGGATGGGGGAAACAGGCAGTGCAATTTAGAGTTTTTTTTACTTGTCCACAGCATCCTTACTGCTCTCCCTATATTTCAATATGTCTATAGAACTATGGCCGTATGTATGACTGTAATCTATTATGCGGTCCAGAGAAGTAATTACTAGCCCACATTTATATGTTTGGGCCTATACCAGGGAAACCCTAAATCCCATGAATGTATGCATGCTTCAGAGATCCCTGAAACCAGGCTGCCAGATATGCAATTAATGAACAAAGAGTGCCTCATGTTAAACTGCTTGGCTGCTAACTCTTCTTATACTCCTGGTGCACTGAAACAGCTGAAAATGTAATGAAGCACTTTATATTAAAAACTATAAAATGAATACTGATCACTTTGCGACTTTAGTAAAAAAGGCTGTGTGAAATAAATACTATCAGTAGGCTGCAGCACACATTGTGCCAACCACTAATGCAGCACTGCAATACATGTCTTTTTTCTGCCACTACATCCTGTGGTGCAGTCTCAAACTGCCATTTCAATTAGGCAAAGTCAAACTTTTGCTAGTCCCAAACCTTCCTTTTTAGTACTTATAAGTCATCCCTAAAGTAGCTCCTAAATGCTGATAGGGCAGGCTGCATGTTACTTAGCAGAATAAAATTCAAAGTTCTTACCCTGGCGTTCAGACCACTAAGAGGGACCTGCCCTAATTACTTAAAACTCAGACTCCCCTATTACTATCAGGAGAGGCACCTGCGATCTAATTCCCTGCTTCAGCTACTCGTCCCAGACTTGGGGGCAGGTCCTTTTCTGCTGGCACGGCGAAACTTTGGAACGCCCTGCCTTCCGCCATCCAATCTGCCACGACAGAATCTAGCTTTAAGAAGCTATTAAAGACGTGGCTCTTTATGCAAAAAACCTAAGCAATCTCCTTGCCTCCTGCTTTGCTTAATTGCTCACTTAGCGCCGGGACACCTCCTCGTGAGGTAGCTGTTCACGCTCAACAAATATCAGTATTATTATTATTATTTGGTGGTAGGCAGAGGCTTAGTATAAGCTAGTGAAAACCTTTGCCTCAGTGAGCATCTTAACTAAATTTGGAAGGGAAGATTTCTCAACAATTACCTCTTTATTCAAGTTTCCCAGGTCAATGCAGAGTTTCACATCTTCTTTAAGCTTATGAGCCACAGTACCTGGGGCAAACTAGCTGCCGCCACAGGAACAAATATTTCATCTTTTCAAGCAGCCCAATTCTTACTTGGCAGAACTCTGCATAGTAATAGCCAATTTTCTCACTCTGCATACAGAGGAAATTGAACCCTCTTAAATTTGATCTTGTGAATCTAACTCGTCAAACAACCCAACACAGAACTGTTAACTTTAGGAAAAATGTTAGTAAAGTTGTCACTCACACTGCTCAGCTTCTCTTCATTGGAAGAACACATACTTCTCAAACACACACTTTGGATTAGAATTAGGATCTAAAAAAAGGTGAAAGATTGTTTTGTTGTGACCAGCGCAAGGTGTCAACGCATAGACCTTTCCTTCTATAAATCTACCTTTGAATCAAATTAGGGATTTGAAATACTTTATCTTTTTTAACAACATATTGCCATACTGAACAGGCATAAAATCAATTTTTAAATGTACTTTGTCAGCAAGCAAATCTATAAATACCGGTACAGAAATTATTGTTATCCTGGAACATGAATCAAACATACTTTCAATCACTTTGGTCTCAATTTTTACCACATCAGTAGGATTTCCTTTGCATGTTACCAACTTGTAATGGCACATCCTCACAAACACCCTTCACACCATCTTTAGAAGTCCTACCACTTCTACAGTCCTTCATGAAAGCATTTTTGCAAGTTACTTTCAAAGCAGGGCATATGACCAACTAAATCAAAACAATAGCATTTTCCTTTACATGTTAATTTATATTTGACTTTAAAGTTAGTCTCATTGACGCTCATAACTCCTTTCTTCTCCTGTTTTTTTCTCAGAGCTAAGTTTCTGAACACAGCTTCACATGCTCTGCTTGTTTAGCTATAGCAACATTATTGGGAGGTGGTTCATTCTGTCTTTGACAGATTTGCAATCTAACACAAACAGATCCCTTATCATCAACCATTGAGCCACATCTGCATGTTGGTGCTAACCTTCTTAACACGTTTATGTATTCTTCCAGGAACTCATTTTTGTTTCAGTGCTTTTTTGTGCAAATATTATCTTTCTAGGATTGTACTCAACCTTAGAAAGTAATGTAGATCACGTTTCTTGACAGCAGTTTCAAATTAATGTAATTCATTAGCATAATTTGCGCTTAAATCTGATAAACCTTCTAAAACCTCTTTCTCCTCAGTGAAAAGTCGGTGTAAGAGTAAGGCTGATTGGCTTTTAGCACTTGGATAGATGCCACAAACTCTACAATAGTTAAAGAATATGTTTTTCCAGTTAGGTTCACCAGGAAGTGAAAGAAAAAAAAAGCTGGTGGTGTTATAGTCTACATACTGTTTGGTAACAGTAAATTGCCTCCTTTTTTTATATTCCCTGTTATATCCATAAGATTGGGATAATTTCCCAAAAATAATTGTGAGGGAAAGAGGTGAAATCTACAAAACCTGTTACTTCCAGAAATGGTAGCCATTGAGTATATGTACAAGCCTGAAACTAAGATAAGCTGTATTGTGTATTAGTCCCTGTTTATGTGGCGCAAATCACTACACATCAATGTTCTGCACCACTGGTGAAAAATATCTGAAAATTCACTGACTTGTACCAACTACGATTATGTTGTTGATGATATTGTTAATGGTGAGTTTGCAACATTCAAAACATTAACGTACTAAATAAAATGAAACCAGTATTTTCACAAATTTTAAGCTGACTTTATATGTGCAAATCAATGTCTTGCACTAGCTATAAAACAAAGACCCACATGATCATCATTTCAACTCTTTATTAACATGCCTGGAGGGCTGAATCAACAGAACAGGTATCAATTGACATGCTTGGAGTGTGGTTATGTGAGAGAGCTTGCTTTGTCTGGTTAGTCAACAGATCCTTTCAGACGCATAACCTCTCCCACAATCCTTAGAAAATATGTGAATATTTCTGGGTCGCTTAAGAGAAAACAGTGAGTCTTTTAAACATTTGTAGATAACGTGTGAAAATGAAAACGCACATTCTCTCGCTATGCCTGGAAAAATAGGTGAACTCACATTCTTGACACTTTGAGGAAAACATGAGGAAATCTTTCTTTTCAAATGAATTATGCATGCATGAGTCACACTCTTCCACAGTTCTTGGGAAAATGCCACATGTTACGTCCAGTTCAGGAAGGACCTGGCATTGCCGTTTGGAACAGACTGGTCCTATTGAAGGAGGGCTGAGGCTGATATACAAATGGCTGGGTCCATACTGAGGGTGGGGTGCAAAATAATGATGGACTGGGATATGGCCCTGAGCAATTACCAGTGGCTGTGGTTAATTCAAACATTCAACCCATTCATTTCTAATTTCTTTGCATAATTCACTGTGATGCCCTATTGTGACAGGTATGCCCAGACGTGGGTTCCGTACTCACTGCACCACTGCAATCAAGCTACATCTATCAAAAGAGCCCCAGTAGTTGTATTCTGGTTCAGGGAAGTCCTGATCTGTCAGTTCCAGCTACAGTGTTCCCATTGGAGCAGAGTCCAACTGATCTGCATATGTCTGGGTCCATAATGAGATGGAATGGTGAGAAAAATAACAAAGGACTGGGATGCTGCCCTGAGTAATAACCAATGGCTGAGATCAATTCAAGCATTGCACCCATCACTTTTTGTATACTTCTATAAAAAATCAATGCCCATTAACAAACCCACACTTCTCCATAAAAGTTCTGCAAATTCAGGCTATTACTGCTAGTTCAGCTTCGTGTAAACTTAAACAAACTCAAAAGGGACAGAACTCACTATTAGTTATATCAAGAGGAAACTAGAGCTTGTATGTAAATGCATCATGGAAAACATCACATATTAAATTAAACCTGCTAAAATAGTCAACTGTTCAACTAATTAACACTCTTTCTCGTGGAAAGTTATCCTCAAGATGAATGAATGGCTTACTTTTGAACTTGGCAAAGCACCTGATTCATGCCTTTTACACCTGTGTATTCCAGAAGCGGCACAGTTAAAGTGTTACTAGTTCAGTAACTGCATAACTTGCCTCAAGGGCTGTACAAGCTATAATGAATCATTTATAGACAAAGGTGAAGGTACATAGCTAAAACTGAAGTCAGCTGTTAGTTATTGTTTATGCAAAAGCAAAGAAAGAAAAGAAACACCCTACAGATACATATCAAATATGCATGAAATCTTTAATAATCCAGCAATGCCAACAGGTTACATTTCAGAAAAAAACACTTTTTTTCTTAGTTTTTTTTAAGGAGAGGTTCTTGAGGTGCCCTGTTTTTTCCAAAGGTTTAGGATTATGACACATTTTTCAACATGAAAAATGTATTTGCATTAATTTACTCAATGTTTTCAACTGACAGAATAAACACAATTTATATCTGTTTTAGCCAATCCCTTTTGATTTTAATATTATATATGTAATTAGCTATACAAGCTTTTAGTCAATTGCCTTGATTCATTGGTCTGTTGTTGTGTCTTTCACAGTTTTGTTCAGCCCGCAATAGCATTCACTATGGGACAAAGGCTCACCCCACTTCATACCTTGGCTTACCTCTCTTTTATTGGCAACATTCTACTCTTCCACAAAGTGAACTTATCATGAAAATGCAGCCCCCTGTACGGCCAGGGAAACTGGCCTAATGAGTCCCTTTTCATGAAAGAAATAATCACTTAAGCATTGACTTTGTATTTATAGTTTTATGACATGTGCTGACAGTTCCTCAATACTGCTACCATGCTACTTGTGTTTGTTCATATGTACACAGTGTAGGCATAATTCATTATTTCTGCTTCAAATAAGATTGAAAATGGCTGAACATATGTGCACAGTTGTCTGCACCCATGCACAGATATCTTGTAATGGTTATTACATTATAAAAAAATAAAGATGACCACTTGTGCACATATATGTGCACGTACAGCAGCCCACTTTTGAATGGTTTTCTAAAAGGTTGTTTTAAAAAACATTCTCTAACAGAACAATACTGGCAAATTCAAAAGGTCAGCAGCCACCACCACACTCACTGGATTTACCAGTGCTTGTTTTAACAGCAGTTATAAAGCTCCCCTTAAAGATTGTTTGTCATCTGTAGCTCTCTGCATAGTTTTCAGGAATGTCAATACAGGATGGATTACTTGTGGTCTGAGTGGAGGAGGGTCTGTCATGCGAGTAAATCAAGGTAGCTGGACATAGGCATAAAGTACATTTAAAAATTCTAACATCCAAATCATTCAGAACATTGTAACTTCAATAAATGAAGATGGAGTCAAAATACTGACTGTCACATTCCAAATGATAACAAAGATAAACTAGGATGTGATGGTCATCTTCGGACTCTAGTGTCTAGGCGCTTACACATGAGAACCTTGATTGCCAGTAAGCGCTTTCTGTCTGATCAAAGATTGAATGGTGCTACAATCATCTTTGGAAAATTGCCTTCATGATATCAGCTGGATTTCTTCAATGGAACTGAGTGCAGCCATCTGTGTTTGTATGGACCTGGAGATTTCTTTAAAGGCGTTATTGTCTCATTACTGATTCTATTAAAGTAAAGTTCCACTTTTGTCTATGGAGTGACAACACCCATTTTCTTCTAAGGACTTGACGTCACAATTTTAGAGTGACGACCTCCTAATTCTCCCAAAGACTTTAAATTACATTGTTGATTAGGTTTTTGAATGTACTATAAACACTGTTCAATATTAATTAAGGTAGTTATATATCTTTACACCACAGATGAGTTAGGGGTTAGACTAAAGTTTCATAATATATGTTACAGTTGAGCCATTTATATTCACAAACCCATCTAGCTGCAGCTCTAAAACATATATCGTACACAGTATTTTAAAAAGTATAAGATAGTTCCGTTCAGAAGACAAAATAGTAAATGTTGTTTGCAGGAATGGCTCCTCCACAATGGCGGAGGAGTGTTGCCTCACTGGTGGCTGAAAAATAATATCATCATTTTATTTTTCAGCTACTGGCTCAGCCAGCATGTGTAGGCAGGGCCAGGGCCATGAGAGGTGGAGGAGGACGGGTTGGTGCACTTATAAGTGCTCCTGTGTGTTTCGCCAGCCGTCTTAGGCCGGCCAAAAACACATGCAATGTACACATAAGTTTTTCCAACCCAGCTGTATTGCAGAGCTGTGTTGGAGTAACAGCACTAACTCTGTGCCTGAGTGGAGCATCAAACCAGCCCGCTCAGGCCAATTCCCATTCTGCACTCATAGCATGAGAGCAGCGCAGGGATTGCACAGGGAGTCTGTGATGCTGTACCAGTGTCTAGTGGGGTCAGCAAGTACAGGAAGACCTGAGGCGCGAGCCGGCCCACAGTTTAAGATAAGTCTCGTTTTTGTTATTCTTATTAAACGGACCCCAGCGCTCCCTCTCCCGTGCTCCTCCCCGCTCAACCTCCACTCGCCCACCACTTTTTGTTTGTGGCAGCCGCTGCTGGTTGTTTATTTATTCTCTGAAGAGCTTGAAGATATGAAACAAATCAAGACCTGTTCCAAGAGAGGGTGCTATGCAGTGACCTGTGTCTTTCCAAATTCCCTTTCTCCTATGTTCTCAGAAGTGGCTTTGCTGAATCCTCAAAGTAGAAGGTCGGCAAGAGCAGCATCAAAGTTCATATATCCATTAAGTGTAATATTGGGTCAGAAAATGGTCAGGTTAAATTCCACTTTTAAAAAAAATGACCACAATCAAACTTCTTTAACCAATTTTTGAGGGACAATTTACCAACAGAGAAGATTCGTTGGTGTTTCAAATTGTTATTTGTTACTCAATAAATATATTTATTTTATTTTCCAAATTAACACTAGAAAACTAACCATGAACCTCAATAACAATCAGTAAAGTACTGTTCACTATCTGACATCACAATAGTCGGTTATATTGTATGGATACTTGTGGTAAAAAATAACAACCTCACACAGTTTCCAACTACAGTACTTAAAAAAATATTGTGTACCTTGTTAGAGCATTTATTATATTTTTGAGTGAAAGAACAATTATGAAAATAATGCATATCTCCTAACATATTGATTGTTACAGTAAAGGTTCAGCCATAACTCATAAAGTGAGCTCTGATTTGTTGACAGTTGTTTTAAGGAGTTGAAGTAGTGGATCAGATCTATTTGACCATCTAATGCCCTGATTTCGCATTGAACAGTATCGGGGGTGCAGTAAAATTGTATATCATTTTACTATTACTGCTCAGTAAAATCAGCCATGTACCGTGCGGTTATGAGTAAGACCCCACAAAATGGGGAATTGCTTTGTGGGACCACTTTTTCCAGTCATAAAACTAACATAAAACCCCCCATTCCATGCAGTTTAGCTGCACACATTTACCCCATTCTCTGAGCAAGTGGTATATATAGGCATAGGTTTGTGGGTGGGGTGGGAGTGTGGAGGTTGTTGTAGAGCAGGGGAGATTAGAGAAGCTTTTTTTGTAAAAGGTGGAAACATACGCTCCGCAGGTTAAAACAAATGTGGCTGATCTGAAGCTGGAGCTTCTTGTGATTTTCTTGACTGGAATTACTGGCCAGAAAATTGTGTTTATTTCTCTCACATCCAGTAAAGCTGGATGAGGTAAGAGCAAATATCTCATAATTATGCAGAACACATAAAAGCATGCCTTAATTTCATCCTACATAACTTGGAATAAGGTCCCAAGTGCTAAATGGTTGTTTATCTCTGAAGTCTTAAATTAATGTGCTGATTTTAGCCTGAACTGTAGTAGCATTTGTTAACATCTCTACAGTGAAGGCGGAGCACAACACAGTACAATAACTTAATGCAACACATGCCATGGCACGAAAAACATTGCCACTCCAGCAAAAGACAATAATTGGAAAATACATGGAGGCCACAAAGACTACCTTCTCTGTTACGTCATCTTTACTACTATGAGTTTATTTTTATGGATTTATGGATTCTGTATTTTTACACTGAAATGCTTAGCACCAATAAGGAATATGTGACGGAGCGCATATGAACCATTTTCCAAAATGTGGATATATTGCTTAGGTGAGCAACTCATCACTATATTACATACACTATATTACAATCACAGTGTGTTCATAAGTTGAGAACAGTAGTCTGGGGAATAGCTCCACTACACTTCAATACAAAAAAATATAAAAGAGCAAAAATAACACTAGTGTAAACAGATTTTACTATTTTCGCTGACTGTGTAATAAGGAATGTTAAAAATAGTATCTAGCCTATGGTGAAATATGTATCAAACTACTTTGGCACTATGTTTGCTGATTACATAAGAACACGGAAGAAAAACACATTTCTATTGTAAATCAACTGTAAAAACTGGGGTTAGAGTTACTGTTACTCAATGTAATCTTACTCTATTTACCGATCTTGTAGGGATGGAAAGTTTAGATGACCTTGCCAGGTTTACAAACTAATGACCTTGTCATCGCAACAGATGTCAATGGCGAGTGATAATCTCCAATATTTTTTCTGTATTTTTAGATTGATGTAAACATCTTTCTGCAATATGGACTGGAGACGAATATGGTTTCACCGTTCTAAATTTTTTTTAAAGAAAAATAGTGCAAATAGATTCGCCTTATTTTTCCACAAAATATCATATTACGGTCCAGCTCACCCTTTCTAATTTGATATTTTGCCTCAGTGAATTAGCTGTTACTCTCCCAAGAAAAGAACCATTGTCAACTCAGCTAAAAGACAAAAAAGTTACAGGATGAAAGATTATGATAGTACTGAAAAGCATAAGCTTGTGGGTATATACCCATCACACATGACAAACAATAGGAGAATATTTTAAATTCTGATTAAACAATGTTCACCCACTACACAAATAGCTTTCAGCTTCACGTTTCCTGCAGAAGACCAGCACATGAGTAGAAACAAGAGGAAGATGTAAGCATCTACTATCTGTGTTTGGTTTGAATGGGGTGACTACACGGTTGGGTAGTTAGTGGTGATTTTGTTGCACTTTCTGGAAATGGTTGAGTGGATAGTGTCTTGTGACATTAGTGCACGGTACTCATGGGTTGAGAGTGGTGGCAGGGGAAACATAAGAGGCTACATTTGGTGAGAGATGCCAGAAGCTGCTCATCGTACCCTGTGACTCAATTTAAGAGGAGGTACTCTCAGGGACAATGCACTACATTTTAGTGGCACTTTGGCACAGCTGCCAAAAATGTGTCAAAGTATACAGCTATACATAATTAGAGCAATGGCACTGACCACTGCTCTGTGAGCGTGTGCTATATTGACCCCAACTAGGCACTGGAGACACTCTCATGAATGGTAGTGAACACCCTACGAGTACCTCAGTTAGATGTGAAAGAGGAAAGTTTGACAATCACATTTGGAAAGCTTGAATGGATGATCCCTTGCTTATAGAGTTCAACCCCTGGTAGAGTTTCTAGAGTTTCTAGAGTGAACAATGAGTCAGCTGCAGCAAAACTTCTCATTTGCACGTGTAAAGCCAAATGCATATAACATGATCATGTTATGAGTCTGTAACAAGGTCACATCCAATGAAACGTTCATTATTACAGGTTTCTGACCAGTCGTTCATACCAATTTCGGGGCGTTCACAGAAACATGCACACATAGTAGCTATTTAATACTGACCACTGTTCTTGCATCAGACACAAAGGATATTGGCATATAGAAGATGCTTCAATGCCTACACTCCACCGCAGCACAAATAAATGCAGCAGTAGCAGATGGGGAATGACCTTAAGTGATGAAACAGGGAATGGCACGCAGCAGGGGGGTGGGCGGTAAATGGGGTGGACATACATCTATACTACTATTATAAAGGAAGAACTTTGAACCTTTGAGGCGGGTAAACTCGGGAACCACAGCGCCAATCCACACACCCGATACATCGTTGAAATTGTCAGGGTGTGCAGATGGACATAGGCTATATAAATTAAAAAAAGATACGTTATTTAAAAAATGTACGAGAAAAAAAAAAGTAGTCCAATGGAAGTAGCGCCGGCTGCGACGTGCGTGCTGACATCAGGAGCACGGGGAGGAGCGACGTCCAGGAGCGCGAGGAGGAGCGGCCGACATGAGCGCGGGGAGGAGCGGCGGACAGGCAGAGAAGAGCGGTGAGGAGCAGCGGACAGAATGGGAGGAGCATCGAGGAGAGGCGGACAGGCGGGGAAGAGAGGGGAGGAGCGGCGAGGAGCAGAGGACCGGTGAACTCAGGAGCGCGTGGAGGTGCGGCGAATGAGGTAAGGCTCCGGGGGACCCATGGACAATGTCAGGGCGGGCGGGGCCCCTGAAGCCAAGGTCGGGACGGGGTGCTACTCCGGGGGACCCACGTACAATGTCGGGGCGGGGGCCCTGAAGCCTGATTGCTCCCAGACAAGGTCGGGAGGGGCTGCTAGTATATATCTATGCTACAATTATAAAGAGAGAACACACAGCTTTGAGCCAGGTAAACTCAGAAACCACAGGGCCAATCCACACACCCGATACATTGTAGAAATTGTCAGGGTGTGCAGATGGACATAGGCGATAAAAAATAAAAAATAAACGTAAATTTAAAAATATAACTTTAAAAAAAAAGTAGTGCCCTGAAAGTAGCGCCGGCCGCGACGCTGTGCTGGCCGCGACGTAGCGCTGGCCGCGACGTGCGTGATGACGAGCGGCGGACATGGAGCGGCGGTGACGTGAGGAGCGCTGGGAGAAGCGGTGGCTCAGGTGCGTCATGACGAGCGGCGGACATGGAGCTGCGGTTAAGTGAACGGGAAGGAAGCGGCAGCCCAGGTAAGGTAAATGCACATTGGAGTCAGGGCGGGAGGGAGTCGGGGTGGGAGGGGGTCGGAGCGGGTGTGCACAGAGGGACGGGTAGGAGGAGTCGGGGCGGGAGGGAGTCGAGGAGGGTGGGGGTCGGGAGCGGGTGTGCACAGCTGGACGGGCACGCAAGCATCAAATGCTGACCCCAGCCCCTATCTGCCCCAGGCAACGCTGGGGCGGGCTGCTAGTAAAGAAAATAAAAAAAGAAGGAGTATGGGGGAACAAAGCAAACACAATGCAGATCTGGGGGTACCCCTGTCAATATTGTTTTTGAAAAGGGAAAGGAGGGAGGTGAGCTGCAAAGGCAACTAGAAAACATCAAGCTCAAAACCCACCCACTCTAAGGTCGCTCAGCATGCCGCTCTCACCCAGACATAGTGGGAACAGGCAGAGGGTCACAGCAGCATGAAAAAAGGGTTAACGAGTACTAGGTTGGTAACTCAGTATACACAGAGCAAAACAGTCAATAGTGATTGTTGTGTGGTGAAAAATCCTAGAACTTTCATAGTGGTATGATAACATCATAGATTAAAAAAGGAACATTTATAAATGTTTAGAAGTGAAATCATTGTTAACGATATTGTTTCTGAAATTTACACATTTAACATAAAATATGGGATATCAAGGGTAGGTATTAGCAAAGACTCTGATAGTGAAGGAGAAGATAATAGTAAGTTTAAATCTATGCACTTTGTCCTACATTATATTATTCTTAAAGTGTTGCAAAGTAAGAATAGAAGAATATATGTACACTATGATAGCATTGTAAATAAAATACATGCCAGAAAGGAAAAAATAATAAAACAAAAAAAAAACTTAGACTCCATTGAATATAAGGAAATATGCTAACCAAAGCCAAACTTATATTTTAATGATTCTATTGATTATGATATCTTTAACACAACCAATGTTTTTAAATACAGACTTCTAGAGACTCAATAACTGCACATGTATCTCCTTTTCTGATCAAACATAAATGACTAAGATTGCATTCTTTAAGAGCAGACAATTCACAAGTAAACATACAAGGCAATTTTTCGACTCTTCTGCTTTCATTATGTGACATATTTAGCAATGGCAATTAGTCTGCATTTGAAAGGATCTTTTCATACTTTAAACGGGAATTGCGATTCTCCTATTAACATGACCAGAGAATCTGGATTTCATTAAAGACACGGAGGCTAACATTATGCTTACAACTTTTTAATGCAGACCCAAGCAGCCGCATATGTCATAAAGTAAAAGTTCTATACTAGAACATAGCAGACCAAACAATAGCAGTAATCACTAGGCAATCAGCCTCTTTTAAATGTGGAGCAAAGGAAGTCCAAGGAGCATCCACGAAGTACAGCTTGAATGAAGATAGAAGAACTTGAAAATCCGAAAAACAGGAAGCAAATCCAAAGGATGTAGAACAGGAGCCATAAAATAAACTCATGAGAGGTTATCTGAAAAGAAGAAAGGTATAAATGAATTCAGAAATATGAACAATTTTATGCAGTAAATCATAGAGCAATCGAAGATAAATCCTGTAATAAAGGATAAAGTAAGCATATGAGTATAACATGAGAATGAAATACAAATGCAACAGAAAAGGAATTAAATACAACCATGAAATTAAACACAACCACCCAAGGGATGGGTGGGAGGGATAATGTTAGCCTCCGTGTCTTTAATGAAATCCAGATTCTCTGGTCATGTTAATAGGAGAATCGCAATTTCATTACAAGACCGGAGGCTACCATTATGCTTGTTGGTAGTCATGTAAAACAGCATCAGACATATGAGTGATACGTTTGCAATAATGATGAGCAAAGGTCCTGGGATTTGACCAATCAGCAGATTTAAGAATGTCTTCTAGCTTACCACCACACCAGAAAGACTTACTTGCCATAGCACCTCTAATGGAATGTGGTTTAAAAAGATCCAGATTGACGCCAGCAAGGTCCATAACAATTTTAACCGATCTTGATATAGAACTGGAAGAAATACCTTTATGAGGTTTAACAAAGGAGATAAGTAATTGATCAACACCCTGAGGGCGAAGAGAATTCATTCTTAAATCATATTCTTTCATGCAGTGAACAACACAAAGTTTATTACACATGTCAAAACGTGGGTAGAAAATACTATCAGACATAGTCTTGGTTCTCCTATGTAACTCAAATTTGACCCCAAACATATCATAGCACCTATATGAAATATCAAGAGCCTTAACGTCAGAAACTCTTCGACATGATATTAAACAAAGAAGAGTTGCCAATTTTAAAGAGAGATTCTTTCTACTCAAAAGAGAGTTCTCAGGCCAGGAACAGAAAAGGTCAAGGACTAATTTAACATCCCAAAGAGATTGATATCTTGGTTTGGGAGGCCTTCTGATCCTTACACTTTTAAGAATTCTACAAATAATAGGATTCTTACCTAAAGTCTTATTGTTGACAAGGGAATGAGCAGTAGAAATGGCAGACCGATAGCAGTTGATTGATCTGTAACTCAGACTTCTATCAAATTGTTCTCCCAGAAAATTAACTATATCAACGATAGGTGCCTCCACGGGATCCAGGTGCCTTTCCAAGTACCAACGTAACCATATCTTCCAGATGTTGTTGTACCGGTAATGTGTACCGGGGGCCCAAGATTCTCCGAGGAGAGCAGAAGCTGTTGACGAAAGTCTTGCGAGATGGTTAGATCTCCTGACACCTTCCAGGCAAGAAGGTTCAAACTCCGTCTGAACGAGAGGGTGAATTCGACCGTCTACATCTGTAAGGAGGTCTAAGAGTGAAGGAAATAGGAACGGCAGATCGTAAGTTAGTTCGAGAGTAGTGGGAAACCATGCCTGGGACTTCCAAAATGGAGTTATCAAAACTATTGAAGAGCGTTGTTGTCTCACCTTTTGAAGTACTCTCTGGATCATTGCAAACGGAGGGAAGGCATAACCCTCGATCCCTTCCCAGGATTGGAGAAAGGCGTTAACCGCTAGAGCACCCGGATCGGGCATCCAGCTGTAATAACTTTCCAGTTGGAAAGTCAGTCTGCTGGCAAAAAGGTCTATTTGGAAAGGACCCCAGAAGTGATTGAGGGAATTGAAGACCGAAGTGTTGAGTTTCCAATTGCTGTAATCTATGAGGAACCTTGAATTCCAATCTGCACATAGGTTGGATTTCCCTGGAAGGTATTCTGCTCTGAGAGAGATCTTGTGCTCCAGGCAGAATATCCAAAGTTTCTTGGCCAGGTTTGACAGGTCCTCCGATTTGGTGCCACCTAAGCGGTTTATGTAGGCAACTGCGGACATGTTGTCCATTTTCAGAATGACTGATCTGCCTTGAAGAGAGTGCCTGAAACTCATTAGAGCATAGAGCCCTGCAGTCAATTCCAGATAATTGATGTGTTGAGAGGATTCTTCTTGAGACCAGATCCCACCAGTGTTTTGATCTTGGAGACAGGCACCCCAGCCATGAAGGCTCGCGTCTGATTCTAAAATAAAGTCTGGAGCCGAACCAAAGATCGCCCTGCCATTCCATGCGTCCAAATTGTCTAACCACCAATTCAGTTCTGAGATGGCTTCTTGGTTCAGAGAAACACGGTCGCCGTACCAGAGCCCTGATCTGAGAGCCTTGGTCTTTATTCTTTGAAGGGTTTGATAATTCAAGGGACCCGGAAAGATAGCCTGAATGGAAGAAGAGAGAAGGCCCAAGAGTCTGGCTAGTTCTCTCAAAGAGAGATTTTGTTGTTTGAGGACATGTTTTATCTCTTTCCTTATTTTTGAGATTTTCTTTTGAGGAAGAAGAAGAAGACAATTCTCTGTGTGTACTGTGAAACCGAGGAATTCCATCAATTTGGAGGGGGAAAGAATGGATTTTTCCTTGTTTATGATAAAACCCAAACTCTCGAGAAGGTCTACAACAGTTCTTAGATCTTGGATGATCTGATCGTAATCTTGAGAAAGAATAAGGATGTCGTCTAGATAAATGATGAGACGAATACCTTTTTCCCTTAGAGATGAGGTGACCGCCCTCATCACCTTGGTGAAACACCAAGGGGCTGAGGAAAGGCCGAAAGGAAGGGCCTGGAACTGGTAAAGACGGTTCTTCCAAATGAATTGGAGGAAAGGTTGATGAACCTTGGCCATGGGGATGGTAAAGTAGGCATCCTTCAGATCCAATTTGACTAACCAGACTCCCTCTAATAAGAGGTCCCTGAGAAGATGGATTCCCTCCATCTTGAAGTGTAGGTAAACAAGGTATTTGTTGAGTTCCCTGAGATTTATAATGGGTCTTCAATCCTTGTCCTTCTTTTCTACGAGAAAAAGAGTGCTTACAAACCTCAGAAATTCCATAGGGACTTCTATGATAGCACCTTTTTGGAGCATTGAGGAAATTTCTTCCTCTATTATTTTTTCTTGATCCAAAGTAAGTGGAATTGCTTTCGGAATTGAATTCTGAACTGGAGTTTGAAAGAAATCCACGTAGAAACTAAGTACGGTATTTAGAACCCAAGGATCTCGCGTGATAAGTTTCCAGTTGTGGTAAAAGAACGTTAGCCTGCCTCCCACTTTTGGATTGAAAGAAAGGGGAGGGGAAGGAGTACTCACTTTGAGGGTTGGTGTCGGTAGGAGCTCCTCTCGCTCTGAAACCCCTGGAACGAAAGCCTCTTCCTCTGGGGGGGATAGAAGGGAGGTTGGCTGGGGGGTTGGTATCCTCTTCCGCCAAAACCCCTGGATCTAGAAAAGGGCCGTCGGTTGAAGCGGCCGAAAGATTGGCCCCTTCTTCCGGCCCTTCCAAAAAGGTTACTAGAATTGAAAACCTTCTTCATGTTTTGATGGGCCTTATCCAAGGCAGTAAAGGTGTTGACATATTTACCAAGGCTTTTAATCAAGTCCTCACCGAAGAGAAGACCTTTGGGATTAAGAGAGGGTTCTTTGTCAGCCAAATCGGATAGTTTAGGGCTAATTTTGGTTATGACCACTCTTCTCCTCTCCGAGTTGAGCCCTGCATTAGCATTGCCCAACAAGACTAGAGCTCGTTGACTCCAACCACGGATTGAAAGTGTATCAAGAGGGGAGTCGGTGAGGTAGCTTTCCTCTGCTGCGTTAATTATTTTAGTCAAGAGACCCAGTATATCCAAAACCTTATCTTGGCATATTTTTAGGGATCTTTCCAGTCCTTTACGAGCGTCCCTGCCGAGCTTAAATAGATAAGTGATTAGCTTGGGGTCGAGATTTGGGGTTTGGCAAATCTTACCCTCTATAGAGGGCCTGGAGCATTCGGCTCTCAAAAGGTTTCGAGTCTCCCTCTCCAAAGGATTTCTGATCCACTTAGTAATAAACTTACAAATGTGGTCATGGGGGGGTCCATTCAGAACTTCTAGGGTGCTTAATATTAAGAGGGGAAAACATTTCGTCTCCCAAGGGGTCTAAAATACTATCCTTAGAAGATGACAGAACGTCATCACCAAAGAGAAGTGAGTCAAAATCTTCGTCATTTTCATCTAGATCAAGGATATATTCATCTTGGACATCTGAGGCATCATCATTGAGATCATCATTGGTATCATTCTGAGCACTCTGGTAATATGTGTCGCGAGGGACACCCAAAACATTTGTGCCGCTAAGGACACCTCTTGATTTTGTGCCGCTAGGGACACCTGAGGCAAGTGAGTTGAGATTACCTCCTGTAAAATTTGAGGTGCTAGGACCTCCCGTGCTCTCTGGGGTAAAATTAATATTGTTAAATTTTTTATGCCCCTTACCCCTTATTTCTGTGTTCTCGTTTTCAAGGTCATCGTTATTAAAGTCATCCCTTTCGGGAGGGAATGATCTCTTGGAGGACATGACCTGAGAGAGAGTAGAGAACATGCAAGATCTCATTTCTTTATGTATAAGATTCCTTATAGATTCATCATTAAAATCAGATTCAGCTGCGTTGGCTTGATCTGAGTTGGAATCAGACATGAGTAAAATTATAATAATAAAATATGTGATGCCTTGATGCCTTCAAGGATAATAATTATAATATATAAATTTATTTAAATATAGTGCTTAAATAGTTTATAATTCAGTACTTTTTTTTTCTTTTTTAAATATATCAATATGGTAGGATTGGGTGGGGAGGGTCCAGTAGGACGAAGAGACTCTTAATTTAAAATTAATATATCGCAAAGGGCACAAAACAGTGTTAAAACTGTTAAAATGTGAAGATTGGGCGGGTTAATCAATCGTTTTAGAGGATTATTATGTGTAAAAGTGTAAATCTGGCAGCAGCGCTATTAAAAATGGTAATCGTGCTCCAAAACAGCTGATCGCGTCGGGGAACTGCCTGTCTCCTCGAGCGCGATCACTTGGTTGCCTGGGAACGCCCATTGTGTACGTGGGGACAGAGGAAAGTCCATGAGTAAGCGAAACACGCAGCGCGTGTGTCGCTAACGGTCTTTCCTCTAGTTAAGGGTGCCGGTGAGAGGGGAAACCCTGAAAGGACATCGGAGGCACGTCGAAGCGAGGAATGCTTCACGGAAAAGGCACAGTAAGGGTAAAATCGGCAATAAATAAATGATGCACGCAAAAAGCGAGGAAAAGACGCGATAGGCAGCCAAAATAAGGGGAACAAGGACACGACATGAAAGGAAGCCGACCTCCGTAAATTGGAGGACGGGTGCCTGAATCAGGGAAGGGGGGAGGGAACAAGGTCCCACAAGCAAGTTAAGAGCCACTGAAAAGTCAAACGCTTGTTAGATAAATCAATTGTAGACAATATAGGCTGCTAATTAACATAGGTTACATTACAAGTAAATATTCAAATGACAATGAACAAAATCAGTAAAGTTAATATTCAAATGACAATGAACAAAATCAGTAAAGTTAAAGAGGATAAGAAAAACAGGACTTATCTGCTTGGAGCCGCATTTAAAAGAGGCTGATTGCCTAGTGATTACTGCTATTGTTTGGTCTGCTATGTTCTAGTATAGAACTTTTACTTTATGACATATGCGGCTGCTTGGGTCTGCATTAAAAAGTTGTAAGCATAATGGTAGCCTCCGGTCTTGTAATGAAATCAAGTAATTGGATTGAATCTACGCATTTATTTCTACTAACCATGTATGATTTCTAACAGGAACATATGACCATGATTTAAAAGAGTGGAGAAAACTCAAATGCAATTTTAGTTAGTGGTTGTTTTGTTTCAGGATGAGTTTACACTGGTCCCCATTCAGAAGACAATTCAGATTCTGATTTGTCGGGAAGCGTGTACTACATAAAGGAGCATACAGGGTTATTTGGCCTTCTGATACAGTGAAAAGGAAGAAACCAAGAGGCTGTAAGTACCAGCAGGAAGATCAACAGTCTTATACTCAGGAAATCGTAATGTTGCACATGGCAAATGATGTTATTTTTTTACTAATGCAGAAATGATTGTGGTATACTCCCAGTGAAAGTTGTAATTTCTGTAAGGGATCGGTCCATGAAAGGTATCATATGACAGAGTGCATATTTTAAACTCTGGCACCACCTGAACTGGGTTCTCGAGCCACCAAAGCTTTTACTGAATATTGTAGTGATATTTAGGAGTAAAAATTACATTATAAAATGTATTTGACACAGCTATTCTTTAATGTGAGATGAGTACGTTCCAGAAAACATTTTCTAACTTTACTGTAGACAAATCTTGGATAATTGCCTGTGTTAAAATTGTCACACCTTGAGATGAACAATGGCACCAGCATCCTCTTTACCTGATGGAATGAAACAACTGAAATATAATAATAATTATTTTTTTTAAATGCTGAGATTTTAATAGTTGTAGCTATGATTTCATCTTTTGTTTTACTGAGTAGCAGCAATTTCTGGCTAGGACGATCCTGTGTTTAAATGAATGAATTGTGATACGTTTACATCAATCAAATGTAATGGCATATATAATTATTGGTGGAACACACAGCACCATTTCTTCAACTTCACTTATTGACAAATTTGGGAAAAGGATTGGTAAATGTTTTCCTGTAGAAGTTTGATGATCTGACAGAAGGATTTTATTGTTAATCTTAGTCCATGAGCACCATTAACAGCATCAGCCCTTACGGGCTTCATTCTTCATACTAATGAAGGATTGTCAATTTCAAGGTCTCGATGAAGAGCCTGCATTCATCATCCACCACCTATGATGTTAGCATATGTTAATGGTTTTCAAAGCCTCTGGCATTTCAGAATGCGTCTGCTTCTCTGTGATTGTTATCAAAATATCTTTATTGCTCCTTCAGTGGCCAATCTTGTTAAGCCCTGTCAATGTGTGCCTCAGTCAGGTTGCAAAATTCAAATGTATTGTCTTCAACTTTCCCTAATCTCACAACTTTGGTGATAATTTAAAATATATTGATAGCATATAGTACTTAGGATCATAGGCAGCAAATCACCCATTCATTTAATTGTCACCACTTACCACTCAGTATAGAAATGAGGGTTTATTTAACTTTGAACTACTGTAGTGATAGTGCACAGCATGATTTCTTGATGGGCACATTTAGCTTGTTCCGTTACGGATTGTTTTATCTGACAAAACCCTCAGTTTCTCTAACACAGATTCCATGCCCACTTTTAATAAAAATAATTTTCTTTGGTTTGTTCTTCTCTTGGAAAGTATTTCACTCTGTCATTCTACATTTGCACAGCTAAATAGTTGATTATATAAATTCCGAAAGGGCCAAAACCTCTGTATGGCATGTAATGTTTAACTGAAACCACTTGGATGTAAGAAATGAAAATCCCAGATTCGGTTCAAATTTGAGGGAGATGGGAGTCTCTCCTTCCTGCACCTGAATGACATGAGGTGAAGAAAGAATGGAGTAACAGTGGTGGATTTCTTGGAACGTTCTAGCATTGAATGAGTGGCTTCTATCTTGTGGCATCTGTGTACAGCTCCCTTGGATAAAAATTAGTGGAAAGAGAAGGTTTTAAACAGGACACATTGGCACATTGATAACTTGTAAAGGACTGTAAAAATGTATGGGTAACGGATTCTTCATGTGTACAAATTCTAAATAATTTTTAACTGTTGAGGGAAGGTAGGCAAAGAGAATTTCTTCTAGATGTACTGTTTGAATATTGTTTTTTTGATGACTCAATTGAAGTGCAAAAGCTCAGTTTGCATCTTAGCATCATAAAAGGACATGCATAATTTTAGATTCAAGGTATTCAGGAAGCTGCCTAGTTGTCCCAGGTAGATGTTGAAAGAGGTTTGGAAGGGGAAGCGGTAGGTACCACCTTTTGAATAGGTGTGTGCTGTACAAATAACGCACAAAACCTCACGATTCTTGGGTAACTGGGAAGAGAAGAGGGCCATAATATATATTTGCCTTTGCACGTTGGGAAACATTTTACATAGTAGTGAGATATTGGCAACTCCCAATTGAAGGACCAATAGTCAGGTTGGATGGTATAGTCTACTGAGTTCAAGGAAATTAATAAGGCCTATCACCCAAAATTGGTTGTTACTCCTCAATTAAATGCCTGAAGCATATCATACAGACTATTAGTCATGTCTGGTTTAAAATTGCGGTGTGTGATTGAAGTGGCCATGTGATTTTGGGGGTTTTATTTGGGCAGACACCACCATTACTAAAAGATTGCATGCCAATGAAATCTTGTAAAATTCAAGTCTAGTGAATAGAATTAGTGTTGATGATGGCCATTAGATAAAAGCTGCCAGCATTTACTCAATTATAGTTTCTTAGAAAATAATAAAGAGGGAAAACGGAAGTGGATGAAAGATTGGAGGGAGTCTGTGGGTTCGCACATGGATAAGTTGAGGATCTGCATTTCAATGCTGATTACTGAAATTTCATGGTGGTCATTTTCTTGAAAGATTTTATGGAGCTATAATGGAAGCTACAATGTTTTTCAATATCTTGTAGTGACTTGTGAACTAAACACACTCTTATTCGATCATCTGTTCCATAACAAACAGTCTCAAAAACACAACAGAGAGAGATATAGGGTCAAAGGGATATTTTAAAGACCTGCCTCAGTTCCAATCCCCAAACCACACAATAACAATAACCAACTAAACTGGGGGTCTGATATCAGCAATGCCATCTAATGCCTCAGCCTACTCCAAATGGACATTATTAATTGGTTATTTTAGAATAGTGAGTCTTCTCCTCACAACTCTATTTTAATCACCATATCCTTTGTTTCATTTGCACTGCACGTATTTCCCATGTGGTCTTGAACTAAGGAACATACAACTTGTTCTTTCTTTCTTTGGGGCTCTTGTTTTGATCCGATTGAGCGAATTTCCCCTGGTTTGGAAGTTAGTCTCTATGATCAAGAGACATATCACCCATATGGGGGGATAACCAAATGATAAGATTGATCACAGCGATAATTGATGGGAATCCAAGCTTTTGCTCAATGATTTCCTTTTGTTCACTCCTGTCTTGTTGCTTTCCTTGTGTGACTTTCTTTGGTTGACTCACTTTTTGGAGTAGGCTGAGGCATTAGGTGGCATTGCTGATATCATACCCCCAGTTCAGTTGGTTATTGCTATAACAAAGAATTCATGTGGTAATTCAGCCGCCTAATTTGCCTGTTTAACAGATTTAAATACTGTTGAATTTTCAGTCCCTGGAGTAAGAATTGGTACTTTTTACCACAAAACTCTTTAAATTGAGTACAACTGAATTAAGTGATATCAGCTTCTCTAACATATCTTCTTGCACCATTTGAATCTTCACATGAAACTTCTTTGTGCTTGCCAGTTCATTAGGTGTTTTCCTATTCCTGAAAAATAATGTGCATTACTAAAAAATAATAACCATGAAGTTTAGACTTTATTAATTATTTCTTGAGAGAACTGTTTTTAAAAACATAGGGGGTCATTTGGATGGCGAAAGGACCACCACCGCCACCCGTGCGGTGGAGATCCATCCACCATCAACCGTGGATTTCCTGCCCGCCATATTAGGATGATGGGCGGATCCACACATTGACCGTGGCAGACGCAAAGATTGTTCCCCACAGGACAGCAACAACTAATCATACAGATTGCCTGGTGGAAGGTCCAGATCGTCTAAAGTAGTGGCGGTGCCTAGCAGGCACCGTCCACCAAATTAGGATGCTGGCTACAGCGATACTGCCATGGAAAGGCTGGCGGGGATTTGTTACGGGCCCCTTTGTGGGCCGCCCTTGTGTTGGGGGGAGGTGTGGGTGTACTGGGGTACCCATGGTACCCCCCTACATTTCACAGCACTATGTGGCAGGCTCTTAGTGCAGTGAAATGCACAACCTGCCTTTTTGACATCACAACAGGTGCTGCAGTCAGCAGCACCCGCCGCAATGTTTAATGGTAAGATGCATTGGTGTGCGACACCGCCGCATGCATGGCAGACGGTCCCTGTCACCACCACAATGGCCTAATGACCCCCAGAGTGTACAATGTAGGTGCCTATATAGTTATTCGTTTTATAAAGTGCTTTAATAGAGGCTGACAGGCAAACCTAGAACAACAGTTTCCTATATGAGATTTAAATGAGTCCCAACTGTGGATGAAAGACGTTCCGTAACTGAAGAGCTGCAAATATGATTCTACCTTTGCATGACTACCTGTAGGGATGGAAATACATATGAGCTGAGCACAGCTACTGCCCACAATGGTAGGAATGAAAAGTTCCAATATGAAAGAGAAGTTGAACACTTGTTAGTTTATGTGTATGTCTCAAAGAAATTTTAACATAAGTCTTCGCTGCACAGGCAGCCAGGAATAAAGTGATATAGTAATATGTTGACATCATTGACATTTAATCACTAAGATATCTTCAGCAAGTTTTAAGCAGTGCAACTGCATAAACGTGTACTGCAGTATTTCTAAATAGAGCCCATTAGAATCGTTAGGTATATTCAGGATATCTTATACTGTACTTTGATTTGAGTCTGAAAGAAATTGCAAGACTCTTTTGTTCAAGAAATGTAGCTGATAGATGCAGAAACTGGCTATGTATCCTATATAGAGTGTCAATGAGTGTTCATCATTGACGTAAAAGACCAAATTCCTAACTGCCATTGATAGGGTGGTGCAGCGTAGATTCCAAAACTATCTGACTTATGATGTTGGGATTAAAAGTTACTCTTTATGGGTCCAAAACCTCATTTTTAAATTCTGAAAACTTCTTCTGAATTTTAAAATGGGATTTGCACATATGAAAAAGGGATTTTTCAGTCCCACAGCCTGGGATATTGTGAATCTTGGGCTTGAAATGGCAAAATCCCTTAATACACATGGCGCTAAATTCCCTGACAATCTTAAATGTTTTTATACATATAAATATCCTTAACGTGAGTGGCATTTGGTTTGTTTGGTCTGAAATGAAAATGCTCACAAAAAGAAACATCATCAGTCATCCAAGAATGGGCATGTTGCTAAAGTTTTCTAGTCTGCTAGAAAATTGTTTTCTCCAGAAACATGTGAATTGTAGAAGTGAAGATTCAGTAAGCCTGTGTTTCCACCTTCAGAATTATCAGATAATTTTGTTTGCATTTTTAATGTCATTTGTGCTGTCAATTAATTTACAAGTCAGGTGTTTAAAGCATGTCAGATGTAATTATTCATTTAAATTATTTTGCAGTTTTATGACAAGCCTCTCTATCTAAAATATGTCAGCAGACTATACATAGAATCAAAATACAGTTTATTTCCATCCCTTAAAGAGAGCTAGTATGCAAATATCAAGAAACGATCATAGAACAGCTTGTAAAAAACAACATCGTTAAACAGTGATTTGTGCATGAGTCAGGGATCAATGAGAATAAACTGGCCATAGAAGCCAAGGAGGAGTTAGGATTACCATAATGAGGAAGAAAAGCAAAGAACAAAAGAAGTGAGCAAACAAGTATTGGAAATCAAATGTTAGTGTAATAAGCGATACAGTGTGATGGAATGAGTTGGGAGAGTAGTTATAGTAGATGGTGGAAATAGATTTAGTGGTAGGAACACTTGGCGGCTATATTACAGATATCTGAGTTTTTTACCATTTCTCTAAAGTAACCCCCTAATCCTAATCTAATGGAAATTGGCAAGAGGGCACACACACAACAGCAACATAGGGTATAGACCTCCCATTGCTGAGAAGCGCTGAAGGTGATTCCAGGACATTCCAGGAGAAACTATATGGAGTGAATCAGAGATACAGACACTTCACATCACTTGTCCCTTTGTGGAGACTGGCGAAGGATTGAGGAGCATTGAATTTATGGACCATCTTAAAGGAGTGCATGATCTTGAGATAAGTGGATTTTGCATGTTTCCCAGGACTTTGTGACTATTCAACCGGGATACTTTGTCCCCATAAAACATCCCAAACGTAGAAGATCACATTGAGAGACAGTCAGATGAAGATGAGATGCAAGTATGCTCATATCCAGCATTCCTGGTAGACTATTCCACTGAATATAGGTATGATATGCATGCTGTAGAAGACTGACAGAAATACAACAATGTTGACCACTATATTTGATGCACTCCAAGAGACAGTGATAGTGCTACAGTAGATGATTTCACTCATATAGACATCAGCCTAGACATAGACACTGGAAATGAAGTGAATGCAGAAAGACATAGTGGGTATGAGAGAGGGGATAGCAAAAGCCTTGAACTAATGCAACAACATGGGCATTAAGCTACAAATAAGAGAATATTGCCAAAAATGTCTGGATAATTGGTGGAACTTGAGAAGTGGTAAAGTACTGCTTGGGGGGATTCTTGACATCTCAGTTTTTCAAAAAATGGAGATCCCAATAAGCTGTCAAAGAGGGGCATCAAAATGTTTCATGATGAAGATGCCAAATGCAACCTATTCTAAAGGGGAAGCTGACCCCACAATCATGCTGATCCTGAGAACAAAGGAGATGAAACATATAATACTGGAAGTGACCAAGCATAAATCTAGAATCAAATCAAGTGGGATCCCAATACTCATTTCTTAATCCCTCCCAAGCAACAGTGGGAAGATGCAAGATATTGGAGAATGGACAAAATAGCATTTTTATGCAAAGATTTGAAATATGACCTGGTACAAGAGGTATATCATTTAGAATCCTGAAGACACTGAAAAACTATTGAATTCCAATTTAAAAATGAACCCCAAGGAGACACTCTCCTGAGACTTCACCTGCATTTGACAATTCCACAGTTAGTGAAATCTGAATAGTTGTCTGAACCACCAGTCGATAAAGATCACAAGACAAGCACTTAACTTGAGATGTCACAGGTCTTTGCGTTTTCAGAACTGGAGGCATCCACTTCTATAGAGAACTATTACTGCAAGGATGGGATGGAGCCCTATCATTTTAAAAGTGGCTCTTGTGTGCTATACTGCAAGAGATCTATCGAAGGTAGGCATTTCTTCTTAACCACTGTTTCATCTGCTGCAGCATTATTTTATAAATGGTAATCAAACATATTAGAAAAAGGAAATAACAATAACAATAATTACAAGGGTTGAATTTTTTCCAGTTGATATTGTTATTCAAGCTGCTCTAAGAGGTGTAGGACGAGTGAGTCACTCCATATCTGAGCACTATTTTGTTCACAGTTTGGTTTCTAGAGGGAGGTGTTCTTTTACATCATTTTAACACAGGCTAATCTCTGAAGACATTTCCATCTCTGCAAGCTTTGATTCATCTGGATTTGTGTATAATGGGGAAGAATGTTTTTCAGCAAGTCAACTTTAGCTTAAACAAATGTGACGAGGATGGCTGCGAGACTCAACATGTGAAACCCTAAATATGGTGGAGTTTTAATTGAGATTGTCAGAACAATCTTTTCATAATGTTTCCACACAATTTCACTGTAAAAGGGTAAAATAAGTCAATAAAATTGTATTATACCAGAACATCACTACAAGGCTGAAGAAATGTAAACATTGGTATTCATTGGCAAGGATCAGAAAAGTAGTAGTTGCATTGTGTTTGGATTGGTAAGAGTCAAACAGAGCCATTGAAAATTTGGCATTATTCAAATTTATTTACATTTACAGAAGTACATTTTGGCATGGAAAGTTCTGTTATGCCATTGCATGTGCTGTCTGATGCCAATTGGCAATGATGAATGGATGCTTGGCACTCCAGGCAAAATAAAACATTGCCACAGAAGGTCTCACTATTGCTTAATGACAAGGTCACATTTTGGGTGATACATAATAACATAGCTCCATATCTTGTAGGGAAGAACTGACAAGTAATGCAATGTGTTAGTATGTATGTTTATATAGGTAATCAAGAGGTGTAGCATTTCCCTAAGAGTGAGGATTTTGTAAGCACATTGAAAAGGAAGCAACAGGTGAGGACAGAATCTATTTTTTTTTATTAAGCCAGTAAACTATTACATATAAGCTGTTACAAAAAGAAAGAACAAAAGAATCTGAGAAGACCAAGGCTAAAAAGGAAACCAGAAAGAAGCAACAAAAAGAAAAAGAGAGATAAAGGGAAAAAAAATTATACCAACAAGAGGCAGTGTAGACAATATGAATATATGCAACTCTATAAAGCATCATAAGCCAAAATATTCCTGGATATACGGTTGTGCCCCACATATGTATCTATCGATTTGACAGAATCTAAAGACATCTGAAATCAAGACTAGCACTTGTTTCTTGGTGAGATGCTTCTGGGTTGGATGGACAAGGTTTGCCATATCTGTGAGAGCTTCTAGCAAGACCCATGGTTTATAAAGTACTGCCGGCTATGTCTTAAATGTCAACTAACACTGTGTCATGGAATTCACAATAATTTTCGGTGCAAAATTTCTTTATCATTGAATGAGCCTGGTGATTCTCAGCCAAGTGTCACAGGAAACTGGAATTTCAACGTATTCATTTGCCTTGCTTCCTGTGAGCAATTGCAAATATATCAGTGGCAATGTGTGTGACAATTCTACACTTTTCACATTTCTGGTGAAGGGGAACATAAAATTTGCCAAGATATTCACCCCAAATAACAAGTCAAAGACCAGTTTAACCCACTCTTTTGGATACCAATTTTAACAGATGAGAATACCTATTGTAGGGAGTAGCATTCAGTTGTATAATACTCTATTTCAGGATTCACCACTCTTGTTTTATCTTTGGACGACAGGTGCAAATAAATGCATGTATGCTCTTTTCGCGTTGTGTCCTGAAGTGTGTGCATTCAACAATCTTAAATTGATATATCTGAGAGGTGTGAAGCAAAATCATATCTAGGTCCAGGCAAGTTACAAATTATCAAAATGTAACAGATTCATTCTTTGAAGTATTTAACAACAGTGTAACAGAAGGCTTCAACATTTAAATCACTTTTTGAAACTCATACTGTGTAACCTCAGGTAGAATAATGTGTGTAATGCCATAACTAAAAACAGTCTCATGAAGCATGACAAAATATAAGGCTTTTGGAATTTTCATAACAAAGCTGTTATTGATTAAATTACCCATGGAGGCACCTAGCTTAGTGAACTCTGGATGAAACTAGAGGCATCACAGAAGGACCTCCCCTCCCATTTTGTCCAGAATGCATATAAATGGCCACAAAGGCCAAAACATGTACATTTCTAATGAATACACACATAATGGCCCAGCTGACTAGTAGCTGATTATCATGTCTTCTCAGCACTTTATGAGGAACCATGAGAAGATCTTCATGAAGTTATTCTGGAAAGAATGCATGACACACATACCATTTATTGAGCAGTCTGGGGTGGGTATGGATAGCTCAGAAAGGAATAATGAGGTTGCCTGGGCCCCTTCAAATTGTGACCTGAGTACAATATTAGGATGAAAAAGTCTAACAGATTGCTTTGCCTATCTACGCATGGTCCAGCTCACCATTTACATCAACTTATTCAAAAGGTGTCTTTATATTAATTTGGATTCAGGATACATAAAATATTATATGGCTTATTGAATATTTAATTAGATCAAGATCTGGCTAGACCAATGTCTTATCAGTGATTTGGAATCCAGACACATGTTTCTACCTTATCCTAGGTCACCTTGTATTTATGCTCTTCCAAAAATACTAACACCTGGCCACTTTTCACCAGGGCGATCAAATGTATCTGGAATTGGTTCCCCGACCGAGCACATCTCGGAATATATTGAGGTCTTTCAACAACCGTTAGCGTGTAATCTTCCTTCTTATGTATGTGACACAACAGATTTATTGAACCATCTAGGTGATTTCAATTGGTCTGAAGAATGTTGTTTTGTGACTTACGACATCTGTTCACCTCACACTTCTATCCCCAAAGAAGCAGACATACAGGTTAGCCAATATTTTCTCTCATCTTGAGATGCTACTCTGTGGGAGCATACATTGATGCTGATAGAATTGATTACTTTGGTTCTGGCTAACAATGTATTCTTACACAATGGGAAGTGGTTTTGTCAATGTCAGAGTGTGGCTATGGGGTGGAAATGTTCACCTTCTTTTGCCAACCTTTTTATGGGTTGGCTAGAAAAAGGTTACATCTGTAAAGACTGCCTAGGCGATATGATGACACATGTGGTGTATTGGGGATACCTATTGCAGGGAGTAGCATTCAGTTGTATAATACTCTATTTCAGGATTCACCACTCTTGTTTTATCTTTGGACGACAGGTGCAAATATTTGCATGTATGCTCTTTTCGCGTTGTGTCCTGAAGTGTGTGCATTCAACAATCTTAAATTGATATAGCTGAGAGGTGTGAAGCAAAATCATATCTAGGTCCAGGCAAGTTACAAATTATCAAAATGTAACAGATTCATTCTTTGAAGTATTTAACAACAGTGTAACAGAAGGCTTCAACATTTACATCACTTTTTGAAACTCATACTGTGTAACCTCAGGTAGAATAATGTGTGTAATGCCATAACTAAAAACAGTCTCATGAAGCATGACAAAATCTAAGGCTTTTGGAATTTTCATAACAAAGCTGTTATTGATTAAATTACCCATGGAGGCACCTAGCTTAGTGAACTCTGGATGAAACTAGAGGCATCACAGAAGGACCTCCCCTCCCATTTTGTCCAGAATGCATATAAATGGCCACAAAGGCCAAAACATGTACATTTCTAATGAATACACACATAATGACCCAGCTGACTAGTAGCTGATTATCATGTCTTCTCAGCACTTTATGAGGAACCATGAGAAGATCTTCATGAAGTTATTCTGGAAAGAATGCATGACACGCATACCATTTATTGAGCAGTCTGGGGTGGGTATGGATAGCTCAGAAAGGAATAATGAGGTTGCCTGGGCCCCTTCAAATTGTGACCTGAGTACAATATTAGGATGAAAAAGTCTAACAGATTGCTTTGCCTATCTACGCATGGTCCAGCTCACCATTTACATCAACTTATTCAAAAGGTGTCTCTATATTAATTTGGATTCAGGATACATAAAATATTATATGGCTTATTGAATATTTAATTAGATCAAGATCTGGCTAGACCAATGTCTTATCAGTGATTTGGAATCCAGATACATGTTTCTACCTTATCCTAGGTCACCTTGTATTTATGCTCTTCCAAAAATACTAACACCTGGCCACTTTTCACCAGGGCGATCAAATGTATCTGGAATTGGTTCCCCGACCGAGCACATCTCGGAATATATTGAGGTCTTTCTTCAACCGTTAGCGTGTAATCTTCCTTCTTATGTATGTGACACAACAGATTTATTGAACCAGCTAGGTGATTTCAATTGGTCTGAAGAATGTTGTTTTGTGACTTACGACATCTGTTCACCTCACACTTCTATCCCCAAATAAGCAGACATACAGGTTAGCCAATATTTTCTCTCATCTTGAGATGCTACTCTATGGGAGCATACATTGATGCTGATAGAATTGATTACTTTGGTTCTGGCTAACAATGTGTTCTTACACAATGGGAAGTGGTTTTGTCAATGTCAGAGTGTGGCTATGGGGTGGAAATGTTCTCCTTCTTTTGCCAACCTTTTTATGGGTTGGCTAGAAAAAGGTTACATCTGTAAAGACTGCCTAGGCGATATGATGACACATGTGGTGTATTGGGGATGCTAAATTGATGATGTATTGATGAAGTAGACAGGTGGTGAGGCCTGATTGGGTGATCTTTGCTAATTTCTTAACAACAATCGATGTAACATTGTATTCACACATCAACAGAGCCAGAAAGAGATAACTTTTTTAGAACTCAAACTCTATATCAAGAACCATACAATTCTGTCTTCTCTATATAGAAAGGTCACAGCATGCAATTCAATCCTACATGCCCATTATTCACACCCTAGATCTCAGGTTTTTCCTATTCCTTTTGGAGAGATAACTAGGATAAGAAACAATTGTAGTGAAGATGGCGTTTTTCGATCAGAGATAGATAAGGCTGAAAAGAAATTTCTAGCAAGGGGAGATCCATCAAGTATCATCTCAGCTGCTAAAGAGCAGATTTAAAAAACTGATCGTGATAACTACTTAAGGATAAGAGGAGACCCACAACCAATAAGAACAGGGTTCCTGCGATCACACCCTAAAATACTCTAAGTCACATGTTTTATAATATCATGCACAATTATTGCCACATACTTTTTTTAAAAATTATTTTTATTAACACAAACAGTAAGTTCATCACATGACAGTTATATTGTCGCACCATGAGCAATAACTTGTTTACATTTTGTAGGATTTACTTTCACATTTCTGGGTAGAATTCGCCTCTGACCGCTGACTCAAGAAGGTTTGCGGGGCAGTAGTCCATTATTCAAAGTATTAACAATTATTGACAGTGGCAGGTGATTGTGCAACACATTTATCCTCCCAATTTCTTACCATTGTATTTGGGCCTATAAGGCTGGCTCAACAACTCGTGCTCTTGGGGCCGTACATGGCTGGCCTCTGCATGTATTCCTTCTCCCCCACACCCTCTCCCATTTCCTAGGGCATTGTACACCAATCTCACCATCACCATGCGCCAATCTATGTCTCCCTTCCAGTAATTCAGGGAGACAGTAACCACCACTCTCCACTTTTGCACGATATTGAGCTTTGCTACCATCATACCCAATGTTGCCCACATTTGATCTGCTCGTGTCAAGTCTGTGGCTTCCCAAATATTGAGTAGGCATAATTTGACTGAAGCTCTTATAGCAGTACTGGTGATCTCACAAATGCATGCTAACACCCAATGTTTGGACAAAAGGGCATTCCCACAAGATGTGAAAGAAAGTCCCTACTTGGCCACATTTCCAAAGGCACCCATTGTCTAACTGCCTGCCCATTTTTACTGGTGTTGTGCAGAATATGTAGATTCTGTGCAGAATTTTCAACTGTAGTAAACAGAAGTGCTGTCTCACATCCACCACTCGTGGGGCGGCGAGAGCCTCAACCCAGTCCTCTTCCTGTAGGTCTTCTAGGTCTCCGTCCCAGTGTTGCTGGAGATGGGTCAGAGTGTCTGGGGAATTGCTTATAAATTTACTGTATGTGAGTGAGGTTGCCTTGGCGGAGAAACGTACTTCCAACAATCCGTCTTCCAGAGGAGATGATTCTGGTAAATTGGTACATACTTAAGGTTGACTCTACTCTGGAAAAATGATTCTCAGATGAACCTGGCTTCATTTACTAGAGGGCTACAAGCCTACATGACATACTGTGCCCTATTTTTTGTAATCCCAAAAAGACTAATACAGGCTTAGATTGGTTATCGCCTCAGCTAAAGGGATTCTATATATGCGGACATTGTAATATGTGTCCATACACCCTGGATAAGACCAAAAGTTCCCAGTATAATACGACCACTTAAATACAAAAAAGATGCATTTATAAATTAAAACATCAAGTTTGTGGTCTATTGTGTCCAGTGTGGATGCAAACACATCTAAATTAGCAGTACTATTTGCCCCCTAAAAGAGAGGATACAAGAAGGTATCTGTTTTATTAGGAATAACAATAAGAACTATCCCCTAGCTGTGCATTTAAAAAATTGCCACAGATCTGCGGATTTGCCATCAATTAGACTCCATGGAGTGGGGTTGCACATGATCATCCGGGAGGAGGGGATAGAGTTAAATTGCTGACAACCTCAGACAGTTTGGATTATCACATTTAGGGCTATGGACTAAGGCCTGAATGTTAACTGGGAACTATATGTGTTCTTAAATGATTAATAGGTCCTGTCTCATTGTTCCGCATTCGTAAAATCATGTATTCACTTACATTATTGTAACATATGTGTTGCTTTGTTCTGCCCTTACAATATAGGACCTAAAACACATATTGAGAGAGATTTAGTTGTTAATGCAATTTATTAATGCAGGTGAAACAGGTGGAGGTGACGGCGTTGACCTGGTGGGTCATGATAAGGGAGGAGTCTAGGATGATGCCCAGGTTTCAAGCATGGTTCGTCGGGTAGGGTGGGTTTCCAAGGGCGGAGGGCAACCATGAGCTGTCCCACGTGGAGGGGGAGGGTCCAAGGACGAGGACCTCCATCTTCTCCAAGTTCAGTTTTAGCAGCTGTCGCTCATCCAGGCAGAGACAGCCTTCATTCTTTCTTGGAAGCTGAGTTTGGTGTCTTTGGGGTTCTTCGTGAGGGAGAGGATGAGCTGGGTGTTGCCGGCATAGGATACTATGCTGAGCCCATGCTATCTGACTATGGTGGTGAGGGGGGCCATGTAGATGTTGAGGCGCGTGGGGCTGAGGGAGGATCCTTGGTGTACGGAGAGGATGGGTGGGAGTCAGATCCGTTGGGTTCTGCCGGTGAGGAAAGAGCAGATCCAGTCGAGGGTGAGTCCTTGTATGCTGATGTCGTGGAGTCTGGTTGCATGGGTTCGATGGGAGATGGTGTCGAAAGCCACGGAGAGGTCTAGCAGGATGAGGGCCGTGGTGTGTCCCTGGTTGAGTACCATGCAGATATCGTCGTGGCTGCGAGGAGGATGGTCTCGGTGCTGTTGTTGCTGCGAACTCCGGATTGGGAAGGGTCGAGTATGGCGTTCTCTTCGATGAAGGTGGTTAGTGTGTGTGTTGACAAATTATTCAGAGACTTTGGCTGTGAAGGGAAGGAGGGAGATGGGCTGGTAGTTTTTCAGGTCTGTCGGGTCGGCCGAGGAGTTCTTGAGGGGCTGACCTCAGCCTGCTTTCAGTCATCGAGGAAGATGCCGGCTTCGAATGTGGCGTTGATGGTACTACAGACTTCGGGTGCAAAGGTGGTGGCGGCTCTGTGGATAATGTGAGATGGACAGGGGTCCGTGGGGGCTCCTGAGTGTGTGGTTGTGATGGTGTCTTCGGTGGTGACTGGTGTCCAGGTGGGGATGGTGGGCTGGCTGTAGTTGCTGGAAGGGGCGGTTGTTTAAGGAGTCTGTTCGTAGAAGTTGTTGTAGAGGGCCTTGATCTTTAGGTGAAAGTAGGAGCCAAGTTTGTTGCAGAGGTCTTGGGACGATGTGATGTCCATGGCTTTGCTGGGGGTTTGGTGAACTTCTGGATGATGTTGAAAAGTTCCTCTGAGTTGCTGGTGTTGGTGAGGATTTTGTTCCTGATGAGGATCCTCTTAGTGGTTCCTATGAGTTGGTGGTATTCAGTCATGGCGTGCTTATAGGTGGAGTGGTCCTCTATGGTTTTGCTGTTTCTCTATCGTTTCTCAAGCCATCAGCATGAGTGTCTGGCTTCTTGGAGGTTGCTGGAGATCCAGGCGGCCTTCAGAGGGCATTGTCGGTCGAGGCTGCAGAGGGGAGCAAGCTTGTCTGCACAGCTAGTGATCCAATGGTGCAGTTCTGTGGCCGCAGAGTTGGCGTTGGCTGTGGTGGGGAGTTGAGAACAAGGGGAGAGTTGAGGTCCCCTTCTTTGGCCTTGCTCCAGTTCCTGGGGCATGCTTGCTTGATGGTGGTGGTGCTGAAGGAGGAGTGTACGCAGGGTTAGTCTGTCCAGAGGGGCTGCGAGGTGTGGCTGAAGTGGATGTTGTTCCCTCCTGCGAAGATGGGGTCGAGGGTGTGTCCGACCTTGTGAGGGGGGTGGTGATGAGCTACTTCAGTCAGAGGTTGGCGAGGTTGTACAGGAGGGTTTTAGAGTCGGGTCGCTCCAGTTGTCGAGATGGAAGTTGAGGTCTCCGATGAGTATGTAGTCCATGGAGGCAATGGTGTGGGGTGAGGTTAGGTTGGCAATGGTGGTGGTGAAATAAAACTGAGTCCGGGGCGGGGGGTCTTTAGGCAAGGGTGACACGGAGCGTGGTACTGGTCCAGATCTGGAAGTGAAGGTATTCAGTTTTGGAGAGAATGCCGCTTGTGCTGGAGGTGGAGAGTTGAAGGGAGCTCTTGTGCACAATGGTGATTCCTCCTCCAGGGCGGTGGGGGTAGTTTTTCCTTTGGATATTGCAGCCATCGAGGATTGCAGTGGCGATCTAGGGGGTGAGGCAGTGTTTGTCCAGGTTTCTGAGAAGAAGGCGACGTCTGGTGAGAGGGTGTCGTGGAGGTCCCAGATTTTTACTGCATGTCTATGCAGGGAGCGTACGTTGAGGATGTTGTACATCAGGGCTGCATTGGAGCGAGCATCTGGCATGGGGTTATGGATGGTGAAGGAATGTCTGCATTGTCGGCAGGAGAATTGGCGTGGGTGGTGTTCGGAGACGACCTCTGGCAGTTGCAGTTTCTCCTAGGGTGGAGTGCGAGGACAGCAGCAGAGTTGTAGTGGTGGAAGGCCGCAGATCCAGGGTTCCTGGCGCTGGTGGTGGTTGGGTCGTGGACGGGCGCACAGAGGCTTGCTTTGGCATGCCAGGGGCGTGCCCGCTGCACACGGCCGCCATTAAGTAGGGGGGGAGGGACTTGCAGCTGGGAGGAGGGAGCGGGGAATCGGCAGGGGAAGGGGCTGCGAGGGCAGTAGTAGCAGGAAGGGAACAGGCGGGGTGAAGAGAAAAACAAGGCATAGCTAATACTTTTATTTATTTTGACAAGAAATTATACATGTAAGATTTTTCAATAAGAGCTGAAGACATTAAAATATTTTTCCTTTATATCTAAACTTTCATACCCTAAAACAGATCAGACTTGACTAGAGGCTAATTCTTTAAGATAAAACTGCAGGTCCTGGTGGTATCCCTATTGAGTTTTATTCTTTTTCCCAATGTTATTGCACATCATTTTGAATTATTTACTTCTTTTATATACAATCAGAACAATTCTTTTGTTTAAGCCATTATTTGTCTGACACCAAAACAAGGTTGAAATGCCATTTTATTTCAAAATCATAGATCTGTGTATCCCATTAGTTATTAGTGCAAGATTGACGTGACAATTTCAGCAATGAGACCACATCAATTGCTCCTCAGCAGCTAAGAGTAAGTAGTCTCGATTTGTGTAGGGTAGATTTTCTTCAGATAATGTAAGCATTTGTTTGGTTCTCATACATGTGACTTCTGCTCTTGAGTCTCCATATGCCGCACTTACTTTAGATGCTGAGAAAGTTTTTGTCAGGCTTGGGTAGCAATCTATGGTTGAGGCTTTGCATTGCCATCGTCTTGGTACTAAAATAATTCAATTGTTTTCCATATTAAATTTGGATCCAAAGCTCCTATATTTATTAATATTACCCATTTTCCATTCTTTTATCCACAAAGTAGAATTCATCAAGGATGCATCTTGTCCACTATGATAAATAAAAAATCACGTATTTGAACTTGTGGTTTACTAATTCGCATAAAGAAATATTAATTTTAATTTAGGAGACACTACACGAACAGTTACTAATTTAATACAAACATTAAACCCTTTTTTGTCACATTGGGACAGATTTTCGGTCAGATACTTAGTTTAGTTGGGTTCATGTGGAAAGGGTGTATATTTCTAACGTTTTTGGGCATGTCTCAAAAACAGGCTAAATATTCCTTAACAATCACTAAAAATGTAATCGGAATTTTAACTCTTTTTTGCTAATAACTTAGGTCCACATGCATCAAGCTAATTTGCAATCGCAAACGTTGCGATTCACAAAAAAAGACTGTTTGCGATCGCAAAATAGCTTGTACCTATGAATTAAGCAAAATCGCAGAAAATCTGTGTTTTCACTATATTAGCGATTACCTAAATACCGCATCTGTAATAGCAATTCCTTATTAGGTATTTGCTAATAAGATTTCGCAAAATGGGATTCAACAAAAATTTGCACATACAGAATAAGTGAAGAAACGCACTTTGCATTTCTTAAATAAGAAGAAATCAGATCAGGTGGTAAAAAATACACTTAACAAAAACAGGGGTACATCATCAGCAAACTACTTAAACAGCCTCAGAATGCATCTGAATGTTTCACAATGGTAGCGCTCTATGTTGTGGCGAGGAGGATGAGGCTAAGAGCAGCAGCACAGAGAAGAAGGAGTATACAGGAGAGAATATTCAGAATTCGTGTCACTTTGCTAGGGCAGACGGAGGAGCTATATGATAAATATAGGCCGAATGCTGTCACAATCTTAGATCTCGTTGCTGAGTTAGACCCAATACTCAGAGTCAGACGGGCAGGACACATGCCATACCCACCCATGTGCAAGTCCTGTGTTCTCTGCATCTCCTAGTTTCAGGAACCTTCCAGGGAGTAATTGATGCAGCTAGAGGTGTCTCTCAGAGTGCACAAACCAAATTAGATTTTTATCAGGTTGCGCAATTTCCACATGTGATTGGTTGCATTGACGGGACGCATTTACCCATATGTCCCTCCTAAGTGAATGAGTATATCTACCGAAACCGCAAATCTTACCATTCACTGAACATTCAAGTAGTCTGCAACTCGAAAACAATAATCACAGACATAGTGGCAAGTTACCCTGGCAGTGCACATGACGCATACATCTTCCAGCATAGTGGCATACACAGACGTCTACTTGCGGGTGAATTTGGAGAAGGATATTTGCTGGGTAAACATATTTAATACTGTCTTGCACACATGTCCGTCATGTTCACACATAGCAGTGACTAATGTATATTTAATTTTCACATCCGGTAGGTGATAGCACATACACTGTGAGGTCTTTCATCCTCACTCCCTAGCTGAATCCATCTACAAAAAGGAAGCAGCGATACAATCAGGCACACATTGCGACCCGCAATGTGATAGAGAGAACATTTGGTGTACTCAAATCCAGGTTTCGCATCCTCCACAAAACCGGTGGGGCTTTACAGTATAGGCCGGAGACATGCTGTAAAATTGTTGCAACATTTGCGATGTTGCACAACAAAGACAGAGTAATAGGGGCATTCCCCTGGAAGACTCTGATATCGAGCCAGACCAGACAACCAGCCAAGACAACCACTCCAAGCACATGTGGCCCAAATGCAGCGGAGGGGAGACGGGCAGAAATCACGCAACTTTACTTCTAAGGTGGGTAGTCACAAAACAACACAGTATTTGCTCAAAGGTTTAATGTGATAGTTGTGTGGTTGTGTTGATGCACACATACAATGTACAGACAAGTGCAGTGTGGGTACAGACAATTAAAAGTCATTGCCTAGGCACTGCAGCTGCAGTGTGAACAAGTTTCACATTCCTGGTTGCGGCACCAGACTTTTACATGTCCAAATGTCTATTTCTTCCGGCCACGCACTCCTGTGGCCCTGTCAGTAGGCTCAGCTACATTCCTCATTGTGCCTTCTGTGCTTGCATGACTCCTAGTACTGAGCCTCCAGCTATGTGCTACAGGTTTCAGTAGGCTGCTGACGCTGGAGGCCTCCTCACTGTCCCCCCTGCATGCATGATGTTTCCACTTGCTGCTGCTGTCCGGAGTCCTTCCACAGCAGTGGTGACCTGGATGAGGCCCCTGGCCACATCCCCGCAGCAGTGGCTCAACTCCATCTGCATGGTGTCCGCACTCCTGGAAAGCTGAGCTGTTGTAGCACTCAGCCTATTTATTGCTCTGGTGTAATTGTGCATGCACCCCATAGAATGGAGATGCCTCCTGCCATTTGAGACATGCTCAGCCTGGATGACCTTGCACATGTCTTCTATGGCTGTTGCTACGTGGTCAAGTTTCTCACTATTTGCCTTGTGCCCTTCAACAACCGCAGTTGCCAGCTCTCTCAGGCAGTCCTGTATCCCACCCATGTGTGTAGCCATTGATCTCAGTTGGGCCTGCATAATATGCATGTTCGGTCCTTGCAGGCGCTGGACTCTCAGCATCTTGGCCTCAAGCACACTGCAGGGGTCTTCACCATTGTCCTCAGCAGACGTCAGGATTGCACCGGGCCTTCGCCTGTGGAACTACATATGACGGCACCGCATTGTTAACTCTGATGCTGGTGGTGTATGGGCAGTCTGCTTTGTGCGGGCTCCTGTTTGCCTGTCCTCATCACTCTGTAAATCAGGCAGTGGTTGTACTATTCTCCTGCGGCAAGTGGCAGCAGATATGGGTGAGGGGGCTGGCATTTATTGTTCTCCATCAGGCTGTTCCATGTATCCAACTGACTCATGGGTTGTCAGCCACGTCACTTTTGTGTCCTGCATCTGTGATTAAAACAGTGCAAGCTTAGTTTTGTTTTGCACATGTATGTAATATAGCACCTGCAAAGGTCTATTATATTTACTAATGTGATATAAAAAGTCTACTGTAGTTACTTCCTTGCTGTACTCTGCTGAAGTGGCACTGTGTCAGTCCCTCCATTCCTTGCCCTAACATATGTCTGCATATAACTCCCACAATGCATAAGGGTGTTGCAAGTAAAGGGTGGACTGGACTCAGGTGTGCTACACAACACAGGGTATACATTTGGGGCAGTTGAGGTTACATTTGACATGAAAATATGTTTAGCTGTGCTCTTACCTTGGGAGGTACCTGCATGCCCTGAAGTGTCAATCTGTGTAATCTTCTGGCTGTAGAGTGGATTCCACCATGTCCTCCAGTGGGGTGTTTTCACAATCGGTTGGTGCTCTCCCTCCTGGTTTTTTTGGCTGCAGCTAGCCTTTCTGCCACCCTCTCTTTTGCTCGGCTGCGCAAGTCATACCATCTGTTCTGCAGATTAGGGATGTCACGATGTGTTACCCCCACAGCATTGACCTTAGCATGTATCCCAAGCTAAATCTTCCTCTTGACCGACTCAGCAACATGCAAGGATAGCTTTCCAAACAGCTGGTCATGTTTCAATACCACTTCCTCAGTGAGTATTTCAAGTTCCTTGTCACTGAATTTTATTTTTCTCTTCCTTTTGTTTGTTCTTTTTCTGTGGGCATGGTGATGTTTTTTCACAGCTTCTGCTCCAAACACAGTTTCTCCAGGCTGAGCTCCACCAGTCTTTCTTCTCCTCAGACTCTCCCTGTGTACAGGTGTGTGGAATCAGTTATTCACTTCCTGGTTGTGATGTCATCGCAATGCAGCAATCTGGAAAAATCGCAATTACCAATTCTGTAATTGCAAATTCGCAATTACAGATTCGGTAAATAAGTAATTGCTAATGATAATAGCGAATTTTAAGGAATCGTTATTTTTTACCGATCTTCTTGCATTGGCTTTTGCGATTCTTTAATAGAGATTCCTTATTTATCACTATTAAGGAATCGCACATTCATTTTTTGATGCATGTGGGTTGAAGAGGCTTATTGAGATTTTAGCGAATTAGACCCTCAGTCAAATATTACTGACATCCCATTCGCCATGTTCCTAAGGCCATAGCCTAAAATGTAATTGTAATAAGGATGAATGGACATCCGCGACATTTGTGATGGAGTATCCCATCCACCAAACTCTAACTTATGTCCTAAGATTTATTTTGGCAAACATAGACAGATAAAGGTTTTGATTGGATCTCTCAGCTATCTCAACTTGAGGAAAGGCTTTCTTTCTCCCAGTTACAATCTAATTATAACTTAAATAACTAATTTTATACTTAAGCTTAAAATTGTCTTACTTGATATTTCTAGAAATTCTAATATTGTTTCTTCTCATATTCATAATGCGATGAATTTAACTAATAATCGTGCTATAGTGAAAATATCAGCAATTTATAGAAGTCTCAATCCTATACTTGCAATTAGATAAAACGCTGAATTAAACTGAAAATTTGATTTAAAGTTGACGTATGAAATAGTATTTATAAAAAAGTTTTGCTTCATCTAGATCTGCAATTAATAACAAAGCTCAATTTTTCATCAACAGGAGTTTCCTTTCTCCTTTTCTGTTGCATAAATTGAATGCTAATTTATCCGGTGCAATATTGGTCTTGTAAATTTCAGGCAGGTAATATTATCATTCATTCTTGAAATGTAACCTTGTTAATTCATTTTGGGGCTGCATTTTGAATAAGAATATTAGCTTTATATTTACTATTATTCATTTTGCTTTTTATGGTAATTTATTGGGAGGCCTAATAAAGGACTTGCATTTTCTGCCATCTAGAGGAAAATTGATTATTTTGTTGAGCTCACTTAGAAAACTTTATCTTATTGCAAATAATTTAGTTATTTGGTCTCCTTTTATAAGTTTACTTTCAAAGATTAATTCAAATATAACTAATTAGTAGGTAAGACTTTAGGACTTTGACACAAATCATGCTTTTTCCACACATTTCTGATAAGAAAAGTTCTGGAATTTGCAGAGAACCACAGAGTCCTACCGCACAGTGTTCTCATACTGCTCCTGATGAAAATGGTACCCCACTTGTATGGCGGGGCCTATCACCCATGAGAAAAAAACACCCCAAAATGCAACATGGAGACATCAAGTTGTTGCCATGAAAATTGACTTATTCAGGTGATGTGGGTAGCTGCAGTATTTGGTTCCAGGCTAGATCCCCACCCATTGAAAGCTACCAATATGCCTAGACATGTCTGACACTCAGGGGAGTCCAGGTTGGTGTAATTTGATAGTATCCTCCTAGGTTTTAAGCCTTCATGATTTACATGACTTCAATGTTATGTTGTTATGTTTGAAATGAAAATAAGTGTTTATTAATTAGCTTGAATATTTAGATCTTTAGAGACCCTTTTTTAGGTCGAGCCTAGGGTTGCAGCACATGCGCTGCACGCTTTGCGAGCATGCAGTATTCAGTATAGTGTTGAAGCTTTGTGGAAGCTCCGCCCACTCTCTCTTTATCATTTTCATTGGCTTGTGTCTTAAATGCTACCATTTGATTGGTTGTAGGCTTGTTAGTCCCTCCTTATGACGGCCAGGTTGTCATTTGTGTCCTTCCATGGCTACTGGCCCCTTTACTGCACAGACTACTTTCTTTCCATCCCCCCCTCCCGCAGTCCGATGTCTTCTCGCCCGCCCCCTCACCCCCCGGTTCACGCCTTGTCGCCCGCACACACTCTTGTTTGCAATGCAATAGGTCTCACATAAATGCAAGACCTATTGCATTGCAAATGTTTGTTATTTATAGAAAACACATTATTTTGGATTGTACTATATGGCCCTGTGATTTTCTTATGATCAGCTTGTTTGGTTTTTTGTGGGGTTCCTTTTCTATTTTCTTTCCCTTACTATTTTTGTCTCATTTTCCTAATGTAACATTTAGTTTACATTTTAGTGTTTATTTCACTGACATGATTTTCTGCAGTTTTTTTGTAATGATCTGAACAACCACTTACTTAAATTTTGCTTTTCAATAAAACCCTCTAAATCAAACCGAAAAAAGAATAGCATTTTTTTTAATTAATCCAAATGCAAGAGATGTACTTTCAAAGGCTGCAATTCTCAAGAGGTCATGAATGTCCAGATTAATCAATACTGCGCTTCTGTTAAAATTTGGTTGACACCACAAGTCAGATATTTCAAAAGGTTTTCTCCACTGAGTGTGAGCGTAAAACACATTGTAAACTTCTGAAATGATGTTTCACTACTCAATGAAAACAATTTTCAAAAATCATTGTATTTTATTATTTGAGTGTGGAGGGCATCATCATGATGTTGGCTAAACAACATGAGCATGTTAGTACTTTGCTGCATGAATGCACCCATCTAAATGCTAACTGAACCTGACAGTGCATTTTAACTACCTAATGAACTTTAGCCCATATCACCTAAAGTAAATAATTGTGAGAAATGGAAGTGCTAATTTTAGACATGTTTCTGCCACAGCTTTAGGATGGCTGGTGACTTAAGTAGTTGAAGAACTCGAGCAATGGTATGTTACTACATTAGACAGTGGAAATAGTTGCTTATCAATGGAACTTGAAAATAATGTGCGTCTTTTGTTGCAATTTCTAATGAAACTACACAGCAAAATAGAATAAAACACAATAACATAACAAAATGCAAAATAACAACACCAAAAACACAGCAGCACAACACTACAAAACAGTCAAATCAGAACACCCACAGTACAACACAACAAAACCTCAATGTCAACATGCAGCACAAAAACAGAACAGCACAAACCACAACGCAGTACATCACCACAATACAAAATGCAACACAATAAGTATACATACATATCATTTTCACACATTATCTCCTCCTCCTCAAGGCTGCTTTCATAATAAAATGGTGAAAGATGCTTGAAGTGAACACCCCCTCACTTACTCCCAAGCACATGTAATAATGCCAGTAAAAACTATTTTGTGATCTAGCATTTCGTTTCTGCTACAGTTTTCGGTTACCTTGAGACTAAAAAGTTAATTAACTGAACCTGCACTAATTGGCAGTGGTAAATGTTTGTTCATCACAGGAACTTTAAAGGGATGTGCTGCTTGTGGCTTGAAATACAGCATAATTTGCTAACATCACAACAGACGTATAGCACAACAACTTAATAGAAAACATCTAAAACCTTACAGGATGCAATACAATGAAAAAGTCAAAACAGACAGAACACAGCAACAACATTACAAGACAGCACAACGCAATAAAGCAGAACAATAACCCAGCTCACTACAAAAACAACACACCACATTACTACCACAACAAAATGTAACACAGCATTCTTGTCACACATTAGCACCTCCACACATTTGATTTCATAATACAGTGGCATGAGAATGATGAGTATCCCATATCTTACAAATATTCATTGGGCTTGGGCTGAATGGGGCCCTGTTGAATGGTTAGGGGCCCATGGAGGGTTGGGGCCCCCTAAGCCACAGTAAATCAGGGACCTGCAATAGGCCCTTGATACAGTAGTAAAATGTGTTTCAACAAAGCACTACCTTGCTTACCACCAAGGACATGTAGTAGAGCTATTCAAATATGTTTTGCATCTGGCCCATTGCCTTCTGTACAGCAGTAACATTCAGTTCTTTTGTTAGTAAATGTCTTTAAACAATCTTAAACTAACACATTGGTTGCATATAGAATATGCTGGTGGAGGAACCTTCTGTTTTTTTTTTAACATCCCAAAAACATTTTTGAACTAGCTTTGGAAATTAAAACAAAAACCCTAGTGAAAGCGCAACAAAAGTATAATCCTTTGATTGTATCACAAGACATCACTTTTGCCTATTTTTGTGGCTACTGCCAATTTGTGACACTTAAAGAGACACAAACTGTGTGTAGTATAATTTATAAAATAGCATCTTGCATATTCACAGTGCTTTTTCTGTCGCAAGCTTGCATCTCGTAGATATATACAAATGCAAGCCTCTGTTCTCCGCTGTGACAACCAGGATTCAATTCTGTTTCTCTCTAGTTGCAAACACAGACATCTGCAGTAAAGGCATTAAACCACGAATGTTTCATAATAAAAAGGTACATTTTCCAATTATTTTTAATTTGAGGTGTGTGTTTTTATTGTATATGCAATTACGTGAAGGTGAAGTAAATACAAAATACTTACAAACTTTTTTGTCCATTTTAGCCATGACTTTGACCAACCCCACTCTCTGACAATGCACCCAGTGCACACAGGATGAGTTCAGTGTTCTGCTGGACTCACCTTTCACAAACAGAAATGCCTCTCCAGTGACAGCTAGGCTGAGCCAGTGAATGTATTTCGGCCGGGTTAGGGGCCACCAGACAGCAGAGTATTTATTATCAGCTGAGGTGCCTAGGCAGGTGAATGGCCTGATAAGTACCTGCAGCAAGTGAAGAATGTGACCTGTTTTTGCTTAATTGTATGCTTTAGCACCTCAACACATATTATAGGCATCAGGTGACCTGTAATATGCGTGACAAATGCATTTTTATCCTGGTGATGCGGACCTCACCGCTAAAATGCGTTAGTATAACTCCTGATGCCTGGAATTTAGCAGGATTGCTGCTTAACACAAAGCATCCACTTCTATTTTATGGGTGAATTTCATCTGCTGTTTACATTCATTTGTGCACTTGTAAATCCCTGGCTTTCACTAGTCTTTGAGATAAATCATTCTTAATATGATTATAAAAAAGGTAATCAGTTACAGCTGGGAAAGAAATATTCCATGTTAAATTGCACATGACATAAAGGAAACACACGTTTTGTTTATCCTGGAATCCTGCTACTCAATTAATTCAGTTTAAATATGTTGCAAATTGCAATGCGCAATGGTGTAAAATTAAGAGAAATAAACTTAGTTCAAAGGGGGAACTGTTGGATCGTATGAATAAGTTACTATAATTTGTATTCATTGACAAACATAAAAAGAAAAACAATGTCACACAAGAGCACAACTGTAAGTCCCATGCACTGTACAACATATTAATATGTAATGTTGAGCACCATAGAAGACCTTTCAATAATGTTACACACTGCAAAAAAGTCCACTTAAGAAATTGTTCTCCATAGTTAGGCAGTGAGTCACATAAAGAAGTCACACTCTTATTATAGATGTGTGAGTGTACTTTTCCTACACATATGCTCCGATTCACATGGGGCTGTCATGCTGACGATGGAAAGGGCTTGCAATGCAAGTACCGGGCAGAACGACTGCCCCCCCCGCACCCCATGTTGGAGTAGTGGATGTGGGATGGCGACTTTAGTATACATTAGCACCCATGACCAATGTGTGGAAGAACATTGACCTTCTGACATCTAGGGGGAGAGTCACAAATTCCATTTCCACTGTTTAGGTAGGGACACAAATGAAATGGTGTATGCCATTCGTAAGTCGTAAATCAGAAGTTCGAAGTGTGGTGGACGAGTGGCAGCGGTGAGCAGTGGTGGTGTTATCGTCTGTGCCGTGCCATGGACAAGCCCTGAGACAAGCAACTCGGCCAGCCCACAATTAGTACCCAGGCACCGTGGGGGGGGCTGGAGCAATAGCATAATGGCAGCAGAAGTGTCACCGCGGCCACAGGTCAGTCCACCCGCTGTGTCTGCCTGGGACCTCGCACCGCCTGGTTTCTCTTGCTATACAGCCCTCTGGAGGCGCTCTGGTACCCCGTGCTCCCTTGACTAGTCCGGGCCGGAGGTGAAGGAGCCGCGGTGGAGGAGTCATCGTGGTCACAGGTCTGTGCCTGTCTGGAGCCTTGTATTGCGGGATTTCTACCTGATTTCTGCTGATAACTAGTTCCCTGGCAGCCCGCACTCCCCTGGCTGGTCCAGAAGAGTGGGGGGTGCTGCTGCAACTGGCTTTGACACTCTGCAATTCATGGGTGGGCCTTTAAGGCTGAGCTGGGAGACCTCTCCCTGTAGCAGCAGTTTGCGGTAGTTCTTTCTACCACCCGCATATTTAGCCCATCACCAGCCCCCAGCCTTCAGCTCTAGCAACAGTATTAATAACAGCGTCAGCATCAGCATCTGCACCAAGGAGGCACTACAAGCCATCACAAGTTGCAAGACCGCACACTACTGAGTACTGGTTGACTGGCAGGCTCAGTGGCATCAGCAATAAAGTAGTAAGGCTGTCATCTGTGCCTAACCACATATTCACCTTGTTTTCTAAGGTTAAGGATGCCCGCTAGGTGCTGGCATTCTCATCATTTGATTGCTCCTCCTGGTTCACCTGGTTCTACAACCTGTTCCAATAGCTTCCCCAAATTGTTAAAAACCATTTGGCGGATGAAGCCGCAAGTCCACCTGCCACCATACTGTCCATGTTTTCCAAGGTACAGAGGGGTAGAGTGGTAAGAAATAAGGAAATGGGGGTGACTTTAGGTGCAGTCAAATAAAAAGAGCCCTACATAGCGATGGTCCTCTCTCAGAGTAAAGTCCTGCATCTGCTCAATCCCATTACACATAATGTAGTGGAGTTTATTCCCCTAACTCAGCTATCTGACCAATGTTTTTTAGTTGAATCAGTCGAAGTAGTTGAAAAAATAGAAACGGACACGGAGGACGTTAAGGCTGACCCTGAAAACACTGGCGTTGTTATTGAGTAGACTTCTGAGCATGTGTCTGCATAGTAATCTATAAATCTGATGGCTCCATCTGGCCCTTTATATGCTCAGTCAGTCCCAGGAATGTCTACTTACATTGGAGAGGTCTCTAGAGTGTCGCAGAATGAACCATGTGGGGGTGAATGTAGATTTGATCCGGGTGAATTGGAGGACTTTTAATTGCCTGACATTGCTATACATTTGAAGAAAATTCAAGTTTTGAAGGCTAATTTAAAATCGTCTCTTGCTCGAGAATCAGTGCTGAGCCTGCTAACAGACTGCCCTGCCAATTACCCTCCATTTCCAGCTTTGTACAGTAGTACTCCCTCAAGTGTATCTTTCTTACATTCACTGGGATCATTGAAATTACAGGCGTCCATGAGTACAGGAGCTCAAGTTTCATGGCCACTAACAAATGAGGGCATTATTGGGAACAGTGGAGGAAGAGTACATTCTGATATTGTTCATGCTCTAGAGAGGGTCCTCTCCTCAATATTAACCCTGTTAGATAAATCAATTGCTAATTCTGATTACATGTTGGACTCATTGTCCCCGGTAGAAATGGGTGTTGATTTGAAATCCTAGGCTACTCAGACTAACAAAGTGGTGCAATATGAGGTGGTGCAAATGGTATTCCAGGTGGGACCGTACGATAGCCTGGAGGCCTTTTCCATTAGGCTGTCCGAAGATATCCTAGTGTCAGATCATATGTTCCGCTCCTCTGCCCAATATCAGATATCCTGTGAACTCCACTTTGTTGCTCAGGTGGAATATGTAATTGCATTTATATCCAAGAACTCATTGCAGATCTTCCCGATAAAAAAAGTGATCACTCGTACACCTCTAGATATGGGTGCAGTAAAATATCCCCCCATTGTTAACTCGTCAAGGGCCAATGATTTTCCTTTGGGAGAGGGTGTTTCTCATATGGACTGCAATGGGTTAAAGTACAAAATGAAAAGAAGAAAAGGATTCAAGCATTACAAAGCGTAAGCCAAAATAATTAAGGTTACTCAATGCCCCTAAGGAACTTGATCTAATCCCTCTGCCTCAAAATGGAAATTAATTGACTGCTGGTCTGGACCCAGGACACCTGGACGTAAATTCTCTTCCTTCTCCTTTTAAAATTGAAATTCCAGTATGAGGTGGAAAAGGGCAAGAGAAAGGGCCCATAACTAGGGTGATAGCAGGCTATAACAAGGTGGGTATTATCTTTGGATGTGGGAACGTTGAGGCAAAGATAGACTTGGTCAATTTGGAGAGTATAGCAGTATCAGCAAATGGATTTCCGTAAGAGGTTGTGTAGAATGTGGATAGATTCCATCCAATCCTCCCTTGCATATATTCACTCCCAGTGCGGATTGATCTAAAACAATGGAGTCCTCCGATGTGGAGGCTGTTTTTACCTCACCACCAGTGCAAATCTTGAAATCAGGGTCTGTGCAAAAGCAGAGCAATAGGGTACCTAAAGGACCTGGGTCCGGATAGGTATCTAACACTCTGACCTTTCTTTCCTTGTCTGATACTGAACTGGGCCCACGTAATAGATCCGACATTGAGGATCTGAGATTTGTAGCAAGCAGAGATATTGAGCTAGTTTTCCTAGACCCCCAAAACAGACTCCCGATCTCCAGAGTAACTTTTAGTTCTAGGATAATTGCAATGTTAATCCAGGCTAATATTGATTACTTCTGGAAAAATGGGATTGATGTTCTCTCATTTGAGGAGCCGGCTGTTAGTCAATTAGATTCTCATAGGGAAGACACCCAGAGCTTAGGTAGAGTTGTACCTAATAGTAGGGGTGGTTGTAAATCCAAAAGAAATTATAATCTCAGTTGGTAGCATCACAGGGAAAAGAGTGCTTAATATTGTGAGAAACGATGATCAAGGGGTCAGTGAATCGAGAGGGGGAGATGAGTTGGCCCATTGGAATTGGGTAGTGGGTTCCCTGAACACCTCCAAAGAAAACATAGAAATTCCTATTCTGCAGAGGTAGCACTGACACTGTACAGTAGCTAAATCATACGATTGCCCTCATGTATGGGGTGCATTGTTCAGGTCCTGAACTATTTCGAATTATTCTGGCACACTTGCACTTTATACATAAGGGTTATGTCATACATGGAATATGCTTTATTTTGATTATTGCTGCTATGTATTTTGCACTGTATATGATCAATTTTGTGACCTCGAATTGTTAGCTACCGGGATGTATTTTATCTTGTTATTAATATGTGTAAGATTTGTTGTTTTGTAGATTCTTTTGGTATATTTTATGTGGAACTAATTGGAGTTCCAAATCATGATACATTGCAAAATGTACACCAGCTCTTGGGACTCTGGCCCACCAGCTCTTACCTCATACCAGACCTGCATAAAGGACTATAACAGCCACTGCAAGGTTCTAGTGAGCAAGGCTGCAAATATGCAAAAAAGGTATTATATCCGGATTAGGTGTTTTGATAAATTTTTTCAGATCATTGCAGAATTAATTTGTTGTGTTAAAATAGGTTATTGCTCTAAGTACTTTATATAAAGGCCCAAGGGTATTGGAGTGCTTTGCATGAGCACCAGATACATCACTCAAGGTCAAATTCATTATTTTTATTTATGAACGGGAGATCAAGTGATTTGCCCAGAATCACAGGATGTGGAGCCAATGGCGAGACTCGAATCTGGTTCCCCAATTCGAAAGTCAGCAGCTCCGGCTGCAGCCCCATATCCTCACCTAACACCACATCCTCTCCCGATTGTGCTCTTCTGTAATATTATGGCTCTTTTATGATGCTTTTACTATCGGGGAATCCGTGGGTAGAGAAAATAACCTGACTTGGAAACGGGGCGGCTCCTCCATAATGGCAGAGTTGGGTCTCACAGCTTGCACCAGCAGCTGATAAATAATATGACAAAAACACATTATATCTGCTGTCTGTCTGAGCCCCGCAATAACTATAGAGAGGGTTGGGGGTGGGCACGTGTGCCTGGCCATCTTCCCTAGGTCAGCCAAACACACATGCCCACTTATGTTTCTCCATCCCGACTGTGTTACACAGCGGGGTTGGAGAAAAGGCACTGTCCCCAATGCACCATTTGAGTGGCAAACAAGGCCGCTCAGACCAATCCTGTCATTGCTCTCAAATGAGAGCAGCGCCTGGATTGGGTGTGGAGCCTGTGCCCTTAGGGTCCATACCCTTCTTGCCCGACAGTGATGAGAGGAGCAGCAAGCGGGCCATCAGCAGCTACGTCAGGTACGTTTCAGTTTTTTTCTTTTATATTATTTCAACCACCCTCCCCACACCCTTGCCCTCACCCCCGCGGCCGCTGCCACTGTTTGGGGACAGGAATAGTAGTGTCCATTGCTGGCATGATCTCGGCTTCAGGTTCACTACCTGCCTCTCGACCTTTTGCCACAGCTTGGTAGGCCAAAATGTCACAACGTGGTTTCTATCATGCCACCACTCAGTTCTGATGGGAAATTTCTCACAGTTTTTAAATCCAGAAATGACATTAATTCACCTTCCAGCACATATTTAAAAGCACATTTACAGCATCAATTCCAGCATGGTCAGATGTTCATTGTAGCAATGTGTTGGCCTCTTTCCTGCAGTACTAATCTCTCAACTGTAAAACTCTTATCAGGCAGTCTGTTCAGAGTCAGAGTTCAGTTTGTTTTGTGTCAGAGTTTCGGAAATGCAGTCGAATTCTCTACCATTCTCTACAACAATAATGAAAAAGATGAAGAAGGACGATTAGGGGGGCTGGAGGGTGGGCGGTGTGAGGCCTCCAGGATGTAATTCACACAACAAAGATGGGTTAGCTGAAAGCTAACACCCTATCAGCAACGAATAATGATAATTCATTCTTCGAGCTTTGTGCATCATTTCACATACACAGCAGCTCACCTGGAATCAATTGTAAGGTGCTCTGGGATCACAAAGAAGCCAGTGTTAGTATGAGAAATAATGATTGTTTCATACTTGTTCTGCTATAGCTGGAAAGAACAGCTAAATGCCTTCAGTTTTGTATCTTTACTACATAATTATGTAGTTATTTATGATTTTTATAGAGTCTTTATCATTTATTTCGCTTTATAAACTGCATAACTCACTGTTGGGACTTAGCAACAGCTGATGACACAACTCGCTAACCCACTGTTGCTACTTCATAAAGGCCTTCCATGCCAGGCTGACAGGGCTCTCGGAGAATTTGTCAGTTACAGCTGCAGATGGGGAAGATGGTGGGGGCTCGTCAAAGATGACTGGTAAGATTACTTTGTTTTCACCTTTGGGATAGGGATACATAACAGAGGACATTTTATGTATGGCTCCGTCATTAATCCTCTGCCAGTGTGTAGTAGTTGAAGGAAGTTCTGGGACCCATACATAACATTAAATTATAAATGGGTGAAAAGTGGATTAGAGGGTTGTTTTTCACATTTAGGTTCTTCGCTCTCATTGTCTATTTGATGTCACTCAGATCCGGTCGGTGAAAAACATTCCCATATTTCACTGTTACACATCTATATTTCTCTATGTCCTAGATGAGATGTGGAAATAACTGTAATTGAATGGATAATCAACAGAATTGTGCAATATTTATCACTCCAACTGCCAGATTCATCAAAGACCCGTTTTGCGAGTCTTTATTAGCGATTCATAAGGAATCGCTATTACAGATCGCAAAACGGGATTCATGTCCGAATCGCAAAATAAAATGCGATTCCTACACATTCCTTATTTGCGACTAGCAAATTGCTAATCGCGAATAAGGAATAACTCCCGATAGGAATGAATGGGGAGTTATTCCTTATTTGCGATTAGCAATTTGCTAATCACAAATAAGGATGCAATTTCAAGGGTGCTAGGGGTGTCCAAAGGACACCCTGTAGCACCCCTGAAATATAATTTGGTGTTGCGCACACACATGTCCAAAGTACATGTGTGTGTGCAACATGCAACTTAGAGAAATGCATTTAAAAGCATTTTTCTAAGTTTTCGCTATTTACCACGAGGTTTGACGAATTTGCAGTTTATAAATGGTTGATGAATTGCATTTAAGGAATCTCAAATAGAGATTTCTTAAATGTAATCTTCGCAATTTTACGAAATCGTATTTACCGATTTTTGCATTTGGGATGATGAATCCCAAATGCAAAAATTGCGCTTGCAAAGGGCCAGATTCTGGCCCTTTGCGAGCGCAAATAAGCTTCATGAATCTGGCTGTAGGTCTCTGCGTAGTTATCTACAGGTAGTCCAGAGTGAAGGCGAAAATAAATGCGGTTACTCTCTTGGTATAATAATTACTCCCCATTATGACTGATTAAACTCTCAATCTACATATAATGACTGCATAATAATGTTTGCTTACAAGTGAGTAACTAAAAATACATGACAAACTGAAGAACCTTGGATCTGATGAAAAAAGACCCATTTCTAAACCAGGATGTACAATTTACACACCAACTGATTTGACAATGTGTATGCAGTTTGTGACAAAATGTATCTAATAATAGGTCATATCACAAATTGAAAATTCACAGCTAGTCAGAAATCAACCTGCCTAATAGATATTGATTAGGCTGGTCGCAATTTGTGACAAGGAGAGAAAGGCTCCAAATGCAGGGTAGTCGGCTTACAAAGGAAAACAGGCCACCCTCCTTGCATTTACTTTTCCCAAACAGGAATTCATCTTTTTAAGCAGGCTATGTTGATTAAAGAGACAGGAGCTGTGCTTTTTCTTTTTAAATGTCCTCTCTGTTAAAAAAATGGGCGCAGCAGGCAGCAGTTTTGTAACCACTCACGGTGGCTTAAAACACTTCCCTTTTGAGAAGCGAATACCATTCTGATGAGGTAGTGTACCTATCTGATCGCTGGTTTGGGACCATAATTGTGTTTGCAAAACACTGATACATTTTATTGCAACTCTCAGAAGGGAAAGGGTCCCCCCATTCTTGCCTCTTCCGATTTACAATTTGCAATGGGTCGCAAAACTCGCTTTTCTCACTCATAAAAGGTTTATTTTCCATTTCAGAGCACACTTTTGCAGTCTCTAAGGCTGTGATTTAATGAGCTGCAGGGTTTCGGACTCCACAATTATTTTTGCGCATAAGACACTCATTTAATTTTTGACAAACGGCCCGTCATTCCGCCCATCAAATTTATAAATGATCGTAAAGCAGGCAGCCATTTATAATCGATTGGCATAAACCACTTTCACTGCAGTTCCTTAATGCATATAGCTGTTTTGTGCAAGGCTGCATCAGCATAATGCAACCTTGCACCAAACTGTTTTCTTTCTTTTTTTTTCAAAAAGAAAATCCCGAAACTGGATTTTCTTTTTGAAAATAGTAATCGTAATGATCCCCTCGGAGAGCATTATTTGCTTTTTACTATCATCACCTCATCATCAGGGATTTACTGGCTGTGACTGAGTAAACAACAGCTACATCTCTACCCACCCTGATTGAGTGGGCGGACATGTAGCCATTTCTCCAAAACTCATACTCCGTCAAGAAATCAGAGAGATTTGGCTATGGTGATGATGGAGTAGTCACCATGGTTGTCAAACCTAAGGTCTGCCCGCAGTTAAATTGGGCAGGAAGACCACTATGTTGGCAGTGTGTATACTCCGTCGCTGTTGTGATGGTGTATACATAGCGAAAACATAAAATCAGGCCTTAAGGCCTTATTAAGAAAGTTCTGTCCTGGTACACAAGGTTAAACTCTAAGCAATCAAAAATGTGGAAATAAAATGTCAAAATGTCTTAAGGGTATAGTGTAACAAAATACAATCTGAAATATTACTTTGTAATTATTCACTTGCACCCTTCCATTCATGCGTATTTGTCTAATTGCCTGTGTTGGACTTGGCCCTTTTTGCAGGGTCTTCCCTGAACTTTTTGCCTTCCTCCTGTATTTTGTCTGACCGGTTTTTGTTGGTTTTATGACTCTGGGCACTTTTTCACTGCTGATTAGTGCTAAAGTGCATATGCTCTCCCAATCGTAAATTAATGTATGGATTAGTGATTCCATGATTATCTCGTTTGGTTTACTTACAGTACAGTGCACTGAGTGTGCCAAGGGCTTGTAAATGCATATGCTGCTGGTGGGCTTGCAGCACTGGTTGTGCCACCCTCAGAAGCAGCCTGTAAAAGTGTGTCTCAGGTCTGCCATTGCAGAGCCTGTGTGCAGTCTAGTACTGCCAAACTGACTGGGCAAGTGCACCCACATGCCAGTCCCTAAACCTTCCCTTGTCTTCAGATCAGGCACCCCTATGGTAGGCCCAAGGGCAGGGTGCATAGTAAGTGTAAGGTAGGACAAGCCCTGATGTGTGTGGCCTGTCCTAATAGTGAATTACAGCCATTTTCGCTTTTCACTATTGCAAGGCTACCTATTCCCCGAAGGCCAGAATGGGCAGTTTGATTATTACATCTTACGATCCTAACTGATCCGGGGAACATGGTAGAAATTCGAGATTAGTATGCCTGAACTCAGAATGATAAAACAAATCATTTGGTAAACATTCTGTGTTTGAAAATACCACTTTTAGAAAGTAGGTATTTTCTTGCCTAACTATCCAAGCCTGCCTCTGCTAGGTTGTGTATTCCTTGTCTGGATTTGGAGTGACAGGGGCTGGGGGGATTCGAGGAGACAGGGTGAGTCAGCCAGGGCTGAATAGAGAGATCTCCATGTAGATGGATGGGAGGAGTTGCATCTGGGACCTGAATAGAGCTGTGCCTGCCTTCCACAATGCCGGCTCCACACCCTTTGGTGCGTCTGATGTCCATGCCCTGCACTGTGAAAGGAAAGAAGGATTCATGTAAACAGAGTGCTCCTGTGCTGACCAGAACTGGTTTGGACTAGGCAAATGTCTCTCTGCCTTCAGAGAGTAAAGAGAAACTGTGTATAAAAGAGGGGACCCAAACCCCAGAGAATTAGATCACTTTTGGACAAGAAGAAGAAACCTTTGCTGAGGAGTGGAACCAGAGAGACTGAGGAGAGACTATCCCTAAGCTGAAGTGCTACTTGGGGGATCAGCCTGCAGTGGTTGCCTGACTGCCAAAGAAAGGAGAAAGGAACTTTGTGTACTTTATTTCAACATGTGAATGATCTCCAAGGTCTTGAGAACAGAGCTTGCCTCCTGATGAAGTCTCAGGGACAACAGACTTCACCCACCAGCTCCCCAAGAGTTCTCCTGAAGTGCCTGCAGCTGTGTTGGACTTTTTGAGGACTTGTGTGTCGCAAGGAGCTGGAAGCCCGACTCAAGATTCAGAAGCGTGTCACCGAACTGCGGCTGACGCTTCACAACACGAAGTGCCTCGCATCGTGGGAGAAGAGGATCGATGTCACAGCAGAAGCCAACGCATCGCCGGGAAACATCTCATAGGAGAAGAGGATCAACGTTGCATGAGACGCCGCCGCATCTCCAAGAAGCGTGTCGTGGGGCCTGTCGTGGCTCATCGCCGGAGAAGAGGATCGACGTCGCAGCAGATGCCGCCGCATCGCCGGGAAGAGTGTTGCAGGGCCTGTCGCGGCTAGCATCATTGTGGAAGCAACTCGCATCACCAGGAGAGAGGATCGACGTTGCAGCAGACGCCGCCACATCACTGGGAAGCGTGTCGCAGGGCCTGTTGCGGCTCGCATTGTGTCAAGCATCTCGCATCGCCGGATAAGTGAATCGATGTCCCAGCAGATGCCGCCGCATCACCGGAAAGCGAGTTGCATCAAGGAGAAAGCGCCATCTTTATTTCTTTGTACCAGATCTTCAACGCATCACCGTCCTTGCGTGTAAGGGACTACCGCATCACCTTTCATGCAACACTTTCATTGCCCTGCGTGTCGCATCGTAAGGTACATTGACTCAAAGTGTCGCATTTTAAGATCTAAAGAGGACTAAGCTAATTCTACCATTTTAAGTACAGTATTGTGGATTTTTGTCGTTTATGGTCTTGTGATAAGTCTATATAAAGAATACTTATTTTTGATTTAAAACTAGTGTGGGGTCCATCTGTAGTGTTGTCACTTGATTACTGTATGTGTTCACAAACGCTTTACACACTGCCTCTGAGATAAGCCTGTCTGCTCATGCCAAGCTACCAAGGGGGTGAGCAGGGGTTATTTTAGGAGTGTACCCCCTTACCTTTACTAGAGGCAAGGGTCCCTGTTTGTCACAAGTACCTACCTGTGCCAACTAGAGACCTCCAAATGTAACAGTCTGCAATAAAACTGGATTTGTCTACCTGATGGAGGTGCACATGTCAAGGTCAGTGACCTTTGTCGATGGGGCTGGTTGTATGGCCATATAGATTCATTGAAATTTCGAGGTAAACAATGCATTGGTATTTTGGAGGGAAACTGAAGGCACACACAAAACACATGTGCTACTGAATATTAATATGCTGAATACCAAGGCTGTGTAGTTGAAATTTCACATGATGACTCTTTCATTTACCACTAGACCCCCCTGCCTCTTTAGCTCACTTTTCCAAGTTTCTTTCATCCTTTTTTCTCCCTTTGTTACTGTATTTTTATTCCTCTTTCTTTTTTTCTTTCTTTGTTACTTCCTTTCTTTCTTTCTTTCTTTCTAGCTTTTCTCCCTTTCACCCTTTCTGGGGCAAAGTAAGATGAAAATAAATAAGTTCTAGTCCTTAAAAATGAGTGCCCCACCTCCAACCATCGGCTCAAAATAAGCACTGGCTGTAATACACTAGATGGATGGATGCCTGCCTTATGAAGTTGAGTACAGACAGTGCTCCTCAATGGGTGCAGTCCTTCCTGAAATGACAGGCTATGCCCAATCCAGAAGAGAGGAGAAACAACCCCAGACCAGCTTCGGCCTTGCTTGGCCTCATCAGTGCAGTATAGCGTAGATCCTGAAGCACAGCGAGTAAGGGCCACACATCTGGCATACCATTGGCCACTTAAGACACATATAGGCTGAAACTGGTCTGGGTTTGCCTATGTTCCTTTCTGGAGGGGGGCCTGCTTAGCAGTTCAAGATTTACTTATCTCAAGAAGCAGGGTCAGTATTGAGTTGTATAACCTTTGTCTGGAGTTGCATGATGGGTAAAAAATGGTGGACTAGAATGCAGCCCTGAGCGATTACCAGTAGCTGAGATTAATTAAAGCCTTACACCCCTCACCTTATATTTTAGTGCAGTTGATGCCCTAAGTTCAACAAGTATTCCCAAATGCGAGTCCCACTCTCATTGTGCCATAACATGCAATTAAAATTCAACTGATGAGACCCCAATCGGCCGAAATTGGTCTAGGTTTGCTTGTGGTCTCTTCTGGTGAGGGCCTTTCTGGCAGTTCAGGGTTGACTATTTTCATGACAAACAGAGGCAATGCTGATTTGGGTAAGGTGAGTCTTTTTCTCGAGGGGCATGGTGGGTGAAAAACAATGGACTGGAATGCAGCTCAATTGATCAACTATGACTGACATTAATTCAAGCATATATCCATTACCTTACGTATTGTTCATATTTTTGTTCCATCCTGCGCAGTATACAGCATGAGTATGAGTCAGCCTATTCCAGCAGCTGGTAAACCTCCATTTAAGTGACAGCATGTCGCTATGGCACAATGTGCATTTACACAAAACATTTGTCCCCTTGTACAGTTTTACAAAATCATTCACAAACATTAGCAAAGCTAAACATAAGCAGTCAACCACCCACCACCCCCCATGGGTTTGCTATTGCTTATTTAAATAGTTCTTTCCTGCTCCGGCTTTAGACAAGATTTCTGATGGCAATGATATTCCATAGGTGTCTGAATCACAAAACATTTTGTCTTCGAGAGTTATTCTGAAAAAGTATGCATATGACACAACAGCTCACAGGAAATTCTGTTGGGGCTTTCAATTCTGCAGATCACCACAATGTGTATATCTTGTAAATTGCTTCATATAAGATAAATGAGGCTAGAATTGTATTGGAATATTGACTCCCAGTTTATGAGCTAATGTTGGAGGTGAAAAGGTAGTGGCATCAGTATTTTGCTTCAACATTGAAAAATGTGCTTGAATAGAGGAGCAAGGGCTCACTTAGGATCAAATCACAAAAGTATTTTTGTAAATTGTTTATTACTCCTGTCTCAGTTGTTAATTTCACCAGATTGTCCTGGAAAAATACATTGTTGCTCATGAAAAAGGATCTATGAATCAGGGAACCAAGTAAGCATTTTTCACTTCTGGAAATTCATGGCTAAGTCTAAAGTAAGACACAACTAGTTACAGGAAATGCTGTGCGAGATAGCACAGGGTTATAAAGCAGGCTCTGGCAACTCCTGCACTTCCTGCCGCCCATGCAGTGCAGTTCATGGGGTCCCCACCCTCCTGGGAACTCCTATTGAGTCTAAGACCTGTGAATGTCTGTGCGATATGGGAGCCTGATGGGCCCCTGAATGCATTCTTCAGGGGGAGCATAATTTTGCATCACACCGCTGGACATTTGTTGGACCTGGCATCCTTGGTGTGGGTTTCCTCTAACTTTTTGCCTTCAGGCCTCCTGTCTTTGCTTACTTCGTTTTAACTGGCCTCAAGACTGTGCTAAAGTGCCTGTGCTCTCTCCTTAAAACATGGTAACTTTGGATTATACCCAATTGCCATACTTTCTTTACTTATAAGACCCTAGTAAAGTGCACTACATGTGCCAAGGGCCATGTACGTTGAATGCTACTAGTAGGCTGGCAGCACTGATTGTGCCACCTATGTCAGTAGCACTTTAATCATTTCTCAGTCCTGCTATTAAAGCATGCATGTGTGCAGTTTTAAACTGGCATTTTGACCTGCCAAAATAAACTTTTTGTCAGGCCCAAACCTTCCATTTTAATACACATAAGTTGCTTATAAAGTAGACCCTGGACATTCCAGGCGGCAGGATTCAATTTATTTAAAACGTAGAACATGTACTTTTATGTTTTACATGTCCTGGTAGTGAAAAACTCTTAAATTCATTTTCACAGCTGCAAGGCTTACCTCCACTCTAGGATAACATTGTAATTACCTTATCACATCTTATAAGTGTAATTTCCAAATGGGAACAGATGAATCCTTTTTGTTTAGTGTCTCTGGTATAACATTTATGGTGAAGTTGGAAGTTAAATTACAATTCTGACAATTGCACTTTTAGAAATTTGGCATTTTCTTGCCTTAGAAATGTCGTGCCTGCAGTCTGTCTCTGGGTCACATGACTGGGCGTGGATGACATTTGGGCTTTGGTTATTCCCTAGACAGCCACACACTTCATCATCTGTATTCGGTTTACATATGGAAACCAGAAAAGTACACAATAAAAACAATGCAATGAATAGTTTGAAATTTAAAACAAAGGCTCATGTCTCGATACCCTCTCCCATTGGCAAAACATAGACATATGGATCTAGCAGCACAGGCTCTTTCAACCTCTAAAACAAAAATCTACTTATTGGTCCACCATGCTAATGGTTATGATAACCTAGCGCTGCCCTCACATGTTCAAGTCAATACGTTCCTTCAATCAATTTCACTATAATTGAATATAGCAATATCCATAGAAGAATCATAAAAAGTGATACATTCATTTAATTTTAAAATCAATTTGCTCTCTTTCTTGTTTTATTAATCAAAGTCGCATGAGTTGTATGTAGGTAAACTGAAAATTGTATCAACAACAACATTTGGTGGTCATTTCTTTGCTCTAAATAGGGACATCTTTGTTAATAAAGGTGGATAATACACTGTATTTAAGACTATAAACGTTGTAATTGTGTTAAAAAAGGCCTACCAGGTATGTTTATCAAGTGGCACAAAATGATATAGCTGTAAGAGTCTTCAATGGATTTATGATGCAGCCTCATGGGACATCATTTCTAAATGTGCAAGATTTTTTCTCCTACCAAGAGCAGATATAATGAATGAAGTAACAGAAAAGCAAATATCCACGTTCATGTTTGCTTAAGCACATAAATAATTAAAAGCATCCTGATAATAAATGTAGTTACCAGTTTTAAAAATAGGTGTTAAGAGTTGTTTCATAAGATCCTTATAAAGATTACAGAACAAAATAAAGTGCATTTTGCTTTGACTGGTTCTGCCATCACTTGGGTATTCTGGTAATGTGTGAGCCCAAGCCCCCACTTTTCGAAAAGCAACCCTCAGGTGCAATGTTCCTTGACTTAATCTAGTGAGGTAAAGCCTATGTTGAGTGCTCTTCACCATTAGCAGATAATTTTACAGGTTGGCTTGTACCGTACCTGACCAGTATCTGCACACTGTAGATTATTTTCACTCACGAGTATCTCTTTCTATCTCTCTCCCTCCCCTGAGTATAGATTTTATCTCGGTTTTGCTATATCAGAAGATTTTGACTGTATCCCAATAGAACAGGGCTCTAAAAAAGGACCTGCCACTTCCTTGTGTATAACATAGGATGAGCTAGTTTTTGGCACAGTCAGCATTCGATCTAAAAACAAGTTCTCTAAGGTTTGTAAAGGGGCACACACAATGGGAAGCTTAGGTGTTACTCGATGGGTCATCACTGCCAGGATGGGAGGAAGGCGCTGTGCCCAGCATAGACTGTGTCCTGTTGCCACATGAAGGGCTGCATACCCCCATGGTGTACACAAAAAATAGCAAATGTACACCTTCATTGCAGAACATTAGAACAAATATGGCGAAGAGCATATAAAATAGATGAACAAACCCAGTTCAGAATAGCTCTTAAAGCCTATCACCAACAAGTTAAGTTAGATCAAAAAGACTACTATGCTAAACTACTAGCAGCAGCAGGGTCAGACCAAAAATCCATCTTTAAAATCGTGAAATTCTTCACCCATCCAAAAGTATTGGAGAAGGACATTCCTCCTCAGATTCTCTGTAATAAAATTGCCAACTTTTTTGATCAAAAAATCCAAAACTTACAAATGGATTTCAATATGGTATGTATTTTCCATATAGACTCAATCCCAGATTCCTCAAATACTCAACCTCGCCTATAGGCCTTTCACAGTATCAATTTAGACCAGTCACCCCAAGTTATCATCTCTTGTAAGTTCGGAGCCCCCTTTGATGCATGTCCCCCATGAAGTCCTTCATGCCACCATTGATATCATAAATGCCATAATCAATATTATAATTAACTCCTCACTCATATCAACTGAAGTACCTATTGACTGGAAAATTGCAGCAGTCAAACTCCTCCAAAAAAAAAACAAATACCTGATCCCACTGCTCTGTCTAACCTCTGGCCCATTTCTTTACTGCCTAGCCTAAGTAAAATTACTGAAAAACTAGTTAATAGTCAGCTAACTATCTTTTTAGGCTAACCTTTTGCACCCGCGCCAGTCAGGGTCTCGACTTAAACACTTTACGGAATCCATGTTACTAGAAATCACTGAGACCCTTAAATTTGCCTTAGACTCTGGTAAAAATGCAGTTCTGATTTTATTAGATCTGTCAGCCGCATTCAACACCATTTACCATGACATCCTATAGCACCGTCTGAAAATTTGCAGCATTTCTCATTTATCTCTTGCATGGCTGAAATTCTTTCTTTCCGACCGTAGTCAAGTAGTCCCTCTTGGAGACTACTGGTCTACTGAAAAGGCAATTACCTCCGGTGTCCCGCAAGGATCCTCCCTCAGTGCTGTTTAACATATATATGGCACCTTTCAGATCACTGAGATCATCTTTCCACATTGAAACTACCTCCTATGCTGGTGATACCCAGTTAATTTTAGTGTTAGACAAAGTTTCCACCAAATTAGAAGAGCAGTTTAAATTATGCCTCACGGAATTTATCTGCTGGATGCAACTTAATCATCTAAATGTAACACTGAAAAAACAGAGATAATGTTAGTAGGGAAGTCCAATCCGTTCAATCCCAGTCTATGGTGTCCCAAAGATACTCCACCTCCACCCAATACTGTAGATATGGTTAAGAATCTGAGAGTAAAATTCAACACCACTTTATCTTTTCAGCCACAGGTATTAGCTGTGGCAGGGAAGTATTTCAGCTTGATAAAAACACTAAAACAGTTCTTTCACCTGATCCCTTGCATTGCGAGAAAAGCAGTGGTCATAACCCTTATCACATCTAGATTGGACTACTGCATTAGTTTGTATGCAGGTACCAACCAGACGGTACTGAAGAAATTGCACTGTGCAACATGCTGGCACATTTGGTACCATAAACTATCTCATCGTTCCTCAGCTTCAGCAGCCGTTAAGACTCTCCACTGGCTACCCATCCACAAAAGAGTACTATTCAAGATCTTGCTAATCACATTTAGAGCGTTCAGAGCAGTAGGGCCTAAATATTTAACTGCCAGGTTCATGCCTTAGGTCACTGCCCGCTTACTTAGATCCTCATCAGCCAATCTATTAAAACCTCCCCCTTTCAGGTGTAGACAAAAGGAAGCAAATCTTTTGGCTGCCCTCAGAGCCAACGCCTGGAACCTACTCCCCTGCCATCTGAGATCTACCCACTCAGAACCCCTTTTTAGGAAATGATTAAAAGCCTGAATTTTTCACAGCTCCAGATGCTCTATGCTTTTCATTTATTTCATCCCATCGTCAAATCCTAGTTTTCACTTGGAATGACAACTAATCTCCGCTCAGCGTCATGATGCTTCTTCAGGGAAATAGTTGCGTTTTACAAATAATACACAAATACAAATAGTTAGTCTGGAGGCAGGACCAGGAAGGCAGGGAATCTGTGCACTTCAAAGGCATGCCTCTAGAAGCGACTACCTACTTTAAAGGCATAGATGTGTATAAATACTGGACCTCAGACACTGCCACTTCAGTACACTTTTGGACTTGTGGATGCAGGAAGGACTGCTGTGCTGCTGAGTGGAATGCCAATCTGCTGGACTGCTTACTCTGAAGGCGCTACTGCCCTGCTGTGCTGACCTGCTGCCCTATTGCCAGGGAACAAGACCTGGACCTGCAAACTCACCTTGAATCAAGGACCCCAGAGTGACTCCAAGGGTTAGTCTGCAGACCTCCTGATCTGAGCCTCAGGGAGAAAAAATGCTCCCTAAACAGATCCTGGACGACCCAGCTGCAGCATATTCCTAACCCCCCTCACACCCCCAAGTGGTGCGCCTCAGGTCCTGGACCCTTAGAGTGGCTCAGCAAGCTTAAATCAAGCTGTTGGCCTCTTTGCGACCGCAAACGGGCCTCATTCGCATTGAGACTGTGCGCCTCGCACTGAAAATCATCACTAAGGCCGCCAGCTCGTCTCTTTGCTCTGCTGCATCAACCACAAACAGGGGACTGCTAACGCAAAGCTCTAGCCCTTCTGCAACGCCTTGTCTGCTCTTCACGTGAATCCGAAAGCCTCCGGTTATGCTCCTCTTGCTCCTCAGTGCCCTCTCCTCCGTGAAAGGGACTTTGACACAAAAAGGTGAGAAGGTAGAACTTCAGCAGAACCAATCAAGGATGGTATTCGACTTGGGCTCCATCACAGTTGGCCTGAACTTGCGACATTGACCTGGTACAGCGCGACTAGATAGTTACGATTGGCACTTTAAGCTTTTAGGTGCTGTTTTACACTTTATTCTTTACAAATTCAAAACTACAGTTCTACTGCATTTTTGTCAGTTTCATCTTGTTTTATTTACTAAATTCAGCTCGATTTTTTTTAACTTGGTGTAGAATCATTTTTGTGTGTGTTTTTTCACTGTTTAACTGTTTGAAGTGTTACACAAATACTTTACACATTGCCTCTCAGTTAAGCCTGGTTGCTTTGTGACAAACTACCAGAAGGATGAGTACAGATTAGTTTGGGGTTTGCTTGTGACTTACTCTGATAAGGATTGTAGTTGCTGCTTGAACAGGGCTCACACCCCAGTGAACCAGTAACCCAATTTTTCACAACGTAGGTCTTCTTGAGTAAGTGTCTTGGAAGACAGGAAAAGGCAGCACTACTCACAAAAAATCTGGAGTATGAGTCCCTGAATGACACTGCCTATGCAAACTGCTATGGTTCTCAGTAGATATGTCAAGCTCATGCAGGGGAAAATCTTTGCCCACAATCATCAAACTTTCAAACAGGTGTTAAGTGGTGCAATTGGTGCAGAAACATGCCCCAAACACCCTTATAGGAAGAAAGAAAGGGAATTCTTCACATGGAATATGTTTTTATGTTCAATCAAAAATTATAAAAATTACCAAAAGCTTATTTATCCTACCCCTCAACCTGTCAGTTATCTGCACCCAGGAAACAGGCGTGTGTATAGCGCTGTTTCTGACAGTTGTAAGCCAACAACACAATGAAAGTCATACTTTTCACTCAGAACGCTATCAGTTCATTTATGAAAATCAAAAAAGTGTTAAAGACCATGCACATTTTGTGTGTATGCTTACTTATGCACAGATTGTAATACTTGCCATGAATTTTTCTTCGAGATTTTATTCTGACGTTGAAAAGGCAAGTCCTCTCGAGTTTTTATGTCACAACTTCCTTGTGCAGCCTCAAACGCAAACAAATGAATTCTGTTGAACAAGTATGGACTCTTTGCTCATGCTTCTGACGACCTCAGCCTGTTCTAGATGAAGAATTTAAAACACAGCACTCTAACATTTAAACTAATGTAATATAAAAGGAAAAGTAGAGAAAAAAAAGGGATACGAGTAATTTCCTTCAACCATGGTCGGGAGAATTGTGCATAATTACTTCCCTCCAGCAGCAACGTCAACCACTCAGCCATAGTGAGTCTGAACGCAATGTGTGTTTGTCCTTCGCAGACGGATCCTATAAAAAATGTGGAAAGTATTCACTGTGAACTAGAAACAACGCATTCTGCCTAAAGGGGTGGGAGGAGTCTGCTCTGAGTGCATGTGTTAAAGTTAAGCAATTTCAAGGGAACACAAAAAATAACTCCTTCTGCTTCTTCCTGAGTTTTAAATACATTTTGGCTAGATGTTTATACGCCCAAAATGTATTCCTTTCCCATGTATTTCATCAGTTTTACGTGCCCTGGGAAATGAACTGAGCTGGAAGCACTTCAAGGAAGGCAGCATGCGTAACATAACAAGGCCCATTTTATTTGGTACATTTCCTGGTCATCGGTTACTTACAAATAATAAAAAACAAAAAAACGTTTGAAGCCCCACGAATATCTGCAAAATACTTCATACTCCGTCTTGGTTCAAGGTGAACGAGATAGATGAGAATTGTGATCCTGAAAGGATCACTCACCACAGCAGGGATTCGCAGTAACCATGAATGACTGTCGAAATAGGTGAATTAATTTGACTTCGTAAAAAAAATAGAATGCTTCCTACAGTAGAGATTCCTGGGTGTAAATATCACACAATTAGACCTTTAAGAAATTTCTGTCATCTTGGGCAATCCTCAAATAGGGCGTTCCTGTGAAGAAATGCTACATTTCCACCACGTTTTATAAACTCAGATTTGGATGTATTTTCTTCCATCAGGAGACAGGTTTGCACTGAGTAGAACATATTTTGCAGAGAGAAAAAGAAATGCTCTCCTTGACCCAGTCTCTTTTAATGTATCTCATGTGCCTTACCCATGCATAGGGTCAACCTCACAGGGAAAAGATAACTGTAAAATGCATTTTGCGTACTACATGTAAGTTCACAAAAATGTATGCATTCCATATCTTGCATTGTACATATAATTACTTTTGACTTTTATAAACACATACAATGCAAGAAACAAACTTTTCTCTAAGGCTTGACGTTTCGAGAAACGCACATGTGCTCTTTTTCATTAACTTTGGCTTTCTCTTTTACTTATGAGAAATTAATCATTTTCGCATTCAAGTGTGGCAGTGACCATGTTTATTTTGATTCGCCAACATTCATATATGTGCGCCGTTTTCATATGTCCCCTTGCAAGAAACGTACAATAGTCAAAACCCATGATTGAACATTTTTTTTTAGCCTTACTTTGCTAAAATATATATATATATATATATATATATATATATATATATATATATATATATATATATATATATATATATATATATATATATATATATATACATGTTTTTTACATCAGAAAGTACACTGCTAAGTAGAACTTGTGATAGAGCTGTCCACAGCGATAAAGCTTGTTTTGTTTTTTTAGAGTGATGGATAACATGAACTTCCTTCATAACACAATGGCGAGAAAACAATATGCGCTCTCGGTATTCTCTGACCAAAAATACACTCTATGCTATTCTGGGTTTCCAAAATGCAGACTAGGAGACTGGATATTAGTCGAGGAAAATATGTTGTCCAAGACTGATAATGAAACTTCCTCTCCTGAAATGATACTTTAAAATAGAAACTTTTTTTCTGAAATTACTCCGCCTGATATACGATATTGCTGTGACTTTCTCTTGGAGTACTCCAGACATACTCCTGCATTTCAGGAGTAATCGCAAGTATTTCTAATGAGCCATGAAAATGCCTGTTTTTCTCCTGGAATAAATGAGTATGGCCAAGTGTAAGACACACACATCTGCAGCAAATCCTTTGTGAATTGAGACCTCTTTTTTATGTTCTTCTCATCCTTTAGGAATTGATGCAATAAGGTCTCTTCACTGAGTAAATTGTTGGGGACACTGCATGGGTAACACCACACCTGAAATCACCAACGTCAGGCACAGTCAGTGGCTAACATCTGTGCAGAACGCTGAGTCTGACAAGAAACTGAAGCAAAACCATTCAAAAACAGAGTTGTTAGCTGACAGTGATGGGCACAGATATTGAAACAGGATTCTGCAACAACGGGGTGTCATAGCCATCATTGGAAAAGAATGTCCTTGTTTGCACAATGTAATGGAAACAGAATTACTTAATGAAACCACAAAAGCACTATCTGCAACAACTAAAAGCAACGCCATCAAAACATTAACAGACATTTGTGAAACAAGAAATATGCCCACAACTCTTCATGTATTCAAAAACAAGAAGTACATTTAATAATCTCAGTGTCACAAAAAGAGAGCAGTGAAATCAGACAACGGTACGTTTCAGGTTAGCATTTCCCCCCAAAATTACTCAATCTGGCTTAATCTCGGTAATTTTAAGTACATTTCGTTGCGCAAAATTATGCAAATTATGCTGGTGTAATTAAAATTTAATGTAGGCCTAGTTAATATATGCTTCAAACACATTAAATTACCCAAACATGATAACAATGAGGCTCACAGATCATTTGGTCAACAATCTGTTATTGTTGAGAGGTCTTTAACCATTCATCTGATTTTTCGCCAAAATCCTCTGATAAAAAACAGCAGATGGCACAATGTCAAAGGCTTAATATGAGATGCAGTAAAGCATTAAATCACTAACATGTGTTTTTCTTTTTCAAATAAAGAAGCATTTCTACCAAGCACTCTATAGCAGTGTAGGAGAATGTTCAGTGCTAACATGTCAAACTAAAACTATTATACACCTGCTGAAGTCTTTCTCTGCTGTTACAAAGGTAACCAGTAATAGATGTGTTTAAGCTTGCAATGCCCATGTACATAATGTAAGATGGAATGATGGAATGAAATGTGTGCTAAATAGGCGTGTTTCAACAGTAACAGTGACCAACATGCCTCACTCAAGTTGCAAAGGTGTTGTTGAGGGCTTTCCATTTGACAATACCTACATAATATTATACAGCATATTGATGTATTTTGACTTAGGGACTTGGTCCAGGTCTGATTTTTGCGACTCTTACTACACAGGGGTCAAATTCATTGGTGACAATAAATTGGAGGTCCAGATATCACAAATATGATTTTTAGATACTATGGTAATTTATACTTCATGAACTGGGTGTTAACAGAGGACTTCATATGGCCTATGAATCTTTTCCAATGCACATGGCTAGCCTTGTCCTGAACGTTGCTAAAAAGGTAATGGGAAGAGTTTGCCTCCTTTGCCCAAAGGCAAACAGGCTGGCCTGGCATCCTCTCTCACATTCCAAAGTCCAGAGCCACAGGAAACCAACTTTTGAATACTGCTATACCTCAGACACATTGATTTCTTGCACCCAGGAGGTTAATATACATAGGGTGGGCAACTGGAGAAGGTTTCTATCTGAACTTGAAAGGGAGTATCAGATAAAACGGACAAACTCAGGGAGCAAGCATACCAGAGGCACCCTTGCATTATTCTGAAATAGACTGTAAGATATAGGATGAAACTGCATTGGAACATTTCAAGGATAGGTGCAGAGATTTTCACAAACTAATGAATGCTTTATTTCTACACATACTGGGACTCCTCCCAAGACAACTCCTGTATGCTTCGGAGAGACCTGGGAATATTCATTTTCTCTGGTGTGTCTCAGACTGTGAAAGACTAAACAGAAGATCGGGGAAGCTGTTTACTTTCAGCCCACAGGAAGACTGTATAATAAATGAGAGTCACTGTTGTGTCCTGAGTCTTTCCAGGCTGGATTAAAAAGACGTTGGCCCCACAAACAGATTGTACTGTGCTGCCTTCATGAAAAGCAACATGGCCAGTTGATAAATGGCTGTGGTGCTGATACAGAGGTTATAAAGTCTGCCACCCATTAGCATCTGACCAAGATGCCATGGAAAAGGCCCCCAACGTATCAGAACATATGGGGCAGCTAAGAAGAAAATATTAAACTTTAGGTAAAAGTGGATCATAATACACTTATGGCTTTCACAGGACTAGGACAAGATGGCAAGCCTCCGCTTACTGGGCATTTTTTCCAATGTTGTCTCGGTTGAGGCTTTTGAGTGCAAAGTTTGAGACTTTCATATGACTGCAAAAGAATGTATATAATATTTTGGAGCTGCATATAACAACAACATCCGCCTTGCCCCACTGAACAATTTTGAGCTCAAAAGAGGCTAAATATGAAGGAAATACTGTTGATAGAAACATACCACTCTCCTTTATCCCATCCTTTCCAAAATTGCCAGTTGACAAGAAATGGTGCCTAATCGATCCTCCATTGAACTTGAGCAGGTGACCCCCAAGCCTCTAGAAGATGCAGAGTATTATTGTTCTTTTCAACCACATTTATTTTATATGAAAAGTCGTATATAGTACAAACATGACCCTCACTGGTATCAGGGTGCTTTACATATGATAAAGAGCAGAGACATTTAGAACCAATAATGCCATAATCTGGAACCTTACAGCATAAGTCATCACCCCAAATAAGGGCAGTGTCATCTCAATGTTAAGACAGATGGATCAATAAAAAAAAGGGTCAATAGCATAACTAGCAGGCAGTTATAATAATGGCATAATCTACAACCGTACAAGATCAGACAACACCCCTGATGAGGGTGGTGTCATCGCAATTTTAAAAAAGATAGATCAAAAAGACAACAGCTTAGCAAGCAAGAAGTAGTCATGAGTGTAGTTGACGAGTCATGATGTGCTTGGAGAGAGGATATCCCAGGGTCTAGGGCACAAGTTTGTGCATAAATAATAGTTTTAGTTCTTTCTTGAAAGATATAGTTAAAGGATTCAGTCCCATTTTATATGGAGGGAGTTCTAAATTCTTGGGGCAATGCCAGAAAAAGGCTCTATTGTAAGTTTTCTTTTTGAAGAATCTCTATAGTTTCAGCAGTAAGGTGATGACGCTTCTAGAGGATCTGGAGCCTCTGGAAAGTTCCAGATTGTGAGTGAGATAGCTTGGGGCATTGAAGTGTAGAGCTTTATGGGCCATGCATGCAATTGTTAGTTGAATTCTTGCTTCGTAAGGGAGTCAAATGAGGGATTTCAAATCGAGGGTGATGTGATTATTTCTTTTTGATCATGTGATGAGCCTTGCAGCAGAGTTAAGTGAGGCCCTTAATAGAGTGGTGTTGGATCTGGGCAAGCCGCAGAGTGTAGCACTTCCATAGTCCAACCTGGGAATTACTGGGCTTGGACAGCAGTCTTAAAGTTGTTGCAGGGGAGTAAGGGTTATAATTTTTGTAAGATATTCATTTGAAGGTTTGCTCCTTTAGTGGCAGTACCAATGTGCCTCTGCATGTTAAGGTTCTTGTCGAGAGTTATTCTGATTTATCTGACTGAGTCAATAACTTGTGGTAGGCAGTTGAAGGCTCATGGACAACAAGCAGCTGTCAACAAGCAGCTGACCGCCTTCCTCAAGACGAACGGCTCCCTTGACCCATCACAGTCCGGATTCCGAGCGAACCACAGCACCGAGACCGCCCTCATCGCAGCCACCGACGACATCAGGACCCTGCTGGACAACGGGGAAACCGCCGCCCTCATCCTCCTCGACCTACCGGCTTCTTTCGACACGGTCTGCCACCGCACCCTGACAACCCGTCTCCACCACACCGGAATCCAAGGAAAAGCCCTGGAATGGATCACCTCCTTCCTCTCCGACAGAACCCAAAGAGTCAGTCTCCGGTCCTTCCGAGCAGCAGCCACCAAGATCATCTGCGGCGTACCCCAAGGCTCCTCGCTCAGCCCCACCCTCTTCAATGTCTACATGAGCCCCCTCGCAGCCATCGCACGCAAGCACAACCTCAACATCATCTACTACGCCGACGATACCCAACTAATTCTCTCCCTCACCAATGACCCTGCCACCGCCAAGGCCAGCTTCCAGGAAGGAATGAAAGACGTTGCAGAATGGATGAAGCTCAGCCGGCTGAAACTAAACTCAGGCAAGACGGAAGTCCTCATCCTCGGCCCAGCCATCTTTGCCTGGGACGGCTCCTGGTGGCCCCCAGCTCTAGGCACCCCCCCCAAGCCCATGGACCACGCACGCAACCTGGGTTTCATCCTCGACTCCTCCCTCACGATGACCAGGCAAGTCAACGCCGTCACCTCTTCCTGCTTCAACACCCTCCGCATGCTCCGAAAGATCTTTCGCTGGATCCCCACTGGAACCAGGAAGACGGTCACCCAGGCCCTCGTCACCAGCCGGCTGGACTACGGGAACGCTCTCTACGCAGGGACCACTGCCAAACTTCAGAAAAGACTCCAACGCATACAAAACGCATCTGCACGACTCGTACTGGACATCCCCTGGCTCCCCGTCAGCAAGAGGATCACATTCAGACTCCTCACCCACGCACACAAAGCTCTCCACAACATGGGTCCCGAATACCTCAACAACCGCCTCTCGTTCTACACACCTACCCGCCAGTTCCACTCCACCAGCCGCACCCTCGCCGCCTTTCCACGGATCCGCAGAACCACCACCGGAGGAAGATCCTTCACCTACCTAGTGGCCAAGACGTGGAACACCCTCCCCACCCACCTACAACTGACCCACGACCATCTCGCCTTCAGGAAGCAACGCAAGACCTGGCTTTTTGAGTAGTAGCGGACCCCCCCCCCCCCCATCCAAGCGCCTTGAGACCCTTGCGGGTGAGTAGCGCGCTCTATAAATTTCGTGATTGATTGATTGATGAACCTATGTTAGAATGCCACCCCAGTTGTTTTTATTGCCTTTTTGGACATTTTCTTTAAAACATCATAACTAGTTAACAACTAAACCGATTTATGCCATTTTGGTTTTGTTTTAATCATTACATCTTGCCTTGTCCAATTTTTAGTAAATTTGTTTGCAAATTGTATCTACCTAATTGGGTATAGTGCTGTTATGTTGGTGATAAACTCCTACCTGCATATTTTCTGCTGGAACTCTGTGACTTGGATCACAGCCAAGGTTAAATGCAGTATTCCTCAAAGAAAACTGCTTTAGCATTTTGAACATTATATTGTTAGAGCTCTGTCACAATTCATGTCAAAACTATCATATAATAATAATAATACATTTACTTAATTTCCCATGAGACTGCCATCAGCATACATCAGTTTGATGGAGCAAGGATTTGCATGTAACGCGACTTGCTTGTTATCAGCCCTCTCGACATAACGTTAAAGTATTAAACAACATGTTTGTTTATTAATATCGTGTTTCAACATAAAGATTGGGTATCTGGAAGAAGCTTGCATGTGTGTTTCTATTAACGATAATCTGCTTGCACTAAAATGGATGCTGCTATGCGGGATTTTCTACTGCGAATGCGTCTGTCATACTCATGTGACATGACGCATCTTTCGCTTGGAGGGAAACTTTCGCTTCTGCGCACTAGAATAAAAAGGCTTCTTTGTGTAACCGCATGCATGAAGCTTGCACTGCTGCTTTTGCCAAGCTGTTCGTTCTGCCTAACCTCTAATGCAATAGTTTAAATAAAATAATGGGAATAAAGTAGAGATAAGTGGTATACAGTGCATTTATTTATTTCTCTGTTCTAAAATTGTTTCTTTTCTATTCTTGTATGTATCGTATTTTGGGCCTGGGATGTGCTGTGACTCCATATTGAAAACCCACACTGTGCAAGTGCTTAAATTCACTCGAGTCTACAAGCTATGGCATTGAACCACTGCCAACATCATAATGAACTGTGAAAATCTTGGGAAGCTGACCCTTTACCTCAGTCAGAGGAAGATCTAATATACAATGTTGTTACAATGTATTTACTAATAGAACATTCATTGTCGGGTGGAATAAAGATGTCATGAGAAAAATAAAATGATGGGCGGGAACGTTAATTTAAATATGATATGCAGAAAGTTTATTTTGCTATGGTGTGATGACCTCTCCTCATTCCTTGTCCAATCAAAATTGGGGATCCTTACACTTGCAACATTGGAGGGTGGTACACTGACCTGAAAAATAGTATAACTAGGGTAGGTTTAGCTAGTTAATTTGTCCAAATTGTCCGAATAGCTGACCTGTCACTGACCCAACGCGCTCAATAGGTGATCGAGAGCAGAGGTGCTGCGAAGCACTCTGTCAGAAGATTCACTGACCCAATCCGGGTCCGGGAAGCTGAGGTTCTGGTTAAGCACTTTGTCAGTGAAATCGATAAGCCAATCGAGGTTCTGACTGTTAGCTGCAGAGAGGGAGTAGTGCAGGCGTTGCAACTGAACTGCGGGTGCTGGTCTTAACCTTTTGTGGTCCTGTCCTGATCCAAATCTGGTTTTCCTTGTCCTCATTTTGATCTGCACTTGCTGGCCTACTGGCGACTGCAACTTTTGGGGTTTTTCTGTCCTTTAACTAACCCGTGGCCAGTGTTGGTCTTCACACCATTCTAGGTAAATATAAATCAGTGTGGGTTTGTCATTGTTTTGTTCCTTCTCTTTACCCTCCCTAATGTGAAGCTTTAATTACATATATATATGTTCCTTTTCTTACCCTCCCTTTGATAAATGCTCAAATCGTTTTGATTACATGGCATGTTTCCTTCTCTTACCTTCCCTTATTGCTAATAATTAGTATAATACATATTTTGCATAGTTATATATTAATTCTGATTTTCATTATCGAGAGTCTTTTGGTGTTTAATCTTTGGATCATGACCATTTAACAAATTTAGATAAAGAGTTTCAAACTTCCCGAGTCTGTGGTTATTATATGAGTGCAAATGTTATTTTCCTATTATGCTTACACCCTGATCCAATAGGTTTACAGGTACCAGCGACAAGGATTGGTAGGTCAATGGTACAGGACCTAGTATATAAAATAGACTGGTAGTAGAGCGAAGGTTACCTGATTAAGTTATAAGTTATTGATTATGGGCCCAGGTGAGTATGGTAAAATTATACATCGGTGGCCTGCGCGCTCTATCAGTATATTCTTTTGGTAGCACCATGATGGTTAGGGTTTAGTTAAGATAGGTAGTAATAGTTATGTATTGATTATTGATTATTGATCGATCAAGTCTGTTTTCACATTGATTATATTGATGCTGTATAGAATTTATGTATTAACCAAAGATTGTTCGTTCCTGTTATATGTTTTTTCTGGAATCTCCGGGGGCAGAATAGCAGGTGGTAAATGTAAGCCACACTGCAGTGAGGTCACTTACCTAGAGGAAATTAGAACCAGAAGCACTATTTAGGGTTTTCCTGTATGAATGTGTGAATAAATGATAGCAAAGAGTTCACTAGCAAAACTTTTTCTGTGATATCTTCTAGAAAGGGTCACACGGAAGGAGTAGCAGGTTCGTCTGAGCTTGATTGAGAGCAAAGGTTTTCGCTGGTGAAACTTTGGCCTTAGTATATCCCGGAGTGGATAAGTCTGAAGGAGTAGCAGGTTCTGTAATGCTTGCGTGAAGGGTAGACCGAAGGGATCTACTCGTAGTATATGAAGAGTAAGTGGAAGGGATTTACTCGTAGTGAATGAAATTTAACTTTCCTTTGAATTAGTCACTCAGGTACAGTGGCAAATGTTTTTACATTGTTAAATAATAAAAATCTGCAAAAAAAGTAAAAGAAATAAAGTTTTCGTATTACCTTGCAAAGGAGGGAGTCAGTCGCGGAGCTGCGCTGACGTCACTCAGAGCCTGGCTGGTATTGGTAGAGACAGCGGGTTTGTATCTGAGGTAATAATTGTAAAGGAGGGGTGAGCACAAGAGCGTGAGATCTAGTCTCATGAGAAAAGCTGCGTAATCATTGCCTATTGTTATTTGAAACAACATTGTTGATTGGTTACAGAAAAATAAGAGACGCACTGGTATTGGAGGCACTTTAGGTAAACAATTGAGTGTAACTGAAAATTTCAAAATCCGGTAAAAATATATGTGGCATATAGGTCCGCTTGACGGAAACAGACCCGATAGGAAACATTTGGGTTGGCAAGAGAGCAGCAAATAAGAGGAAGACCCTTTAAAATGTAGGGAGAAAAGAGAAAAATGTCATTTATTAAAAGAAAAAATAATTATTTCAAGAAAGATAAAGTAATTATAACAAGAGAAGGAATTATTATTCCACCTGCAAATATGCCCGCATCATACATGATTTTAGAAAGGGGCTATCACACTTGTGTGTGGTTAGAGAATTGGATGAAGTACACAAAAGATTATGGTGTTTTAGCATTTCCCGAAAATGGTACATTTAATGGCAGAGTTTTGCACAATCTGAGAACTCGCATGAATGAATTAGATCCCAGACCAAGATTAACGCAGTATGAAGCGTTGGAGGAATGGGAAACTGAGGCTTTTGAGCGAGATAGACCCAGAAGTAATGGTTATTGGAGTAGATTTCATCCCCGATTTCCAAAAGATACAAGAGAAAAATTAATGAAACAATGGAGAAAGTCCATGTTAGTGGAAGGACTATGGGCCAGATGTAGGAGCCCTAATACGGGTCGGAAACGGCCGATTTCGTCCGTTTCCGACCGGTATTTGGCTTTCAGACGTAGGGGGCCTACAAAATCGGTAATTTTACCGATTCGGTAAAATACCGAATTGGTATATTTACCGATCGGCAAATCCATATGTAGCTGACACTCCTAAGAGTGCCACAGGCCATTAAGAGTCGTTATTTTACCACACAATCCTATTGTGTGGTAAAATACCGAATTCAGGTGTGCATGCACATCTGTGCATGCACACATGTGCCATGTGACCCACAGACATGCCCTTAGGGCATGTATATGTGCCACATGTCACACAAGCCTGTACTTGGGGTGCTAGAGGGTGTCAAAGTAACACCCCCTGCACCCTTGCAGGATTCGGTATTTACAGATTCGGTAAATACCGAATTGGTATTTCCCATTGATTCCTAGGGGCTTCAAGGCCCATAGGAATCAATGGGCAATACCGATTTGGTATTTACCGAATCTTACAGATTCGGTATTCCTAAATTCGGAATTACCTAAATCTGCCCCCTTCCCATTTACAGACTCTTAAATACCGATTCGGTAAAATTCGGTATTTAAGAGTCTATAAATGGGAATTACCTACATCTAGCCCTATATCCTGTATTAACTTTAGAAGAACCCACTGGAAGTAAAAGGACTGAGAAAACAAAACATGTAATAACTAGTGGTGAGTCAGATGATGACTATTTGGAGGATTTATTAATGAAAAATCCACCACCTTATAATGAGGAACCAAGTACAGTCAAACCAAATGCTCCATTTCTGAAACCACCTTTGATTCCGCAAGTGATACATGAGAATTCATTAGAAAAGGTAATACAAGACATGGAAAGAGAAGCATTAAATAAACAGAGAAGTGAGTTGATTCAGAAAATTTCCCAATTAAATACAAGTCCCGAAGCCCTGACAATCCCAGTAACTTTGTCCCAGTTATTCCTTTGTACGGGTAGTACAGCCAAGAAGAGAACCCTTAATAATAGATGATCAGGCAAGTGAATTTGAGTCAGTAATATCCTTGATGGATTTGCCAATAAGAGAACCAGAGAGTAGCTCAAACAGAAAAAACACTCCTTTAAATTCGAGAGAAGTACAAATGGAGGCATCCTCAGGTACGAGAAGTGCCACTGTAGTAACACCAGAAGATATAGAGAGATGGACATGAGGAATAGAGAAACCAAAGTCACAGCCAAAGCCATTGGATATATTTAAATTAAGAGTTGAATTAGAGGAAATGATGGCTGGAAATGTGGGTTTGGACAGATTAAATACATTCAGTGAAGATGCATTATTATTTATATGTAAAAGCATTACTAGAAACACAAAAGTATTTCATTGAAAAATTAATGGACACAGCAGTTAGCATGGGAATTGACATTGGCAAATCTAAAGTATTACAGAAACCATATTGAGTTGAATTTTCTGACAAAGATCTAGAAAACATGAATGTGTCAGGTAAAAAGGTACAAATCAAGGAGCGGATGACATTATTGCAGAAATAGGGTGAATTAGAAAAATGGAAAAGTAGATGGGCAAAGAAAAAGGAAGAGTTTCGATCAAAACAACTTGCTTCTGAATATATATCAAAAGAGACAGAAAAAGTGGAAAAATGATGTCCTATGAGAGAGGTACCAGGTGGAGGTTATGTACATGTCCCATGGTTCCGACAGGATATTTTATCATTTACAAATGATTTCCTAAAACTTCGTGATAAACCTATAAAATGGTACAGACAAGTCGAGAGATTTGTGAAAGTTTCAAAATGTCTTTTAAAAGATTTAGATGGATTATTTGACATTGTGGTTCCTGTAGATTTGTGGACCGAATGTAAAATTGCTGTTGATTGGCCTAGTGACGAGTACCCTAGAGACCCAAAGACAGGGGCCCCTTCAGAAGAAGTTATGAAGAAGAACAACCAGGTAATACTCTACCTCAAAGGGAAGGTGCCTGCAAAAGAGACAGATTGGACTAAAATAGATAGAACTACGCAGAATAAAGATGTATCAGTGCATGCATACTATGAACGATTATTACAAGTATTCAAACAGTATAGTGGACTAGATAATGTAGATATGAAGGACATGATGCATTTCATTTAGCAAGTTGTATCAGGATTAAGGCCTGAAATTTCACAATGGATTAAGGACCATAAAATTTGTTGGCAGGCCAAGCCGATTGATGAAATCCTTAAATATGCTAAATATTGCGAAGATGAGCTCGATAATAAACAAAAAGAGTTAAAATAAAAAGTAATGTGGGCACAAGTAAAATTAGCAGAGCAACACGAGCTTCAGTTAAGCCAAATAAATAATAACCAGAATCAGGGTGATGGTAATGGAGGAAAGCCAAAGGGAAAATTCAATAGAGAGGAAGCAAAGAAAAAGTTCCCTTGTCATGGGTGTGGCAAGTTGGGGCACTGGAAGAAAGAGTGTAAGGCTGTGCAAAATGGTAATGCGAAAAATAATGACTTGAATCCACAGACGCAGAATGAGGTGCCACGGAAGTCACAGCAGCAGGTAATACAAAACCAGTTACCCCTTGCACCTATGCCAAATTACAGAAGAAAAGCCCAACAGAGTGTGGATATCACAAATTGGTAGGGCAGTGAAAGGAGAGATACAGCAACCTCACAATTTCTGAAACATCTTTGGGCAGTACTACTACTCAAAATGTTGCAGGTAATTTATAAAACAATCAATCTTATGTATTGGGTAATATTTTACTTTCTATAATTTAGCATGATGACATAAAAATGCATTCCTTCAGTTACTAAGTTATCATCATTCTGGTAGATACAGTATGAAGATTTTAAGCAATGCTTGCAAAGCAGAATTATGCAACTGGAGCTCTCCAAACACCAACAAGCATTGGCAAAGCCAATAGGTTTCACCTATGTAAACCCTTCTTTGACTTTGTTGTTATTTTATATACATTCTTTGTTGCAGTCCATGCTGCTATCTAACCAGATTAATAAAAGATCTGGAAAACATCTTGTGGAATATGAGGAGGTTCAAAATACAGACGAATAAAATAGTTTTCCTGAGAAACTGACTAATAGAATGCAAAATATAAAGTTGGTTAGCAAGTTGCAAGCACTGACAAACCAAAAAGCTGAGGCCATAGCGCTGAGGATCCTCGGGTGAAGTTATATATATATATATATATATATATATATATATATATATATATATATATATATTACCTACTGCCGATTGTCGATTGTCGAATGTTTGTGAAATTTTCAAAACTTATGGGCCGCTCCTATCCTTAAAATTTCAGGGTGATTCAGCAAGTGGGGGCCGATAAAAAAGGGGGGTCCCAAAACGTGTTTTACCGATGCAATTTCCCATAGGAAATTTTAGATACGGCTACAGCCCGCACTGCTGAAAGGAATTTCACCAAATTTGGCAAAAAGGCAGCCCTTAGTTCAGGAAGATCCCTTTTTGTTAAATCGTGTAAATCTGTTCAGTAGTTCCTGAGAAATTCAAAATGAAAAAAGTTTCGATATCTATGGTAACGCAGAATCCACGCACCCTCTCGATCACGAGCTTTAAGGTAATTGGCTGTCAACACTCCAAACCAGAAAGTGTTGGTAGCCATCTTGTGCCTCGGTAGAACTGAGGCACAAGAAATCAGTGAAAAAAATGGCAAAACATGAAAAAGGGGCAGGGTAGAAACACCCTGACCCCCTAGGACTTTTTAGGGGGTCGCACAGGATGGGTGGATCCAGGCGCGAAGCCGGCGCTTCATTACAATTTAGCCCCTGAGTTAGCCAAGTCCAGGGGGCAATGTTTATTTGAAGCTCCCCAGGCCCCGCCACCCCCGGGGCTTTTTAATAGTATTTTCGTGGGCTCACGCCCCCCGCAGCCCTGGGGACCGCCACCCCCTGGGGCATCAATAATCGATGGGTGGGGGGCTCAAAGGCCCCCAAGACTGCCACCCCCGGGGCTTTTATGAAATATTGGCTGGGGCAAATGCCCCCTCCGCAGCCCCAGGGACCGCCAAGCCCGGGGCTTGTTTTTAAAAATAAATTAAAAGCCTGTGTGGGGGGGCTCAAACCCCACTAGCCCCGAGGACCACCAACTCCCCGGGGCTGTTGAGATGCTAGGAGGAGGGCTGCGCGGCCCCCCTCCTGGAGCCCTCAATGGCCCTGGGGACCTGGGGTGCCTACCCCCCAGGACACTGCTGTTTGCTATGGCAGTGTGGGAGCCTCGCCGCTCCCGCCCTGCCATAGCAAACTGCTTTGGTGTTTGGAAGAGAGAGCAGGAAACCTGCTCTCTCTTCGAAAAATCAAAGCAGATTGCTTTTCCACACAGGGAGATGCATCTTAGCAGCTCCCCGTGTGGAAAAGCAATGCCAGCTCCCGCAGGAGGCGGGGAGCCTGCGTGACAGTGGGGGAATTGGGGACCCCCCATGGTCCCCAACGGAGAGGGCCAGCCCCGGTGATGGGGTCCCCAGGGCTATTAGTGGCCCGGGAGGGGGGCCATGCGTTCCCCCCTCTCATCAAAAATTAAGAACAAAAATAATACATTTTCAAAAAAATAAAGGCCGGCCCCTGGGGATGGGGTCCCCGGGGCCATAACTGGCCTGAGGAGGGGGCAAGGCAGCTCCCCTCCAAATCAATAAAGAATTTTAAATTTTAAAAATGGCCATGCCCCGGGGGTTGGAATCCCCGGGGCAGATTATGGCCTCGGGAGAAGGGTCGCGGTCCCCTTACAATTTTTTTTTTTTTTTAAATTGGGGTCAGGCCCTGAAAACAGGAAAAGAAGGGGGGCCACACAGCCCCATTTCTTAAAAAAATAAAATTTTAAAAAATGACTGGCATCGCGCCGGAGGCCCCGCCCCCTTCCTGCAGCACTCTGCAAACGCGCCCCCTGGCCTGTTTGCAGATGGGAAACTAATTCCCCTTAAATACCGGGGGTCCCTGAGGGCCAACTAGCCCAACAGGAACCTCCAGTATGCACCAGGGAGCTGCGTTGCAGAGAGGTGTTCAGAGGCCACGCCCCTTTTTACACCTTTCTGCAACGTAGCTCTGTGTCGCTTAATGGAGGTACCTGGTGGGCTAGTTGCACCCCAGGACCCTCAAGATTCAAGGGGACCTAATCCCCAAACTTAAAATGCGCCGCAGGGCGTGTTTACGCAGTAGTGAAGGGAGGGGGCAAGGCCTGAGGTGACCTGTGTGCAAAGACACACCCTGTTGCGCGTTTTAAGTTGGGGAATTAATTCCTCTTCAATCCTGAGGTCCCCTGGGGGCCAACTAGCCACCTAGGTACCTCCAATAAGTGCCACAGGGCTGCATTGCAGAGTGCTGTAAAAAGGGGCATGGCCTCTGAATACCTCTCTGCAATACAGCTCCCTGGCACATACTGGAGGAGTTTCTTTAAAAGAGTAAGTATGTGTAAGTTTCTGTAGAAGTAAGTGTGCTGGTGGTGTGTACAACTGTATATGCAAGTAAATCGATGTTTGATTCTTTAGTAGCATGAGTGACGTGTGTGTGAGTAACTCTATGGATGAGTGGCAGTGTGTAACAGGATGTCTAGGTGTATGTGTTCATATGATGAGTAAGTACATGTATGAGTGACTGTATTGGACTGTTGGTGAATGAGTGGATGTGTTTGTAGATCTTAGAATTACTGAATAGATTGTTATAACTGGTATTGGTATGTCAATTGATTTGAAAATGTCAGTTTCTATTTTTGAGTGTGTGTATCAAAAGTTATATTAGGGTGAGAGGAGGTCTGCCATTCTATCACAAGGATGATGTCTTCAGTGATGTCATTAGTGATGTCATTTTAGATGTCATCAGTGATGTCATGAGTGATGTCACTGACCATGCCAGGAGTGATGTAATATGTAATGTCATCAGCAGTGCATTGCGGGCGCGCAAGTTATAGTTAGCTGAACTAACTATAACGGGGGAATTTCAATGGTTTTGTACGAGTGAAATGTCCAGCTAACTATCACGGCCCTGAAACCTATGGTTTTTTCAGTGAATTTCTAAGGTTTTTTAAATACTAATTCCTAACTATAACGTGCCTGAAACCTATGGTTTTTTCAGTGAATTTCAAAGGTTTATTAAATGCTAATTTCTAACTTTAACGTACCTGAAACCTATGTTTTTTAAGTGAATTTCAAAGGTTTTTTAAATGCTAGTTTCTAACTATGCCTACAGAGGTAGGACATTTGAAGAAAGAAGAAAAAACGCACAGAAAGAAGCAAAAGAAATGCAGAAAAAAGCAACAGAAGTCCTCAAAGACAAAGAAAAGTGCAGGAAGAAGGAACACGTGCAGAAAGAACAAACAGAGGAGCAGAAAGAGGCCTTGTTGCAAAATGATCCTCTACCTTCAACTTTTTCTGATGGGTACTGATGGTAACTGACTTTGACTAACCAGTCCACGAGCCAGTGCTATGCTAAAAAACACTTAGAATACACTGAAAACGCCCACATACACTAGGGAACACTATGTGTTGGGGTACCCCTGTGATTACCATGGCCTCTTCTGTAAGCCTCTAGTACATAATAGGGCAGAGGGATTAAAACTACCTCTTAAAACGCGACACAGGGCGCGTTTGCACACTGTTGAAGAGGTGGGGGGCATGAGTTGACATGTGTGCAAACACACCCTGTGGCCATTTTAAGTTAGGGGATGAAGTCCTCTTTAATCCTGAGTGTCCCTAGGGTCCAACTAGCCCACCAGGTATCTCCAGTTAACGCCACAGAGTTGCGTTGCAGAGAGGTGTAAAAAGGGGCACGGCCTGGACCACCTCTCTGCAACGAAGTGCAGTAGCGCTTACTGGAAGCACCTGGTGGGCTAGTTGGACAAAAGGGGCCCTCAGGATTGAGGGGGAATTATTTTCCCAACTCAAAAAGCACCACAAGGCATGTTTGCACACGTCGCCTCAAGCCCCGCCCCCTCCCTTCACCACTGTGCAAACGCGCCCTGTGGCGCGTTTTAAGTTGGGGGATTAACTCCCCTTGAATACTGAGGGTCCCTGGGGTGCAACTAGCGCACCAGGTACCTCTATTAAGCACCACAGAGCTGCGTTGCAAAGAGGTGTAAGAAGGGGCATGGTTTCAGAACACCTCTCTGCAACGCAGCTCCCGGGCTCATACTGGAGGTTACCTGTGGGCTAGTTGGCCTTCAGGGACCTCCAGTATTCAAGGGGAATCAGTTCCCCATCTGCAAACAGTCCATGGGGAGCGATTTCAGAGTGCTGCAAAGAGGGGGCAGGGCTTTTTTTAAAAAAGAATTCAAGAAGTGGGTCTGTGTGGCCCCCCTTTTTCCCCGCATTATTTAAATTGAGAAAGGGGCCGCGTGGCCCCCCTCCCAAGGCCTTAATTGGCCAGGGAACCCCATCCCCTGGGGTATGGCTTTTTTAAAAATTGTTTTGGAGGGGGGCTGTTTCTACCCTGCCCCCTTTTTGTGTTTTGCACATTTATGTCACTGATTTCTTGTGCAGCTGTTCTACCGAGGCACAAGATGGCTGCCAACACTTCCTGGTTTGGAGTGTTGCCAGTCAATTACAATAAAGCTTGTGATCGGGAGGGTGCGCGGATCCTGCGCAGCCATAGATATCGAAACTTTTTTTAATTTTGAATTTCTCAATTTCTCTGTAACTTAATCTCAACAGCTAACATGACTGTTTAGACATTGGTTAAGGTTTCGTGATTTCCACTGTCATATAGTTGGCAATCATAATGATTCCAGGCCATGTTTAAAAGCTAGTAAGGACAGAATAGCTCAAACCCATACAAAACTGGATGCTCTGTTTTACTCTTTATTCTAAGGCTTTTAAGCATCTGCAGGTTACTCCATTAATTTTGCAACCTAACTCTCATGCGCAAAACTGAATGGAAATGTTACTGTCCTCAATCCTTTGTTTGAGCCCTCTAGTGAAATCAGTGATATCTGCTGAGTGGAAGGGCCCTCCTTTCTTGTTTTTGTTTGTTCCCACTACTACCACCTTACATTCCTCCTCACTCTACACCTGTGTGTTCTTTTCCAGTACATGCACATGTGCAGCCCTCCTCTCTTGCTGACCATTGTGTGCCCATTCCAGACAACCTACTATGCATACTACCAATGCAATTAGCAATTCTAGCACAGGTATTGTTTTCTGCTTTCAGAAACGTTTTACGCCCTGAGCAAAGTGGATCTTGGCCCACAATGCCTGCAGGTGGCAGGGAGATAAATAAAAAAATATACCAAATCAGTAGATGCCAGGGAGGTCCCCCAGGTTAGACAGATATTACAGGCTCAATAACCTGCTACTGAGTTGATTACACACATGTTACATGTTTAGACAACATAGCATTAATAATAATAATAATAATAATAATAATAGGGGGTCTTGTAAAGTGCTTGGTGACACACAACGGCGTGTCCCCGCGCTAGGATGCAAGCGCTAGCAGGAGAAGGTACTAAGGTGGGAACCCACTACCGGGCATATAGAAATGTTTTTAGCTTGGCTCTGAAAATGGGCTCTGAGGGTTCCAGGCGCAATGCCACAGGAAGTTTGTTCCAGCTAGATGCATTAAGACTTCTCTGTCCTTGCAGGCTCTGGCTTCACACAGTATGGTTGACGATAATGTGTAAAATCTGACGAAACTGATGTACATAGACAGCACTCATTTCCCTTCCTTTCCCACTCCTCTCCCTGTGGGCACCATGGATACTGTAAATTATTGACCGTATCACCCTGCCAGTAAGAACCCGTACCCCTATGCATATGTGCAGCCATTCTAGGCACCATGGCCTTTTTACCCATTGGAATCCCCAGCTTCCCTCCTGCGCGTATCTTGCACCCCCTCTTCCATGTATAGACCACGAAACCCTTTCCCTTTGCGCGATCCTGATGTGAAAAGGTAACCCTCCTGCTTGACCCAGGCCTTCCCCATTTCCCTCTCGAAGAAGCATCCTTCGCCTCAGCTGACATAGCCCCCCCCCAGTTGTATCTGACTGCCCCTGTTCTCTCATGTACAGGTCATAAGATCTCTCTCTCTCTCTCTCTCTCTCTCTCTCTCTCTGCGCGACTCTGGCCCTGCACGCACCCTGACCCCCTCCTTCTCCTCATATGAGCAAGTCATAAACCCTCTTCTTCCGCAAAGCCCTGTCCTTGAGAAGTCACGGCCGCGCCTGACCAGCACCTCCTTCCCTTCCCTGAATGCCCCTCTATTGACAAACCCTCCCTCCACGCTCGATTGTCCACGCAGGCATGAATACCACTCCTTTGATGACCCCTTCCCCCGAGTTCGGCTGACCACACATGTCCGAGGCCATCGCCTAAGCCAGGAGATACCATTTACTGCCCTTATTGTATGCCTAGCCACCCCACCCCCTGGGCCATGATCAGGCGCACACATCCTACGACACACTCAGCTGCATGATTGCCCTCCCCTCTTATCAGCAGGTCAAGAGTCCCCATTGTGAATGAATGTGGAATAGGATCATCACGAGGATTATAGGGATGTCCTCCTTTTGCGACATACAGACCTGATTGTATCATCAAATGTTTTGCAAAGTATATAAGCAAGAGTCTCAAGCTCACTTGTCAGAGCACCTCCCGAAAGACACTGTGTTTCGTGTCCGAAATGACTGGCTCTCCTCATGAGAAATAAACTCTGTTCTTGATTCCTGCTCCCAGCGCCCGTCTCTTTATTTTGGTAAATATTCAGAATGGGAACTAAGAGGCGGTTTGCGCCAGCAGCCTGGGCATCGATAGAATTATGGGCTCACTTTCGACAATTGGCGTCCCAACGCGGGGTCCATCAGTGACATAGGGTTCGGTAAGAGAGATCCAGACGAAGAAGTGAACGTCTAAAATGATCGGAGTATACCTGCCTTGAGAGGGCCCTAGCCCGGCTGCCGATCGACAGAACTTCACCAATTCTGAACGGACCTCTCTTGAGTGACCTATTGTCCTGACTGGAATCCCACAGGAATGCTACATGGAGTAAGAGAACGATCGGGCGCTGGAGGAGGGAGTCGAAGAACTGTCCGTATGGTCCGGTCCGGGTAAGATTAAGTAGGGTGTTTTTACGCCTGATTGGTAGGGTGGTTCTATCCACCTGATTGATTGAATTGATTGTATTGAAATCGGTATTTGTATACTGATATTGTATTGGTTGGTATTGGTTCATTTAGCTTTGAAGGCTACTTGACATATTGGTTCTCTTTTGAGAACGAGACATTCTCTGTTTGCAAACAGCGGCGAATAGGAACGTCGTCCCTCTTTGCAGATAGAGAAGGGTAGGTAATGCAGACTTTTGTCCCCGTTGTAATCCGTCATGCCTACTTTTCTCCCCACTGAATTGTTTGAAGTCGATTAATAATCGATTGTTGCTCTTTGAGATCTTCCCTGTCCACAAACAGAGACGAATAGGAATATTCTGTTCCCTTTATGGATAGCGAAGGGCAGGTAATGCAGACATTTGTCCCCGTTGTAATCCGTCATGCCTGTTTTTCTCCCCATTGGTTGGTTGGTTGCCTGGACATTGTTGTCTCAGGAATTGTTTCGTTTGAGGTATTTTCTATTTGCAAACAACGTGAAATAGAAACACTCTGTCTAGTCTTTGCAAGTAGAAAAGGGTAGGTTATGCCCCTTTGTGAATTCGTCAGTCCTACCCACTCCCCACTGGTTGGTAATTGTGGGGTAGCTCGCACGGTCCGCCCAGGAGACTACCCTTATGGAGGACATATGCTCTCTACTCATGGGCCATTTAGTAGAAAATAGACCGACTGGTCCGTCCAGGAGGCTACCCTAGTAAGTGGAAGTACATCACTCGGTCTGTCCAGGATGATACCCTAATGAAGGAATATATGTTCCCCTTTTGATCGATAAATCTCGTTCCACCCCGGACCATTTATTGGAGGGGACTCGTCTGGTCCGTCCAGATGTACCCCCCTAGTGAAAAGGACACATAAAAATATGAAGTGATCACCGTTCCCTACTAACGGAAAGCTTTAGCTCGAAACACGCTAAGGAAGAGAAAGAAAAATAAAAGGAAATCAGGCTAAGTCAGTAACCCCCTGATGAGCTTTTGACTTCACCAAAAATAAGAAACATTAGAAATAATTCGTAATAAGAAATGTAAAATGGCGAAAAGATTCGATAGCAGAACATAGCCACGAGGTAGCTAGGCTTCACTGCCTGTTCCTGTTCCCAACATGTCTGCCTCATTGCCCGCCCCGCCCAAATAACGGCCACATGAAATAGAAACAACTCAATAGGTACCTACCCCCATTCCGGAAGCTCCCGAAGTGCAACAGGTCCGCGGTTACGCCCATCCGGAAGGCGAGGCCTGGAGGCACGAGGGACTCGCCTGGCCACGGTCAGGAGGAGATGATGTTGGGCAGGCGGTCCAAAGGATGACAAGGACCTCTCCATCTTCTCTCTTCTGCCGCCCTGCAGGCCGCGGGGAGAGAGGGGGCTGTCTTGCCTCGGCCACCGACCACCCCTCTCTCTCACCCGATCCGGCTTTTTTCTCGAAGGCCGAAGCCAAGGCGAGGACGGCGGCGAATCAAGTAGTCCCGCCACATTTCAAATTCGCCGCATGCCATCGCCTGCTTGCCAAAAGCCGAAGCCAAGGCGAGGACGGCAGCAAATCAAGTAGTCCCGCCACATGCCAAATTCGCCGCCTGCCGCCGCCTGCATAGGTACAGGCAGTCCCGCCACATTCCACGCTCCCTGGAGAGTTGAAGGTAGTCCCGCCACATGTCGCCAAGGGAGGGGGGGGCTGTCTTGCCTCAGCCGCCGTCCACCCCCCCCCCATCATCAATGGCTGGCACGGCCAATGTCGAAAACGATGGAGCCGGAGAACGGCGCGGGGTCGCTGGAAGGGGGAGGTGGCGCGAACGACCCTCCCCCACCTCCCTCCAGGTGGAGGCTTCCAGCGACACCCCAACACTCTTTGCTTAAAGAGGGTCAACATCAAAAAGAGGTCTTCTGCCCAGGACGGGCACTCGCTCCATATCGCCTCTCCTCGACCTTGAAGATTCTATAAGAGCCGGGGGGCCCCCGACCCTCTGCATGGGTGCCCCCGCCCCCTTCGCTGGGAACCACGACATCGGTGCTACTCCTGCCGGCACCAGACTCGGATCGGAAATGGCTAAGATGCCGCCACGGCACAGGCTTGTTCAGTTCCGGAGGAACACCAGAATGACCCGGTAGGAAAATTGTTGCCGCCCTTCCCACTCTTTGACTCATGGTCCATATTTGTTAGACTGTTAACCACATTGCACGAGACTTTCTGAACTGCCAATGGAAAGTTCTGGGCCAACCATGCGAGACTAGAGATACTCTGACTGTGCTGGAACTTGCCTGACCCCACCCAAAATGGCGCCGACACAAAATGAGACGTTTTTAATGAACTTTGTTGCACCCTGATTGCGCAAGCTTTTTACCCCGAGATATATAATGTTTGGATAATGAAAGTAGATATGAAGGATATTGAGTATGTGCTTGGACAATGAATTGACTTAAGGGTGGGTACCGATTATGAGTTGAAAAATGAATTGGTGTAATTTAAGGTAATGAATGAACATTGGATAATGTATTTATGAATTTGTTGAAGATGAATTACTGACATACATCATGCCTGCTCTGTAGGGGAGTTTAATACGATTTTATTGCACTGCCGCACTTTATGCAATGAACTGCCACCAGCTTTGTTCTCCTTATGTACAGATCCAATCTGCTCCGTGGCTAGTCCACCGGGTTGTAGGCCTGTATTTATGTGTCAACACTTTTTATTAAAAGTATTTTGAAAACGAAAGCATAGTTGTAGCGGTTGCATTAATGAGTTTTGAATATATTACTATTGTGAACAACGAGAAAGTATGATGAAGGTGAAAGGTTGAAAATGGACCCGATATTCAGCAGCCACACTATGTGTCACAGGCAGCCGGAACAGTGCTTTAAGAAGTCCTAAAACGACACCACAGAAATGCCACCTGACCGCCACCCTTGTACCCGATCGAAAGGGGTTACAACCAAGTAACTCATGTAGATACACAGATCATCAATGATTATCTGCCTGACCTTCCTGGTCCATTAGGGCTTAAACGCCGTAATGGTAGGGAAATGCACTACGTGGAAATAGGTCGAGTATATGGTAGGTAAAAGCATTTCCGGATTACTGCATGCTGATGAGGTTTGAATATTGCCTCCCCCACCCCTTCTTTCTCCTCCCTTCTGCAGGTCACGTCGGGACACTGGCTGATGTATGGACGGACGACGACCGAACCGCCGATGGGAAGGGGAAGAAAGGAATATGAGCATGGTCCTTATGACAAATAAAAGTTTTTTAAAGACGTAGACTTAAACATGACTGTTCCTCCTTAGAACATAGCAACTGGGAGGATGGACTGACATAGAGACTGGACAGGTACTGAGTGACGGAATAAAGAAAAAATTGACTAGAGACGACGCGTTAAATAATATAACTGGACGTTTTTACTAGGTAGGGAGAGGACAAAGAAAAATATACGGGTAAGGGTTGCCACGGCACCACCCGCCTAGGGAGTTAGAAATGTTGCCGATGTTCAAAATGCACTGCCCCCTTTTCTCACACTCTTACAGATTTAGCCAAACTGTCCGACTGTTTTCCCGATCAATATTTGCCGCTGCCTCAGCCTGGAGAACTTCCCACCACAGGAGGGAACAGAAAGATGGTTTAAGATCCAACCATGGGTAACTAGCGCAACCAGGTTAATTTCTGATCGACCAACCGAGGTGTGAGTATTGGTGATTGGGAACGCTCGCAGGCATGACAAGCGAGAAGGGAAAGGGGGGAAGGGCAGAAAGAGCTAAGCACGTAGATAAATAGGATAGTAACGATATGTAGAAAATATAAAAACAGATCTTGTAGACTAACACTTGTTTCCTGTCTTGTCATGAATGTCTTGTACATGCGTAATATATGTGCCGTCTTCCCCGTCTGAGTTTGTGTGTGTGTAACGTACGAATTTATGTCTCCCCTCTGTCTGTATCTGCGGGTCGCCTGACCTTTGCCGTTCTGTGTTGTGAGCGCACTAAATGACCTATTTTCGTACACGTCTCTCTCTCTCTCTTCACTCCTTTTTTATCTCTCTTTCTCTCTCTCTCTCTCTCTCTCTCTCTCTCTCTCTCTCTCTCTCTCTCTCTCTCCCTCCCTCTCCTCACATGTCATACGTGTACCGAATGGCTCGTTTAGATTGCGGACGACTCTCACTCTCTATGAGAGTCTCCCTATTTTCCCTCCCCCTCTTTGGTAAAATTGTGCCCCACCGGCACCAGTCTGATTTGATACATATTTGAACGCGAAGGGGTTCAGCAAAATTGTCCGAAACTAAAATGATTGTATCTCGCCATGTTACTGCCTCTCCTTTCTGCAAAATGAATGAACTTGAATTGGCTGAGAAGGAAAGGACAGGTAAGACGACTAAAAGTCCCCCAAATCAGGCCATTTATAGGGGAACTGTATGTCAATGGCACCTTATGTCTGTTCTTCAGAGACGAACGCCAACGTCTAGATTGACACCCAATACCCAGATTGTCCCACCCCCTTTGCACCCAAGCGCAAGCGCCCGTAGCATCCCCGCCCCTTTTTTGATAGAACCACTTCTGCTGTCCCGGGTATAAACGTAATGACTATGGGTAGTTGTTGACCCTTGAGGAAATCTTGTTTTGCCCGACTCTCGACGATAGCACCCCCACCCTGTCTGAAAATATGATTGCTCCTGAAGGGAAACGCTGTGTAATATTGAAATATGATGTAACGCACAGTTGATGGAAAATGTCATTTATCCTCATGTGAGTTATAAATAGGACAATGAATAAACCTGCCATAGACTCAGTAGGAATGCTAACACATGCACTGCTTGGTAATAGACCTCTGACTGTGACCGATGAGCATAAAATCTCAAATGCGGAGAATTGAGGGAGGAATTCATATGCGTAGATGTCTTCTTCTGCCATTTCTCTAAAACGTTGTCTTGTACCTATTCAAAGATTCACGATCACCGGAGGAGATGGGTCAGATGTGACGTTCAGCCCGACTGCAGACCTTGGGACACGTATGACATCGACCAGAGGTGGAGCGGCAGAGCAACAAGGCACGGGACGAGACCGCAATTTCAACGTGGAAAATGAAAAAAAATGACGGGCCGCCTCGAAGCCCTCCGACTGCTAACCCACGTGTGCCTGGAGTCTCCGTCTGCCTTCTTAGGGCCCGATTGATGGGCCTGCCTGCTTGTTATCCTTTGCTCCCTTGGTCCCTTTTTGTGTGTCCCAGGAACTCTGACCCAACTCCGCTCACTCCTTCTCCTATCGACTCTTTGAACTACATCCACCCACCTTCCCACGTGACTTTTTGCCAAAGGAAAGAACTCCAATTATATGGGAAGAGGGTGTTGCCACAGAACGCTAGGTGCCGAGCATAAGGCGCCGCCAAACGGACTGTTTAGGGAACAGGACTGTGGTCTAACAGCAGAGGACTGACCGCACCCTGCAACGCGTAAGGATCGAACCGAGCTGGACCTATAGCTCCACCGCCGGTGCTCAACAGTGCCAACGAAAGTACCCGGATTAGAGCCTACCAGTGATGGCTCCCTGATAAAAGACACTGTGACGAAGAGATCTTGTGTATTGAACTGAATTTCGCTCTCAACTATCTGGTCAAACCTGTTCATTGGTCACATTTTTTAAGTCAGAAAGATCTATGCTATGTAGTGCGTTTAATTGCCCGGAACACAACGAAAAAGTAATTTCCTATGTACTGCGTTTTCCCATCACCTTGACTGTCTATGATTGTACGCCGCATGTTAGTATCGACAAAATGCTAATTCGTCAACGATGCTTGTCTACTTGTAATGCCATCAGCTGCAAAAATGATTGCTGCTATGTAAAAAGGGGCGACTGTAAAATCTGACGAAACTGATGTACATAGACAGCACTCATTTCCCTTCCTTTCCCACTCCTCTCCCTGTGGGCACCATGGATACTGTAAATTATTGACCGTATCACCCTGCCAGTAAGAACCCGTACCCCTATGCATATGTGCAGCCATTCTAGGCACCATGGCCTTTTTACCCATTGGAATCCCCAGCTTCCCTCCTGCGCGTATCTTGCACCCCCTCTCCCATGTATAGACCACGAAACCCTTTCCCTTTGCGCGATCCTGATGTGAAAAGGTAACCCTCCTGCTTGACCCAGGCCTTCCCCATTTCCCTCTCGAAGAAGCATCCTTCGCCTCAGCTGACATAGCCCCCCCCCAGTTGTATCTGACTGCCCCTGTTCTCTCATGTACAGGTCATAAGATCTCTCTCTCTCTCTCTCTCTCTCTCTCTCTCTCTGCGCGACTCTGGCCCTGCACGCACCCTGACCCCCTCCTTCTCCTCATATGAGCAAGTCATAAACCCTCTTCTTCCGCAAAGCCCTGTCCTTGAGAAGTCACGGCCGCGCCTGACCAGCACCTCCTTCCCTTCCCTGAATGCCCCTCTATTGACAAACCCTCCCTCCACGCTCGATTGTCCACGCAGGCATGAATACCACTCCTTTGATGACCCCTTCCCCCGAGTTCGGCTGACCACACATGTCCGAGGCCATCGCCTAAGCCAGGGGATACCATTTACTGCCCTTATTGTATGCCTAGCCACCCCACCCCCTGGGCCATGATCAGGCGCACACATCCTACGACACACTCAGCTGCATGATTGCCCTCCCCTCTTATCAGCAGGTCAAGAGTCCCCATTGTGAATGAATGTGGAATAGGATCATCACGAGGATTATAGGGATGTCCTCCTTTTGCGACATACAGACCTGATTGTATAATCAAATGTTTTGCAAAGTATATAAGCAAGAGTCTCAAGCTCACTTGTCAGAGCACCTCCCGAAAGACACTGTGTTTCGTGTCCGAAATGACTGGCTCTCCTCATGAGAAATAAACTCTGTTCTTGATTCCTGCTCCCAGCGCCCGTCTCTTTATTTTGGTAAATATTCAGAATGGGAACTAAGAGGCGGTTTGCGCCAGCAGCCTGGGCATCGATAGAATTATGGGCTCACTTTCGACAAATGTCCTAAAAAGAAGCATCAGTACGGATGTTGATGCCTCAACATGACTCTATAAAGAACTGCAATAGCAGCAATTGCTCTCTGGTAACAAGGCAGAAACAATGCATGTCCCTGACTCATCATGACGATGAAGAACAACAGGCACTATCATGTTGAGGAAATGCAAAACTCTTATAACCAAACATCATCTTGACTTTTCTTGAAAAAACAAAAATGTTTTCTCAAACAGAAGCTTTACAATATGCCTAAATACATTTAAAAAACCTCAAGAAAGGTTTGTACATATTAAAAATAACCTTTTGTGATCCAAACAACAGTATCGGCCTCACATGCACAAGTATTGTCACCACATGCCATGGGCAGTCATTGTAAGCAAGTTGTCACCTAAAATGGGGTTTCGATAATGTAGGATTCTCACAACATAGTAAGAATAGTCACCCTATGAGGGGCCACCAGTATGCCAAGGGTGGCCATCAGGATGGCTAAGTTTCTTGTGAAGGTCACTGAGACCATGCACATCATAATGCCTTTTAAGCCCACAATAGATCAAGGTCGTCTGCCTAATCCAGTACCACCATATTCCCAAATGATCAAAAATATGCCACGAGGAGCTACTTTGTACCATAGCCTCCATATTGACTACAATAGGACATAAACATGCAAATTATGGAACAGGTGCTTCGTTTTTGACTTACCCCTATGCTTTACTTTTACTGTGTCATAATGAAGATTGTGCGGCAGTTGCTTGTGCTCTACCTGGTCTGTGTGTGAGCAGTGACAGCACGGCTCGCACTCCTGCGGTACTCTTCAAGTTAATAGTAGGCTGTGTAATCTGGAGGAGCCATTATGGATGTTGGATGTAAAGACAGAAAGAGAATCAGTGTAAAGCCCCACCATTCAATGGAATGTGTGATCACATTTTGGACTCGGATTGGTGGTCAGGGGTATCTAAGGTAGGTGAGAGGTTAAGACGTGCCAGAGGCCACAAGCGGGGGTTGTGTTGTATGATGAGAAGGGTTCCATTCATGACTTAAACGCATGCTGTTTCAGTGTGGTACTGCAGCATGGTCAGAGACCACATCTGAAGTCTTGCATTATGCCTTTATCTCTAATATGGCATTTTGGATAATGCATGACTATTCCCTTAATTATGATTTTGAAAACTGGTATGTTTGTGAAGAGTTGGAAGTTGTCCCCATCCATGATGAATTTGGGGGTTGATAAGTTTTTTGCAAGGTTTACTTGAAAATTACTGAGGAAGGTTTTTTAAGGTGGTCGAAGTCAATGTATTGCATCGAGGGATGGGAAAGGCAGAGGTAGCTCGCTTTGTACTACTGAGGTAGTGGAAGATCCATTATTGTTCATTTGTAGCAAAGCAGTTGCTGGTTGGGTGCAGTATTCAGTGGGTCTGGAATCAAACTGAAATAAAGCATGGTGATGGTCTGATGGCTTTGAAGATTCAGAATGATCGTTGACTTGTTAGAAGTGACCATGAGGAAACGTTTCTGTATGGAGAGTGATTGGACATCAGTTACAGATTAAGGGGCAGATTTATGTTAACTGGCACATCCCGAGGGATGCACCAGTTAACGTGCGTCACAGTGCGCCACAGCTACGCCACCCATGGTGCGCCGCATTTATAATGCGGTGCACCATGGTGCAAAAATGGCACAGATGCGTGACGCACCTGTGCCGGAAATGTGGCGCATTGCTGGAGTTGCGTCGCAAGCGCGACGCAGCTCCAGCAAGGCTCGGGGGTGCCCCATCTACACAATTCTGCATCAAGACCTACGACTGCTTCAAACAGGCGCAGGGTTTTGACGCAGCATTGGCCAGAAAGTGCCTGAGTGAAATCTCATAGATTTCACTCAGCCACTTTCAGGAGGCGTTCCTTTGCAGGAACGCCCCCCCCTGCGCAGGAACGCCTCCTTATGGTGCAGGGCTTTACAACGTGACGCATCTCCTAGATGCGTCATGTTGTAAATAGGGCGCATTGTTTGCGCCGCAGTTGCGTCAAATTAAGTGACGCAATTGCGGCGCAAGGGCATCATAAATCTGCCCGTAAGTGTCTGGATTGTTTCTTTTCTTACTTAAATCTCACATTCTGTCACTGAGATCTTGGGTGCCTCATGATGAGACCGGGTGCGTGTTGATGGTAGCATTGTGGGTGAGGTTAGTAATGTGCAGGAAGAATCTTGCATCATCTTTGGAGTCAGTTGTGGTTGACAGGCTGATTGAATATGGCTAGAGATTTTTTAAATGCAAGTCCACGATGAAGAACTACTGTGATTTGGCGTGTTGTGATTGACAGTGGTTGTTGATGTTGTAGTGGTGTGGTAAAGGATGCAGTACGATCTGAACAATCCAGTGTCATTTGTAATACTGCATGATTGTCAAGCCAGATCGACGGTGGTGAGTTTGAGCTGGGTTTGTTCAGTTGGTTGTTTAATGGTCGAGGTCAAACAGTGCTCATCCCAAAGATTTGCTAGAGAATTTCCCTGTGAGTTTGATGTCAAAGAGAAACATATGTTGGACTGCATGCTCTGCTGATTAGATCTCTAGTTTCCTCAATGAGGGTTTTAGAGGCATGATATCTGCAGTGTGGGAGAGTGGTTGAGAAAGGCCCTCAATAGCTACCTAGCGTTAATGGTAGAGGCTTCTGCTAAAGCACATGGCTGTGAAATTTTATAATATAATTCTATCTAAATGTTCTAAAAGGGGGCACCAAAATATGCCTGTGACCAGGGCCCCTCTGATTCCAAGACAACAAAGTTAGTCAAACATCACTGCTTATATCAAATTATGATTTATTTTATGGGTTTAGTTTACCATCTATCCAGTTTTGCATCAATATATCGTATCCCTCCCCTAGCGATCAATTTTTAGTAGTCTTATGATTGCTCTCTTCTTGTGTTACCTCAACATCGTTCATACGGACCATTTTACCTTGCACACTGCTGTTTTCCATTGCTTCATGCTCTTTCCCATGTGTGTCCTTTTGTAATACTTTTTTTATGCATCACTTCTTTCATTTATACCTTTGTCATAGAGCAGTACCTATATCCTTTACTTTGAGTTGTATATCTTTCTTGCTGGACTGCTTCACATACTACATACATTATATTAAACACTGTATTTAGTTTTTTGTTTTCTATCAAGTAATATTTACTCGGTTATCTGTCTCGCTACATAGTGAAATGCATTTAAAGGCTTGATATTTTTTTTCATTGCCTGCTATGAACTGTACTATGGTAGACATTTAGGGGCCGATTATGCTGCAGCTTGTAAAGGCTGCAACCTGAGGTTGGAGCCTTTACAGCCGCATTGTAATGGCCCATTCAGTTTCCTTTCCAATCACCTCATTACGATAGAGGCAGTTGGAAAGGAAACCAGCCAGTCATTCTGGCTGGCTTCCGCCAGTCGGAATCTGGCCTGTAATCCCTAGGGTGGCCTTCTCCACCCTTGAGATTACGATCACGGTTTCCGACATGGTTTCCATGCTGGTCTGTCCGACATGGAAACCATGTCGGAAAGAGCCTTTGGGGGTCCCGAGTAGGGCACCCTTGGGCGCACTGCCTCCGATTGGAGGCCGAGGTGGCACCTATGGGGCCCCCTTGTTGATCCCTTGCACCTGATGAATTGCACCTCCCATTTCACTACGGGCGCTTGCATTACGGCCGGTTTACGGCTGGAATGCATGCTGCATGCTGCCATAGTGAAATGTAGGAATGCGACCGAACAATGTATGATCGCATCCTAATGAGGCGGTCAGACCGTCGGCCGGGTGTCGGTCGCCATGACTGATGCGGTGTCGAGCAAAAGTGATACGAACCATCATCGTAATGACTTCCATAATGTCTGTATTTTAAGTAGGAAGCCAGTTTGCCAGTCACGCCTTTACAAGGAAACAGTGCTAATTCCTGCACATCAAAGAAAGCAGTCGTTGAAGCGCTCCATTTTCAGCTGGAAGAGTTAAATGACCGCTAGATGGTTTTCAGCAATAATACGTGTTGTTTACTTCAAAATGAAAGATACCTCGCTTAAGCCCTTGCTGGGATTTGAACCTGTGAATGCCAGCTAACACAGATGGTGTAACTCACACCTTGGATAGCTTAGACAGCTAGCACGGAGACCTCAAAGATTGAGCACGTTCCGTGTGAGTCATTGCGATCTACAAATAAGCGGCAGCAGAAGCAGGCCAACAACGCCTTCCGAAGGCCCCGAGCGCATCACTTGCCACTTTCCCTCTGAGCGATTCACGGGTGCCAACCTTAACAACCAAGGTTGATTTAGTCTGGAAAGCATGCCTACGTTTCTCCAGTGTTACCGATTCGAAAGCTGCAGTAGGTTTTAATTTCCTTTAAATTAGTGAGACATTTTGTCCACCAGGAATTTTTATGTTGCTAGGCAACAACTCACTCTTTCCTGATTGTATCCCACGTGGTTGCCATAGTGCCCACATGTCATCTCAACATAGCTACAGTAAGCCAGTTTCAAGACAAATCTGGAAACACCAATGCTTTGTTTTACAGTGAAAGTCAATTACCAGTTTAGGAAGAGACGCTTTACACAGGTAAATAAAAGGAACAGTGCAAAAGTGCACTGACAAGAAGAAAAAAATCAACGACTATCATGTAAGGTTTATTGCTCATTTAAACATAACATGAGAAGAATAAATCCTTGAAGCATATGGGCACCGCGCTGTCCTTCATTACATAATTTAAAATACAACTGACCGCAGTGCCGGTGGCAAACATCATAATTACAGAAGACATATATATTTTTCTCTAGTCCTCTATCTGCTTTTGTCAAACTAACAGCACATTTTGGATATAATAAAAGAACTCGTTGCAAATAGAACAGGCGTTAAAATAACATGGTTGACTTTACGATTAATGTTGCATATCATTTACTCTCTGTAGCATTACGTAAAAAAAAGCAGCTGCCACGACTCCTTTGTAGATCCCTTTTGAAACCACATTATTTGTGAGTTCTGTAGCATTAGCAATAGAACGAGGCCACTATCCTACCAATATCTATAAAGCCGCATTCTACCTCCACATGGAAATAATTAATTCTACAATTTGCCAGTGACTGACATGGTATCTTTTGTGGAGCTTACATACTCTTATGCAATGCAGATTGTTGATACTGTGAGTCACAATTTGCCAAACATTCCTTTCACAACAATTTAGTTCTTTGTCACAGTAAAACCACACTCATAAGTAGGTGTGTAAACTCACTGCATGTGCCTTACAATACTGACGCTGTATCGCAGATCGGACACACAGCGCCTGTCTGGCACCCTGATACCAGGACAGTTTGCCCAGTTGCAGATTAATTGTGACAGCTTTTGTCTGTGTTGGTGAGGATGCATAACAATCAATCAATCAATCAATCAAGGCATTTATAGAGCGCGCTACTTACCCAGGGGGTCTCGAGGCGCTTGGGGGAGGGGGTGGGGTGCCCGCTACTGCTCGAACAGCCAGGTCTTGAGCTTCTTCCTGAAGGAGAGGTGGTCTTGGGTCAGGCATAGGTCGGTAGGGAGGGTGTTCCAGGTCTTGGTGGCCAGGTAGGAGAAGGACCTTCCTCCTGTTGTCGCTCTTCGGATGCGGGGGACGGCGGCGAGGGCGTGGTTGGTCGATCGGAGGTGGCGTTTGGGAGCGTAGAAGTTGAGGCGGTTGTTGAGGTAGCTCGGGCCTTGGTCGTGTAGGGCTTTGTGTGCGTGGGTGAGGAGATGGAAGGTGATTCTCTTGTTGACGGGGAGCCATGTGCAGGTCTCTCAGGTGTCCGGAGATGTGGCTGCGTCGGGGGATGTCGAGGATGAGTCTGGCTGAGGCGTTCTGGATCCGCTGGAGTCTCTTCTGGAGCTTGGCGGTGGTTCCGGCGTAGAGGGCGTTGCCGTAGTCTAGTCGGATGGTGACGAGGGCCTGGGTGACCGTCTTCCTGGTCTCGGTGGGGATCCACCGGAAGATCTTCCGTAGCATGCGCAGGATGTTGAAACAGGACGCGGAGATGGCGTTGACTTGTCTGGTCATGGAGAGGGAGGAGTCCAGGATGAAGCCCAGGTTGCGTGCGTGGTCTGTCGGTTTGGGTGCGGTGCCCAGGGCGGGGGGCCACCAGGAGTCGTCCCAGGCGGAGGGCGAGGAGCCAAGGATGAGGACTTCGTCTTGTCTGAGTTCAGTTTCAGGCGGCTGGTCGTCGTCCACTCGGCTACGTCTTTCATCCCTTCGTGGAGGTTGGTTCTGGCGGCGGCAGGGTCGTTGGTCAGGGAGAGGATCAGCTGGGTGTCGTCGGCGTAGGAGATGATGTTGAGGTTGTGCTGGCGTGCGATAGCCGCAAGGGGGCTCATGTAGACGTTGAAGAGGGTGGGGCTGAGCGAGGAGCCCTGAGGAACGCCGCAGATGACTTCCGTGGCTGCAGATCTGAACGGTGGTAGGCAGACTCTCTGTGTCCTTCCAGCGAGGAAGGAGATGATCCACTCCAGTGCCTTCTCCTGGATTCCGATGTTGCTGAGGCACTGCACTAGGGTGCGGTGGCAAACAGTGTAGAACGGCGCGGAGAGGTCTAGGAGGATGAGGGCCGCTGTTTCACCGTTGTCCAGCAGGGCTCGGATGTCATCGGTGGCAGCGATGAGAGCGGTCTCGGTGCTGTGGTTGGCTCGGAAGCCAGACTGTGAGGGGTCGAGGGATCCATTCGTCTCGAGGAAGGCGGCCAGCTGCTTGTTGACGGTCTTCTCGATGACTTTGGCTGGGAACGGGAGGAGCGAGATGGGGCGGTAATTCTTGAGTTCGGTGGGGTCCGCTGTTGGTTTCTTTAGTAGAGCGCTGAGTTCAGCGTGCTTCCAGCTCTCAGGGAAGGTGGCGGTGTCGGAGGTGTTGATGATGTCCCGCAGGTGGGGTGCGATGACAGCGTCGGCCTTGTTGAAGACGTGGTGGGGGCAGGGGTCGGTCGGAGATCCGGAGTGAATAGAGTTCATCGTGCAGATGGTGTCTTCTGTGTTGATCTGGGTCCAGGCGCTGAGGGTGGTGGTGGGGGGCGTTGGTGCGGTCGTGGGGAGCGTTGTTTGTGGGCTGAAGCTGTTTTGTATGTCAGCGATCTTGTTGTGGAAGTAGGAGGCGAGGGAGTTGCAGAGGTCTTGCGACCGGGTGATGTCGTTGTTTCTGGCGTTGGGGTTGGAGAGCTCTTTCACGATGTTGAAGAGTTCCTTGCAGTTGTGTGCGTTGTTGTCCAGCCGGTCCTTGAATGCTGTTTTCTTGTTGGCGCGGATCAGTTGATGGTGCTTCCAGGTGGCGAGCTTGAGGGTGGTCATGTTGTCCGGTGTTGGCTCCCTTCTCCAGGCTTTCTCGAGGGCTCGGCAGTTCTTCTTGGAGCTCTTGTGTTCGTCAGTGAACCATGGGGCCTTCTTGCTGCTGGGTCTGCTGGGCGGGGTCCTCAGTGGGGCGAGGTCGTCTGCGCAGTTGCTGATCCACTTCGTGAGGTTGTCGGCGGCCTGGCTGGGGTTCGCTGAGCTGGCGGGAGGGTGCTGGCTCAGGGAAGCGGCAAGCTGGTCTGCTGTGATCTTGTTCCAGTTTCTTCGAGCAACCTGTTGCTGGTGGTGGTGGATCTTCTGAAGGTGAAGTGCACGCCGCTGTGGTCCGTCCAGTGGAGTCCGGTGGCGTGGCTGAAGATGATGTCCTTGCTGGATAAGAAGACAGCGTCAAGTGTGTGTCCGGCGAGGTGGGTGGGGGTGGTCACTAGCTGCTTGAGTCCGAGATTGGCGAGGTTGTCAAGCAGGGTGGAGGTGTTGCGGTCGTTGTTCTCCAGGTGGAAGTTGATGTCCCCCAAGAGAATGTAGTCAGCGGAGGGGAGGGCGTGCGGGCAGATGAAGTCGGCGATGTGTTCGCTGAATTGTGTGCGTGGTCCCGGGGGTCGGTAGATGAGGGTGCCTCTGAGGGTGGTTTTGGGGTCCGTGTGGATCTGGAAGTGCAGGTGTTCCACAAACCACAACAGGAAAGAGTTGTGGTTTGAAACTGTACCTTTGTCTTTCACTGCCAGCCAGTACTTAATTTGAACCGGTGGTTTCCGGTTCTCGCCCGGCACTTCATTGTCAACACACTTATGACTGCTGCCACATGGTGGCGCTGTTTGTGTAAATTAGAGATGTGTTGAATTACAGTTGTTTGTTAAAGCAATATACATTAAAAACAACTGATTCCTGCCACACAAGTCATTCTTATAGCTTTGGGGGCCTCAAACAGCCCTCATTGTCATAGGTGTAGCAGTGTGATGAGTAGTAGTTCTGTAGGTACCGTCATTGGCAGCGCTGGCACGCTGAGGTGGTTTCCTGAGGAGGGCCCTAGCACTTATTTTGTGACAGAATAAACACCGCTGTCAGCGGACCCCTTCACTTGTAAGATGAGACATACATACCTCCCCTCAGGGGTGCAATATGTGACAGCACATTCCAGTGCGGGTTGCCTGGGTGATCCCTGGGATGCCAAACCTTGCCCTGTACCTGACAGCTTTCTCTTGTAACAGTGAAATGTGGCAGACTGGTCGGCATAAGGTAGAACAGATTGCCTGAGGCAGAGGATGAGGAAGAACCAGATTTATCAGGGTGAAAAAGCATGGAAAAAGTGTTCCTGCCTAATTTTAGAGGTTGATCATTCACAGGTGGGTATTTGCTGATATCTATTTGGTTGAGTGGTCTGTACTGTTCAAAGCATGCTGATATCTCATCAAGGCAACTGTGTTGTACTCTTGTTTGGGTTCAGAAGGGGAGCAATCTTATTTCAAAATAATGGATAATGTAGTTCTTTCAGGGGACTTTTAGATGGTTGATTGGTCACATGAAAGAGAAAAATCATGCAGTTCATAGGACGTTAGCTATGGTGACTTGAGGGAACACAAAGCAGAACAACTGGTGTCCCATAGTTTCCACAAAAATGCAGGTTTTCGTGAGGGCACATATCCTGATTCATGAATGTGACCAGCGGCCAGAGAGTGAGCTCTATAGTTACCAGATTAAGCCGTGTTTCAGATCATCTCACCATGAATAACAAAGAAGTGGGTAGGCGGTGGCCACACTGTTAACCATTAGCTCTCATGAGCCCTAAGGGCACAGAGACCCTGCTTATGTGAGCAGACCTCCCATATCAATATCACCCATAGGAACAGCAGTAACAGGTATGGACCTTAGCAAGCCTGCATATCAATAGTTAGCTCTGTGTTTCCACTCCTTAATAAGATGTGGAAATTTAAATCTGTACTTGAGTGCCCATCAATTTCATGTGCATTGAGTAGGGAGTCTGTATTGTGCCATCCATTGCAGCAGTTCTGCGCCAGGTTAGGACCTCATTAGAGAAACAAAAGTTGCACCTAGTGAAGATTCCACAGGAATCCTTCTGTATTTCATAGATAGAGCCTAAAAAAGCCAACACCGATCTGCAGTTGCATATCTTACAGCTTGGGGAGGCAGGGGGTAGTATGGGCTTGACTATTTGTATTGGAGCAGGGCCAAGGCTGATTTCCATATGGTTAGTCTCTGTCTGTAGCGGGATAGTGGGGAAAAAGGAATAGACCAGAATGAGGCCAGACTAATTACCAGTGGCTCAGATTAATTTGAGCATTCCATCTATTCCCATTTTATTGTAATCAGTGTGACACTCTAAGTACAACAGCTACGCTTGAAGTGCAATAGGAATCGAGCTATATCTCACTGAGAGTACCTGTCAATTCCTGAGTGTTAGAAATGGGGGTCTCGAGTTGGTAGTGGTTTGCACCCTGTCCAAGTAGGGACCCTCCCTCCTAGTCAGGATAAGTGAGTTACACACCCAGATTACCCCTGCTCACCCCCTTGATAGCTTGTTACAAGCAGTCAGGCTTATCTCAGTGGCAATGTGTAAAATATGTGTACATAACATACAGTAACAGAGTGAAAACACTACAAATGGACCCTGCACTAGTTTAGAAAATTAAAGTATCTTTATATAAACCAAACAAGACCAAAATAACAAAAACCCAACATACACAACTGAAAATATGACTTTTGAATTGTTTCAAGCAATTCTGTTCATGGAATTCTACGGATGCAGTGATATTACACAAAGTACCTAAAATGTGCCACAATCCACAAGGCAAAACAGGGAAGCATCTGAAAACACAGCAATGCGTTGGTTCCTGAATCCACAGAGGAGAAGTGTAGCGTTGGATCCGGACTGTAGGGCGAAGCCATGCATCGAAATCCAAGATGGCTCTGGTCTGCTGGTGATGTGGTGGAAAAACTTGGTGCACCTGTGCGTTGCATGGAAATCCGAATGCGCTGGAGGTCGATGTTGCGGCAGCAAATTGGCGCTTAGTCGATTTCTTCAATGGTGGTCCCATGATGCATCGATTCTTTCAGCCGCACAGCAGGGCATGCATCAGAGTCAGTGCAGGGGTCTCGGACTTTGGAGTCACAGTCCGCTGAACTCGGACTGCGGTGGATTCTTCGGCTGCTGACAGGCACTGTAATGATTTATTTGGCCGCACGGCAAAGGTGCGTGGAAATTTCTCCCACATCGAGATGCTTAGTCAGAAAAACACAGTGGCACCAAATGATGGATGGAATGCTGAATGAATAAAACATTCACTCCTAGCCAAGAGATCTGAGATAAATCCAATGTTATTTTGCTCACCAATCCACCCCAGTTTGGGCCCAGCTTTATGCAAATCATTCTTGACCCTGCTCCTTATGGGAACAGTCCAGACCGTACTGCCAAGCTGTGTCCTTTGTGGACCTGAAACAAGCATCCTGGGAAAGGTTTTGGTGTAACACCCCTCATCAGCCAGTCTAGCTTAAATCCAGTGGTGCAGTGAGCAAGAAACCCACGTATAGCAATCCCATCCCTCTTAAGACAAAAAGTGCAGCAGCAACAAATGATGAACTGGGGTGGTGTAGTGAGCAAAAGAACAATGGATTTAACCCAGATCTCTTGACTAGGGGCGAATGTTTGATTCAATCAGCACTCCATCCATCATTTGTTACCACAGCACGAGTCGGAAAAACAGGCGCTGGATTTTGATGGTTTCAAGCAGGTCTTTGCAGCAGGAATTACCTCCAAGGGCCCAGATTTAGATTTAGCACCACGAGGCAGGTCATAAATCCCAGCAGTAGAGTTCAGGGATGCTGCAGATGAAGTCTTTGATGGCATTGAGACTTCCAACTTGAGGCAAGCACACACAAGCCCTTGGAGAAACTTCACAAGAAGGATATAAAGCAAATTCCAGTCCTTGTCCTCTCCAAAGCAGAAGTAGCAACTGCAGGCCAACCAAGCAAAGTAACAGACAGCAAAGAGGCAGTCCTCCTCCTCACAGCTCTTCAGCTCTTCTCCTTGCAGAGGTAGACATTTTTCAAGGTATTGTCTTTGTAGTGCCCACGTTCTTGTCCTGCCTGGTCATGGCTCAAGGCAGTATTGTAAAAGACCAGGCACAGCCCTATTCAGGTGCAGGCGACAGCTTCTCCCACCACTCTAGCTCAGGAAGGCCCATCAGCCTGGTGATGGGCCATAAGGAAACAGAGGGCACACCTCAAATCCCTTATGTGACTGTCTAGAGTGAGTGCACAAACTGGTCCCTGCCAGTCTAAGCGAGACATTGATTCCACAGGTAGGCAGATAAACCCAAGATGGTTAAACAAGAAAATGCCCACTCTCTAAAAGTGGCATTTTCAAGCACATAAATTATAATCAACCTTCACTAAAAGATGGGGTTTAAAATCCTGAGCTCAGACAGCCGAAACTCAAAATCTTTAGCTGTTCCCAATTTGAAGTTAAACTTGGAAAATGTTACAAGGCAGCTCCAATGATAGCCTACGGGAGAGCTAGTCCTTGCAATAGTGAAAAACGAAATTGGCAGTATTTCACTATTAAGACCTGGAAAACACACCAGTACATGTACTACCTTTCACTTACACTGCACCCTACCATGGTGGTACATTGGGCCTACATTAGGGGTGCCTTACATGTAGTAAAAGGGAAAGTTTGGGCCTGACACATGGATGTACTTGCCATGTGAACATGGCAGATTAAAACTGCACCCACAGACACTGTAATGACAGGCTTGAGATAGGTTTACAGGGCTACTCATGTGGATGGCACAACCAGTGCTGCAGGCTCACTAGTAGCATTTGATTTCCAGGCCCTAAGCACACATAGGGCACTTTACTAGGGACTTACCAGTAAATCAAATATGCCAATGATGGAGAACCAATCAGAATTACAATTTGCACAGGAACCACTTGCACTTTAGCACTGATCAGTAGTGATAAAGTGCCCAGAGTACCTAAACCAGCAAAAATGAAGTCCAGCATAACAGTGAAAAATACAGGAGGTAGAGGAAAAAAGAGAAGGGAAGCCATGCCAAGGATGACAGGTCTAACACTGAGATTATTTCAAGCATGCCACCTATCAGATTATTGTTTTCTTCAGCGAGACACTCTAGGCTCAACTTGTATCTCCAACATGGTCCAGTGTTCATGTTCCACAGGAATCATGCTATATAAAACCGATGAGGCCCAAATAGGCCAGAACTGGTCTTGGGTTGCTGGGTTGCTTGAGCTGCCATCTGTAAGTGACCTGCCCAGGTTATTCTGGCTGGCCCCTTATATTACCAGTGGTTGAGATTAATTTCGGAATTCCACCCATCACCTTTTTATTTTCCTCAGGGGCCGATTCCAGCACATCTCTCTGTTTATCAGTAATGTGCTATAATCTGCACCTGCCATATCCCTAGGGATGAACAGTATGCAATTTGCACCAGGTGGAGAAGCATGCAAAAAAAAAAATTGAGGGGGCTGTTAACTGGACACATAGCCATCAGAATTTCAATTTTTGTGAGAATAAACATGTCCAGGATATTCACTTAGATGGTTTTTTGGTATGTGAAAATTGGGTTTGCAAGTGTGAATTCATCATGTCATTCACTAATAATATGGAATACCTTATTATTCTCCACCCCCAGAATTACCAGGAGGCACAGTATCGGTAAATCCAGAGGCTGAACAACAGGTCATATATCATATAATGAGCCATTTGTAATGAGGGCTAAAGTGTGCCTGTGCAACACATTTTCCTCATGTTCAAACTCTTTTGGAGAATTTGCGCTTGAAGAAAGTGCTTATATTTCCTGATTCATTTGAAGGAAGCAGAGGGAAGTGTTTTAATTAAAATGTAAATTGCTTCTCGCGTATAAAAATCTCAGGTCAAAAGAGTCATTTTTTTTATTTCCAGGCCGTTTGCATTACACAATGTGATTATTGATATTATTACCATTTTATAAGGCATTTTGTTCATGGTTAAAACATGCTCTGCGACGGTGTCATGAGAGAATTCCTAGTTCCTTACTCCGGCATTTACATTACCGCGGCTGAAGCCCGGGTCGCCAGAAAACGAGAGACACTTGATACATATCTACCTTTTATCTTACAGCCCGTGCGGTTTCCCTGTTCATTGTTGACATATGCTAGTACAAAGCTAATACCTTTGTGTGATTGTTCACTGCAGAGAGACTGACATTGTGCCAAACCCAAGGTTAAACAGACTGTGCCTGCCATGTGGCCACTATTCTTTACCCTTCTGCAGCGTTCAATTAAAGTTCACACGCTCTGATCGATGAGAGGCCCCTAATGCCTGCAGGCTGTTTTTTCTCACTGCTTTACAGCTTTGTCATTACAATTAGCCCACAGCTTCCACTCATCAGAGTACCTTTGCTTTGCCATCATAGCCTATAAAACTGAACTGCTCTTCAGGAATTCCCTTTAGCTAGAGTAACTAGAAGCCAACGCAAACAGCATAGTGATTTACCAGCACTCCTCTCTAGCTGGCATGTCTTGAGACTAGATATTGAGGCCCATATTTATCAGGGGTTTGTGTCTCCCGTGTGCCACTCAAGGGGGCGCAAGGGTGACAAAAAGCCTGGAATTATATTTACCAAGCCACGCAAGGCCTTGGGTGGCCCTGCGTGGCTAAGTAAACGTGGAGTAACGTAATGCAAGGCAGTCGCTGTCTTGCAATACTCTGCCCTGGGAATGTGTTCCATGGGTGGAGTATGGGTGTTCCCACCCATCCACCCATGTATTTTGGCACAGTCAGAGATTTAACAATTAGTGGTAGACCTGAGAATGCTTTAAAATGCTATGCATACCCACGGGATGCCTAAAGGGAAGAAATACGTTTATTTCTACTTGTTTTTTCCTCTTTTTAAGTGTGCTGCATTCTGCAGCACACATAGAAAGAGAAAATGCATAAGGATTGTATTTGTACAGGAAGGTATGCCTTTCCTGCACAAAAACAATCATTCCTACATTGCAGGTACCCTTGCACCATGGTGCAAGAGTGCCTGCGTTGGCACTAGCAGCACATTGTGTGCCAGCGCAGGCAAAGAGCAGGACTGCGCTGTATAATGTTAAATATGGCTCATTCTTTCCCTCTCCCTTTCATGCAGTGCAGCAAGGTGTCTTGGTGTATGTGACAGTAGGCAGCGGATCCTTGGAACTCCGAGCCAGCGATCTCATCCCTTCACAACTTGGAAGTGGATCTTATGGCCATTGAGCCACAACCTTCACAGGCGATTCCATACGATCTGCTATCCGTGGACTGTCGTGCAACACATCTCTTTCTTGAAAAAGACTCGCCGCGACCTTATACACAGGCGCAGAAGGGTCGAAACGTCGACATCCCACAACAGGCCATTTACTTCTAGGATTTCAAAAAAACGTAAAGAAATATTGAGAATCTCTAGACACTCATCAGCATATGGCCTCCAAAAAAAGAACTTTGTAAATATGTATATATTGATTGTATAGATTTGTATCCCTCACTGTTTCACCTTGTCACTATTTTTGCACTTAAATCCACTTTGACAGTCTTTTTATCTGTATTACATGAAATACCAATTGAATGAATTTAATTCATATAAATGCAAAAATACAATGAATAAGACCTCGAGTCATTAACCTCTTAAGCGCTGCTGACGGCCAACGGTCGTCACGAGTGCTACCTCCCCAGTGCTGCGCACGACCATTGGACGTCCATTCAGCACTAGTTCCAATGGACAGCGCAGCACTGGGGAGGGATATTTGCGCCACAGCTAAGGTGTTAATTGTGAGGTTCTGAATTATGTTGTCAAAAGAGGGGTTCCAACTACAATATCAGTATTCTTTGAATTACTCAAGTTTTGCACCCGACAGAACCGCCTTTTATATTAACAATTAACTACCCAGGTTCAGAGGGACACAGGGCCACCCCCTTTTCTTTAAATATTGGTGTATTGTATTGAATGAAAATTTGATACATATGCCCCTAAATGTCTTAGCGAGTAGTATACAGAAGCCAGCCTTTGAAGAAAGAATACAGCAACATCCAAACAAAGAAAATGAAACAAACATAGGTGGAATTTGGATTAGCAGACATTCAGAGGTAAGAACATGCTTCTCTGTTCTTTCGATTGCACCAGTTGTATCCAACATCCTGTTAAGCAATCAACTTGTTGATCTAAAAGCACTGGAAGCCTTAAATTGTCTGTTGTGTCACTGAACATGGGGGCGTGAGGCAAATGGATGGTCTAGAAGGGCACAGTGAGCTCTGCCCACCCCTGCAATCGTCTCTCACGGCAGCAACTGCCCTTTGGTGGCCTATCCTCTTTTCAGAACATTTACAAAAAACACATTGTCCTGTGGGGACCTGACCTCCTCTGAAGGGTATTCTCAGAATGAACAAGGCTTACTGAACCTAGAAAACATTTGGTTACTCTCTAGAACCCATATCACTCAGCCGTAGTGGGTAAATTTACCCACCTTTTTCCCCTAGAGCCCCCAGACAGTGAATGTGAATGGGCATGATGAGTAACATTTGCATAAGACTAAGCTTAACCCCTTCCATGCTCATGACGAGCTCAGCTCGTCATGAGTCACAGTGGAGCTGTGCTCATAACGAGCTGAGCTCGTCAAAACGGCTGCGGCTCGCCCACGTGCAGCTAATTCCCCACCTGTGCAGGAGAATTAATGAGTGGGCGGGTCTGTGGCAAGCTCAGCTCATCATAAGCACGGCTCCACTGTGAGTCATGACGAGCTGAGCTTGTCATGACGCAGCTAAGCCGTGGCCCCCCTCGCCCCTGCCCCCGCACTGTGGCTGCCGAGGGGTTAACTTAAACACAGATAAAGTTACACTTTTTATTATGTTTATACAGTGTTTATAATAACTATATATTCATACATAAAGAAAATTACAGCAATGCCTTTAATAGTATCACCAAATGCATAGCACAAACACCAATAACCTCTAAAATATATAATGTGATTCTATTAATCAGCTAGCCAAAATGAAAACAAAAAACTCATAAGAAGGCTCTGCCTTCCTAGGGGCAGTAGTATTCTTTAGGTCTGATGCTTCCAGATTGGTCCAGGGTCCAATGCAGACACCTCGATATTAAAAAAATAGTCACCCCGGTTATCCAAATTTTTTAATCTCCCAAAAATTTCATTTCAAGTGCAATTTGAATCAAGCCGTTAGCTATGAAAAATGGCAGGGTAAATTAAGCTCTGTCTCTCCACAAAGCAATACTACGTATAAATACATGTTGATATACTAATGCAAACCTAAATGAGAGGTAGGTGAATCTACATCACTTCCTGCCTGGAACATACATACAGGGACATCTTTAGGATTTTGGGGGCCCTGGGCCAAGCGAAATTCGGTCACCCCTATTCAGAACAGCATTCAATTTATGATCCAGTATAGAGGAAGATGGAGGATTGTGCCCTCACAGTCTCTCAAAGGTGGAAAAAAAGAAATTTCAAGCCTTCTTCAGGGGTTTTGCGTGTGTGGTTTTCATTTGTTGTTGCATATGCGAAAGAAGAACAGCCGACACGTGTTTCTCCCTGGTGGCCTATTGGCCATGGGCTTTTTCAAAGGAAGTCTTGCTCCAGGACCGCAGAAAATCAAATACCGGCCTGTTTGAGAATCACAAAACTTAAACTGACTACAGACTTGATTACTTGCCTTGAAAATGCCCATGGCCAATAGGCCACCAGGGCGAAACACGTGTCAGCTGTTCTTCTTTCGCATATGCAACAACAAATAAAAACCATGCACGCAAAACCACTGAGGAACGCTTGAAAACATTTTTTGGACCACCTTTGAGAGACTGTGAGGGCACAATCCTCCATCTTCCTCTATACTTACCTCTTCGATGGCTCTGGGGTGAAGCCGTTCGCGAGGAATGTGCCACTACACAATTGGGCCCTGACAATTGTAGCACCTAAGCCCAGAGACTTCCATCCATACAGTAAGCCAATTTATGATCCAGTTTCAGATCTTTGCATGCGCTTTTTGGCCAGGTCACTGACAGTGCACAGGCGCACGCCTCCAAATTCTTAAATGTGTTTACATCTAATATTCAGTGACCTTGTGAGTTTTCCATATTGTAATACAGCAGCGGCTCATTAACATTACTACAAATAATCTCTGTGACACCTTGCCATTTCTCATATGTGAGGTCCTGTTTTGATCTAAAGGAACTTTTTTTGTATGGATGTTGCATGAATCAAAAACAAAACATTTATCCTCAAAATGTCTGTAATAGACTCTCACACTTCAACTACATTAAATTAAGGGCAATGGTATTTAAAACAATATGTTTAAGAATTATTTAAGGTCAGCAGGGAAAGATGCTCTGCAGAATAGAGCTGGCTCTATCAGGGGGGGGGCTGAAAGGCTGGGGCCCTGGGCCGGAGCCCACTGTGCCCATGCCTTAAAACGTCTCTGCATACACACACGGAAGTTACACTGTTGTGCTGAATGAGACTTCAGCTGTCCAATCTTGATAAGATACAAAAACAACAAACCATTATCCAGGATTTAGATTTAGCAAGGAATGCCATTCTGCTGCTCATGCGGTCTATCTGTGAAGGTATGACACCAGGAAACATCATGAACTATTTGCTGACTGAAACGGGAAGCAGGTTCACAGATGATCACAATGCGGGCGACGCATTTAAGAAGGAAAGTACATGTTGGTGGGTTATTGAAAGAACATTATATTTCTATCCTGGTGAAACTGTGAGTAATTTCAATAGACAAAGTGGGAGAGTTACTACAGAAAACAATTGGACGTATGTGATGACCAGACCCTGCAAATGTGTCCCTAAAATGAAGAAACAAATTGTCATGACACAGCACTACAATCGAACGTGCATATTTGATAGCAAAGAAAATAAATATGGTGGCAGAATCTTAACATCTTCAGTCAATGTCACCTACTCAGGAAACTATGCACTGGAGAATGTTCCTTTACTTTGTAAAATCAGGGATCTAGGGGCATATTACCAAGCAATAGCGATAATTATCGCTATTGCTTGGTTATAGATAAAAAATTATCGACGAGCTGCGGCGATTTTTATCGCAGATAAACCATGATATTACCAAGGTTTATCGCAAATGCGATAAAAATCTGCAATATTGCTGAAAAATCCTCGATATTCAGGCATTACCGAGCTAATGCTTTTACCCATGTTATCCACCTCCTATTGGATAACATGGCTAAGAACTGCTCCTGGGCAGCTGTTAGCTTTTGGAGATATTCGCGCTTAGCGCGAATATCTCCAAAAGTTAGTAATAGGAGATAGCGATGTTAGCGACTGTTTCCAGTCGCTAACATCTTGGCACGCCCACTTTGCATGTCATTAGTGATACATTTTTCTGGCCCAAGATGGTCGCTATCTCCTACTTGCTGTCGCTAACTGGTGTTAGCGACAGCTAGGTAATAGGGAGATAATTTTATCTCCGCTTTCTTGGCTTTTAAAGCCAAAAAAGCGGAGATAAATCCCTTGATAATATGCCCCCAGATTCCCTCGATCAACTTTGTTTTTAGTCCCCAGCAACAACATTTCACTTTCTATCAATCCGTGTTTTTCTGCTGTCACACCATCTTTGAATACCTCTGTGGTTTGCTAAACGTAGGTCCAGTCAAAGGGAATGAGGGAATGTATATTTTATTTAATGCGATTTTATATAGCGCGAACATTACCCGAAGGTGTCAGAGAGCTTTACAAAATAACCAGTTGTGTTCCATTAAGACTTTGGATTACATGAGTTACATAAGAGATACAAACAGAAAAAATTGCAAATGTACCATTTGTAAATTCACTCAAGGAAGAGATATACGCAAAGAAAAATTGCAAATGTACAAGTTGTAAAGTCACTCAAGGAAGAGGTATAAACTCTAAAAATACATAGGAATGGTAGTAAGTACAAAGGTCTACTACATATACTAGTGGTTAGAGTTCTATATATACAAATAGTAAATTTACTATTACATAGGAACATAAAAAACTTTACACAGTTTCATGCCATAAGATAGGTAGGGTAAAGAGTGGGAGAAGGTTGAAAAAAGAAACTTAAAGGGAAACCAAAAGTAAGTGTTAATGTCAGCAAAACCGGTTGGGGACTTGCAAACAAAAAGGCCAAAGTCGGGTTCAGATCTTGCAATAAAATAATTTTGGACAAGGATAGGGTTAAGGGGGGTACAAGGCGCAGTCTAGGCTCACGTATTGTCCAGTAATACCATTTATGCCAGAAAGACCATAAAGATGGAGGATCTAGGTTTAAGACCACAACAACAACACTACAAAATGGCGGTGTTGCTGTTTGGTGAGAAACCATTTGGAAAAGCTGTATGAGTCCACGGGGGATGTGAGGGGAAGGCAGAAGTGCGGCCCCCTTCTCTCTCTCCAAGGCCCCCTTACTGATCCCAGGGGTCCCTCTCACCTCAGTCAGTTGTCTCCCGGTGTCCTTGCTGTCTGCAGGCCTCTCTGCCCTCGCAACGCCCTCTGAAGAGGCTCCAGCATTTGGAGAGGTCTTAGACTTTGCAGGTTTACTCGGGAGGGGGCCCAAGCCACCGCTCCCAGACTCCGACTGTGGTACTCTGATCTCCATGCCTGCTGCCAGGCACCAACGCAGCCAGGCACTTACCAGCGGCCACCGGTCCCAGCGCTGGAGGCGCCGCTTGCCCCTTGGCCAGCGGAGCCCTGCTTCTTGGCACCCCGAGTCGCTCGCAGGCCTCAGCACACAAATAGCACATACTTATACACCTTACACGGCTTTGCCACTCATGTGAATTAATTAATCATCAGGGTAAAGGTTGTGCAAAGTCAAGGGGGTCAAAGGGCATATCCATAAGCTTAACTACCCAAGTCATATTGGGGAAATGACGATACTGAAATACGGATCGTCACAAAATTGACAAACCTGTATGGAGAATATGCACACCCACGCATTTATGGGCAACATCAATTATGCCTTTAAAAAAAAGGAAGCATGCAGAGATGTAACATATGTGACATGATGCTGAAGGCCAAAACAACATAGACTTGCATTCCTTCATAGAGAGAGATAAATCTGCCATGTAAAAGGGGCAGATGGAGAGGTATGACTAGCAGAAAAAAGGAAGCAATGTTGGTGGCGCAACATTGGGGAGCTGAAAAGGAGTATTAGAAACAGTAAAGCCCAATACAGCATGAAGGCTCAAGACTGTAAAAACCACATATTCATATGAAGACTCCGTAATTAGGAAGAGAGGATAAAGACTGAGGCTCTGATGGATTCTTTAATACTCTGATGGATTCTTTAATACAACTCAAAAGCAAAACTACACTAGGGTAGGCCCGCATTATCTAGAGGAGTTATAGTCCTTGTTAAAAATGGGGCTTCTGGTTGGCTAGGGTAGGCATCTAAGTCAGGCAGAACCCACCACTCTAGTCAGGACAAGTAAGTTACACACCAAAGATAACCTCTGCTCAACCCTGGCAGCTTGGCAGAGAGCAGTCAGGTTTATCCCCAGAGGCAATGTGTTATTTTGCCATTAAGGTAATTGTCAAAACCTCACTATGCATGCAGTAAGAGAATGGCTGATATGTTGCAGACATTGTGAAAAATCATTACTGTGCATACTGTGCAGGCCTATTATAGCGGGTTTCCAGACCATTTAGAATAATTTGTGAGGGGTAGATGAACATTCTTTTTCGTATACAACACACGTGGCATTCAGGTATTCAGATAACTGATCAATTACCATTTCTTTTGATTTGGTCATTATTGATGATTAAAAAGAGGCATGTGAAAACGGTTGATGTAAAGAAAATAATAGAGGAGTTTATACACGGACCTGATTAGTCCAAGATGCCGGTTGCAATTTGGCAGGTAGGAGTCCTGCCTTTGACAACTCAGGTGAAGCCAATTATTGTGGATATTTAAATAGCGTTTTCCCAGCAGTGCTCTTTTCACCCATTTGATTCAGAAGTGTGTGAAGATGTCGGGAGCTACCATGCTCACCAGTAAGTACTCATGAGGAATAATTAATAAGCATGATATTGAAGTAGTGAGGATGTTATTTTGGATTTGCTCTAACTTGAATGGGGTAATTCTCAAAATACGTGATGATGGGTTTAAGGGGACTCAAGACACAATTTGACATGTTCCGTTGTTAATGTCTCTCAGTGAGAATAATTTACCTTGTAGTTGCGGAGCTGTTTTATTCTTGTGTGGCAACGGAATTGTTACCCTTGGCTCGAGTTGTTGCATAATGGTTCCAAAGATGAATGGGAAGTTTTTTTTCATTCAATGTATGCATATGAATGGAACTTAGAGCCAATGTAATATAATGCTCATGATCGTTAAGGAAATCGAGGTACCTGGGAGATTTAGTCCCACTCTATGTACTTATATGGATGGAACGGAGCCGACATCAGTAACAGGAGATGAATGGGGGCCCTTTTTGTGAAATTGTGAACTATTGACAGACCGTTTAAAATCCCGGTTTCTGGTTTGTTTCCTGAGCCTTGTCAGATAGTAGATTTTAATCAATTGTTAAAAGGTATAAGTGAAATTAGGTATCCACCAGGAGTTGAATTTATAAATTGCAAGTTAGACAGTTGCTCTTCTTTTAACATAAGTAGAGTGGACAATTGGTCTTCAAACTGGTTGTTACACAGTGAGAAAATGTGATGTGTTAATTTGTAATGGTAACCAATAGAGTTTGTTTTGGGAGTGGTGTATTGGAGGGCACATTAGATCATGTACATTTGATGGGTTGACTGATTCGAAGATGATGTTTACAAAGTCAGTTTGTAATGGGAGCTTGTGGATTGGTATGTAGTTTTAAAGTATGTGTGTTTTGTAGCTCTGAAAAAGTCCATAGGGATGAAATGTGTTGGCTACGACCGGATACGAGGAGATGATTTTAAACAATTATCAATATAGAAATCTATTTTACAATCATCTTTAGATAAACATTTGGTGTTGTGCTGAGTCAATAGTATAATTAAGCCTATTATATAGTATTCTTTATCCTAAACAGGGCAAGGCAAAACGAAATACATCAATATCTCAAGACTGGTAATGCAACAGATAATGGAATAGAAACACATGAATCACAACCACTGTGCATATTATGCACATCCTGTACAAGTATTTGTGATCCTGACAATCCAAGGCATTACACGACATATGGGTAGCATCAGTGCAAAAAATGCAGCACTTTAGTTATAAATTGCATAGGAAACTCTCACAGCCTCAGAAATCACCAGTATTTTGGATAGGCTCTCCACAGTAACTAATCAGTGCCAATACTGCAAATGGTCAAGGTAAGTCACCATATTCATAAGGAGGCCATGGAGGCACCTCCGAGCATACTATGCATAATACTGTGGTGCCCCCAGACTTCCTGTGTCATATGATACCACTATGCATGTTGATAGGGTGGGACTCAGAACATCCCTAAACTGTGAAGTACACTGGAGTTTGTAGATAAGGTAACAAAATTACAGTTCTAGAAGCTGGTGCACTTCAAGTACAGTCATTACGCAACTGTGCTGCGTGTGAGAACTGGGGGAAGCACCAATTGATACTTTGGGCCGTCTTGTCGACCGGTTGGGGAGTGTCTTTCCAGCTGGACAAGTCACACGGGCCAGCAGGATTTCAAAATAACCTTTAGATGTGTACAACACCCAGCTCAAATCCAAGCTCTAGCCCTAGACATCAGTTGCGGGTAAACCAGTGTGAGGGCTGGACCCAGCCTTTGCAAATGTACGTTCACCCCACCTTCCTCTCTTCCAGCCCAGGAAGACTATTCAGTATGCAGATAAATGCAGATGGAACCTTGCTACACTCAGGTCTTCCTGTGTGAAAGCTGTTTGGAAATGATGCACAAGCAGCTGTCAACCAACCCTAGATTTGGATTGGAGTCAGGCTTCAAAGCAAAAAGCGCCATAAGCACTGAAAACTGCTCACTTTCTAAAAGTGGCATTTCTAAAATAGTAATAAAAATCCACCCACACCAGTAAGCATGATTTTTCACTACTTTTCTAAACATGCCAAACATGGCAACGCTACTCCTTTCCCATCATGAATTACCACTTAAACACATGTAAGGGGGTTTCCCAATGTTTGCCTATGAAAGGAGCAGGCCTCACAGTAGTGATAAACAAAATAGGCTGTTTGTCACAACCTGGACATGCTACACAATAAAGGTACATGTCCTCCCTTTTACCTACACAGCACCCTGGCCATTAGGCTACCTAGGGCTTACCTTAGGAGTGGCCTATGTGTAGTATAAGGGGAGTTTAAGGCTTGGCAAGTAATTTTAAATGCCAAGTCAAGGTGGCAGCAAACTGCGCACCCAGGCCCTACAATACTGGAGGCCTGAGACAGGTTTGAAAGGCTACTTCTGTGGGTGGCACAATCAGCGCAGCAGGCCCACTAGTAGTATTTAATTTACAGGCCCTTGGTACATGGGATACCACTTTACAAGGGACTCACATGTAAATTACATATGCCAAACAGGTGTTAACAAACTATACCATGTTTAGAGAAGAGAGAACATGCCCAGGGTCCTAAAGCCAACAAAAAGAGGGTCCGAAAAATAGGAGGAAAAAGGCAAAACGTTTGAGGAGAACTCTGCAAAAATGGCGCTGTCCAACAGTTCTAAAACGGAGACAAGCTAAACCTGTTGGGTAGTGGCGGAGAGTTAACACCTAAATGAGGAGTAGAGCCCTGCTAATTAAGGAGATTCCTTCACAAAGTAGTGACACACAAAATTCGACACTGACTCTAGGAGAAAACTAGTGGCCATTGTAATGTAGGTGCAAAGAATACAGAGTGCTCTCTCCTGGAAATAAATGAGTGCTCACTAACCATTTTTTCACAGCAAGTTTAATACCATCATAAACTCTATAGAAATGGTCAAACTAGAAGAGCGCTCAGAGTTCAGCATGTTGTTAAACCAATGCTCATCTAAACCTCATTGGAGATTGTTGACTATGAGATTAATTAAGAAGCTTTGTTAGTAAGTGTATTTGAGCACTGACTGAGTACATACAGGATTAACTAGATGTCTCAACTCAATTAATGCACAACTGCTCAGCCGCAATTATTGTTCAAAATAGTTGAGTTTTAGTTTAAGTTCAACACCTGAATTTGCATGTGAAAATATGTACCAATGCTCACTGAGGCTCAGTTACAAACAGAAATAGGAATATTTCAATTATCCTGGTTGAGCTCTTTATTCATTTTACGGTAGGGGCTAACATCATGCTGCTTTTATGTGCACAACTCCTATGTGTTAAAATAACCAAGCAAGGTAACATGCTGATTCCCACAGAGCATTTTTAGCAAGATCGGAGTTTTCATAAACTCTAAGGAATAAGACTGAAAAAACCTGAGCCTAAAAGGAGACACATTTATTAGTAAAATCAAAACAGTTCAATTTGTCACGGAATACAAGGTATTTGCATCTACGTGTTTACACCCAACTCTGAGAAGCGAATGAAGTATAGATGTAGTAGCATGAAGGGGAATAATTATTACTGAAAAGAACAATTACAAACGGAAATATATTTTAGTGTAATTAAATAAATAGAATTAGTCACTGTTTAGAAAAAGAGAAATCGTATGAATGACATACTAGCCGACGCTACTTTCAGTTCAAAGTGAGCAAATGTGCCAAGGATTATTGTTAAAATATGACTGTACAGTATACCGCATGTTCACATGGTTTATATTTATTATATTGTAACTGTTATGAAATTACATCTATTCATTTGCTTTTTTTGTGGTGTTCTATGATAAACTTATTCAATAAATACAAGAATCCTTATTCTCCCACAACCTGCACATGTCTGGAATCCAGGAACGTCGGAGTGGGTTAAAAACCAAGTTTAAGGAATATGGAATACGTACCTGCCGGTCTGCGATCATACAAATTTTATGCTCAGTAGATCCGCAACTCATTTGTAGGGCAGTCAAATTCATTGACATTTTTGAGAAAAACCAAAGAATACTGGCAAAGTCTTGAATCCGGAACATGTTAATATTCAAATTTGAAAGACTTTTTCATCTTAATAACTTTTTTATCATTCGCAGAGCAGTGTAAACTTTCTGTGTTTTAGTATATTGTCGTATTTATACTTTGTAATGGTTTTTACTAACTATACAATAAAGTATTATTATTATTATTATTATTATGTCTGGAAAGTGGGGTCTACCATTTTAAAGAGAAACAATGTAAAGTAATGTGAAGCCTATATGCCACTGATCCTAGCTTTTCTCTAATATGATCAGCACCACTTCTGCTCTTGTACAGCAACCACACATTTCAAGTAGTATGGTTTGGGGCTACCATGGTTCCCATGCAACAAATTAATTAAGCTGAACTATGGCTCCTGTACTTGACTCTAGCGAAGGCTCAGATCATTGTTGTCTGAAAAATCAATAGGTTTGGTTTACTGAGAGCATGAGGGAAAAGGCAGCCACTCCGCCAAACTGATACCCAAATATCCTTTCCCATTCAAGAGAACGATTGCCCTCACTGGTTTGTTTGAGCTTTCGAGAATGCATGAATTCTTAAGGCATTTCTTTAAAGAAGGCCCTTGTATATCAATTTAGGCCGGATTAGAAGTCGCCTGTAAATTCTGCATGCCCAATAGTTACCCGGCCCATTGAAATTGCAAGATTTTTTTTCATAAAGAGACAGTGACTACTCATGGCCGACAAAACGTCTATGTGAAAGACCAGTGTAAAACATGCCGAAAGCAGGGAAGACATATTAATATCTGCCTGTTTTTCCTTTAAAAACTTGTAATTCAAGTTATTTTCCTGACCCTGGAATAATCAGGGCTCCTGGTATCAGTTTTTCTGTTGTGGGGAAGTAAAGAGATTTTTTCTGGCCCACTTGTAATCAGGACCGGAGTGTCCTAGAAAGTAAGCCAGTTGTACTAGTCTGTACTTATCATGGGAAAGTTAACAATGTGTATGTAACCGCTTAAAATAGTCTCTATAAAAAAGGTTATCAAAATAGCTGATCAAATTAAGAGGTTTGATTAAGATATGTCTATATAATTGAAGAGTGGTATACAGCCATTTCTGATGTGATAGTTTGAAATCAGCACTGTGAATCTCACTGTTAATTGAAATTGTCTACCAATGGTCACTTTCTACGTGCTCTATCAGTAACAAAATCACCCTGGCAGCATACCAGCAATCCAGGTTATGTCATATTCAGGTTACCCGAGTGGGTGTGAAGGGGAGCATGGTGTAGTCTATAGCAAAAACAAACATTGGCAAAGCCAATAGGTCTTGCCTATGTAAAAGCTATTTGCTTTGCCAATGTGTTGTTAGCCATGTTGTAGACCAGTGTGGCTGCTGATCAGCATAGCTAAAAGTTAGTGGCATAGAGGAGAGTGGCGTGGAGTGTCGCAGTGTGGGATAGTGAAGAAAGTGTTGTGTAAAGTGGAGTCAAGTAGTGTGGTTTTCAGTGGATTGGCATAGAGTAGAGTTGACTGGCATTCTGACATTGGCATGTGTTGCAATTGAAACTGGCAATTAGCAGTACACAATGCAGCATTGTATAATGTAGTCGCGTAGATTAGAGTTTTGCATAGTAGAGTGAAGTGGTGTAGCGTGCAGTGGTGCTGAGTGGATTGGTGCAGAGTAGAGTGGCATAGAGTACAGTGACATACAGTGGTGTAGAGTGGGCAAGAGCAGCTGATTCTCGCTGATTGAGATGAGGAGAGAGACCACCGCGTCTCCACCATCAACCCATTACCGAGCAAACTGCGACGTAAGCATCCTTACCGCTAAATAAAAGCAGCTCCACAACCCAAGGAGCAACGCACTCCCAAATCTCGAGCCCAACCATTAAGGAGGACTCGCCCGCGAGTTCACGGCTTATCCAAAGCCCAACTCCGACTAAGACAAGGCACCCGTAAAACCTGTGCACCTTGCTCACGTGTAACAGCGCCTGACCAAGACCATCAAACAGACTTGGCAGGCGTTTGTAATGAAAACAGGCAATGATTAATATAGTCCTGATGATGATCCCGGTTCATTAGGAGCCAGGGGATCGAAACGTTGACGCTTAAACAGTTTTGCAGGAAATTCATTTGTATATTATTCTGTAGACACTGTATGTCGAAACTTGCTGTAATTGATTAATAATTTGCAAGCGACAGTTGGCTCCAAAACTTTTTTGCCTGTAAAAACTCTTCTCTTGACTCACCTATTTTTCTTACTATATGTTTTTTCCGACTCTTGGGATAGGTACAGGATTGTGCCCTATCTAAATGTTTGTATGTGACCCCCTCCAGGTCAACCAAATTCTTTTGATCCTAAATTAAACATTTCCTTGCCCGGCTGGGCCTGGAAACTGGATTGTAGTACTGATTGTGGTCTATTGATTTACTGTTTTGTCTATCGAATTTCCTGAGGACCCTTGTTCTCTTTAATAGTAGATTACAGTGGCATAGAGTGCGGTCATCTAGAGTAGGGTGCCATAGAGTGTAGTGGCATATAGTGGTACAGAACAGAGTGGCGTAGAGTGCAGTGGTGTAGAGTGGTGTAAGGTGGAGTGGAGTGGCATAGAGTGGAGTGACAGAGAGTGCAGTGATGCAGAGTGGAGTGCTGCAAGTGCAGTGCACAGAGTGCAGTAGTGCAAAATAGAATGGTGCAGAGTTTAGAGACAGAGAGCGCAGTGCTTCAGAGTAGATTGTCATAGAGTTCAGTTGTATAGAGTGGTAAAAAGTGCATTGGTGTAGTGTTCAGTGGCATAGAGTAGAGTGGTGTAGAGAGCAGTGGTTTAGACTACAGTGGTGCAGAGTTGAGAGCAGTGGCGTAGAGCGCTGTGATGTAGAGTGATGTCGAGTGCAGTGGTATATAGTGCATTGGTATAGAGTGCAGTGGCATAGAGTGGAGTGGCACAGAGTGGAGTAGAGTGGCATAGAGTAAAGTGGCCTAGAGCGCAGTGCCATTTAGAAGGTTGTTTCAGAGTAGAGTGAAGTGGCGTAGAGTAGATTGATGCAGGGTATAGTGAAGTGGTGTAGAGTGGCGTTGTGCAGGTTGGAGTGCAGTAGGGTGGAGTAAAGTAGAGTGGCATAGAGTGAGGGTTTAAAGTGGGGTAGAGTGAAGTTGCATACAGTGCAGTGATGCAGAGTAGAACAGACTAGCATACAGTGGACTGGCATAGAGTGCAGGGGTAGAGTGGAGTTGTAGTGCAGTGGCATAGAGTGCATTGTTGCAGAGTTGTGCAGAGTGGAGTCCATAGAGTGGACATGTGCAGAGTAGATAGAGGTGGCCTAGACTGGAGAGGTGTAGAGTGCAGTGGCAAAGAGTGCAGTGGTGTAGAGTAGAGTGGCGTAGAGTGCATTGACATAGATTAAAGTGGTGCAGAGTAGACTAGAGAGGTGTAGACTGTAGTGGCATAAATGGCTGTGGTGCAGATGGAGTACAGTGCAGTGCTGCAGAGTGCAGTGGTGTTGTGTAAAGTGGAGTGGTGTGGAGTGGTGCAGAATGGAATGGAGTGGCATGGAGTTTGGTGTATACATGATGCATGATGTTGTAGCACACTGCCATTACAGACAACATATTTTCAACTGAAATGACTATCACATTTACACAGACATACAGTTTGTCTGATAAGCGATATTGTGTGGAAATGGCATGACCTAGTGTATTGATTTGTTTTGATCATATTAAAGTATTTGTTTCCAACACACTTCAGAATTAACAAACAATGTGCATCATTTGTGCTTTGCTAATTCTGATATATTCTGAAATACTGGCACAGTTCATTTAAATATTGTTGTGCTCTTGAAAATCATTTCCTCTACCCCCAGTATCCAGCAATAATGGCACATAAACCCTCTCACTTTGAGATAAAAGAAAGAAAAGTGAACACCAAGCTTCCTCGGCAGACAGAGCCAGACATTTGACATCCGTCTTTGAATGCACAACAAATGTGACAAGATAAGGACAAGATTCACAGGCCTGTTTACAGAAGGGAGCACTTGTGGAAGAATACAAGGTGAGGTAGTGTGAAAAGGCTTTGCTCCTTGGGAGGGACGCACTGAACCTGGCCAGCCTAAAACAAATAAAGCCCGCAAATAGAAAGCAAGACAAATTGAGTTACAAACTACAAAGCCAATGGTAAGCAACAGGCGGAATACATTCCTAGGGAAACTTTCAGAATGTTCCCAAGGTATCTTTAGCATACCAGACAGCTGCACTGTCTGGTAGGCTTCGACCTAAAAAGTGCATCAAGACTGGGCAGAAAGATGAAGGCTTCAATCTTCAGTAGAGATAAAAACAGAAACAGATACATGCCAAAGGAGAATTTTTGGGATTCACCCAAGCTAGATGGATTTCCTTGCATCATTAACGTGTGCTAACCCGTGAAGGAGCTTAAAAGGGGTTGGGCATCCCTAATCGAAACTGAAAACGTCTTCTTCAATTGGCTGCAAAACAATTACACTCCTTTATTAATAATCCCAATCAAGCAACAATGTTTACAAGAGAGGGATTGTTTCCAGTTTAACATATACTATTTTGTATTGATATAGAAAGCTTGTTATAAAATGCCCTAGAAAAGGCTGAGATGGACCCGGATTAGGCGACCCCTCCTCTGCAGTACTGCTTTAGGTGAAACCTGAGAGTTGAGCCTTGGCGCAGCCTCGTTTGTTAAAGGAATGCCAGCAGTTTGTTGAAGCCTAAACACTATCATTTGGTATCTTGCAGAGTAATCACATTTTCTTGGGGGTCAGCTGACCGAGTGTGGGCTTTAAGACTTTGGGCATATAACTTTTAAAATGAAGCAACCACAGATTGAACACATTTGAGAGGGTCAAAGAAAGTTGGCCCCAAGGAGTAATATGCATAACTATTGTTCAGTTCAGCCCAAGAAAAAAAGTACACAAGGTAATATCTTTAAAGACGAGCGAAAGATTCTGCAGGGCAAAAAACAGTGTCCAGAGAGCAGGCCGGAACATCTGCTCGCTGTGTGCCACAGCTGTGCATCCTACAGCTGTGCTCGTGAAGTACCCATTTTCTCTGCTGGTCTTGTTGTGAGTCCTGAACATAATTGTACCTCAGCCAGCGCTCGCTTATCAAACATTAGTGCAGTTGTCAACGTAAGGAAATGTGCATTTCCTGTGGATAAAGAACGTTTTGCATCCATCGGAGAGAACTGCAGCTGATAAACTTAGAAACCAAATGGTGACATAACTGTTGGTCAGCTATAGGCTTGGCTCTCATTAGAAGTTTTGTTAAGAATTTCAAACAGATGTCTAGGGCATCACATGAACTTCACTGAGTCCTTGATATATTTTAACTGTTTCAACAAACATTAATCAAAGTGTTGAATATATTGGTTAGGAATAATTAAACGTCTATACGAATTTAATGATACTGAATATCCCTTCAAGGATAGATATTGGCACCACATAATAGGATGCATCAGAACAATAAACAACATTCGTGTTCAGCGAGAGATTTAACTTATGAATGTCTGTCGTGGTACATTCACCTTCATCCTGCCTACACGAAGAAAAATTGCTGACGCGTGATATGTAAGCCAATCACTCTTAATTGTCCGAATACAAAAATTATTTTACTAACTTTATTTTGTTCGTCTTGAGGAAAGGAGTCTCCTTTTAACTATTAAAATCTTGGAAATGTGAAATATTGGTGGAAGCTGTTGGCGCAAACACGCCTGTACTTCCTTGTAGGTGCGAAATAAACTGTTTCCACAGAGCCATGACTCAGCATATTGATAGACGCTGATCACATAATTCCAATCTGTGCATCAAAGATTTCTCAGTGACTTGGGTCGTAGTCTCCTGAGATTGTGTAGGTGATTGTGTGCATTAGGACGAAAATGCTCTGAATCCCGTGTAATATTTGCCCATTCCTCTTTAAAATGCAACGCCTTCTGGACTCTATTCTGCTAATTCAAAATAAAACAGTGTTGATACCGGCAGATCACAGACTAATGCGAAAACAGAATTTGACAGGATACAACGCTACTAAGAATGTGCTAAAATGCCGCTTCCAGCAGCATTCCTTTCGTGTATGAAGAAATATTTCCTCTTGATATTTAACCAGCTGTTGAGTAGTTCAATTGACGTAAATACAGGGCCGTTTCTACCATTAGGCAACACTAGGCGGTCGCCTAGGGCGGCAAAATGGCTGGGGCGGCAAAAGGGGGAAAATTTACTTAATAAGTGTTTCCTTTCTTTGCCCTGAAGCTGCACCTGTGCGTGCGCCCGTGCTTAGTTAGCTCAGGCCCTCTGCTCACAGGCCCTTGACCTTGTGTCCCCGACTTCCATGTGCCACAACCCACTAACTGTGCCCTGAAGATGCCTCTGTGCGCGCGCTCGTGCCTAGGGCCCTCTGTCAGCAGGCCCCTGGAGAGCCCTCGTCGTGCCATGCGCGGTACTACCTCCCAGATGGAGACTTCTGTAAAGCACAAATTATTAAACACAATCCCCGGTAAAAAGATTGTAATGAAAAATATAGCGCTCTCATCAAAGCGACGGGTAATTCTACTTTCTGTGACCCCGGCCCTGCTGTGTTGGTGGAGGGGAGTGGGCAGGGAAAGGGGCTGCGCTGCACAGAATTTTAAGGGCGGTGAAAAGGCTTGTTTCCTTTTACACACAAAGAAAATCAGCACCTCTGTTTGAAGTACTTAAAAAATTGCATATTCAGTAATACATGTGAGCCCACACGTGCATCACGTGCAGTGAAGCATAGCAATGATGATGTCATTTTAAAGCGCCTACAACCAAGGATCTGCCGCTTAGAAGTGCACTGGCTCATAGGTTTTTATTTTAATTATCACAGCTACGTGTTACATAAGTTAGCTGCCCAGAATGGTTTATAATCTGAATGGGCCCTAAATGATCCATTGCTAGTACATTCTAGTTACTCAAGCGCCCTAGCAGCAGGTGTTGAACCCACTGGACTATCCTTAGCTGGTGGGTTGTTAGAAGGCTAGAACTATCAAGGTTATCTTATTTTGTCGTTTTTAACGCATAGCAAACGATTTGTATTTTGGCAAGTGTTACTTTGTGCTTGAGTCTACACTAATGGAACAATATGCATTATGTAAATGACTTCTAGCCTAAATAAATGGGAGGCGGGGAATCCTTTTATATTTGCCCTCTCAACTAAACAAGCATTTTCAAAGCCAATAGATTTCACCTGCGCGAGAGCTATTGGCTTTGCCAGTGTCTTTTAGCCATGTTGTGCAGCAGCGTGGAATGGAGAGGTGGGGTATAGATTGGTTTGGTGTGGAGTTGAGTAGAGTGGAATGACGTGGAGTAGAGTGGTGTAAATTGGCGGGGCATAGAGTAAAGTTGAATGGAATGTGGTAGACTAGAGAGGCGAGGAGTGGAGCAGAATATAGTAAGTGGAGTGGCGTGGCGTAGAGTTCAGTGGAGTGTCAAAGAGTACAGTGGTGTAGAGTAGGGTGGTGTAGTGTGGTGCAGAGTAAACTAGAGTGGCACTGACGCAAAGTGCAGTGGTGTGGCACAGAGTGCAATGGCCTTAGAAAACATCATTGAAGTTAGAAGAGCGAAATTTAAAAATGAAATAAAATATCGTGAACAGTGCTTATTTAATTATTTAATGTTTGATGTGTTTTATTGTTGAATACAAGTTCTTTTATATCTAATGCATTAATTATTCTGCCCTGGTACAGGGGGAGAGAGTGATGGTAGTAAAAGGGAGTGGGGGGCATTTTTCAATTCTTGCCTAGGGCGGCAAAACACCTAGAAACGGCCCTGCGTAAATAAGCGCAGAACTCCGGAAAATGCGTCATTAGTAACCGACCTAACAATGAGACGTCTCTGCGCATGGTTCCATTAGATAGTGCCAACTGCAAACTGCGACATGTTAACAAGTTTCAGCCTTGCTGACAATGTTCCTAATGGAGCTTTATGTTGTGCAGTGAGGGTCTGTGCACGAGACCCCTCTTGACACAGCCTCTCTCCGCTTTTGGAAGCTTCTTTCCGCACTGGAGCCTTTCTTTCAAGGTTAGCCAAGGTTAGACATGCTAACCGAGGGTGTGATGCTTTCTGTATTCTTTCTGACCGAGCAAACAGCATACTGAAATATTGCTAAAAAGTACACATCACTCTGAGGGCGTTGAATATAGGACTAGGCCCCAGAGGTGGGGAGGGCTTCCCGGCAATGGTGTCGAGGACTTGTGTAGGAGGGGGAGAAGTCTGCAAAAGTAGGCGTTTGGAGAAGCCTCGAGTCGTGGCTGGGAGAGGCAGAAGCGCTATTGGTGGTAGGGCTGGACTGGCCATAGCGGGCACCAGGTGTTTCCCTAGTAGGCCCCTAGGGTGGGGCCGCTTTCGGACCCCTTTGGGCCGTTTTTTGTTACCGGGGGTCGGCGAAATAGGCCCCCTGTAACAAAATCGGCCCGAACCGGCTCTCACAAACTGCTCGGCGGCGGCACTCCTCCTCAGGGCCGGTTTCTGTTCCCATTCCCTTTGATTCCTATGGCCCACAGCCTCCTCCACCTGCCTGAACCACCAAGGGGTCTCCTTCTTCTTTTAGCGCTAATGGATTGCCTTTTTTAGCCACTTTCTGGATTGCTTCCACCTGGTGCTCCGACTGGTTGGGGCCCAGCGGGCACCTTGAGGCAACACTCCATCTTCAGTGGGGAAGACCCTTGCGGTGACTGAGCAGGCGGAGTTGTTGACTGCTACGCTTTTAGAGGTCACAGGGATTTCCCAGCATTTGCCTTGTGCACTCTGCCCTGCACCATATTGTGAAGAAGAGGGGCGGGTGTTTGGTGCGCCAGGCCAGCCCGAGGGCACCAGCTCAATTACTGTGGGCAGCCTGGTTTTGCTTGTTGATGCAGTTGAGAAGTTGCCGGCTTTATTTCAGTTTATATTGATATGCTGCCATGATTGTTATATAAACTTTCCCCACTGTATCGCTTTTAGCACTGTGCGAACACATGTGCACTTTTCATTTTTGCCTGCTCAATCTTTGAGAAAACTTTATAATTAAAAGAATACATTACATAAATTCATATAAAGGGTTTTTGTATGGTTTGGTGGAACAGCACATTGACTGAAATCATTTATATATTATGTAACTGAGAGAGCGCAAATTTGAATGAAAATTATGAATAGGCCATATTTACAAGCACATGGTATAAACATAGGAATGAAATGTATATCGTAGTGTGAAGTTGACACTTATAGCATATAGATAACCGATATAATCCAAAGTAATATAGGAAATGTAACTGTATTCACTTTAGAACATGTATTAGATTTGGAAGGCCCGTATACGTAGTGGGCTAATGTAGAAATGTGTAGAAATGCTTACAAATGTAGAACGTGCAAAGTAGAATTCATGTACGTGTGTAACCTTTAAACGGAGAAGCAGCGAGAAATGAAACGTGAAGAAATGTGTAGAACATGTATAAAACGATATAGAGAATGAGAATATAAAGTTATGCTTTACGTAGTCTATATTCTATGTACAATGTATTCACATATATGTAACTAACTTTTGCTAAATACGAAAATATATGTTAAAGGTTATACTGTGTAGAAGGCTTTTTGTGAGAATGTTAGAAAGGTTTAGGTCATTTGTGATTCTAACCCGACTGACCGAGGGTTAGCAGGAGCACAGTCCAATGTGTATAATTTAGTGGACTTACAGGAGTCGTGAATAACTTGATGTGGACGTGAGAGCCAAGAAGTCTAGCACTTATTAGATTTAAGGTGACAACGCTGGATAAGGTTTATTGCCTGAACGTGATAGGAAGCGCTTGGAATTTGAAACTTGTTTTTGAATGACCATTCATAGGACCTAGAAGGTCAAAGAATAGCAGTTGTAAGTTAAAGTCTTGTTTAAGTTCATATGACTTTTGATCTGAAAGTGTCAGTTGAAGTCGCCAACAAGAAGACGAAGATGACATCTAATGAAGGAAGGTCAACTTAATGGACGGCGAAAGAGATGAAGCAATGGAAGAAGCTGGAAGCTGACATCATCGGGGAAAGTCCGTGGTGGGCGTCAAGGGGCGTTCCACCCACACTGTGATTGTGTATTTTAGGGACAGCACCCCGGGGATAAGATAGCGAATTGCTCAGAGGGAACCAGCGAAGGCGAGGGCGAATAGCCCCGAGCAGAAGTCATCATAGAGAACAAGAGCGTAGATGACTTGAGCAGATGCGCTGAGAGAGATCAGAGCGCAAGAGAGCAGTAGGCCGAGGACCCTTAAGAAGAGCGGATGGGTAGGCAGAGAGGGTACTGCTTCTTAAACTTAAGTTACCTTTAGAGGCTAAGAGAGTTTGAACTTCTTTAGGAGTCAAACTGCTGACACCTTTTTAGGTTAGGAACTTGCGAAGTAGGGATGTCACATAGCATAGAGTAGGGACAGAGATAACGTGATACTTTTCTTTTTCTGTAGATGACGCCAAGGAACCACTTCACACCGAAGATTTAAATTGCTGATATCGGAATTGATTTTGTATTCTTTTGTATACTTTGAGGTTTATCCTGCGAGGATTGTAATTGCATCCAACTTTGACTTTTATATAAAACTTTCAAACTTTATCAGTTGTAAGTGGTTCTTCTGAGTGGCGTCAGTTAATGGGGTTTGTCTAAACCTATGCGGGGGTTGTCTTTTACTCAATGACAGATACTAACGGTCCAAAATAGATGAATGAGATAAGTTATTAAATTGATCATAAATTGATATCAAAATCTCATTCCCCGCAGTTGGTAGCAGAGTAATGATGGTTATCTTCTTGAGGAAGACGACCTAGGCCAGGTTTAGTTTACCCCAAGGTCCCTAGTCATCAACGACCAGAAGAAGAATTGCAGCCGAAGACGGTGCTGACGGTGCGACGAGAGAAAAGCAGCAGAGTCGGTCGAGAGTGAGTATAAGGGTCATGCGTTGTAAGATTGCGGTGTTTTATGTTGTTCCTATGTTGTAATGTCAAGCGGAGTTGAATGCCTGTAGTATGATTGAGGGAAGGTTGTGAGCGCGCGCAACCGGATGAAATCTTAAGCTCCAGGGAAGGACTTAAGTGGTTCGGGTGTATCGAACACCCAGAGTAATTTGTCTACCATTGAAAGGGAGTCATGAGGTACCATTGATTTTCCCGACAGACCGATGATAGGGGGAGCGTAAGAGTGAGTGAATGAGTAGCGGACGCTGGTCGTACGTTTACTGTGTGTAAGTAACCTATCAGTTGAGGCGATCGTCCGACCGTCAGAGGGAAGACGTTTCGTCAGTTAAGGTGACAATTACAGTTAGACTGTGGCCGTACAGTCAGAGAAAGGTGATCGCTTGGACGGAAGTAGTCATTTTTCAGTGTATGAATGAAAACGCATGTGAAATCGTGAGACAAATTGAGAAAGAAGGAGAATTGCTGCAAGAGGAAACGAGTGACGTCAGCATAGGACCGCGCTGAGATTGGTTAGTTTGTCAGACGTCAGCGAAGAGTCGCACAGAGATTGGTCGGTCAGCGAAGAGTCGCACTGAGATAGGCCGATTAGCAAGAGCCGCGTAGGGATTGGTTGGTGGTTGCCATTCGGGACGTAAACAAGGAAGAGTAAGAGGAAATTTGTAAATTATCGAAAATGAAGTGTTTTAAGAGTTTAAGAGCACTCTTTAAGAGAAATAAAAGAAACTTATATGCCGGAGAGGAAGCTCCACCAGAAGGCACACCAGCTTATTATATGGCAGTGAATGTAGGCTTGCACTCGATATTATGGATCGCCGAGTGGAATAAGCTAACTGAAGGGAATAAGGAATTGACGTTTCCGAGATTCGGAACGTTTAAGCTAGATGTGTTGAACGAACTAAAAGCAGTAATGCTTGCAACAAGACCTCTACCGAGGCCAACACAGTTCGAAGCACTTAGTGTATGGTTCAGAACAGCACACGAAAAGAGCGTAAAGAGGCGTCAGGAAAGAGTAAGACGATCAGTAAAGGCAGTACAGGATGCCAAATGGGATGAGGAAGCTAAGAAATGGAGGGTGCAGAAGATAGAAGCAGACAAACTGTACCCGATGCTGGAAGTTACGGGAGAAAGGAAACCTCTAGAGGAAGATGAGGAAAGCGAGACAGAAGAGGATCTGATAGAGAGGCTATTAACAGATAGACCACCGCCGTACAGCGGAGGGGCCGCAAGTCCCATATTACCACAAGAGGACGGAGCTAGATGGGGGGAATATAAATCGATCCCAGTAACAGAGTGGGATGCCAAGAAAGAGGAGGAAGTACCTCAATCTAGTTCCGAACAGAGAGTAGTGGGAAGATTCGTGGTCCAGAAAATGCCAGAAACGCAACATGCAAGGTCTTATCAAATGCCGGATGCCCTACAAGTACCGGTTACCATAGGCCCTATTGTGTCAATCTACAACCCGGAAGGGGTCCAGCAGGAGGAACAGGCACGATGGGACAGGGAAAGGGCAGAGATGGAGAATAGGAATACCATGATGAATCCTCAGAGACAGATATTAGCACCAATGAGTCGGAGTACCCCATTAGATGCCGCAACCGGTCCCTGGGTAGAACAAGGGGGTCAAAGAGGGCCAATGGACTTAAGGGGACCAAAACCGAAAACCCATAAGGAATTAAGGGAATACTTGAGAGAATGGGATACGGCCGAAGAAGCTCGGAATAAAAGTTTAGAAACAGGAGCAGAGTGGAGAGATCAGGATAACAGGATCCTCTCTCATTGTGGAGCTGGCGAGAGCAGCCCGGAGTGGGAGAGAGGGAGTCAGGAAAGCAGAGGAAATAATTGTCCTACTATCAGCGGCAATAGGCAAATGTGCGATGACAGGAGTGCAGGGTGTGGCGAAGTGCCCCGCGTCACCTTCAGTGAGGGAGAACGAAGGACACAGGAGTATCGGAATACTTTTAGGTGCACTCACCATGCCCCAGATGAGAATGTGCGACACTGGAATCACGGAAACATGGAGAGTCGTGAAGCGTCTCGACATGCATCCAGCGATAGTAGACGAAGTCATGACAACGTAGGGAGTCGCGAAACGTCTCGCCATACTTCTGGTGATCAAGATCGAGATCGCGGGAGCATGGAGGGCCATGAAGGACATTATCGTTTATTGAGCGACACCAGACAGCAAGCGAGTTATAGTGATTTAGAACAGAACGGTGGATCCTATCTCGTATCTGGAGAAACCGAGCCAAAAAGACGAAGTGTAGGGATGGGGGATGGAGTAATGTTCCACCACACCCCACGGGAAGATGGAAAGGCTTGGGATCTAGAGAGGTGGGAACAAAGGGATGGAAAGAAAACTCCTCATAACTCACCTGTGTTCAGGCGTAGGGCGCATAGTGGAGGTGAGAGAGGTATGAGCGAACCACCTAGGACTGACATACTGAGAGCCGAAATAAAAGCCAGACGGATTGATGTAATGAGCTTAAAATCAGACTTAGATGAAATAATTGATGGCACAGTGGCAATTGAGAGGCTAGAATTGTACGCACCAGATGAAATATTGTTCTTAGCCAAGGATGTTACTCGGAGAGCGAGGTCAGCTCATGAAAATTTATCTAATTTGGCAAATAGATATATGATAGACCTGTCACGAACTAAAGCCTTGCAGCCCAATCATAGGCTAAATTGCACAGACCTAGATTTGGATGAACGTAGAACGATTGGACTAAGAGTACACATACGGGAACTAGTCATGTGTATCAGAATATGGAGAGATCTGGATAGATGGGAGGAAAAATGGTCTAAGAAGGGATCTGTCCGAAGAAGTACAATTGTGAGGTCCCAGGATACAGACCTAATGCGAATGGAAGCTTTCCCTTTGCGAGAAATCGCGAACGGAAATTACGTTCATGTACCCTGGAGTAGGGGGGATTTGGCGGCATTTACCAATTCCTTCCCAAAGCTTAGAGAAAATCCCGTTGAGTGGTACAAGCAGGTAGAGAGGTTCGTGAAGATCTCTAAGGTGCTGTGGATCGATTTGAACACATTGTTCGATATCGTAGTACCCGGAGATCTGTGGACGGCATGCAAGCTTAATGTTGAATGGCCTACCTGTGAGCCTCCGAGAGATAACCGGACAAATGGTCCATCAGACAGGGTCATGGAAAAATACGAGAGAGTAATAACATGGCTGAAAGAGAAAGTGCCAGTACAAGACATAGATTGGGTTAAGATAGATCGAACAACTCAAGAGCCCAAAGAGACGGTTCACGAGTTCTATGAGAGGCTGCTGAAAGCATTTAAACAATACAGTGGGTTAGACGTAATGGATCCTAAGGACATAGGACAGTTTGTGTCGAAGTTTGTTTTAGGATTAAGACCAGACATAAGCCTGATGATACAACAGCATTTGATCTGTTGGCAGAACAAACCTTTAGACGAAATTCTGAGGTATGCAAGGTACTGTAGCGATGAGATAGATTCGAAAGCGAAGAAACTCAAGGAAAAATTAATGCTGGTACAAATGCAAGCAGCTGGAAAGGGTGGACAGCGGCAACAGGGAACAGGAACGCAAGCAAAGAAACAGAATAATCAGAGCAGAGATGAGGAAGAAAGACCGAGACCGAGAATGGATATCGCGACACTGAAAAAGACAACGAGGTGTCATCAGTGTAACGAAGTGGGACATTGGAGACGCGAGTGTCCTTACAATGTTGAGACAGGGGAATTAGAACAAGAGGAGGAAGAGGTACAGAATAACGTGGTTAAGGGAGCCGCAGCCCCGAAGGGAAAGTTTATCAAAGGGGGGACTCAGACTCCTCGAGCCCCGTTTCCTCAACCGCCTCGCATCACAAACGGAGGGAAAACCTATAGACAAATGCCATTGTTTGTAGGAGGAGAGGAATGCTATTACGTTGATCCTCTTACAGGGCAACGAGTAAACAGGGAGGAAGACTGTACTCTAGGAGCAGCCCTGGAAGTAGATCAGAGAGGACCATACGTAGAGGCTGAAGTAGCTGGATGTCCTACAACCTTTTTGGTAGATACGGGTGCTACTCGATCCACGTTGAGATCAGCGGTAGTCCCAGGTTTGCCAATCTCGGGAGAGACGATTCAGGTGGTAGGAGTCGCAAACAAGAGGATGACTAATCCTCTGACCGAACCAGTATCAGTAAAAATAGGGAATTACAGTGACGAACATCAGTTTGTGATCTGTGATTCTAGCCCTGTGTGTTTGCTAGGAAGAGATCTATTGTGCAAACTGAATTGCACAATACATTGTACACCTGAAGGAGTAGAAGTGCAGACCAATGATGAAGATGCCGATTTTAAAGTTGTCAAATCGCAAGAGTGCGTGGAACTATATCCTACCTTAACAGTGGAGGAACTTCCACAGGATTTGAGGGAGAAAGTGTCAGCTGAGGTGTGGGATTTTACTGGAGAGGAAATAGGACTGATCAAAGGAGTAGAACCAGTAAAAATCTTGGTAAGACCCAATGCGGAGTATCCAAGAACCCCACAATATAAGTTGACTCCAGAGACGATTGCAGGAATAAAGCCTGTGATCGAATATATGATTAAACAGGGAATACTGAAGGAGATCGTGGGTAGTCCATGTAACTCCCCGATTATGGGTTTGCAGAAGCCTAGTGGAAAATACAGAATAGTGCAGGATCTTCGGAAGATTAATAATATTGTTGTCTCATGTTGTCCAGTGGTACCGAATCCATCAGTGATATTATTTCAGATACCGTTCCAAGCTGAATGGTTTACCGTGATAGATTTGTGCCAGGCTTTCTTTTCGATTCCTTTAGATGAAGAGAGTCAGTATCTTTTCGCTTTTAAGCTGGAAGATCGCGTCTTAACATGGTGTCGTATCCCTCAGGGGTATACAGAAAGCCCATCGATCTTTAACCAGTTATTAAAACGAAATCTTGAAAGTCTAGTACTGCCCAAGAATTCGGTTCTAGTCCAGTACATAGACGACCTCCTAGTTGCGTCAGAAACTGAGGAAGCTTGCAGAGTAGACACCATAACTTTGCTAAATCACTTGACCGAGAATGGACACAAGGTGTCTCCAAGTAAATTGCAATATTGTAAGACTGAAGTGCAATACTTGGGCCATAGGATTGAAAAGGGAAAGCGGAAGGTGTCTCCAGACAGAATAGAGGCAATTATGAAGATGAACGCGCCTACAACACAAAGAGAAGTCAGGATGTTCCTAGGCATGGTCGGTTACTGTCGACAGTGGATAGCTAACTTTTCACTGAAGGCAAGACCGTTGCTACAACTGACGCACAAAGGAGTAAGTGATCCGGTACCATGGGACAAGGATTGTTTGATGGCGTTTTTGCAGCTGAGGGAGGACTTATGTCGCGCCCCGGCTTTGGGAATGCCTGATTACACAAAACCGTTTTTGCTTTACTGCTGCAAAAGAGAGGGATGCGCTTTAGCGGTTTTAGCCCAGATCCACGGAGATGCGCGCAGGCCAGTGGCGTATTTTTCAGCTACATTAGATCCAGTAGCCGCAGCGTTGCCCGGATGTCTCGAATCCGTAGCCGCAACGGGTGTCAGCATTGAAAGATCGGAAAGCGTGGTCATGGGTCACCAGTTAGAGGTGTATGTACCGCATTCTGTAGAATTGTTAATGACCAGGACTAAGACTCAGCATCTGACGAATAGCAGGCTCACACGCTACGAGCAAGTCATATTGGCTGCCGAGAATGTGACCCTAAAAAGATGCTCCGTCTTGAATCCTGCAACTTTGATGCCACTTCCGAATGAGGTGGATGATGAAAATTGTACAGATCATGACTGCCTTGATGTGACTGAACTATGCACCAAACCGAGACCCGATATTGTAGATGAGCCATTGACTGACCCCGATGAAATTTTCTTTGTAGATGGTTCATGTATAAGAGACAATATCGGTCAGCTGAGAGCAGCTTATGCAGTTTGCACAATTACGAGAGTAATAGAAGCCGCTTGCCTGGAAGGAGTACACTCCGCTCAGGTAGCTGAAATTGTTGCTTTGACGCGTGCTTGCTTAGCAGGCGACAAACTTCGAGTCACCATATACACCGATAGCCAGTATGGTTTCGGGGTAGTTCATGATTACGGGCAGTTATGGTCTCAAAGAGGTTACATGACCTCCTCGGGTTCTCCCATTAGGAATGGAGAATTCGTGAGACTTTTGTTAGAGGCATTGCAAGGTCCGACAGCTATAGCAGTGGTCAAATGCGCTGCGCATACGAAGAATGTCGACTTTGTATCACTAGGAAACCGCTATGCGGATGAAGTAGCGCGTTACTGCGCAGAACAGGGATATTCTCACACTGATGTAAAAGTGGGGGGAATCCAGGAAAGAACTGAATTGACAATGTTGTTGGATACTGTAGATACGTGGGATGAATTAAGAAGTGTTCAGGAAAATGCACCAGATGATGAGAAAAAGAGTTGGGAAACAGCGGGTTGTTCCAGAAGCGAGATGAATTTCTGGATCTCCGCCGATGGGAGAGCGGTTTTACCAAATGAACTTATTAGTCCAATGGCAAGGAAATTGCATGGATCAGCACACATAGGTAGAGATGCTATGGTGAGAGTATTCAGACAAACGTGGTTTAATCCCAAATTTAGAGTAGCGGCAGAAGCAGTGTGTCAGAGATGTACGATCTGTCAGCAACTAAATGTGGGCAAGAGAACACCAGTTACATTGAGTCATATTGGGAGGTCTGGGGGGCCTTTCAATAGAATGCAGATTGATTTTATAGAAATGCCTAAATGCAATAGACTCAGATACGTTTTAGTGATTATTTGCATATTTTCTAGATGGGTTGAGGCTTACCCTACACGTAGGTGCGATACACTTACAGTAGCAAAACTGTTACTTAGAGAGTTGATACCGAGGTTTGGGGTGCCATCCTCTTTGGAATCGGACAGAGGAACTCATTTTAACAGCGAAATAGTGAAGATGCTATGTTCAGCTTTGAGTATCGATCAGAAGTTACACTGCAGCTATCGACCAGAAGCTTCAGGGATTGTAGAGCAAATCAACAGCACGATAAAGTCCAGACTTGCCAAAGTTTGTTCAGCAACATCCCTGAGTTGGCCAGACGCACTTCCAGTGGTTCTTATGAGCATACGTAGCACACCAGATAGAAGAACAGGTCTCTCTCCGCATGAAGTGCTAATGGGGAGAGCCATGAGATTGCCATCGGTTCCGACTGCAGCTCTAGTGAACATCACAGACGATTTGATCTTGGACTACTGTAAGGGACTATCTGATGCCGTTAATTCTGTGTCCCTCCAGGTCCAGGCTGCAGAGGTTCCATCAGCACAAGATTTGTGCCATGACCTGAGTCCGGGGGACTGGGTCCTGGTGAAGAAGCATGTCAGAAAGAACTGCTTAGACGTGCGCTGGAGAGGACCGTTTCAAGTCATACTTGTGACGAATACTGCAGTAAAGTGTGGAGGCCTGCCAAACTGGATACATGCCTCACACACCCGAAGAGTGCCAACACCTCTAGAAGAAACAGCTCCTCTCTCGGATGAGAATCCAGCGGAAAGCGGAGAAGCCATAGAGGGGGAAAGCCAAGCTGTGGAGGTGATCGAAGAGGCTGAGACTGTGTTGGAACAGGTCGACGAAGGTCAGGACATCAGTGAGACCGAAGTCGCCTCAGGAGAAGAGAGTAATTGGGAGTCCGACACAGATATCGAACAAACTGAGAGTGACCAAGAGACAGGTCCAAGAACGAAGAGCAGAAGGACAAGGAGTGACGAAGCCAGTTGGCCGGAGAGAAGGAAAAGGCCAAGCTCGGAAGAAAAGTAAGAAAGAACTCTTGTCCCGATTGCAGAAGAATCAGACCAGGAGGAGGAAACTACAGACTCAGGAACTGAAAGTCCAAGAAGATCGAGAAGGGTACGTGTGCCCTGCAGAAGGTACGCCACCCCAGAGTGGACTTATCTAGCAGATGTCTTGGGGACAGAAATCTGGGAGAGTGAAGAAAGTGAAAGTAATCGATCACGATCCATTTGTGGCAGTGGAGATATGGATGTTGACGCCTGGACTCGAGACTGAGGGGTTACTGACTTTCACACTTCCCATACCCCCATATTTGAGTCAAATTCAAGATCTAGTGCTAAATAGATTACAATTTCCAACTTTTGGCCAGCAAATGCTAGAGGAAGAAGAAAAAGTTATTCGTTTTGAATTATTAGAAATTGTTGTGAAAGCTGCAGGTGCGAGAATAATCGTTGATGCATAAGAGACTTTTGTATATAAGCTATAAAGAAGAAAATAACCTAGCGCCGAGTGGAAAGAAGAATAAAATTAGGGATTACATTTAGAGGACGGAGAAGGGTTAGGGTTGCCTGTTGTGAAGAGAAAAGGACATTGTTGCGAAAAGGAGACTTTGTGATAAAGAGCACTTTAAGACTGAGAAAGCAAATAAAGCAAACCAAGACTGCAGAAGGAAAAACTTTTCGCAAAAGAAGGAGCTACGCTGTTTTGATAACATGGAGAACGGCAACCCAAACCGAAAAGCTAGATGTATAATAGGTACCCTAATAGCAGTAGTAATTTTTCTCATAATTACAGTAGTAACAATATCATACATAATAGGACATGAAAGTGAGAAAGAAACAGCAAATGTAAAGCCTGTAACGACTTTGAGACCTGCTCTTGTGGGGAAAAAGGAGGAGAGCAACGTTATACGTGAAAAGGCGTTATTGGCAGATGAAGCTCGTAGATTACATGTAGACGAGTCACAGGGAAATTTTAGGTCAAACGCATATGCTAAATTGTTATATGAATATATCGATGCAATGGAGGCCAAAGATTGCTATGTTTGTATGCAATTGCCGGCTTCTGTAGACGAAGGCATTAGATATCATCATCTCCCATTGACTTATGGGATAACATGTAGTTTACTGCTCAGTATATTTTATGGTAGGGAAGGATTTGAGTACTACTTTTCAAATTATGATTCGGTACTGCCTGAAGTTCCGAATTATAAGCAAATGAATAAGTGGGACTATTACAAAAAGGAGGATAGACTAGCCAAATTCTTTCTTCCTTGGGATACATTAGATACATCATACGCACGCAGAAATAATCTAACTTGCAAAGTATCAGAGGTTGAGAAAAAGTTCATAGGACAAGTAGATGATAGATACAGAAGACAGAAGATTCTAAAAATGTCAGGACAGTGGAAAACGGATTGGACCGAAGAAGAGAAAGCACATAAAAAGAAAGGTAGTAATGGTCCAATAGCATTGGATAGAACGCAGAAAGGGAATTTATGTTTAACTCGAAGCAAAACGTATTACGAGAATGTATTTGTAGGTGAAGTGAATTGTGAACATGCTTTTAGATTAGAGTACTATACGAAAGATTTTATGAAAGGAATGCAAGTTATTCCGAATGTGTATTTTGTATGTGGAAGAAATGCCTATGTAAAACTACCTGACAATTGGTATGGTTCGTGTTACTTGGCAATTGTCTTCCCCAAAATATATCATGCAAAGGATGTAGCGATAATAGAAGGAAAGGCTTCGAGGAGAGCGAAAAGGGAAATAGGAGATGCAGAAGTAGTAGGAGATGTATTTGGAGCAATGTTTCCTATGTTAGGTTTAATACTTAACGATGTTAAGATCAGGAGACTGGCTACAGTTGTAGATAGATTATCTGCAAGTACTGCAAGGTCATTAATGTTGGTAGAAGGCGAGATGCAGTCGATTAGAGCAATGGTTCTTCAGAACCGACTCGCTTTAGATGTACTGCTAGCAAAAGAAGGCGGAGTTTGTAAGGCTTTGAAGGTCCAGGAATGTTGTACTTATATTCCTGATAATTCAAAACCACTTGAGAAAGTCATACGGAACATTACACAGATTCATCAAGAGATCGAAGATTTATCAAAAATAAATGTTTGGGAAAACGTTGGTCATGGAGTAGGAAAGGTTGGGAGTTGGTTTGCCAACCTTGGAAAAAGCATAGTGTGGTACATAATAAAGCCTGTATTGATAGTATTAATTTGTATAATCACATTGTTAGGTTTAGTAAAATTATATAAATGGTATAGGTCGAACCGGTTACAACGAACAATGAGAGAGCAAGAAAGGAGATTAGCTGCTTTACAAGATCAACAGTACAAAAGTTTAAGAGCTCTCGAAACGATGAAAAGAGGGAATATTGTAACTAGTTCTGTTTAGCGATAATATTCAAATTACATTTAGTGATGACTCCTAGAAGTCATCAAAGGGGGGACTGAGAGAGCGCAAATTTGAATGAAAATTATGAATAGGCCATATTTACAAGCACATGGTATAAACATAGGAATGAAATGTATATCGTAGTGTGAAGTTGACACTTATAGCATATAGATAACCGATATAATCCAAAGTAATATAGGAAATGTAACTGTATTCACTTTAGAACATGTATTAGATTTGGAAGGCCCGTATACATAGTGGGCTAATGTAGAAATGTGTAGAAATGCTTACAAATGTAGAACGTGCAAAGTAGAATTCATGTACGTGTGTAACCTTTAAACGGAGAAGCAGCGAGAAATGAAACGTGAAGAAATGTGTAGAACATGTATAAAACGATATAGAGAATGAGAATATAAAGTTATGCTTTACGTAGTCTATATTCTATGTACAATGTATTCACATATATGTAACTAACTTTTGCTAAATACGAAAATATATGTTAAAGGTTATACTGTGTAGAAGGCTTTTTGTGAGAATGTTAGAAAGGTTTAGGTCATTTGTGATTCTAACCCGACTGACCGAGGGTTAGCAGGAGCACAGTCCAATGTGTATAATTTAGTGGACTTACAGGAGTCGTGAATAACTTGATGTGGACGTGAGAGCCAAGAAGTCTAGCACTTATTAGATTTAAGGTGACAACGCTGGATAAGGTTTATTGCCTGAACGTGATAGGAAGCGCTTGGAATTTGAAACTTGTTTTTGAATGACCATTCACAGGACCTAGAAGGTCAAAGAATAGCAGTTGTAAGTTAAAGTCTTGTTTAAGTTCATATGACTTTTGATCTGAAAGTGTCAGTTGAAGTCGCCAACAAGAAGACGAAGATGACATCTAATGAAGGAAGGTCAACTTAATGGACGGCGAAAGAGATGAAGCAATGGAAGAAGCTGGAAGCTGACATCATCGGGGAAAGTCCGTGGTGGGCGTCAAGGGGCGTTCCACCCACACTGTGATTGTGTATTTTAGGGACAGCACCCCGGGGATAAGATAGCGAATTGCTCAGAGGGAACCAGCGAAGGCGAGGGCGAATAGCCCCGAGCAGAAGTCATCATAGAGAACAAGAGCGTAGATGACTTGAGCAGATGCGCTGAGAGAGATCAGAGCGCAAGAGAGCAGTAGGCCGAGGACCCTTAAGAAGAGCGGATGGGTAGGCAGAGAGGGTACTGCTTCTTAAACTTAAGTTACCTTTAGAGGCTAAGAGAGTTTGAACTTCTTTAGGAGTCAAACTGCTGACACCTTTTTAGGTTAGGAACTTGCGAAGTAGGGATGTCACATAGCATAGAGTAGGGACAGAGATAACGTGATACTTTTCTTTTTCTGTAGATGACGCCAAGGAACCACTTCACACCGAAGATTTAAATTGCTGATATCGGAATTGATTTTGTATTCTTTTGTATACTTTGAGGTTTATCCTGCGAGGATTGTAATTGCTTCCAACTTTGACTTTTATATAAAACTTTCAAACTTTATCAGTTGTAAGTGGTTCTTCTGAGTGGCGTCAGTTAATGGGGTTTGTCTAAACCTATGCGGGGGTTGTCTTTTACTCAATGACAGATACTAACGGTCCAAAATAGATGAATGAGATAAGTTATTAAATTGATCATAAATTGATATCAAAATCTCATTCCCCGCATAACAATAATTGCTGCATGAATATATAATTGGTATAAATATACCATGAGGAACCCTTTTTATACTACAACCTATGTGTCACCCAATTGACAATGGACAGTGCCAAATTCTACTTATATATGAACTATGCATAATCGCTTTCCCATGGCCACCATCAGGGCACCTTTCTGTGAAACAGTCCCTGGTTTGTTGCCACATTTCAGAACGCCAGACACAACACCAGGGGCACAGAGCAGGCTCCGGGAGCCCCTGCCAAGCAGTGGGGTCCCAAACATTCAGGAGCTCCTAAAGCTTTAAATGGGCTGCATTTAGCTCAGACCAATGAATATTTATAAAATATGGGAAGGGGCAACATTTTACGGTATGCCACTGACAAACACCCTTGAGTCAGCACAAATATAGTATGTTTAGGGCATTAACGATAATAGCAAAATGTCACAATGATTACAATGTACTCTGCTGCACTTGGAGCAGCAAATAACTTTTCCTGACAGTTTAAATGTGTGAAACCGTGATGGCATAAGTGAGGTTTACTTGAAAAAAATCCTGGTTGGAGGAAAATGGATTAATTATTTCAATCGTATTTAAAAGAATTCAGTCTCGTGAATAAATATTAAAAACCTTCGGTATCCACAGAGTGCAACAAAAAATGGGCTAACTAGGGATTGTAAATGGACCTCCTTTACATTTAGTACAATTCTACTTTCTAGTTCCTCGTTTCCCATTAAACCAAAAGGGTGAAATGTCATCCAAAATAAGAATATAATTTCAATATTATTGTTCATAGTTGGAAATGAATATCTCAAATCATAGCAGAGCTTAATATCTGAAAATTGTGATCGAGAAGCAATAACCTCAAATAATCAATAATGACTACATGCCAAATAGGCATACATGTACGTTAAATTCGAACCAGCTTGGGGGTGGGGTATAAAAGTTATATAGAAATGAATGTTGATTATTTTTTCAATTTTATATAGCGCTTGAATGCCCAGAGGCATCCTGGCGCTACTGCCATGCCATTCAAAAATGGAAAGGGGGGGAGGTGTTGGCTAATGATTCCCAATGATTAAATAGCTATGTCTTTATTCATTTCTGAAAAGCCAAGAGATCTGAACATTTTCTTATTATAACTGTAAGACCATTCCATAACTTGATGGCTCTTAGAATGAAACTCCTACCACCCCAGGTTGCACTCATTGTCCTTGGAAGTGTTAACAGCATTGCATATGAGGATCTAAGCTTCCTATTTGGGGTATACCAGACAAATTTCGAACGAAAATATTTCGCTCCCATATTGTGCAGTGCTTTAAAAGTAATGCAGAGAGTCTTAAAATCCAAACGTCTAGCTATTGGGAGCCAATGTAGTTTGATCAAGGCATGGGACGCTGACTTATGTTTGGGAATTCCTGTTAGGAGTCAAGCAGGGGCATTTTGCAACATTTGGAGTTTTTACAAGGATTTTTTCCAAATGCAACAAAAAGGGTGTTTCCATTGTCTATTTTGGCAAGAACTAAAGTGGAAACTACAGTTTTTTTAAGATCATAGGGGATGTAGGGACAGAGGATGTGAGTGCATTGACTTGATGTTAAAAATTAAGTTTGTCATCAAAGACGATTCCTAAGTTCCTTCCTTTCTTTACTGGTGTTGGTAATGGTCCCATTTCCTGAGGCCAGCAAATTGGCGACCAGAAGGATTTAGCTTTCCAAAACAGAAGGACCTCTGTTTTTCCTGCAATAAGCTTTAAGCTTTAAGCAATTTTCTCTCATCCATTGTTCTATTTGGGTCATACAGGAGCTAAACCTGTGTCCAACTGCCTCATGATCTTTAAATATTAACACCACAATTGGGTATCATCGACGTAGGACCCCATGGAGAAACACATTGTCATTATAAGTTTAGCCATTCTATGGTTGATGCATGCTGGAAAAATATTCACTCAAGAGTAGGTGACCACTACTTTAAGTACCACTTTTAGGTTTGAAACTTTTTAAAGTCTATAGACTATTAGTAGATTGCAATAGATGACATGGTGGTTAATCGCTTGGTAAAATAGAAAGGGACACAGTTGTTCTTACAAATGGACACTTCTTTAGGTATTACAAGTGAGAAGGTGGAGTGGTCACGAGGCATACAGGAGGTATCACCACATTAATGTTGCTTATTAGGCATTAAGTGTTGGGAAACATCTATCATCTAGTCAATGTACATCATATACTCAGCAAGAAAGTCGGAAAACAGTCCTGGATAGATCCTCATTAACCAGGTTGTGACTACCACCTCAGCTAATTGCAACATAGTCCAAGCATGATGCAACTTCTCAAATGCATATTGCATAATAAACTGAGCCCCGTTGCATATCACTAATCTGCGATTATTTACAATGCAACAGGCTCTTTATGCATCTTTTGTGTACTTGCAACATATGTGAATACATGCCTCCTCTCATTCTAATCTTGCATTTTGTACCTGATAACTAGCATTATGCTCCAACTTTTCTCCCTGCACAATCTGCCATTTATCGAACTGCATTCTGCATCATGAAAGTCACACAAATGGCATGACAGAACATATTATGTAGAAAATACACCTCTGTGCAATGACACTGTTGGATCTGCCCCCTTTTGCCTTCCTCCTGCATTTCTTTTAACTTGATTTTGTTGTCTTTAGGCATCTGGACACTTTACCAATTCTATTCAGTGCTAAACTGTTTGTGCTTTCACTTTTAAACATGGTATGATTGGCCTACTGACGTTTCATTGGAACGGGATATGGTTCTGACCAGGGACACATACAGTGCATAATAATAATATTCTGTGTTTCTATAATGTGTACATATAGGGTGATGCTCTTGAATATAGATGTAACCTAAGGAAGTTTAAGTTGTTGTTTAGACGCAAATATTGATCTACGAATTACGCTTGAGGATGTGTAATGACACAGTGGCAAGATGCGAAAAGCACAGAGGACATTGTAGATTTGTTGCAACGTGGAAAGACCAGTGAACCTGATCATTCCCTTCTTAACACCTTGGCTGCTGAGCATTTTCCCCTCCTGTGCTGAAAATGCTTGAATTCCATTGTTCATGACACGGTCAGCTCGTCATGAGCATACGAGACCGTGCCTCATGACGAGCTGAGCTCGTCATGAGCATGGAAAGGGTTAACCACTTTCTAGTGTCCTAGCTATCGGATTGTGTTTAAAAACAAAATTTGTAATATTTGTTTGTTATCTTTGATAAGGGAATATTGTACACTGCAAAAATCATTGTTGTACTGTGCCATTATGTTATGGAAAACAAAAAAAATAACAATAAACAGATCAAACAAAAAATGCTTTGATTGGCTTACACCGGTTTGGCATTTTTAATTTACCTGTAAATCCATTGTACTCTTGCGTCCCATATATCCAGGGCCTGTAAATTAAATGCTACTAGTGGGCCTGTAGCTTTGTTTGTTCTACCTACAGAAGTAGCCTTTCAAATCTGTCTCAGGCCTCTGCCACTGAAGAGCCTGCATGTGCAGTTTACTGCCACATTAACTTGGCATTTAAAGTTACTTGCGAAGCCTGAAACTCCCCTTTATCTACATATAGGTCACCCTTAAGGTAAACCCTAGGTAGCCCTATGGGCAGGGTGCTGTGTAGGTAAAAGGTAGGACATCTGCCTTCATTGTTTGGCATGTCCTTGTAGTGACAAACAGTCTATTTGGTTTCTCAGTGCTGAGTGTTGATCCTTGCGTAGGTTAGCACTGGAAATTCATTTCATGGTTGTAAGTGGTAATTTCCTATCTGAAAGGAGAAGCGTTGCCATGTTTGGTATGTTTGGAATAGTAGTTATAAATCCTGCTTATTGGTGTAGGTGGATTTTTCATTACTATGGCAGAAATGTCCCTTTTAGAAAGTGGATATTTCACTGTGCTTGTGACTCCTGTACTCCAATCCACATCTAGGGTGAAATGCCAGCTGGGCTTTGGGCATACTTTCCATGCAGCCATCACACAGCAAGGTTGGGTGTAAAAGGGTTAAATCTGCATTCATATGCATACTGAATGGCCTTCCTCGGCCGGGAGAGAGGGAGGCGGGGCACTCTTACATTTCTATAGGCTGGGCCCTGCCCTCACACATAGGGCTTGTTTAGCCCTACTGATGTCTGGAGCCAATTCTGAGATTGAGTTCTTTGAAAGTTACCTCCACATCAAAGACATTTTGAGTCTAAGTACAGGGGCTCTGACCCCATGATTTTAGAGACTTCATGGAACTTGTAACCAGATGCTGCTGGCTCTCCAGACTGCATATTGCCAGAAGGAGCTGCTTTGCTGTCATGAGGAACCGATACTGGACTTAATTGCTTTGTATTGTCGACCTGCTGTCTATGGGGCTAAGAGAAGGAGTGCACTTTGCTAAGAGAACCCTTGTGCTGGCCTGCCCGCCTACCCGCCTGCTCCCTGCATTGTGTCCCAATGCTCTTAAAGGGGGCTTGTTGGATTTCAGCCCCTTCCCTGCTCTCTTGGAATTCCAGGGATCATAAAGCATTCCACCAAAACAGCCCCAACCAGCCGTGAGACTTGTGAGTCCAGCCTGAGGCTTGTCGACCAACTCAATACAGGGTGAGTGATGCTCTCAGCTCCTGGTTGTGGGAATCTAGCCTGTGCTGAGCACGCCTTCTTCTGCCAGGATCGACAAGATAAAAATTGCCTCTAAAGCCCTATGGCTGCCCAGCATGGTACTGTTGTGAAATCCAGTGCTCCTCTGCCACCAGTTGGGCTTGGAGGCATCAGAGGATCCAGAAGGAGTCGTGCAGCACCTCCCTGTTCTTGCCAGAAGTGAAGCAGAGGAACTCTGCCATTGTTAGATGGTGTTGTTTGGCCTGTGGGCCCAACAAAGATGCTGCCAGCTCCTTCAGGGAAGCCAACGCCATCCTGCCTGCTCTGCTGGGAAGCTACCAAGCTGGACACAGCTCCTGTGGCCGACCCGTGTCCTAGGTGCAATGAGCACGTATGATTGCTTGCAGCTGCACCAGGTGATTGGTGGCAGCTGCCCTTGACTTCCCAGCCAGAGAGAGGTACAGTGGGTCGGCTGCATGGACTGACGGGGTTCGCATTTCTGCCTCAGAGTAAACAGGCTACCTACATGATTGGGCCATTACTTGGCTGGGCCCTGGTGAGCCGGAGTGCTGAGCCTTGCTCCTTATGAAGTCCCAGAGCTCAAGGGCTCATTACCAGCACCATAACTCTCCTAAGGGGAGAGCCTGCATCTTTTGACAAAACAATTCGAGTGGAAGCCTCAAGTCTACAGATTACCGTATTACCGCTAAACGGAATGCCGGGGCTGCTATGCCCTACACCTTGTGTGTAATTACTGTCATAGCATTGTAGGAGCACAGGAGTGCTGTGCCCTTGGTTTTAGAAGTGATATGTGGTGACTCCTGTGTTTTTTTTCATTACCGGCCCTGAAGTATTGATATGTTATTCCGTGTACTGTCAGGATAATGAGTATTATTTCAGGATGTAAATTGTATGCTTTGCAATGGTGTTTTCATTATGTGACAACATATAAGTCTTTATTTTATTGCATTGTGATGTTTTGACAATTGCCAAGTTGGCTAAGTGAATTTTGGTTTATGTGGTCTATATTTATATGCAATACAGAACAGTATTTTAATATAATACTGTGTGAAGTCTCTTTTGTGGTGTATTTATTGAGTCAATCGTGTGTGTGTGTGTTGCGTAAAAGCTTTACTCATTGCCTCTAGGATACGCCTAACCGGTCTGCCAAACTAGCAAGGGGGTGAGCAGGGTTCATCTTGGTGTGTAACTCCCTTGCCCTGACTAGAGTGGTGGGTTCTGCCTGGCTTAGGTGCATACCCTAGCCAACCAGAAGCCCTATTGTGAAAAGCCGCTGAAAATATGTTGTTTTAAAATTCATACACATGACACTTTAGCCACTGTCATCATTGGTAGATACTGCCTCTGTTCTGGTGAATACTAAAACACGTGTTCCACTTGGCTTTTGCATTTTTACTTTGCTGCTCTTTATTTGTGTGTTTAGGCCCCTTTGTTCTAGCAGAGCAATGGAATATATTAATAGGTGGTGAAGCAGTAGGAGTAAAAGCACTCCTGAAATATAATGTTTCTTACTGTATATTAGATAAAAGTGTACATCAACTCCTGTTGTCTTGTGCTTTATCATTTCAATATTCATTGGCAGCAAGCGAGGAATAATAGTATTTGATAGAAATGGGCAGGTTTTTGAAAAAAGCATGAAAGACTAGGTTAACAAGTAAATGGGACATCACCTCACAAAATCATGAAAATGAAAATTCAATCTACAAAACAAAACATACATAAAACTGACACCATCGTATACCACTCAATAATATTTTTGTTGAGTACCTCGGTAACATGAACTGAGACTGCAGTAACCTAAATAAACTGCTTAGTACCAATGCAGGAGTCCTTATGTTGACAAATGCTGCTATGTGGATCACAATGTCTGTAGGAATAATGTGTATTTTCTATTAGTGGTCAGATGCCCTTAGTGTAATCGTTCAACAACCAAACATTGCATAGCGAAGCCTTTATAATTTATCAAAGTGATCAATTAGATGTGCTTAATCTCATTGATTTTTACAGAGTTTTGATAATAAGGGATCCATTTATGAAACAATTTAAAAATTAGGCAGAAGCATATTGCAGTGTTTTAGGAACCAGTGCGCTAATTGTCCATACACAATAAAAATCATTACACCGGTTACAAATGCCCAATAATCTTAGGGTGAGGGTAACCTTGAAAAAAAGACGGGCATATCAAACTAGATTTTACGTGTAAGGGCACACAACAGTGGCAATCTGCAATACAGTGAATAAAACTGTGTTACCAGCCAGGCACGTGTTTGTCACTTAGGATGCCTTTCAAAAAAATCCATTGACACTTCTCATCTTCAGAACTCTGACTATCCTCCATGAGTCTCAAAAGTGGGTTGTAAACTGTTGTAGAATGTCAACTCATTAATAGCTTTAACTACACAGCCACCAAATGAACTGTATAAGCCAGATGGACTTGGCTTCTGGCATAGCATATGAGCCCCAAAATTGAATCAGGTTGTAGACATATATACTTGCAGATCATGATAATATGCTGACTTCTTATACTAAGCCACCCATGTGTTTGAAAAAGGTGTTTAGAAGGATCTACCAAATAAAAGCATATAGGAATGGGGAAACTGCTTACAATGGGCAGAAGACAAATGAAACATATTTACTGTTACCGAAAGACCATGTGTAATTGTGACTTCTCCATGGATTAACAAGAATTCCCTATTATACACAGTCTGAAAGGGTGAAGTGTTGTTGATTTCAGCCCCAGGGGCCCTATGAAGAATAGGGCACACTTTCCCAGTTTGTGCCACGGTGCACATTCAAACAATGCTGCCCTCAGGGCAGCTGCGAACTTGAGCTGCATTGGGGGCAGCACATTCAAATGAAATCAGAGTGGCTGCTTCAAAGCTGCTCCTTGTTTCTTTGGGCAGGCAGCACCTGCCTGCACATTAAGGAAGGGAGAGAGATCCCCTACAGGCAGGTGAAGTGAGTGACTGCACCCCACTGCATGGGGATGTCTGGTTGGTCCATTGGAGCCCCTCATCCTCCTCCAGAGGGTTGCAATCAGGGGGAGCACTTTCATGACAAGGTCAACTCGTCATAAGCACAGGGCAGGTAAAACCCATGACGAGTTGACCTTGTCATGAGCACTGAAGAGGTTATCAGTTTGCCTCCTGACAACTTCTTTATCTATGCACCTGTGTTCATAATATGGCATGGCTGCAAAGGTAAAGAGATGTGTTCGTTTGCACGGGCTCATGCTCCCATGCAAAATGAGGGAAGGCCCTCTTGAGACAGCAAGAGCTATCTGTATTACAGAAAGGGCAGCCAAGCGTATGCGTCCCCTTCTGTAATACCAAAGTGCCCCGGGGTCAGTGGCGGCTCGCTGAAGGAGTGCTTCGGGGAGGTGGGGCAGGACGGGAGAGGGGCAGGGTGGAGGGGTAGTGGACAGGAGTAAGGTAAATAATTAAATAAATAAAACAATTTACTTTGAACGCACTGCATCGCAGAGTTGACGATGCAGCAAGCGCAAGTACATTGTTTTATTTAATTACTTACCTTGCTATTGTCCGTCGTATTTCGGACTTGACTACCCACCCACCCTGCTCCTCCCCTGCCCCGCCCCACCACCCCGCAGCACTCCCTCGTCGAGCCACCACTGCCCGGGGGTGCATAAAGAAGATGCCAACTCGGCTTGCGCCCCGGGGGTAATACGGGCCCATGAGAGAACTGAGAGTGTCCCCAACATTGAATTGGATACATGTTTGGTAAAAAGCCTTGTAGGATTAAAGTCTTAAATCTAATCAAGTTACTTCCGAAACATGCCTTTCCGTAACTGACTATTCATCAGTCGGTAAACCTTCTCTTCTATTCCTTTTAGGTCTGGCCTTTGAGACAGCCTTAGCTATCTCGCTAGACTACTTATTTTCTGAAAAATGCTTACATACTGTACGTACACAAAGAAGGGTTTGGTCAGTGGGTTTAAACTAATGGTCTGTTTAATTGCTATTTACATTTTGTTTCTGCAAACCACAGCATGGGAAAATGTGTCAGCCCATCGTACTCACTGTCCCTCTTCACTTTCGATGACGATACAAAACCTGTGAACATTGTTTATATCTGCCTAAAATAGTAATTTACTCTTTAATACTTTTTAAAATTGCATTAAATAGTAGCTATTTATTTCCGCACTGCGGGTGCCGAGGTGGATGGTGATTTATGCTATTGTCTCCTTTTGAAGTCTTGGCTTTAAAGTGTCTCTGTTACAAAGTGTTTAAGTACCACTGTAAGAGGGTGGCTTGGGGGCTACATTAGATGTTGATTTATTCTTGTTTCCTTCACAAATAATAATGAAATAATGAATAGCACACCCTAAAGGGTTGCTAAGAAATACATTAAAAAGATAGTCACATCATCGAACCTTTAAAAATGTCTTGGTAATTAAAGTACTCAGTGCAAACATGTGGCAGCCAGGTTTAGGCGGTGGCATATTTTCTTTCCTTTTCTTTTGCTTTTTATTCTGCATGTTTGCAATGAAAGGTAAAGACAAAAAATGAACCACCTCACAACAAGCCATAATCAGTCAATGTTTGCTTCAAAGTAGCCGTGTAATTTAAATAACAGCATGTGCATGTACACAGAACCATACTCGTGCACGTATTGGCCATTTGTGAGATTGCTTGACATTTATCATGGTGGTTTTGGTGCTTGGTTTTGGTGAAGATTTGTATAATAAAGTCAATTACCTGCAGATACCTGTACCTACCTAGTCTGAGTGCAGATTTCGACTTTTTAGAATTCACAAAGGTATTCCAGTTAAAGTATGAATAACTCCAACAGGCATAGGTTTCCTGGAATACACCCCGAAAACATTTGTGAATACGCACAAATAGATTTTTCAGTGAGAAAACGTAAAACACGAATGCAAATGTATTCTCTTTTTGTTTGCCACAGGTATATTATTTTCCCAGAGCAGAAGTCTCTTCATCTACTCCCTCAACAATGTTGTGGGTGGTAACTGCCCCATTCCACCCTCAAAACAGATGTATGGGGGTGTGTGTCGAAGATGGCTGACGGATAGGATGCAACTTTCTGTCTCTCTGCTGCCCGGTGCTGTTTGGGGCCTGCCGCCCACTCCCCCTGATCATTGTTTGGTTCGTCGGCTGTGGACAGCCTCTGCAACTCCAATGCACACCGCAGATCACAGGCCAAGGCACCATAGACCCCTTGATGTGCATGAATGAAGTGCCGGAGGCCACTAAGGAATGCCACAAAATTATGGCGGTCGGGGCGCAGTGAGGGGAGTGCCGGCAACCTCTCTTATGTGGTCAGCCCTGACACTGAGATCTGCATGCCCTGTGTATGAGGGCCGCTCCCATAGGAGCCGGAGGTTCATAGAGACCGTGAGCTGGAGCTAAGAACAATAATCATGGGCCAACACAGGAGGCACAAGAGGCCATTCAGAGCAGATGAGGAGCAGAGCGTAAGAGCCGCAGGGTGTCTGGGAGCCTGATGGGCATGACTGCTTCTCCACCCTACCTGGAGCTCTACTTTAGCAAGAGAGGCTGGAGCGGTGAAACATGATTTGGGCCAGGCCCTGAGGATGAGGAACATTAACAGGCACACCTAAGCAATGTCCGAGGTGAGAGCCCTGTGGGATCGTGCGGTTGCAGCGGGTGTGCTTCTCCCACCTCAAGAAGCCTGCCTGATGACCTTGTACTTGTTGCATTGCCCCCAGACAAGGTGTTAGTTGCTGGTGCTTAGGTATTTCCCCCTTTGGTGCAGGTACTCCACAAGACCACGAGCAGGAGACTTGCCTAGGTGAAGGGGGTGAAAAACCAAAGGAAATGATGGACAGAGGGTTGACAATACAAGCACTCACCTCCAGTCAACTGATCTGAGTTTAATCTTTCACCGTTCTTTAGCCCACTCTGCCACCCCAGTTCAGACATGGCCATATGCAAATCAGTCTGACCCTGTGCCTCATGGGAACAGTCCAGCCCGAACTGCCAAGCCATGCCTTCCCTGGATCGGAAACAAGCTACCGAGGACCGGTTTCTGGCATTTCAGCCGTCTTCAGCCCGGCTTTCTTGAATCTTTTTATTTTTTATTGATTTTTATGGCAGTGGAAAGTTGCATTATACAGAACATACGTAGATAAAATATAAGTTTCTTGCAGCCAGCTTGCTTGAATCCAGTGGCAAAGTGAGCAAGGGACTTACGTCTGAGCATACCCTGCCAACTTATGGCGAACAAAGAAATAGTTGCTGGCGCTTAGGTATTTCCCCCTTTGGTGCAGGTACTCCACAAAGACCAGGAGCAGGAGACTTGCCTAGGTGAAGGGGGTGACATTGTGGGACAGTGACTGGTCACTAGAGCGATATAGAGTGCAGCTGCTGGCAAGCCTCCTCAGTTAGACTACAGTGACCTAGATGGAGATCACAGGCCCAAGGCTCACAACAGATTATGGTTATTGCAAGGATTGGCAGGACACTCACTACCTACAAACCTATTCCATATGCAATCAGCGCTTGTCCCAATAATAGGGCCTCCCCATTGAACTGGAAGAAAGGAGCATGCTGCTACAGGGTGCCCTGGGCTACAGAATTGGCCCTGGCACTAGTGAGCTATTGGCTGTAGGAGTGTTTCTTCTGGGCCACCGGCTGTTACCTGGGTCTTGGCCCGAGACCAGCTTCCCCTTTAAATTTGAACAAGGACTCACTGGCAGGTTGAGCTACCTGGGGACACCCGTTGCGCTTGATCTTCAGGTGGGAGGGGAAATTGTATCAGCTAGATCCTTATCTGAGACATGCCGTCCCCTTAATATTGAATCTGCAGAGAAGACAGACCCACTGGGAAGCCCTCATGATCGAAAGACCCAGAAACGTTCCCGTTGGCATAGAGGCTTAGCTACTCTGCCCGGACAGTGTGATCATTGCCATGGAATGGAAAGCAGTATTGAACCCCTGGCTGGGGAACCCAATCGTCAGGAAATTACTTGAGATGCACCAGGACCTTCTGATTTTCCATATGTCTAGCAAGGGGTTGAGGGGTGGTCCCGGGGCAGTGGGGGGGGGGAGCAGGGGCTGAGCGGTCCTTCTGCAAGGAGTTGGAGATACTCTAATGGGCCCCCTGACCCGGGATTCCTTTGGGACATTTCTAGCCTTGGCCAGTGCTGTAAGTTCACATAGGAATGGGTTCATTTATGGTTCACAATAGGGGTTTTTGTTGAGAGAGTGTTCACATTGTAAATGGCTCCCCATGCTTTAGATTCTTGCACACATACAGTCCTTCCAGGGACTCTTATAAGACCCCTTTCCCGAGACTTTGTTGGGGTGTTTCTGGCCCTGGCCAGGGCATTGATTTCTAATGGAACTGATTTCATTCACAATTTATGGTTGAGGTTCATATTGGGGGAGTACTCACACTGCATTATAGGTTCCTTTCGTTTTAGGTCCACAAGCATATGTGGTCCTACCAGGCTCACTCTGGCTCCAAGGGAGGGATGTTCGACTTGTGTTCAGGCCGCTGAAACTGCGTTCTCTGAGGGAAACGTGAACTATTTCATGTATCACTTTTAAAAACGTCTGTAGTTTAGATTGTATGGGAACTTACAGAGAGTTTCATGCTTCTGTGTAATTGTGTAATGGATAGCGGCTGTGCAAAAAAACATAATAAATAATTTTTTGACTAAAGACCATTAATGTCATGGAAGTATTAAATAGGGCTACACAGGCAATTCATCCTTTCAATGTTAAAAACGTCTCTTGGAATTCTACTCTGTGTGCTGTGGTGGCTCGCTCAGAATGGAGGTGGTGGGGGAAATTGAACAAAAATAAAAAAATAAAAAACATTACCTTCTCCACCACACGCCTCTCATGCCGCCGCATGCCTATTCGCTTCTGCTGGAAATACCAGAAGCATTCAGGCTTCCGGGCTCTCCCAGCCAATCACAACACTGCAGGTGAAGCGTCATGAATGGCCTGAGCATTTTGTTTGGATGCTCAGGCAGTGCCTCTGGAGACTGGGCATTTTCTCCACGGAGCTGTTCGACACAGCCCAATGGAGAACATGCAGAGTCTGCATGACGGTTTGGCCAGCCAAAATATCTTGTGCACTTATAGGAGTACAAAACACTCCTCGCCTGCTCTGGCGTCAGGGAGCCAGCCCTTAGCCGACTCGCAAAATAAAAATAAAATTATAGTAACGTCTTGTTATTATCAATTTCTTCTTCTCACTGCTGCAATAGCAGTGGTCAACGCTCCTCTGGCATAGCGAAGGAGCCGCCACTGTCTGTGTGGTGCTTTTCACATTACACACTAGCTCCAGCAGATAATATCATGACATCAATTGCAAAGAAGAAGTACCGTAGAGCATCCTTTTTTAATGCAGGTGATGTGATATCACAACTAGAGTGAAATAAGAACATGAATGTCACATTTGTATAATTTATGGCATTTGTTCCTGTGTTTTAGAGAATAATAGGTATAACTACCCTAACTAATAAAACTTTACGGAAATTGCTGGAACTTGCTTGCTCTCTGTACACAGCACCTAGACCAGCATCCCTTTTGATATTCACGAGGTGTGTCAACACTTCAAGAAAACAACCTATTCAGCGAGCCAACTTTATTTTGATGCTAGATTGTTTGACTTTCTCTAAACCATGTGTTCAGGGTATTCCTGCACATCCTTTAAACCAGGGGTCTCCAAACCGGTCCTGGAGGGCCGGATCCAAGCCAGATTTTTAAAATTACTACATGTATCTCAATGGGGATATCCAAGAAATCTGGCATGGATCCGGCCCTCCAGGACCGGTTTGGAGACCCCTGCTTTAAACTATACACAGTTTCTCCTCACGGTTGGGCTGAATAAACAAAACTGTTAAAATATAACATGTTTTTTAATGAGAGGCCAAAGCAATTCCATGCCAGCAGTCTGTAATGGCATAAAGTCAATAGGTGCCATTTTCCTAGAACACCTCAGCTCGTGTAGCATCGTTCGTCTGTAATAACTCTGCAAATCGTTGCAGTGTTGTCAGGAAATAACACCAATCAGTTTTTAATCAAGATAATTCTTATCAGGGTGATGGTGGTGATAATGAATATTGTAAGTATGTGGCACATTTATACTGTATGTGGGAGGATTACCGACAAATTGAGCCTTTTAACAGGAGTAAATTATAAAAAACGACCATTCAGTCTGTAGCGATGAAAGGATGGGTAGACCTAAACACAGTTTCATGCATGAGTGAGTGGAATTATCTCTCTGCTTCCTCGGCTCCCAGGGTGCTCTGCTAGCCCATGATAACAGAAGGGCGAGAGCCCATTACTTTCTTCTTTGTTTCTGCTCTTTTCATCTTCTTAAGGTAGGTAGGAAGTGATAACGCAACCTAAGGCTAAAGTCTTAAACTGTGAATTGCAATTAACAGCTCGCTGCAGCATAATATTCCATCTCTTCGTTTTTCTGCCTTCAATTTTCTGAAGGCTAATACTTCCCCTTCCGCGCACTAAATTGTTTCTTTTCATATACAGTGAAATGATTTGTGTTGATTTCCCTAATTCTCCTTTCTAGTTTCCTTGTAATTGTTTTAAATATTTACAATTCAGTTCAGGTTGTTTCTCTGTTAGTGGTGGAGACCAGGCCCACAAAGTGCAGAGTTGGCACTGAGTCTTCATTCAGGCAACAAAGTGAATTTTACAAAACGTTGGTCTGTTCACATATCGGAGAAGAGAAGATAAAACTGGCCCATGTCAATTTCCTATGTGATCAATAAGCTCGTCCTAGGGTTTCAAGGTCAGGTTCCTATGGTCAAGGCTAGACTGTGTTTAAAGAACATGTTATTCCCTCAGCCAGATACACCTTATGTTATGTATGCCCCTCAGTGGAATACACAGCAATAATTGCTGGTGTATGCACAACACGAGGGGTGGCAGCCAGTCTACCTACACTTTGGTGTTGTACTGTCCACAAAATAAAGCAAACTTCAGATGAAATGTGATCATTCACGGACTGTAATTACTGTATTACAAAACACATCACAATTTACATAATATAATGTAATAGTTCTATTAGCATGACTCTCAGTAGCACTTCTTGCTTTGAATTCATTCTAAAGCTAAAGAGTTGATTTTGAACTGGAAAAACATACTTGATGTTGTTTCAATCTTTATTTCGGCCGATTTGGCCATCAACAAATTAGTCTCCTTCCGTAATTCGCTTGGCAGCTTGTTCCAGGCTGTAGGGAGCAGATATGAAAAGGCACGTCCACCTACTGTGGCCAGTCTGCACCGTGGTTGAACAAGAAGAGAGGCGTCAGCAGAGCGAAGTGTCCGTGCTGGACTATAGGGGATGAGGCGAGATTTCATGTATTTATTTATTTATTTATTTATTGACATTTGTAGAGCGCGACGAATACCCGTGGGCGTCACGGCGTACATTGTACATTGGAGCCTTTCCGTACAGGGCTTTGTGAACAATACACAATCCTTTAAATATCACCCTTTGCTTAACTGGCAACCAGTGCAGTTCTTGCATAAGGGGAGATGCATGCGTATTCCTAGGTTTTTTAAAGATAAGCCTGGCAGCGTCGTTCATGACAACCTGCAGCTTACGCAAAAGTTTTTGTGGCAGTCCTATATATAGCGAACTGCCATAGTCAAGCCAGGCCAGGATCGTGCTACTGCTGGAAATGAGCAGGCAATTCTCTAAGGAATTGGCTGATGCTTGTGCCGTAGCGTACCAGGGGTTGAACCAAGTTTCACTGAGACTGGTGTTTTGACCTCCAGGGTGTTTTTTATTACGTTGGTAAGCCCTTGCACTCAAATTATTAACCCACTTTCTGACAGCATGGCATTATAATAGTAACTATTGAAGGGATTCCAATTCATTTTATAGACATCTATAATATATGTTAAGGATTAGCCTTTGCACCAGGTACCATGACCAATGTTTAAACGGTATCTCAGCATACAGTAATAATAGGCCATTCCTTTCTGACAGCACAACAAAATCCTGCAGCGAAGCAACCATTGTCATGATCAATCATAATGATCAAGGAACCTGGGAAGGAATGAACAATATTGAAAGGAAAATATGATGTAATCTGAGATTGTAGTCACTAGAACCACAATCTACAAAGATGCATGAATAATCTTCCTTTTTTTACTTCTGAGTCATTGTGATTGAGAGTGGCACACACACACAAAACGGGCAACATTGGAAACACCATTGGCTGTAACTGAAAAATGGTTTAGAAATTACCACTAAACGCACAAGGTTTGATCCACTGGGACACTAACATAAAAAAGCAACGTAATACGGCTTAGTAAAGAACAGTAAAATAGGCCCTTTGCCAAATGTTAAAATTAAGATTATTCTTTTTCATTTGTTTCCAAGTTCCTTTCAATGAGAATAATCACACATGGTCATTTCCCTCAACTTCGATTTACAAGGGTGAAGGCTTGACATTTCAACCTCAGTCATACTTATTCACAACTTATTTCTCTGGTTCTATCCCACAAAAAAATTGCATTTCTACAAAAACAATTTGCCTACATGTTACTGCTCCTATTCGAAATATCAAATTAAGAGCTAATGGAAATGAAGGGACACCAACTGATACTTAGTATCATGTCCACACCAGGTGGCAACAACAGTGCCCCAGGTGCGCAACCGGCATGTGTGCCCACTTTGTGCACCCCCGGGGCACGTTGGTATCACAGAAAGGGCCGCGGACACTTGTGTGGCCCCTTCTGTAATATTGAAGTTGTTGGGCACATGAAGTGCCATTGCTTTCTCAAGAGGGAATTTGCTCATGTGCCTGGGAACAAAGGGCGTGGCCCCACGCAAACGAGGGAATCTCTTTGCCTCTGCACCCGCGCCATATTATATATACGGACGCAGAGGCAACTAAGCTGTCAGGAGGCGCACTGACAGTGCGATACCTAAAAGGAGGCACACTCTCAGTGCATCCCCTGATGGCAGCCCTAAGGAGGGGGGGAAAGTCGTCCTATGGACCACCAAGACATCAACTTGCAGGTGAGTGCAGTCACTCACTGCACCTGCTTGCAAGGGAATCTCGCTCTTCTCTTAAAGGTGCAAGTGGGTTGCTGCTTGCACAGTGAAACACAGAACAGCTGCTTCAAAGTCGCTCCGTATTTCACTTGAATGCCCTGCCCTGGGAGCAGCGTGAATTTGCAGCTGTCCTGGGGGCCATGCATTCAATATAATAGGGTGCACTTTCCCTGTTTGGAGCTGGCTCACCTGTTTTAAGGTGCGATGTGTCGCAAACAGGGAAAGTGCACCATATGTGTAATAGGGCCCTTGCTTTCAAGACCCTGAAGACCTTACTTTAATTTTAAATCATCAGAAGGCCGTTCTCGCTTGCCTCATGCTCTGACGGCCTGACAGCAGCTGCACTCTGCATGCAGAGTATTTATATGGCTCCCCTGTGGTACTGCTTGAGCACTCATTCAGATTTGAGTCATCCGCTGGCCAATCAAAAGAGGGCACCCATGAGCAACTCCGTGACTGAACTGGTAGTAATGTTAACATGGAGAGGCAGCTATAAACTCACACACGAAAAGGGAGGGAAATATGAGGATTTCAGGTACAACTATGCAAATGCAGAGTCCTGAAGTTTCTTCATTAGTTGCAATGAAGTTTAAAAAACAGACAACATATCATTCTTGTCACTGAATGAGAGCATAAAGCAACACTTTAAGTATTGAAAGAACTGACTAAACCCTTCTGATTATCAGTTACTATCATCATTTGTTACATTTAAGTTGTAAATTATATTGGAAGGCCTTCAGGGACACTTTCACTTGGACAACATTTTAATTTAAAAAGAAAAACTCACATGTGCATATGCAATTAGAAAACATTGACCGACTTAACACAAAAAAACGAGGATCCCTCTTCACATTTACAGGAATACATCCAGTGGGAGGTGTAAATGGAGGTTGTGATAATCACACTACCCTGAATACGTCACACACACCTCTCTTGCAGGAAAGGTACTTAAACACTGGATCCTGTCTATATATATACATATATATATATATATATATATATATATATATATATATATATATATATATATATATATATATATATATATATATATATATATATATATATATAACTTCCAAATAATCTAGGCTACTTCATTATTAACATAGTTTGAATAACAACTATGTTTCCATATATACAGACGTTAGAAGGTTGTAGGTTTGTAGGTTTTTATTAAATTAGCACTGTTAATTAAAACCATTGCAATAGAGTGTCATCACAGTGCAGTTACCACATTAAAAGCAAAAACCAAGAAAACCATCAAGTACATATACATATGACTAACAAGGAAATCTTGTAGTTACCATTATAATCCCGTAACCGGTTTCCAGAGCCAAGAATACAATTAATTAGTAAAAGAATACTAGGACAGGGGGAAAAAAAGTCGGTGATAAGTTTTTTTTTGGGGGGGGGGGAACTGGAAGGGCAGGGGCCAGAGAGGGTAAAAAGAGATTGTCCAGGAGTCTCACATATTTTCCATTCCTTACAAGCACTTGAATGTCTAAGGAAGTAAAGCAAAGGGCCGATGCCTCCCAACATTTTCTGATGCCCCATTTTAAATGTAAGGGTTTTAAAAGAAGTCTTCTGGGAGCGTCAAGGGTGGGACAACAGCACAGAAGATGCAACCATGATTCAGACCTGTAGTTGCACAGTCTGCAGGCCCCCTCCTTACTTGTTGGAGCCCATCGGTTGAAGGCAGTGGAGCGCAGACCTAAGAGACGCATGAATATAATGTTCTTCTGGGCCATTGCGTTCAGATTTTCCAGGAGGTAAGATTGAGATACCCCAGGGAGGTATGAGTTATTCAAGGGAAGCAGGATAGTTGACGATTTTAGAACCTGGATATCCATCCGGTAGGAAATTTGTCCGGCCTGCTTATTGATTACCCTTTTCCAGACTGTTTATGGAATAGTGACTGCGGTTAGTAATGAGTTGTCGATGTCTAGCGTTCTTATGGCCTTCCAGGGCTGGCAAGAGTTTCTTTTAACCGGGATTTCAGGGTGTCGTCTGCGGCTTTTAGTGTCCTTATGAAGTATTTCAGGGTATCAGCCTCACAAAAAATAGATTGTCTTTGAAGGCACAGCTCCAGTTGTAGTCTTGCCCTGTGGATGAAATTCGGAAGATGGAAATTTTTTTATAAATGAAAACTTGGGCGTGGGCGAGGCAGGCCGAGCATGTGCCAGGAAAGGCCTGATGCCCATAGTTTAAGGCAGGGAGAAGAGTGGCTTTAATCACCTTCAGAATGGGTTCTGCAGAAGGACTACTCAGGGACTGGTTGAGTCGGGTCAGAGAGTATGTTATTGCTCCAGCTCTCTTTTTCAAGGTGGCTAGCTGAACTAATGGTCTGAAAGACTCACTAAACCAGACCCCCAGGTAATTGTATTTTGATGTTGTTTTAATCTTTGCGGGCCAAATGTTCCACCTTAAACTTTTCTTGTTCTTGCAACAGCCGAATATAAAAACCTTTGTCTTTTCATGGTTTGTTTTTAGAGCGTTAGCAGTATTATATTTGTGGAGCGTGCTTGAGGGTCGTTAGAGGCCAGATTTTGCCTGTTCCATTATAACAATATCGTCGGCATATTGCAAAATGTGCAGGTTCGTTTTTGCAAGGCCCAGTTTTGGCAGAAGGAGATTGCTTTTCTCCAGGAATCTTCCCATAACGGCGGTGAAAAGGTTGAACAAGAGCGGGGCGAGAACGCAACCTTGCTTTAGGCCGTCTGAGGTTGGAATTTTTGCAGAGACTGTCGTTGGGCCAGTTCTGACTCATACCCATGTGTTCTTATGCAAGGAGATAAGGGCTCCTAGCAGACTCTGAGGGATCCCCACTTGTCTAATTTCCTCCATAAGGTGTTACGCGACAGGTAAGTAAACATATAAATAAATAAAACAAATTTCGTTGTGTGCACTGCGTCACAAAATGCGATGCAGTGCGCGCAACAAAATTTGTTTTATTTATTTATATGTTTACTTACCTGTTAAACTCCATAATCCATACATTACCTCCCCTCACCCTGCCCCTCCCCCTCCCCACATCACCGCCCTGCAGGAACTCCTACTACCGACCGAGGCTGCATGAGATGTTTATGAGGTTATCCGCTTTCAAAGCGTCTAGAAGCCAAACATGAGTTGCACCCCGAGTCAGCTTCAGTACGCTTATGTACGGCCTCACTGGGTCATCCTGAAGAAGAATGTGGGAATATTTTTGTTGTAGAGGGACCCACAGTTCTATTCCCCAGTCTTCAAAGAGGCTGGCTTCCCCAAAAATTGCATCCCTTAGGGATTCTCGAGATCACGTTGTAACAGTTGCTTCCGAACCCCCTTTTCCTGGTATTGAGGCAAACTTGACTGATGTAAGATCTGAAGAAGTAACCCCAGAAAGCGCCAGAATATGGTTGAATAAGCGGATGAGGTTGTTTTTATTAAGGATGTCGTGCGGGCCCTTGTGTACAAAGTGAGGAAAAAAAACAAGTTCTGCATCTTTTTCCGGACTTTGTTATTTCTGTCTCCCTACTATTTCAGGTAGAGGCGCGGGGACCTTAAGATGTTGGGTTCGAACTTCAGATAGATGATTATTCCCCACCCGCTGACTTTGCCCTCCCAAGACATGTATCAATTGAGACTGATAAGGCCTCTTCATTTGTATAGGGTGATCCCGAAGAGTTTTAGTTGGGTCACCTGACGAGTGACACAGAGAAGGGCCCATCAGTATGTCTTCTGTTGTAATTTGGAAATCTACTTTGGTTTGTTTTGCATTTTCCGAGCACTTGTTTGGGCTGTTACATGTGTTTGGGACTGCCCTTAGGGGCTGAGCTATGCTGACTTGCCTGCCCAGGCTTTGGCCTTGAGAGGCTGTCCCCTTGGTTTTTGTTGGCAAAGATCCATGCTTCACGATTGTAGAATATAGTTAAGTGATTCCGAAGGCCGGAGGGGTTCCCTTAGGCACTTCCTGTGTTAATGACCGGAGATTATCGTTGTCATCATTATTGTCCATGAAAGTCATTCTAGTCTCAGGGGTTTTCATTTTAGGTTTTGAGGCTTGGTTAAAAATGGGGAAGTAGGAGAGCCCCACCGCTTTAGAAGCTGGCATACTAGATGCCCCTGACCCATCGAGCCCTGATCTCCTTTTCACAAGACGTTGTTTTTTGGATGGTTTTTAAAGTTTCCTTCTCTCCCTCCTAGACAGTGGTGGTTTTGTGGGAAGATTATATGGCAGGTAGGCAATGTTTAAATGGGCTGGGTCAGTGAGATCAGTCTGCGTAATCGCTGATAGAATGGTCATTAGACTGCTGATGTTAGTGGACTCCGAGCCAGCTTTAGGATCACTTGGGCTGGTAGCCAATGACAAGCAAGGCGAGAAAGGTAGATTTTTGAAGTCTAATTCCGAGGAGGGGGAAATAGTAGTTCTCGCTGATGATAGGGCATCCAATGTTGCTACACACAAGGACTCTTCAGAGGAAAAAACGGTTTGACCCTCTTGGGTTTCGATTTCCCGTTTCTATTGGCGTTGAGCTTCACGCTGTCCAAAAGCGAACCCAGAATTTCTGGAAGGGATGAAAGTTTTTAAATTAATGGACAGCAGGAACAAGAGTTCGAACTATTGGCTGGTCCTACGGACCTTTCAAGAGAGCTTAGCCTGGTGCCCAGGTCAGACATTACTGAGGCCAAAGTTTGAATTAAGTCAATCTGTAGTTCCATTTTCAGAGATTGCCATAACAATACTGTTGCAATTGAGTCTTGCTTTAAGTGAAGGGACGTCAACGAGACTGAGAAAGGAATTATAGGCCCGAGGGGGTAGGCACAGATGGGTCATTGTCATCTTGCACAGTGCAGAAAGAATTGTAGTGATGGCTGAAGCCCGGTGTATGGGCTAGGGAATCCCTGCTTCGGGCTTCTAGGGAAGCCACAAATCGATCAGATAGGTTTTTAGATGAGAAGGGACTTTCATACTTTGGGCTCTTCCTTAAATATGAGGAGTCACTGGGCTCAACTTGATGTGCACCCGGGCTGCATCGCGGTGCGGGCTTCGATAATGAATGAGGTGCTGCTGGGTCTCTGCTGCATTCTTGAATAATTAAAGGGGTGGACAAGATGGTGTCATGGACTTGGGCTTGAACTTGTAATTTGGCTACAGTATTTGTTACAATAGATTTTGTAAAATCTGTGCAAGGGTCTGGTGCAGAAAGGTTTCCAGCGCTAATGGGGTGAACTCTTAATGGGTCAATAAAAGTGTCCTGGATCGTGATGACATCCTCCTGGAAAAGCCTGTACGGCTGGTGATTCTCAGGTGGAACCTGAGCCTCAGGCGGGCATCAGAAAGGACTCTCATAAAGTGATCTGTTAATACGACATGGGCTGTGGAAAAGAGAGCTGGTCACAGTCCTGGGCTTCGGTATCGCACTGCGATGTCGTGGTAGGGGCAGAGCCAGTTTGAGGAGCAGGCTTACAGGAAAACTCACTAATCCGTGCTTGTGACAGTTGGCCACTTGGGTATGACACTTTGTCTTGCAGTGACGGCGACTGTTGTAGAGCATCACCAGGGGAGACAGCTCGAAGGGTGGTACCCTTTCTCCGGGAAAGTTTCCTGAGTGGCATAGTGACTTGCCCCTCCATAAAGCTCCCGAGAGGTACTGCTTACAAATTGGCAAATCGGGGCTTGGAGCTTGCGCTCTCCCCGTCAGCGACCCCTCTGCTCACTGTCCAGTAATTGCTTATGCCAGTGAGGGTGGCAAGCAGGCCGTCAGCAGAAAGTGGTAGTGGTAGTGGAAGGCACTTACCCCCACTTGAGGCGCTAGTGGTGATTGTGGAGTTTTGCAAGGCCTTCCTCTCTCCTCTTCACTACTGGAACTGGTGCTGGTGCTGGTAAAGGGGGTACGGTTGCCAGCTCACCGGTGTTGCGGCTGGTATGTGGATGTGGTTATGACGGCAGCTACAGCGGCTACGGCGGCGACTATGGCTGTTCTCTGAGGCTGCTGTGGCTTCGGCTCGGTGATTTTCCGTGGGTTTCAGCTGTTAAACCGTCAGCACTCACCGCTCACCACCATGACAGCCCTCTCCTGCACCTTGCAGCTGCAAATCGTGGACTGGAATTACCAAGGAAGTTGGGGAAGGAGCTGATTCACATGGACAGACGTTAGAAGGCTTTTCACAGCTTTTTAAAGTTTTACATATGCTGTCACGTAACTTTCTGTGTGCATTTAATTGAACTTTTGTTTAAAGCAAATAAGAGAACGAGTTATATTGCCAAAGCTATTTCAACTGATGTAAAAGCTCAACACCCATTAATTCCCTTTCATATATAACAAAAACCTTACCACCCAGAGAGAAATTCAATAAAAACAAAAAGATTAATTAACCTCTCATGTGCAGCACTCAGCTAATGGCCAATGGCCACACTACCTACCCACTGTGAGTGTCGACCACTGGCCGGCACTGAGGAGGGCTATAAAAGCCCCACTGGTGCTCCTCTCCAGAGGTATTCCTATTTCTTTCATCAGGCTCCACAAGAAGAACTTCCCAAGCCACCTGATCATTTGTTTTAAATGTACTGCAGTGACGACTGACATGCACGGTGTGTTATTGCAGTAAAAGTGAAAGTAAAATGATGGATGGGATTGTTTACTTTCACTGAATCAGTGCACGGGGTATATCTCAGGTCCCGAGGACTGATTTCTTATGGAGAGGTATTATTGGAAGGGGGTCATTGGAAATTGATTTAATTATATTCCTCACCAGAAGTTGATGACATTCGAGGTTTTGTTTGCAGAATAACATGAAAACATCATATTTAAACCTGTGGTATCACATTTCTGAAAGCAGCCGAAGTCTCTGGGTGAAGCTGCAGGGGAACATTAAGAATTAATTGGGGGATTCAGAGTCAAAGTTAACTGTTCCCCCAATATCCACATATCTAAGGTGATGCTTAGGTTCCATCTTTTAACATGTCAGTAGCTCCTCTCCAATCTCAAGGGTAGGGTCACAAAGCTGGATAGTTGGGTACTCAGAAGTAGGTCTTTTGCACCGTTGTATTTCAAACCTGTACTGAGCACTTTGAAACCCCAGAACATCAGATAATAAATATTTAGATTAATTTGCAGCATCTTTTAGATTGTAAATACTCCTTGAATGTATATTAGACACATGACTCGTGAATCATTCAAAACTTTTATAAAAAATCTTGAGAACATTTCTCAACATCACCAGAAGTCACCTGATTAACTCTATTTCTCCTTCGTTGTGATAACATGCTTCATGTAGTTGTTCTTTTACACATTGATAGCATTCATCATATTAAGTGAAATGTGTTAAATATGGATGCAAAGTAAAACTTATTGGAGCTACAAACACAGGCTTTTCTTACTAATTATTTGTGGAATTTGAAATTTGCAAACCTGCAAGTAAACAGAAAGCTAGTATCACCTGTACTACAACGCATGCTCACTGATCTTCAAGCAAAGAAACATGCAGTCCATATTTATCACTTGTACTACAAATTGCGAAAAAATCATTTGATTTTGTAATGCATGACTGTGAAGAAATGTCCCTTCTTGTATGGTCCCCTCCATTTTGTGCAAAGATGTATTGCTGAGTTTTACACTCTGGATTCTGGGGCACTGTGGTCCAGGGCCCGGTGTATGTGCTCTGTCTCCTAAAAGCTGCAAGAATTGACTAATTCCTGACTGGCATATCTAACTCTTTTACAAGGTCACAGTATATGGTGTAAAGACTGCATACATGGTCTGGAAAGCTAAATGTTGGCTGCGGACTGCATCATTTATTGTACCATCCACTAGTGTGACTAGGAAAACATAACTTCAGGTGTGCCATTGAAGTCTCTTTGCTACACTGTAAAACTGCAATGCGACCTGTTAAATAATACTTTTTAACAGGTAAAGGCCTTCCTTTTATACATAAGTAAAGGTAAGCAAGCCCTATGTAAGCCCTGAAACTCAAAAGGTGGGGTGCATGGAATTTAAAAGTGGGGCATGTAGAAAATGTAAGTTCCCCTGCCCCTACAATCACAGGGCCTTTAAGGCTATTTTCACTGTTGCACGTCTAGCTATCCTATCTTAGCTATTAAAAATCCATTTCAATGAAGTCGGATTTTTGATAAATATTAATGTAAAGTAACCTGAAATGTCAGAAGGCTAGTTTATATAAACCTCTGCCAGCTCAAAGCCTGTGTCCAAGCCAGGGACAAGGTATGAAAGAAGTGAGAAATGCCTTCCAGGAGCAAATTATGCCGACCTGAATGAGTAGCGATGACTCCTCTGAACACCACACATTTTCAGAGTGGGGGCTGAGGACAACCTGTTGAAACAATACTGGTGAATCCTGTTTGACAGGTCTATTACGCCACATGTGACAATTGGGGCACACTTAAAAGTGAAAGAACAGAATGCTGACACAGTTCTAGTATATCCCTTAAGTGGTTGCTGAAGGACCCTGCTTTTATCCTACCAGACTTCTCGCTCAGGGGATTGCTATGGGCACAGTGCCTGCTTCAAACTGGATTTTAGTGTTATATGTTGGAGGACACTGATGACACTCTTACACAAAACGTCAACCCCCAGAACCCAAGTTTAGTGCGGCCAAAGACCTTTGCCATCATGAAAATGCCTTGGCAAATGGAATTTTGGGCCTATTTACAGTTAGTCAAACTGGAACTAATGACAAATTGGGTATGGTTTTCCTCTGGGAAATTGCCCCTTTTGGTCAGGAAGTGTGCAGGGGTCACTCACCCACTAATTGGTGCCAAGCATAATTTAATCACCTAAGGTACCTTGGTCAAAACGCTTCTGGACTTGCAAAAGGATACTCGTTGGACTGCACCTGCTGCATTTGACATCTATGACTTGTGAGAGTGACCTGAGGAGGTTGGACCCCCATCCAGTTGAAATACAATGACAGAAGGATCTCCAAGACGTTTCTTAGAAAAAAGCTGAAGGGTATAATCTCATGTGACTAGGTTTAAGAGCACCTGGACTGAACTTTGTCCTCTGTCTGATACCCTGAAAGTCTCTTGTCCAGATGCTCCCTCTGAGGTCCTGTTGTCCTTGTAAGTGTACTCATGTGGTTGCATAGGCACCAAAAGAAGTTTGGGAACTTTTTCAAAACTTTTGCTCTAGAGCTTCGTTGGGACTGACCAAGAAAGATATCTGACCTGGTAGCTCCATGGTAGGGGACTAAATTTCAGTATTGTTCCACATGCGAAATCATTTTTTCACAGCTTCCCTTTTAAGATTGGGATTTAAACATTTTTTTACCTTCCTACTTTCAGACCTTGATGGGGCCAATCTATGTGGTGTATCCAATTTGAATTCCTTTGAGGTTGGCCTCAAGGGCCTAGATCCCGGTCTATTGTGACCATTCTCTTCCATTGCCGCTTTTCATTTCTTGGAGCTTTTTCATCTTAAATCTTTAAAAATACAGATCTCTGGTTCCCTTTATTGGGATTTTTTCCATGTTGGTTTCATTTTGCTTAATATTTTTCTTTTTGTTTCTAAATTGGAGTGGGGCATTATCTTATGTTGCTTTTTTTACTTTTTAACTGCTTTAACACTTCTAAATGATTTACACATTTTAGTTAAGTTTGACTGAGCTCAGGTTTAAACTATTGAAACCTTTGACTGGACTTAACAGCAGTTTTAAAAGTAGTGTTTCTCAAATGTATTGAGGAATTACCTAATTATTTCATCTTTTAAAATGGAACTGTTCAAAATAGGCATTTTGATCTTCTTTCTTGTTGTGGAGTCCAATCCACACCATCTAATAAACCACTGTCTCTCACAGACCTAGAAGCACATGCAGTGCTCTGCTGATTCATAACTGCATAACGGCCAGTACATTCATCTATGTACTAACTGGCTTCAAATACTTATGCTTAGACAATTTGATAATTGTTGCGAGATTAGATAATATTTATAACATAGTCATTTCCCTAAAAAATAGTAGTCATTCAGTATAACTGCAAGACAGGTTTTATGGACATGGGCACCACATCGTCCATATTGTTGGGATGCTTGTACATATTTGGGCTAGATTCTAAGATCTTAATCTTGCAGGAATTTTAAAAAGAGGTGAGGCAGCATTTACAGGGCATGTGGTACTTTAGAACTGACCAAATTAAATTAAAATTAGCTTACCTCAAGTATAGTTAAGTTAGTATACAGTGTGTGTATTGTATGCCACTGCCTCGGTTTCCAAAGGTTAAATTATGAGGGTTTGAAAAGTTCAACCTAATATCATCTCTCAACCTGACCTTTTATTATGAGGTAGCAGCTGCTACGTGAAACAAATATACACAAAGAAATAGGTTTGTCTTTTTATGTGGTGAGGTCTCACAAAGACAAGCAACAAATAGAGATGTGGAGACAGAGTAAAACATTTGCAAGCTTTTAAGCATACACAAAAAATATGTAAAGGCACTTCAGGACACAGATTTTGCAAAATGGAAAAATAAAGATGGACATGCTTACAAATAAGACACATACAGTAATCTTTCTAGAAAGACTACATGCTGGAATATACAACTCACACAGAGACACACTTGCATAGCTACCATGTGAATGTCATGGATGTCAAAAGCAGAAAGTCCTGGGGAAATGGCCAAGGCATTTTACATGCTGAGAGTGGTTGATGCCAATTTTGCAATGAAACAACCAAAACTACAGGTCCAAAAACACAAATTTCTGTTGGCTAAACGTATCTAGCAGAAAGCAGGGTAGGACAGGCCTAATCGGGCAGTGATCAATGGGCTGGTCTGAAAAGTTAGTGTGTGGACCTGTTTTGTGGCTATTTGTGGGTCTGTGTATTGTCTTGAGGGCAGAGTTATACTGTTAATTTTCCTGATGTTACCCCAAACATTGCCTTCATCAAGCATAAATACACTTGTTCCCACATACCTTACAAAACACCTTCATCACGTGTCTTTTACATGTTCTAAACAGTCTCAATTTGAAGACGTGGGTCACTTTGTTAACTGTCGGATTTGTTAATGGGGCCCACGTAAATGTTTGTGCCCGACCAATTTTTTGTCCCAGGTTGACCCTGGCATAAAGCCATCACAAATGGGACCACTTGGCAGCGATGTCCATGCAGAAATACACACATGACTTGATGAAAGAAAAATATATATTTGTTTTTATGGCGGTGACTTTTTTACTTTTTTTTGCTGCTTTCAAAAGAATAATAGTTTAGCTATTTGCATCAATCTACGTAAACGATCTAAGGGGCATATTACCAAGCAATAGCGATAATTATCGCTATTGCTTGGTTAGAGACAAAAATTTACCGCTGCGCTGCGGCGATTTTTACCGCAAATAAACCTTGGTATTACCAAGGTTTATCGCAAATGCGATGAAAATCGCCGCAATGCATGAATATCGCTGAAAAGTCAGCGATATTCATGCATTACCGAGCTAATGCTCTTAGCCATGTTATCCACCTCCCATTGGATAACATGGCTAAGAACTGCTCAGGGCAGGTGTTAGCTTTTGGAGATATTGGCGCTTAGCGCGAATATCTCCAAAAGTTGGTAATAGGAGATAGCGATGTTAGCGACTGTTTTCAGTCGCTAACATCTTGGCACGCCCACTTTGCATATCATTAGTGATAAATATCACTGACATGCAAAGTGGGGCCCAAGATGGTCGCTATCTCATACTAGCTGTCGCTAACTGGTGTTAGCGACAGCTAGGTAATAGGGAGATAATTTTATCTCGGCTTTCTTGGCTTTTAAAGCCAAAAAAGCGGAGATAAACCCCCTTGATAATATGCCCCTAAATTCTTTCATTATGATGGCCTTTTAAACATTTTGTGAAGTTAGTGTTTGTTTACGTTTCACAACAATACACTGAACATCTGATTTTAAGGTTTTAACACCAACGTGATACATTAACGTACACAAACATTAAAAAGAGAAAAGTAGCTTCACAAAATGTTCCCAGGAAATGTAGTGCTAAAGTAAAGACTGCATGTTTGTTTCTAAATGCACACGATCTACCAACCTAAATTTGTTCCATGCATTTTTGAGGACTGCAACACTGCACTGAACATAAATATAACAATTAAATCAATCAAGTAAATAAATACAGCTAATACTAAAGACAAACACTATTATAAAAAGCCGATAACAACTATAAAGTAATTTGTCTCAAATGTATTGAGTATTTTCATGTTTATGTCATCATCACTTATTACGGTGAAGGCGTTCAAAACAAGCATTTTGACACCAATTTTTATGTAGAAAGAAGAAAGAAGCTGATTGGTGGACGAAAGCCTTAAGTCCATTTCATCAGATATCATAGCATATTTTAATGCTGAGCCTACAAATCTAATTTTGTTAACCCTAAAAATATATGCTTTGCGACTATTACACAGGCCTTTGCATGTGAGGGGAAAAGGAACATTATACTGGAAGTCCTCATTTACGTTACAATTTAGGGACTGTGTCACAGATTTCACAAAATAGCAAACTTGAAATTGTGATTTTTGCAATTAGTAAAGAGGATAGATCTATGTTGATGTAAGTGGAAAATATTCGCTGGATATAACAACTCCTTTATTTTTTACTTAATTAGAAGTGACGTTTTCTTTTATGGGTTTCTGTTGTGTTTTTTTCTTGCATACATTTCAATGCTGTTGTGTTTAGGTAAAACATGCAGTTGAAGAAGTTGATATAAGTGTACCTTGGGTTAATTATCCTGTTATTTTAGTTAGTCATGACTAATTCTAAAAAATATTTCAGTAACCTTACATCATCATTACGTCAGTGCTGCATCTATTGATGGCCCCAAAATAGTGTCATCTGTCAAGCAGCCAGAAGGGCTGTTTGATAAGGAGAAGCTTTGCAAGGCTTCTGCCGGATACCAGGACAGGGGCACAAGGCCTGCTAGTCTCCCTACTGTGAGCACCTTCACCAGCCTGCCTACCAAGACCAGGGTGTCCTGTGAGGGAGAGAAGGGGGTTGGAGGGAGTGATTTCCAGCTGGGAGCCCTGCAGGAGGATTCCTTGAGGGAGGTGTGAGGGTGTGCACCAGTTGGGCCATTGCCCATGTGTTGTATCGGCTCTGCTTCCCTCATGTGCCAAAAGAGGACCGCTTGTTCTTACCTGTAAATTGATTTTGGGCCCGGATTTCACTAATGAAATGAGACCCATTACCTCTTGTAGAATATTTTTCGAGGGCTCTCACAGGGCGGAGATGTAAAGGATATATGCCATTCACAGATTGTGGGTAATATTGTTCCTTCTTGGAGCAATTTCTTAATTTAAAAAAATGTTTCACTGACAGCTCCAAATGACTTATTTATAGCAAAGTTGTTTAATGCAATCAAGGAGTGTTGGCCCCATGCTAGATTATATGAATATCAACACGTGATACTTTGACATGAAATAAATGTGAATGGAACACATTACATAGTGAGTTGTTATCTTGAAAATGTGTTATGGACCCTATAGTACTAGACCTTAGAGTACGGCATCCATGCATTAGTGTCTGTAGGTGAACAGTGTCAGTGATTTGCTGCATTTCAGTATTCTGGATGCTAAACTAAAGCACGTTACGCTTCTGTCTTGTCCTCCACAAGCATTTTGCCTCCTCTAATCAAATGCAAGCAAGGCATTAACAGAAAAATACATCTCATGATTACCATAGTATGGAAGCAAGAAAATTGTGCTCCACCATGGTAAACCTGACAAGGATGTATAATCCTATAGTCAGCCATATAACAGGAAGTTGACATACACACATAAATGTCACTGTTTGAATGAATAAATGCACTGTCTCAAAGTTTTTTTTAGAAAATTATCACTACCAAAGTTGTGTCCTTCTAATTCTCTTTCCTGCTTTCTCCCTTTGTTACAGTTTCCCCAACTTTCTCTTCCTCCTTCATACTCTCTGTACAGCCTTTCCCTCTCTTCCTGTTGGGTCGCACTCTGAAGATGAATAAAAGTCCCGATCCCCAAAAGTTAGTGCTGGTTCTTACCAACTGCAACTACCATCACAATTTAAGCGCTGATGTACAGGTCCTTGTTCTAAAGATCTGAAAACAGTTGTCAGCTGCTGGTAGGTCGGTTCAGCAAATATTTCCTCTGCTAGACGAATATTTGGGTTTTGCTTCTCAGTACTTGTTTGAGCTCGGAATAGCACTGCCTCACCCAAGCACCGGTCTGCGGTATATTTTGGATTCATTTTAATAGAAAATATATGTTAAAAACAAAGATCGCTGCTTCTGTTACTGACGCTATAAACAATCCAGATAATATATTGTAAAAGGATAACAAATACATTTACAAAAACCAAGCAGGAGCATAACTATTTAATTACAATAAAATAAAAGGGATTGCATAACTGAATTATTCCATTGTGCCCTCCAGCATTATTGGATTTGCGAATACATTATACAAGAGCTATAACCATGAGATAAATGCCTAAAGGGAAATGCAGGCATGACAGTTTACCTTAAACTGACACTTTTACCGAGTGATGGAGGAAGGAACGAAGGGACATAATATCAAGACAGGCTATAAAATTATAGCCGTTTTAGGGGCAGAAAACTGCAGCTAAAACGGCGATAATGGTCTTGATAATATGCTTTATGGAATTCCAATTGAAGCCCATGTTAGATGTCCTTCACATTTAACATGGGCTTCAATTGGAATTCCATAGAGCATATTATCAAGCCCATTATCGCCTGTCTTGATAATATGCCCCCACATTCTTTGGTAGGGAAATAAATTGAAATAACTCATGACATTTTATTATTTCCAGCGCTTTGATTTTGAGAGTGGTCAATGGGGATATGGTGTGCTTGTTCATGGAAATAATAGATGATCAGGCAATGCACGTGTCATCATCATCATCAACAAACTTTATTTAGTTTAACAAACCATAAAAGTCACACAAAAAAAAATACGAGATACATAAAAGAAGTCATCATGATTAAAACAATCATAAAGGACGTAATGCCCAACAAGATCAAATCATTTAGGATTCAATATCCTTGTTCAGTTGGATAAAAAAATAGGCATTAAAATTCCTAGATTTCTCGGCTACAAGTTTCAAGTAATATTTAAAAAGTTTGCAATCATACAAGTTATACCACATTACACATTTATGCTGACACAGCAATGAAAGCATGATTTGTGGTACATCTTGCATATGTGGCCATATAAAACATTTAAAGTGCATAGTGCCACCTGAAAGTGCAAGAAATAATATCCTTTGAGAAGAAAATATAGTCTATGTAAGCAATGTTATAACGTCAAATGCCGTACTAGATGTTAAAACCAATCCTTTCCCTACTAGACCCCTTAGTCGTACTACAGAAGAAAATAATTTGCATGTAATTTCTGGATGAACTGGACTTTTGAGTCATCAGCATCTGTTTTCCTATGACTACAGATAGGCGCAGGGTGTCTAGGGAGCATGAGATTCGAGATCAATATCATATGCAAATCACACACAACCTAACTGATCTTCTTGACCACACCCATCTTTAGAAATTAATATATATTATAACTCTGAGAAAGCACAATTAAAGTCGCCACTGTATTGTCGCGATAAGTGACGACTCCGTCACGTCACGACGTGTGGGTCATGTGACCCTGAAATAATAAAAGGACGGGGCATGCTCATGTCGGCCAGTTGGCGATGGAGACGACACCCGATAGTTGCACACCATACATGCCTCCTGTAATTATTAACCCCTACGCTGCTGCAGCAATTCCGCCGCAGCGCTGGGGGGGAGGGGGGACCGAGCGGCGCTCGCATGCTCTTGACGGAGCCGCTCCATCATGAGCCGCGGTTGAGATGTGCTCATGACGGAGCGGTTCCGTCATGGCCCCGCCCGCTTAATGGAACGTCCAGCGCAGGCGCGGAATTCGCGCCGCGCAGGGGCACCGAGCAGGCCATGACGAAACCGCTCCATCATGAGCACAGCTCAACCGAGGCTCATGACGGAGCGGCTCCGTCATGTGCATGGAAGGTGTTAAGCAATAGGCCCCCAGCCCTCAAACACTTACTTGTGCCCAACAAGTGTTGGCGCTGTCCATCGCGCCCTACATAACATTGGCGACGAGGGTGGGCGTGCCCTTGTGTTCCGGTGAGGCGGCCGCGAGCGTGTCCTGGTGCTCACAGCGTTCGTGCCCCGTCAGCTGGCGCTGCCCTGGCGCCCATCGCTCCTGCCCCATGTGGAGTTCGCACTTGCCCCAGCAAAGGCCCGGCGTGGCCGCGAGGTGAGACTGCCGCCGAAGGGGTCCCGAGGTGCCGCTGGACGCCAGCGCGATCCCTGCGGCTGTGCGCGGCGTGGTTGCTGTGCCCTGTGTGGTGCAGAGACGGCAGGCGTGGCCCCGTCTTCCCCCGCCCGACGCGTGGCCCACTCAGCGATGCCGGAAAGCGCACAAGGAGGCTGCCTGCTGCGTAGGGTGCACCGTGGTCTCGTGAAGGAGACCGGAGGAAGGCTGAGAGCCAGGCCCGCCCCCTACAGGCCCCAGACAGTGTGAAGGAGCGCCGAGAGAGGCAGCGACCTGCCCTAATCACGATCACAAGGTGCTCAGCCTAGGCGTGGGTGTAAGGAGCCACCAGCCCGGTGGGGATTCCCTGCAAACTATAAAAAGAAGGGTTTTAAAAAACAAGGGAACAGTGAAAGACAAGGAACACTCAGCACAGGGAAAGACTGTTGACATTTCAACACAGACACTTGCAATCTTGGCGCACAGGTTAGGCAGTAACTCTGGACCCTGCCCTCACTCCTCAGAAGGCATTAACATTCTGCATAGAAAGTACAAGACCCGTCCGGGCCTGTGGCTCAGCGCAGGAAAGACCCCATCTATCGGTAGCACGTAAGAAGGACAAAGGTGCACGTGCGTGACTCAACACCATGTCGCAAATACCTCTTATAGAGCTCTTCATAGTGGAAGGATCGCCATCCTCCCTTGCGCCCAAATGGAAAGACTGGGTGGACCGCCTACAGATTTTCATTGAAGCCACCAATGTACACAAAAATCAAAAAAGAGCAATACTGCTTCACCTCGGAGGGAAGGACATACATACATACACAATATTGCCAAAACAATTGTGGAAGCAACGCCGAAGAACCTCCACCACACCCTAATAAACGTGGTCAATGGTCACATTTTGCTGATGGCCAACCAGGACTACGAGAGATTTATATTTCGACAGGCACAATATTTTCCGGCGGAATCCTTGGACACGTACCATGCACGGCGAAAATATCTGGCCTCAACGTGCTGGTTCCTGGATGAAATGGAAGAGATAAGGGGACAGGTGATACAAGGGTGTGCTTCCGCCAAACTTAGGGAACAAATCCTCGAGGAGTATGGCAAACCCCTTGCCGAAATCTTGACTCTAGGGTGCACCAAGGAGCTGTCCAAAGCTCGGGCAGCCCACATGGAAGTGGCTCTCCAAGCCCCTGTGAAGACGGAGCCGGTTAACGCAGTAACCACCAAGCCCGTGACGAAATGGAACAAGAAAGGGCCACGCAATGCTCCGGCAGCAACAACCACAACATATGGATACTGTGGTGGACCACCAAACAAGCCAGTCGACTGTCCTGTAAAAGGAAAAAGGTGCTCAGAATGTGGGCGATTTAATCACTTTGAGAAGGTGTGCAGGGCCAAGAAATACCGCAAGCCACGACAGAGGTTTAACGCGGTGCCCGAGGGTGACAAACCACCAAGTGATATGGACGATGATGAGGAGGAAGAGCGGGTGGTGCACAAGGTGCACATGGTCGGCACAACCACCCGCAAAGCGCGACGCCTGCCCCAATGCAACATCCAGGTGGGGGATCAAGAAGTCATGGCGGTGGTAGACACCGGAGCCACCATTAACATCATGGCTACTGCACTCCACCGCACATTGCGACCTGCACCCCAGCTGCAGCCATCAGCAATCATAGTGTTTGCATATGGTCAGGACACCCCTCTGAAGATTCTGGGGCACTTCAAAACGTCAGTGACTCATGGAGAACGAATGTTCCATACCAACATACATGTCACCGAAGATGGCCAATGCATGCTCCTATGGTGTCGGGCTGCCGGAGACCTAGGTGTCGTAACATTCGCCTTCAGCCTGCATCAGGAGTCCATACAGCATTTACTGGAGGAATTCTCTGAAGTATTTGAGGGCATCGTAAGGTTCAAGGGAAAGGAAGTCCATCCTCACGTAGACCCCACAGTCCAACCAGTTGACCTGCGGCATTGAAGAATCGCTTTCCACTTGAGACCGCAAGTCTAGCAGGAACTGAAGAAACTGGAGGCTACTGGGATTATTGAAAAGGTCACCGGTCCCACACCGTGGGTATCCCCCATTGTAGTCACTCGGAAGCCCAAGCAGCCTGGAGCAGTACGCATCAGTGTCGACATGCGCCTCCCCAATGAAGCCATAAAACGCGAACGCCACATTACCCCAACCATCGACGACCTCATTGGAGAGATGGCGGGAGCCTGCTGGATCTCCAAACTCGACTTACGATCTGGTTACCAACAACTGGTCCTTGAAGAGGCGTCACGAAATATAACCACATTTTCAACCCATGTGGGGCTACGACACTACACCCAGCTGAGTTTCGGGGTATCTAGCGCTGCAGAGGTGTGTCAAAATGTCATACAAGAGCTAATTGCAGACATTCCGGGGGTCATCAATGTCAGCGATGACATCATGGTCCGCGCCAAGTTGTTGCCTGAACACAACGCCCGTCTCATGCAAGTACTGCAAAGGCTGCGTGATGCTGGTCTCACGTTGCATCGAGAGAAATGCGAATTCTTAAAGACAAAGCTCCAGTTTTTTGGCTACACATTTTCACTGGAGGGAGTCAACCCGGATCCTGAAAAGGTGCAGGATATCAAGAGTGCTTTCGCTCCTGCCAGTGTGACGGAAGTTCGTAGTTTTCTAGGAATGGTCAACTACTGTGGTAGATTCATCAAAGACCTTACCACCCTCACCCTGCCGTTAATAGAGTTGACCAAGGACTCTGTCCCGTGGAAATGGGGTCCGACTCAAGAGAAGGCATTCAAGGACAATAAAAATGCCCTCTCGGAAGCCACAACACTGGTTTTCTTTGATTCTGAGAAAATGACCCAAATCGCCATCAATGCAGGCTCGTTGGGGCTAGGCGCTGTATTGTTACAAAAACAACGTTGGGAGGAAGACTGGGCTCCTGTGGCGTTCGCAAGCAGATCACTCACAGTACCTGAATAGATGTATTCTCAAATAGAGAAAGAGGCCATCGGCATCCATTGGGGGTGTCGCCACTTTCATTTATATGTCTATGGGAAACCGTTCGTGGTCACAACCGATCACAAGCCCCTCGTGGCCTTATTTGCAGGAACATCCACAAAGACTCCGCCAAGAATTGAGAAGTGGATGCTACAACTTCAAGATTACAAATGCCGTGTGGAGTATCAACCTGGATCCCGCAACCCTGCAGATTATCAATCCCGACATCCCCGAGCAGCCACTGACAAGGAGATGGAGGATGCCACTGACACAGAAGAATATGTTAAATGCATCACTGCCTGGTCCTGTCCAATCCCTCTGTCTATGCAGGATCTATCCAAGGCCACTGCCAGAGATGAGTGTCTCCAAAGGGCAAAGCGAATTCTCCAGCATGGCAACTGGCACAAGGCCAAAGATGAATGGAAGATTCTGACAATTCCTGCTCAAAGAATTATGGAAAGTCTACATCATGTAAAGGATGAACTCACTGAAGACCCTACTGGTTGTCTGTTAAGAGGGCATTGTCTGGTCATCCCTACGGCGCTAACAGATCGATGTGTACAGCTGGCTCACGTGGGACATCAGGGCATGGTCAAGACAAAATTACGACTTTGCACCAAGTTGTGTTTTCCCCTCATGGACGAATTGGTGGAGAGTATGGTTCGATTGTGTCCAGCATGTCAAGCCACTGGGGATTTTCCTCACCCTGCCCCGGTCATAACAGAGCCTAGACCACAGTCACCCTGGTCTTGTGTAAGCATGGATTTTGGCAGCCTACCGGATGGCCGAAACACACTGGTAGCAGTTGATGACTACTCCAAATATCCGGAGGTGGAAATTGTAGTGTCTCCCAGCGCTGCTGAGGTAATACCTAAAATAGAGAAAATTATGCCACCCATGGTTGGATACAGGAGTTAAGCATGGACAATGGGCCCCCTTTTCAAGGACAATAACTAGCTGACTACATCACAGCCCTGAGTGTACAACATCGTTGAATCACGCACCGTTGGCCTCAAGCTAATGGTGAGGTGGAACGATTCATGAGGACCCTCAAAAAGGTCATTCGAATTGCCCATCACAAGAGACAATCCATCGAGCTGGCCATCTTCACTTTCCTTCGCAGTTACCGGCAGACCCCTCATACCACCACTGGGGTGGCCCCTGCTCACTTGCTGATGGGTCGGGTAGTCACCGATTCCATACCCCATCATCCCCGATGGCAGCCGGAGAACCCTGATGACACTCAGATTGTTGCTCGATGGAAACAGGCTCACGCACATGTAAGCCACCGACGGAAAGCACAGGCCAGCCGGATAAAGGAAGGGGACTTAGACCTGTTGAGAAATCGCTGTCATGCCGGCAAATTCGTACTCCCCTATGAGAAATCGCCCTGGACAGTAGTGAATGTCAAAGGAACCAGAATCATTGCTACTAGAGGACGGGAGACCGTGACCCGCAACGTGTCTCATTTCAAAAAGTTGTATCCTGAACCAATGACACCCGCTGCTGCGGATGGTGGCCGTGAGTCCATAGAACCCGCTCCTGTGGAAGATGTGTCTGGGAATGATGACCTGGAGGATTCCTGGGTCGGAGGCACTGAGGGTGAGAACAGTGCTGACTCTCCAGATCTGCTGGGTGATCACCAGTGTGAGGTGGTTCCGGAAGCGGCAGCTCCTCTTTCTTCTGGTCGAGGTCTGTCTCAGTATCACCTGTGACAAAACCCTGAACCGTCGTCCAGATTGCGGGACTATATCACGTAAGACTGTTCTATGTGTGTCACAGTGTCTGCTGAGTATCCGTGCCTTGTTGGGGAGGAGGGTTTCAAATTGGACTACGACAGCTTAATTGATGACCGATGAAGTTTTGTTTGTTATATTATTTTAAACCTTGCTGGGGAAGAATGTAACGTCGCAGTAAGTGACGACTCCGTCACGTCACGAAGTGTGGGTCATGAAAACCTGAAATAATAAAAGGACGGGGCGTGCTCACGTCGGCCAGTTGGCGACGGAGATGACACCCGATAGTTGCACACCATACATGACTCCTGTAATTATTAAGTAACAGGCCCCCAGCCCTCAAACACTTACTTGTGCCCAACAAGTGTCGGCGCTGCCCATCGCGTCCGACATAACAGCCACAAACAATGGCAATATGCCACCAAAATTCCCCAAATACCTTAGAAACCCCTATTTGAAACGTCACAAGACACCCATTTTAATTTTTAACTGTCCTCTTTGACTGTCTGTATGAGTTTTCTTATATACATTTTAGGTTATCTCCAGAGATGCTAAAGTGCAGATGAGAAAAAGCAACAGATATTTATTGCTGTTGTAATAATTATGCTTATTTAAATAACCATACACAAGTATTGAACTAAAATAATTCCGTTGCTGGTGGACTAAGCTTGTTTTCCTTTTATAAAATATGGTTTCCAGAGTGAATTGCTTCAATTAAATTATGAGAGTACGATAAAAGCACTTGTTTTGTGTTCGGCTCATTTACAAAACTGATAAATGACTCACTTCAGACTTATTAATATACGTGTCAATCAGCACAACGATATAACCTTGCAAGTTTCGATCAATAAAGACATTCTGCACGCTGTTTCAAAGCCAGAAATGTATTTTTAGAGCTGAGGCACAATTGCTCTAAGCGAGTGGAAAGTCTGAATCTGTGGTAGAAATGCAAGGAAATTCCCTCTTCTCAATTCTTTTTTTTTTCCTTCTCTTTTGTTTTTATAGTAGCAGGTCCCCTAAAAATGCGTAGAATCATGTACTAATCCATGATTACAATTGTGGGAATCTAAAATTACGAAATGTTTTATAACAAGCGCTAAAAACAGTAGCTAAAAATATGTGCACTAACATGAATAGAAACTATTTCAGTTTCCATAGCTACCATTTTTCAAACGCTTACTTGGCTTCCTATTTTTAATCAGGTTCATCGCTGTGGATGAGGTTGCTTTACCTCTTTCCGTTACCCTAGCTTTACTCATTGCCTTGATTTAGAGAAGTGTTGAATCTCTCTGTGTGTACTGATTACATGAGTCGGGTTGCTTTCTGTGGGATCCACTTTCTCCTTTGCACTATGGGACTTGGTACCCTTGAACGCTCTAAGGCAAGGTTCTCAACCAGAAGCTTGTGAGCTACTGTAGCTCTCCGGCTACCTCTGAGTAGCACACCTGTGTGCAGCTCAGCTTATTAATTTAGAAAGATTTTGCTTGGTTGAATTATTATACATACACAAAATTCGAAATGATAAAACACTAATAATATTAGTAGCTCTCAATGCATTTCATTGAACGTAAGTAGCTCTCAGTACAGAAAAGGTCTGCCCTTTAAGAATTTACAGAATCTTTAAACTCAAATCCAAACTTATTTTAAAATGATTTTTATTGGCATTTGTCATTGTAAAAATTACAACACAACAACAGTATTAGCAGAACAAAGGAAGTTAATCGGAAGGGTAGGAAAAGGGGAATGTGAGGAAATGAGAAAGACACTAAGGGTAAGTACAAAAAGGGCATTGACACATTTAAGCAATCCAGTACAAGCATTGTGCATTGCCAATTACTAACATGTTATATTAAACGTGTCATGGACACAGAATTAAGAATGGCAGCAGTATGGTCATATATCACTGTGAACTGCATCTGATAGTTAGAGTATAAGAAAAGTGCAGGGGTCGTAAGGTCAGAGGGGTAGATGAAGGCCCAACAGGACCATACGTTTATGGCGTTCAGGCAGCTGCGAGTGAGTCCGAGTCCCTTCGTCGGAGCCAAGACGTGAACGGCTCCCAGATGTTCACAGCAACAAAGTGGCGTGAGGCCCAAAAATGAGTTAGTTGCTCTTGGCAATATGTTACATCGTGTAACCATGCCTTGAGGGTAGGAGCAGGTGTGCTGCCCAAGTGTATGGCCACCCTCTGCGTAGCCAGGAGGAGCAGCATGGCAGTAAGACGTCAATGCGCCTTAGGGGTGTCTTTACCATAGCCCAATAGTCCAACCATGGAGAATGTGGAACCTCATGACCAATAATTGTGCGTATGTATAGATGTGCAAACCCCTCCTTCCAGAAGGATGCCACGTCTGGGCATTGCCATGTAAAGTAGAGAAATGAACCCTGCAGTGTTCTGCAAGGTAAACAGCATGGGCCAGAAACAAGTCGCATTCGGAATAAGTTTTGGGGTGCGATAAACACGATGGAAGAATTTTAAGTGAATTATTCTTCATCTGTAGTTCGAGAAGAGAACTTTTAATTGTCCACAACAATAGGACCCTTGGCATCCATGATGGCTGGGTCGGTGTTAGTCTCGCACAGTTCCCAAACCTTCAGAACAATGATCGGGAAGAAACATTCAATCAATCAGGGAATTATAAAGCACGCTACTCGTGAGGGTCTCAGGGCGCAGGGGAGGGAAGGGTGCAGCTCCGGATCGGTCAAAGAGCCACACCTTAAGGTTCCTTCTGAAGGTGTGGAGGGGGGGGAGCGTCTGATGTTGACAGGGAATTTGTTCCAGGCTTTGGCTGTGACGTAGGAGAAAGCTCTTCTGCCGGCTCTTGTTCTGCAGATGCGGGGGCTTTCTGCGAAGACGAGGTCTGCGGAACAGAGGTCACTCTTGGGTACGTGGAAGGAGACTCTCTCATTGAGGTATTTGGGTCCAATGTTGTGGAGTGATTTGTAGGCGAGGGTGAAGGATACTCTCTTCACGACGGGGAACCAGTGGAGGTCACGTAGGTGTTGAATCATGTGTACGTGCCGTGGGGTTCCAAGGACGAGTCTGGCTGCAGCGTTCTGGATAGTTTGGAGCTTGTGGAGAAGGGTTTTGTTGATTCCGGCGTAGAGGGCGTTTCCGTAGTCCAGTCTCCTGGTTATGAGAGCATGGGTGATAGTTTTTCTTCATTCTGGGGGTATCCATTTGAAGGTCTTGCGGAGGATCCGAAGGCAGTTGAAACTGGTGGAGGTGATGGTGTTGGTCTGGTGGGTCATAGTGACGGAGGAGTCGAGGATGATGCTGAGGTTCGGTGATTGGTTTGTGGGGGTGGGCAGACTGCCGAAGGTGGGGGGCCACCAGGTGTTTTGCCAGACAGAGGTGGAGGGACTGAGGATGAGGACCTCCATCTTCTTAGATTTGAGTTTCAGGCATCTGCTTTTCATCCAGGTGGCTACGTCCCTCATTCCTTCCTGGAAGCGGTGTCTAGTGTCTTTGGGGTTCTTTGTGAGGGAGATGATGAGCTGGGTGTCATCGGCGTATGATACTATGCTGAGCCCGTGTTGTCTGACGATGGCGGCGAGGGTGGCCATGTAGATGTTGAAGAGCGTGGGGCTGAGTGGTGATCCTTGCGGTACTCCGTAGTTGATCTATGTGGGTTCAGAGACAAATGGGGGAGTCTGATCCTCTGGGTTCTGCTGAGAGAAAGGATTAGATCGAGAAGAGGGCGGTTCCTCGTACCCCAGCGCCGTGGAGTCTAGCTGTAAGAGTGCGATGTGAGACGGCATCTAAGCCTGCAGAGAGGTCTAGTAGGATAAGGGCTGCGGTGTGTCCCTGGTCCAGTAGCATGCGGATCTCGTCAGTGGCAGTGAGGAGGGCCATCCCAGTGCTGTGGTTGCTGCGGAATCTGGACTCGGAGGCGTCTAGGTTGGAGTTCTCTTCGATGAAGGTGGTCAGCTGGGTATTTACGAGTCTCTCTGTGACTTTGGCTGCGGAGGGGAGAAGAGAGATGGGCCGGTAGTTTTTCAGGTCTGTCGGGTCGGCCGTGGGCTTTTTGAGGAGTGGTTTGACCTCCGCCCGCTTCCATTGCATAGTATTGCATAGGGGTGCTACCAGTTTACATGGGGATGGGTTAGTAATGATGTGGTCCAATGCCGGGAGGGCCGGGGCGAAGCAGGAAATGTATTGAGCTGTATTGTATTCAGTGCCTAGACCCCCCCAGGGTATTCACGCTCTTAATTAGTTTAAATACATTACATATTGTGGCCTGAAGTTGATAATTACGTAGGATGTCAAGTAGCGTGGGGGTGGTGAATTGGTGGTCTGGAAAGGTAGGAGGAATTATCTATCCAGGTAAAGATCAGAGAATAGCTTAATGTTTATGTGCATGTGAAACTGACACATTTCACAGTTTTAATCCTCTTTCTGGGAGTTCTGTAAGGGTGATAAATCCCCGTTGATACCATGCATGGGGCAGTGTGGTCTGTGGTCGGTAATGTGTTGGGTACATCCAAAAAGTGTAGGTAATAGGCTTAGGCGCAGTAAGCATATAATGCCAAGTCTGGCGCACCCATACAACCTTGTGTAGTTGGAAGAGTGCGAGGTTCCCAGGAGATCCTAGGTTGTTTACCCACCCAAAGTAAAGTAACCATGTTGGATTTCAATTGCCCATAGAAATGAGTCCTGAGCGGGAGTGGGATATTGACAAAAAGGTAAAGAAATTTGAGAAGGATAATCATATTTGTTATCGCAATTCGACCAGCTAGGGCTAGGGGTAGTTTAGACCAAATGGCTATTCTGTCTTCTAGCAAGGTCATGGCTCAACCGTAGTTTGCCCACAACACCCCCTGCATTACAAGTCGGTGTTATATATACCAAGGACAACAAGTCGGCGTTATATATACCAAGGACAACAAGTCGGTGTTATATATATCAAGGACGGCAAGAAGATCCAGGCTGAGACTGGAGCTTGGCCTTGCAAGGCCAGACTTGATCCGCCAGGGGGAGCTTATAAAGTTGTATCTAAGGACATTAAGGGCTCCGGCTAACTCCCTTAAATACCACTTGAGATCCATGTTCGAAGGGCCAGCCTCGACATGGCATACCTGGCTGGGAAACACAATCAAAACTTTTAGGATTGAGGAAGAAAATATTCCGCTGCAGGACATCCCACTGAATGTTTGGAAGAAAGCAGTCAACAAACAAGTTTATGAAATCTCTTTTGACCTCGTCCATAAAACCCTTTGTCGAAGCTCCCATTTGGACCCATTAAACAACTCGTACGTGGTAGGAAAAGCACAATTATATCTAAGTGAGGACCTAACAACTAAGCATGAGCGGATTTTGCGGATTGGCAATCCGCGAATTTTGCGGATTTGCGGATTCGCAATCCGCAAAATCCGCGAATTCCCGCGAATTTGCGGATTTTTTTTTTTTTTGTGTTCGCCCGTGTTTCTGCCAGTTCGCGAGGGTTTTTACAATTTCGCAATTTGCGAACTTACCTGTCGGGTCGCAAGTTTTGCGAACTTGTTGTTTCTACGTGTCCAGCCTGTTTGGGACACTCTTCTTCATCACTGCCACTCTCTGTCACCACTGCCACTCTCTGACTACTCATGCCACCCTCTGGCCCACCCATGCCACCCTCTGTTTCATCACTACACCCTCTGGTTGTCCAGTGTACATTATTTTCGGCAAAGCAAAGCACACCTTCCCTGCCTCAAGTGACCTGAATTAATTTGGGGCTGATTAATGTGTCACAGAATATTTTTTTAGCTGGCACCTGCTTCCTTAGTGCGCCCTGATTAGTGATCTTTTGCACTTGCTAAGTGCTTTCATTGTTGCAAAATTAGTTACAACACCTGCCCTGCCCCAACTGACAATAATGAATTAGGGGCTGATTAATGGATTTTAACTTCCAGCCTGGCTCCTGCTTGTCTCCCTTAGCTGTAATTCAGGACCTTTGTGGCATATGTGTAACTATTCTGAGGTTCAGAGCAGGGTCACATAATAGTTTCAACTGGCAACTGAACTCTGGAGGGGCCCCTCAGGAAGCACTACAGGAAATGGCTACTAATGATGTGCCTGAACTTTTGAACCTGGTAAGTAGTTACTTTCAGTTTTGCCAAGATCGTATTTCTGCAATTTTGCACTTATTCGCGGGTCGCGAACTCACGCGAACAGTGCGAGCAGTGCGAGCAAAATCCGCTGCTCGCGGATTTGCGGATTTTGCGGGAAATTCGCAAATCTCGCGGATTGCGGATTTCCCGAAAATCCGCAAAATCCGCGAGCGGAACGGATTTTCCGCCCACGCCTACTAACAACTCATGTCCGAAGCAAAATTCTATACATGAGGCTGACCATGCTTGGGATAGCAGACTTCAACCCCATATGGGCTCAAAGAGGGGAATCCATATCTTGTAGATTATGCACCTATAGGAGGGAATCTTGGTTGCACCTTCTCTGCTGCTGTCCTTTTTTCGACATCGATCGCTGGCGACTGCTGAGACCGATCTGCCTCAGTCAGAGCATAAAATCATGCTCTGAAGCATCAGCTTTGTGTTTCTCAACCATCAACACAATGGCCCTAGCGAGATTGGCGAAATTCGTTCACCAAATTAGGCTAGCCCTAAAAGCCAGCAACACAAACATTTTAACACTTGGGAAGCCCATGGTAAAAGCAGCGGACGACAGCTGAAGTGACTTCTCTACGTAGTAGCATTGACAGTGCCCAAATGGTAAGCCCCTCCAGGAATGAATCGTCCGCCGTTAAGACTAACTCCAAGGCACACAAGGTTGGAAAAAGGCCATTCATATGGGACTTAGACAGGGGCGTTGTTCCCCCTCACTCTACTCTGTTTTTAATTCGCCTTTTTAACTAGCACAGTAGTACACCTTTTATCAAGCAAAGAAGTTTACAATTACTGTTTTCTGTACTCTCTCCTTTTACTGTAAAGATTTTAATTAATTGTACAGTTAATACAAATTCAAAATTCAAATTCAAAACCCCCTGCATTTCATGACTGAGCCGTATTCCTAGATAGCGGACTGGAGCTGCTGCCCATTGTAAAGGATATTCCAACCGACATTGCATGGTGTCGGTAAGAGAGAATAATATAGAGTTGGCTCATTTCATTTACATGCCTGCATAGCCACCAAAGCGAATGACCTTACGCATCAAGGAAGTCAGATTTTCCTCCGAGTCATCAGCGTACATTGAGACTACCAATCGCCTGAAGGTGATAACTTTCGAACATAAGTCAAATAAGCAACATGTTTGGGTAGGAGTTTACAAATATTTCATCAACGATATTAAGACGGCCCATTGTATTTGGGATAAAATGAAAAAAACTTCCAGTCAAAGTCATCAACTCTAGTAAAGGATTGTTTCCTGGGTACTCTGCATAATTTCATATATGAAAAAAATCAATGTGTCCTTAAAGATGAACTAGAATATAGTCTTAACACTTAGTGCCCTTGACACCAGCTATCTAACTGATGTAGTGTTGGACAGGACCATTTCTGCAGGGTCATCACCCTATTTTCTTGCTGAATTTGCTTTTGTTTGCACTAGGACTCTCAGCACATTACTACTGCTAACCAGTGATAAAGTACTTGTGCTGTCTGCTGAAAAAACAGAAAGATTGGCTTATGCCCAAATGGCATATTTAATTTATTTATATGTCCCTAGTAAAGTAGCAGTATATGTGCACAGGGACTGTAAATTAAATGTGACTAGTGGGTCAGAAGCACTGATTGTGGCGCCCATTTAAGAAAGTCTTTACACGTCTCTGGCCTCCCATTGCAGCCTGTGTGTGCAGTTTAAACTGCCATTTTGACCTGGCAAAATAAACCTTTTGCCAGGCTCAAGCCTTCCTTTTTAATACACAAACGTCGCCCCTAGAGTAGGCCCTGGACAGTCCAGAGAGCAGGGTGTAATCTATTTTAAATGAAGGACATGTACTTTTAAGTTTTACATGTCCTGGTAGTGAACCCCTCCTTAAGTTGTTTCTAACTAATACAAGGCTTATCATTCACTTAGGGTAACAATGAGGTTATCTTATTACATTTAATTATTGTAATTTCCAAAGAATAGGTAATAGGTAACAAGTTCATGTTTTGTGTATCTGGAATCACAATTTAAACTCCTATCTCATAGTGAAGTTGTATTTTAAATTAACATTTTAAAAATGCCACTTTTAGAAAGTTGGCCTTTTCTTGACTTAGCCATTTGTTGTCTGCAGCCTGCTTGGGTCATATGACTGGGAGTAGCTGATAGTTTGGCTTTGGGTATTCCTCCAAGACAGCCACACACAATGGGGAGCTTAGGAGTGACAGGATGGGCCATCACTGGCAAGATGGGAGGGAGAAGCTGTTCACAGCCCCACTTAAACCTGAATAGGTTGTGTCGTGCCTCCATTCAAAGGGCGGAATACCCTCTGTCACCAAGCTTGGGGCCAGGACAGGGAAGGCAGGATGACTGGGAACTTCAAAGCAAAAACTCTAAAAGCTTCTGCCCTCACTTTAAAGGCACAGCTGGGTATAAATACTGGACCGCCAGACACTAACTCTGTAGTAAACCTCTGGACCTGTGGATACTCTGGAAGGAGGAACGACTGCTGTGCTGCTGAAATCAATGCCACTCTGCTGGACTGCTACTCTGAAGGAGGTACTGCCCTGCTGTGCTGACCTGCTGCCCTCTTGCCCGGGGTGGAAGAAATGGACATGAACCCTCATCTTGAACCCAGATACTCTACAGTGAATTCAATGGCTAGTCTGTGGGTATCCTGATATGAGCCTCAGGGACATAAAAGGCTCCCCAAACAGCTCCTGACCCAGCTGCAGCAAGTTTCTGACACCCAAATGGTGCACTCTAAGGTCCTGGACCCTTGGTGTTGCTCATGTCGAATGAAATCTAGATTTTGGGCTCCTTGCAACCAAAAACGAGCCCATTCACACCAAGACCTTATTGCTCACACGGCAAATCAGCGCAAACCTCCCACAGCCCAACTACTCACACTGCAGCATCAATCACACATGGGGAACGCCACAGCGAAGCTCCAGCAATATCTGCCTGTAAAGCCAGCCATTTCCTCTTGCTTTGCCGGCAGCATCCCACAATGCTCTCCCTGCTCCTTGCGGCCCTTTGCAATGCGAACAGGATTCTTGGCACAAACTTAAGAAAATAAACCTTCAGCAGGGCTAACCTGGGACTGTATCTGACCAGTTTTTCTTCACAGTTGACCTGAACATTTGACTTTGACCCGGTATAGTGCGACCAGATAGCCATGGTTGATGATTTTTCAATTTTGGTACTATTTTACACTTTCTTCTTTAAAAATTCTTTACTCTGGATCTACTGTTTTTGCCATTTTTTGGTCTTGTTTTATTCATTAAATTCAGCTCTATTTTTCTAACCTGGTGTGAAATCATTTTGTGTAATGTTTTACTATTTGAAGTGTTGAACAAATACTTTGCACATTGCCTCTAAGTTAAGTTTGACTGCTATATGCTAAGCTAACAGGGTTTTGAACACAGGTTAATTTGGGGTAGCTGCTTGACCGGGGCTCACATCCCAGCCACCCAGGAACCCAATTTCTCACTTGTACTGTATATAGGAAATGACACACATCTTTATGGTACAGTACCATGTGGGATGAGGATTTGCTGTAGATCTTCAAGAACAATTTGAAAAGCAATCTTAAATTGTGGTGGCTTCAGGAAATATACTAAGACCCTCATTATGATGTTGGTCAGAGCTGCTCGACTCGTTTCGATGAGGGAACCGCCAAACAATAGATTAGCAGTTCCGAACACCTAACCACAATGCGACCGCAGATAGTGCGGTTGGAAACTTCCATTTCTCTAAAGGATCTTGTGCAGCAGGCGGAAACCTGCAGCAGCACAAGGTCTCATCGAGAAATGGACATTTATGAACATCACTGCATATGTGCCCCCAGGTCCAAATGTGGAAGCCGTGGAGGGTGTTGCTTTCTAAGAACCTTTCCATGTCGGAAAGGCCAACATGTAATGGCTGTCAGAAACCGACATCATAATCCTTCCTTAAGGGATTATGGGTTCCGAAAGTGTTAGTCAGTCTCTCCGACTGCTGCCTCCGACTGCACTCATCGTAATGCATCGATCAGATCGCAGCAGTAGATGCCGGTCGGACCGCAACGGACCAGTCATTGGTTGTGGTCTTAGCTGCATCGTAAATAGTCCCCAAATTGTGTACTAAATGTACGTATGAATTTTAGCAAACACTCTCTCAAGCTGTCAAGTTCTGATCACTGGTACCCTCATATCTAAAATTACCATCAGAAAAGCAAAATGAGAATTAATTACATTTTCACTACTCTAGTTGTATTCAAAATACCTTGCAGTACAATTATTAGAAAGTAGCTGACAGCTGATAACTTGGCCCTACAACAAGTACAAGGAAATTGTATTATAGCACTATAAAGCGTATAATACATGATATAGTATCAAGGAACGGGCAGTTCATCGCTGATGTTTTATTTTCCTCTTACTTCTAAAGGAGCCAAAACTGAAAGATTAAGGAATTGATATGGTGATTCTTTCCACTGTAAGCATGTAGTCTTAAACATGTCTTGCCAATAAATAAACCACAGGATATTAAATCTGCCAACACTGCCTATTGCTACAATGAGAGTTGATGTTTTTTGTTAGCCTTAGTATTAAAAGATCACCATATTTCACTTAAGAATGAAACTCAAAGCATATGTAACAAGCACCATGTGGACAAATTGGCAGAGATTCTCGAAGATTAAGAGTTTGTAAAATCATAATAGCTATCTCTGGGAGATCAGTGAAAAGTGCAAAAATGTGTTTGTAGGAGGTAATCTCGACTTCACTATGGGGATCATATTAATAAGGTGATTCAAAGACGATCTTTATGGAAATTTGACTGCACTATATATTCACCATCCCCACACAGCTTTTGCAATGTGTTCCCAATTAAAAAATCAGTGTCTTTCAAAATTTTGATGCAGGACCTTTACCGTGCTCTAATTAAATTTTAACACAAGTCAAAGTAGCAAATTAACTCTTGTGGACCCATTACGATAATCCTCATAGATCCATGAGGTAATACTGCGCCCACTATTACTGATACCAGGCATATTGGTATTTCAAGGTTTCAGGTATTAAAAGGGGATCATTAACTAATCCATTAAGACCCTATAGAATGGGGCAAGCGTGCTGAAATCCATGATATGCTATGATTTATGCACTTAAACCCACAATTCTTGGCATTATTTCAGAGACCAAGTCCTCAAATAGAGTAACATTTAATAAATCATTTGAGGCCAATATGATAAAAGGATATCTAGTTGCGCTGGAGCAGGACAAAGTCATAAGTTAAGGCCAACCAGGAGGGAACACAGGCCAGGGAAAGAACCAAGTCTGGACTGCTGAGGATTGTACCTTATATCTTTGGTGCACAGTCTGCACAGCTTTTCTTTGCGAGGTTTTGCATCACTCTGCTTTTCAGGGCTTTGTGACGAGGTTTTGTGGGGCTTTTTGTCACTCGGCGTTGGTTCTGTTGAATCTATGAGGCGAGGCTTTTTGGGGCTTTGCACCGCTCAGCGTCAGTTCCGATGAGCTGGGCAACAATGTTCGTGGCAAGGCTTTTTTCAGGGCTTTGCATCACTCAGTGTCAAATCTGATGAAATTAGCAACTTTCATGAGGTTTTGCGAGGCTTCACGCCCCTTTGTGACGGATTTAATAGCATATTCAGTTAGAGGAGCACTCTCTGATGCCAGCCAAGGGCCTAGGAACTGGGGAGGCACCACTTTGGGATCAGGAACTAACTCCATTAGAGGCCACTAGGATTCAGGCAGATCCAGCTGCAGGTTCAGACAGGTCCAGTGCAGCAGGTGAGCTGGTGAGCAGGTGAGTAAGGAGGCCTCTGGAGCTTGTTATGTCCTTGTAGCTCTGAACATGAGGTCAGTCAGCTGATCCTAGGAGTCCCTTAGCCTGGGATGAAGGTAGGGGTCCAGTCCGGGCAGGCCTCAAGCAGCAGGGCAACAGGGTGTCCTTATTCTGTAGTATCCACAGGTCCAGGAGTGCATTGAATAGTGGGTATGAGAGTTCCCTTTTTATACCTGGTGCCCACTTTGAAGTGGAAAAAGCTTCTGGAGTTTCCCCCAACAGAGATGTATGGAATTTCCTTCCTCCCTTCCCTGGTCATAGTCTGTCTGAGGGCACAATAGGCTAGTATGAAGTCCCTTGTGCTGTCAGTGCCTTAGAAATGCAAGTGTGGTAGGTGACAGCTCTGTCCCCACTCATCTTGCCAGAGAAGACCAGTCTGCCAAAAGCCAGACCCTCCATTGTGAAAGGAAGGAATACACAAAGGCCAGGTACCAACTACACCTAGTCATGTGCTAGGCCTTACAGAAGTGACAAGTATGACACAAGCGCACCATATTGTTTGTGAGGTAAATAAGAGAATGTTATATCTACTTTTACCTTGATGATATAATGTGTACCTCATGCTTAATTTTGTTTATTAATTTCATGATTCCCGCTACAACTGTTGGGGTTGGGCAACGAAGTGAAGTCTTACAAGTTTCATGCCTTTTGACACCAAACCAGGTGACCAGTTCGGGCAAACAGACATACGTACTACAGACACTATGGGGACTGGAAGGATGTGCGTTCATTTGGGGGGCACTTCACCTTCCCATCAGCCTAGCAGAACATCTACCAGCACACTCAACCAGCAGCATGGATATACATTTCTGTCATCTGCTAAATTGAACAGAGGAGTGTCCTCTTCACTGCCTATGGTAACCCTGCTGTGGCTTCACCATGCCTGCACCCCCTGTGTCAAAGGTAAAAGGCACAAATCCCAACATCAGGAAGTCTCACCATACAGGGGAAGAGGTAATATTTCAACTTTATCTATCCAAATCACTAGACTGGGTGCAGCTAATGTATCCAGAATGAAAATGTTACATAACATCTTGTAGGACTGGTGTTATCCATCTTAGAAGTACGTCAGCCAGTTTGATATCAATGATAATCTGTTTGAATAATGATTATTCAAGTTCCTATTTAAAGCACATTTTTTGGGGGGGTGAATAGTAAGTAATACTAGTAATACTTTATTGTACAGTTAATAAAAACCATTACAAAAACAATCAGCAGTAAAAAAGGAAAGTATTAAAAATATTTGTAGCAGCATAGATGATGGAGTTGTTCAATTTGAGCTATGTTACAAAGTGCAGTTTAAAAAAAAAAGTTAAAAAGAACGGAGTGTCCGTCTGCCGTTAGATGCTTGTGTCCTTCTACAGAGAGGGTTTCTTTTGTCAGTCCTGACCCTCATTTCTATACATAGTTAAGTATTGCAGTGCCTATTCCTTTTTGGAAGAAGACTGGCTGGCATTTGCCCTAAATGTTCGTAACTTTTAGTTATAGTATGCCAGTGTTTTAATTCAGTTTAAGTCTCTGAGCTGTCTTGATGTTTTGGCACTCACAATATTGAGGGTGTGCTGTCCTTGTCCGTTTGTTCTTTCTTTGTGTTGATTCTGCTTTCTACAGCTCCGAGGTATTTTACCAGTCGGCAAGCCATTTGCACTTCATTGCCTCTGAAGCAAGCCAGAGTTGCTTGTCTGCACGTCCTGATTCCTTTTTTATGAATAGGGGTCTCAGTAGGTTCCTGCGATCTTGATGCAGCTCTTTGCAGATGGTAATGAGATGTACTATATTTTCCTCATGAGTTCCACACAGGCGACAGTTTGACGGTTTTGGGGGCCGCAGCCAAGGGGCCATGTGGTCAGCTGAGGGTAATACTCCTAATCGTAATTTTAGGAATGTTTCTTTTGTTTTTTTAGTGAAGCTGGTCAGAAGGTATGCCTGTGGTGTGAGTTTATTGTAGGTTTGTACTGTCAGCCAGCCATGTGCTCTCTCCGTTAGTGATGCTTTGTCTTGTAGGAGGGATTCTTTCCTAACTGTATTGTTTACGGCTTTTTTAAAACCTGCCAGGCTCCCTTGCAGATCCCATAGTTGGCTTGCCCCCAGCTGTTTAATTGCATCCTCTAGAAAGAGTCTTGCTGGGCAGTTGTCTTTGCTTTGTAGATCCTTCCAGAGGAGTGCGTTGAGGGTGTTTGCTTCCCCTCTGCTAATTTTGTGCCAGGTCTTAAGGTATGCTCCCTTGCGAGCAAGCTCTTCCTTAACTTGCCCAAATTCGAGTCGGATCTGCGCCGGAGAAGTGTATCTTGGGAGGCCAAACATCATCCGCATTGCTCTCGTAATTACTCCTTCTAAGGTTCCCGTATCTCTGCCTCTCAATGCTTCGCTACCGTATGTAATGGATGGTATCAGTTTGGCTTGTATCAGTTTTAGGAGTGGGGTGAAGCTTGGGCCGATGATCTTATTTTTCAAGTTCCTTAGAGATACAGCTATCATTAAGCCTCTCTTTTTTATCTCCTCGCATTGCGGTTTGAAGCTCCCCCTATGATCAATAGTCACTCCCAAGTAACGATATTTATTTGTGACTTCCAGTTTATTTTTATCCAGGTTCCAACTGAAAGTTGGTTTCTTCTTGCAATAGTTGAGGCGCATTACTTTTGTTTTACAATAATTAATACTGAGTTTATTTGTTTTGGAGTGTTGTGCGGTGATGTCGAGAAGCCGCTGTAGGCCGATCGGGGTCCGGCTAATTAGCACCAGGTCATCAGCATAAAATAAGTTAGACAATTGAGTACCCCCCAGTTTAGGCGCATGAGAGTTGTTTTCGTTTAGTGTGGTAGATAGGTCGGCCATAAAGAGATTAAATAAAGTTGGCGCTAGCACACATCCTTGCTTTACTCCTGTGTTAGTTGGAATTTTCTTAGTTAAAAAGTCGCCGGTACCTAGTTTAACCTGGACCCAAGTGTCGCTGTGCAGGAGGATTAGTTGGTTCAGTAGTGTAGCTGGAATTTTCATTCTCTCCAGTTTTTGCCACAGCAGGTTTCTGTTTACGCGGTCGAAGGCAGAGCTGTAGTCAATAAAACACAGGTACAAGGGTTGTTTTCCTTCTAGGGCTGAGTCGATCAGGAGTGACAAGGCAAGGATGTTTGTGGTCGTCCCCATGTTTTTTCTGAAGCCTGTTTGATTGAATGGAATTGCTAAGGTTTCTTCCGCTTATGATGTCAGTTCCTGAAGTAAGAGGCCAGCGTAGTATTTTGCTTCGTTGTCTAATAAGGCAATTAACCGATAGCTTCTTGGATCTTTCCTGTCGCCTTTTTTATATATTGGTGAGATTATTGCTCCCCTCCATGATCGTGGAATTGTCGCAGTCTGCCATATTTTTTCAAACATTGGTTTTAGAGTAGGTACCCAGTATTCTGGTGCCTGCTTGAATATTATTGGGGGTATTCCATTGGGGCCTGGAGCTCCCTCTGTTCTCCCTTTGGAAATCCTATTAGTTATTTGTAGAGCCGTAATTGATAGTGCTTCGTTGGATGTCAAGGATTCTTTTAGTGGAGGCAAGTATTCTTTGCTCCTGATGTTGGTTTTGCCAGTTTCTTTCCGTGTTTCGTTGGTGTCGCAGAAGTGTGTGCTAATATGGGTTGTCCAGGCATCTTCCGTCACATGGGATTCCATCGCCTGGCTTTGCTGGTTGATCAGGCCGTTAATCTTTTGCCAGAACTGTGCGCTGTTGTTTGTCTTGGCGTCGTATAGGAGTTTTCCCCAGAATGTCTCATCTGCGTCCTTTTTTAGTTGCCATATTAATTTCCTTCGGTCACCTTTTAACTGTCTTAAAGCCTGGTAGGCGGAGGGATCTGTTTTTGCTCTTCGCAGAGTGTGATTAATTTGTGTCTTCAGTCTTTTTAGATTGGTATCATTTCCGAAGTTATAGTGGTTCTTGTGTATCGCATCGCTGGTCTTGCCTGCTCGCTTTGTGTGCACTTTTCTTTCAGCGATGTCTTTCATTTTTTTTGTGAATACCTCCCAGCGTATTATCAGGTTTGATGATTCGAACTGCGCTTCGTGGAGAGCATGCTTCGCTTGCTCTAAAAGGTTTTGTGGGTCGGTAACTTTACATTTTACCCGTTTTTCGTTTGTTGTAAAGTCCGTACCCAAGTTGTTGGCGCCTGGCGGGTTTGGTATTGTCGGTGTGATTATCGTTGTTTCCTGGGGCAGGTGGTCACTGTAATCCATTGGGCTGATGTGGAAATCTCTTACCCTGTAGTACAGGCTGCGAGAAAGGAAGGTAAAGTCAATTGTAGAGCTTGCCAGTGTACTGTGGAATGTTGCAGACTGCGGTCGATCGCCTGAAAATCTGCCATTGAGTGCCCTAAGGCCCAGCTCTTCTAGTTTGGCCAGCAGGCTCCTTGATGTTTTTGTGGTTCTGCCTCCCGAGGTGCAGTCTTGGTGGTTGTACTCCCAGGCGAACGGGTCCTCGTCGTCTTTGGTTTCAGGATCCAAGGTGCTAAGCATATTTAGATTGAAGTCCCCTGTGATAATTAGGCTATTTGTGTTCTCGGTTTTCAATAGTTTTACGAGTTCTTCCTTCAGTTGTTGTGCTCCCTTCTTTTTCTCCCTGGGGTGCAAGTAGAGGTTTACTAAGATGATGTCCTCGTTTGTGTCTTGCCCGCGGAGTGACAGTCGTATCGCTTGCAGTGCATTAGGAGCGGCTATGTTGTAGTCTAGTGTGGCGGCCTTCGTTATCACTGAAAGCGCGCTGTATATGGCGAGGCCACCTTTCTTGTGGCCGAACACTGAGCTCTGAGTAGGTGGTTGAAAAATCAGATTGTATCCTGATAGTGCTGGTGGAGACTCGGACCAAGTTTCTTGCAGAGAGATAATAGTAAATTTTGTCAAGTAGGATTTTAAGTCCGAGTCTGAGAGCTTGTCGCTTAGGCCGTTGATGTTCCATGAGCATAAGCTAAGTGTACTGGTGGAATTCGTTAATTTTGTATTGTTTTGTCATTGATTTGACTCTTTTGCGTTTATGGTCCTTGAGAGCCAGCTCCAGTTAGATAAGGGCTGGCTGTCGTTGGCCAGTATTCTGGTGTCCGACTGGTCTAAGTACGCTAGGTTCTCTGGTGTTTTGCTTCGTGCTCCTCTTAGAACAGTTTTTTTGATAGATAGCTCTTTTGTTTTCTTTTGTTGACTGTCGTATAATAAGGGGTCTGGATATCTTGTTTGAGAAGAGAGTTCTAATTTAATTCCCCAGGAGTCAAACTTTTCTTTTTCTTTTAATATTCTCTTGGGGAGTTCTCCTGTGACCCATACTGTTTTTGTTGATTCTGCTCCGGGTTGCCTCAAGATTTCCATAAATTCTACTGATTCCAAGTCAGCTGATGATATAGTCTTGAGGCTGTCTATGGTTTTCAGCAGCCGTAATATATTTCCCCTATTAAGGATGTCCATTGTGCCTCTTGATTGGTACTCAGGGTGGAATATTAGTGTGGTAATGCCGTCTTGTCCTCTATCGTGCAGCTGAGTATTTTCAGTGGTGTTGGTTAGGGTTTCTCTTTGGTTGGAAGGTTCCTTGGGTCCTGCTACATTGCGTTGGTCGTTCGATTTGTTGGTTTCCTGCAATTCTTGTATGGGTGTATTTTCCCTCATTATAGCAGTCTGCTCGGGAGTTGCTTGAGGCTGTTTTTCCTCCCTTTTCTTCGTGGGATTTTTGGTGTGGTTTTGAGTGCTCTGTTCGGTTCTTTCTTGATTTTCTCTGTCAGGTGAGTCTGTGGCTGTTTGTAAGTTGTGCCTCTTTTCGGTCTTGTCTTTGCCAATCTTCTTGGCTGCTTGTGGCGGGCTCGAGGTATTTTTCTTGCTTTCGGTCGAGGTGCTGTTGATGGAACTTATCTTCGGTGCCGAGTCTATTCCAAGTTCTGTCCCAGGTCCTTTCTTTTCCGTGGTGGTGTGCTCGCACGCTGATATGTCGCCCTTCGCAGTCTGACTGGCTTGTGGTGTGTTTACTGCTGGTTGATCACTGCTCCGGTCCTTGCACCATGCTATAACCCCTGTCAGTTTCCTTTGGTTTCTTCCCTTCCTTTTCTGTTTTCTTCCCACTTTTCCTTTTTGAGGAGGGGTTAATGCTCCGTCTTTTTGGTTCTTTTTAGCGGAGAGCGCTGTACTCTCTGTGGCGGGAGTTTGAGTTTCTTCAAATTGTTGTTTGTTAGTGGCCAGTGTATTCTTATTGTTTGGTTGTTTCCTGAGCGGGAATGGGTCTGTGGGTGTCTTTGAGTTCTCCTGCTTTATAGTCTGTATTTCTTCTTGCACGGATGGCGTGGTTTCTTGCCTTCTCTCCATGTGATTGAATGGATGGTTGTTTTTGACTGCCGTCCTTATATCATATAGGAGGTTGTCCAATGCTGTTGGAAGCGTTACCAGTTTGTCCACTATGGTGAAACAACAGCAGTTTGAAGCTATTAATTGAGTCTCAGATTGTGCTCTTTTTATCATGCCATTTAGCTCGGCTAGCTTGCCATCAATATTAGAGACAAATATTGCCAGGGAGTTGAGGACAGAGAGCTGCAGGTCCATCTTGTCAGATTGGTATTGAATGGCATTTACTGATAGTTCCATTGTCTGCAGGAGGGACGCCCAAATGTCTTCCTTGGGTTTTGGTCTTTCTTTTCCTGGATTATCGCGGATACCCTCTCCTTGCAGTTCTCGTTCTGTATCTGCTGGGTAGGATGCAACCAGTTCTTCCCACTCTTCCGGAGTAAGGTACGAGGTTTCAAGGTCATTTAGCCTCGGTATTGTAAGTCCGGTGCTGGGTAGTATGTCATGTAGTTTGTCATGAGCGGCTGGTTGGCTCTGAGCGTTTGAACCGGTTAGTGGTGGGGTGGAACTTTGATCTGCTCCGTCCTTTTGTGGGTCAGTTTTATCACATTTCTTGTGTGCTTGGTCGTTAGTTTGAGGCGAGCACTGGCCGTGTTCCCTTGTTTCCTGTTTTGTTGTGTTAATTGGTTGCCCAGCCTCATCAGGATCCGCCCAGGCATAAGATTCTTTCATGTCCCTGGAGGCAAGCGTTGCTTGATTAACCACTGTCGTTTTCCTTGCGTGTTTGCAGGGTGTTGTTTCCTTTTGGGTTGTTTGATGTGTATTCGGGGAAAGTTTGCTCGGGTCGACCTGAGGGGGCAGGTCCTGGAGCCCCCATTTAGTTGCCATATCTGGTTCGCCATGACCCTCAGTGGTTCCTGGTGGACCTTGAGTTCTCTTCTGGGGTGTGCGGTGTTCATGACTGTCCTCTTCTTTGCCACTGTATAGTTCGTTTTGTCTTGTTTGGCTTGTGAAGGTTATATGATACCTCCCCATAATCGCCTTTGATACGTGGTTTATGGTTGTTTTGGCCCTTAGGTCTGCCGTTGTTATTTCATTTAAGTGGTCTTGCGCGGTGCCCTTCGCTGTTATTCCTGTGTTTGAATCGTCCCCCTCTTGTCTCTGTCCGTCAACCAGTACTAAGTGCTCCCCCGGTGGTCCTATGCTCGCTTCCTCACTGATTGCAGGTTGGGCCTTGTGGTCAGAGATGAGGTCCCTCTTTTGGGGATTAGGTTGGTTCCTTTCCTCCACCCCCACTCGTTCTGACTTGTGCTTTTCTGAGGTTATTCCATGTACTTTGGTTGGGTTAAGTGGTGATGGTAGGTCAATTGTATTGGCACTATTAAGATAGAGGGCTGCACTAGGGTCTTTGATGAATGCGAATTTTGTATAGATTTTTGGTTGAAAGCAATGTTTGTTGCTGTTGGTACTGCATGGGTGTTCGTAAGCTTTGGAGCCTCCAGGGTTAGTGAGCAAGGGGGAGACCAAGGAGGATCCTTCCTCTACTTCATTCTTTCCCCGGTCCCTTCCGCTTCCATCGCTTTCATCGCCCACGTCCATTAAGTCCCTCTTGAGCTTCTTCTTTGTTTTCCTTAGCCTTTTCGGGGGGTTTGTGGTGGCCGTGTTGTCCCTTTGCCTCCCAGACCTCATTTCTAGTGTTTCTGGTGTTTCCCTTTGTCCCTTTTCGGGCCCTTCTGCCCTTTCTATCCTGGGTCTCTGTGTGTCTCCTTATGTCTTCTTATGCCTCTTGCGGGCTGCTGGCTCCTCTACAAAAGTTCTGGCCAACTTCTGACTCGAGCTCTGAGCCTTTTGCACTTCTGATCCTCGAATCCCTCTAGCTTCTCTGGCTCTATTTTTGCTGGTGCTTAAGCGTAAGGGTGAGGGTTGGTAGATTGAGGGGCTTGAAATAGGGTGGAAGATTGAGGTTGGAGCTTAAGGTGGAGGGGTTTTTTCAGGTTTAAGTTTCCTTTGCCCCCTGTGTTTCCCTTTGTTACCCTTCCCCTTGCCGCTTTTCTGCAAGCAATCGCGCAACCGGACCTGACAGCGAGAGGGCTATGATGTTGGGGGGTGCTGGGGGGGGGGGCGCACGCTCACCTCTTGCTGCTAGCTCAGCCTGCACCGTCCGAGAGGAGGGAGGAGGAGGAGGAACGTGGAAGCGGTAGATCCGCTGGGCTGTCCGACTGCTGACTGCAGATCACCGTAACCTGGCCCCCAGCACATCAATCTCGAGCAGCTCGGACACAGGAACCTCTGCTGTCAGGTACGGCTCAGAAACGCCATCACCTGCTTTTCTGCTCCAAGCTGAAAACTTGCTTCAAGACTCCCCTGCACCAGGACCGCTTCGGCGCGCCGCGCCCGGTCCTCTCCTCCCCTCAAAGACCCGGTAGGGGCTGGGTCAGAGGCTGTGGACTGGGAGCTGGGAGCCTCAAGATGAATTGGGAAGCACCATGCGTGGGAGCGTAAGGGCACGGTCCGCGAGCAGCTGTTCTCCCATCTCCCGTCTTTCCCCTGCTGCACACGCACCGAGGATCCTCTGCAGAAGGTTGCCAGAGCTTGCTGAAGTTGTTACCGCCAAAGGTCACTACAAGACGGCGGACAGCGGTCAGCCAGCGGCAAACCCGGCAATGCAGACTCGGCGTCTCGGCGTCTCAAGCCCCTGGTACAGTGGTAGCAGGTAGTGTCTGTTCTCAGCGCATGCGTGGGGTGAATAGTGTTGTCCAGTTTTTAGATTCTAAATCAATCCAAAAAAGTTCTCTGATATGAATATACAATTGTATATTTGTGAATATTCCCACAGACTCACAACTTTTATAGATGTTTTAAAAAAGATACAGGTTTGCTAGGCTTTCCTAAGTGATGGTAGGGCTAGGGCCCAAACCCCACTGCTACCCACTTTAAAAAAAAGACTTACCCCCAGATGCATCAATCCCATATTCTGCGAATTTTAAATTGTGAAAAATACTGAATCGCAATTTAGAATTCGCAGAATGGGATGCATCAACAAAAGTGATTACAAAAAGCGAATCACAATCGGCCACAATTGCCAATAGCAATTTCCGCTAAATCGCAGAAAAATCGCAGAATCGCCCAATGACCATGTTGAAATTGCGAACGCGCAATTACCGAAATCGCAAAAACGGGAAGTCGCATTTCGAGCCCAATGATGACATCACAACCAGGAAGTAGGCTTTTCCCTCCCTCATTCTGATCACTGAGCCTGAAAGTGGAGCAGTACTGGCCAGAGCTCCACTACAGACTACCTGCAGCACCACACCAGAACACTAACAACTGTCAAAATGTCCCAGGAAGCAGCAGGGAGCAGTGTCCCAGGAAGAAAGATGAAGATAAAATTCTCTGAGCAGGAACTGGAGTTCCTCATTGAGGGAAATCCAAGGACCATGCTCGCCTTTTTGGAAAGGATTCCCGGAGGGTGCCTGAGGCGGACAAGCGCCGCATCTGGCTACGCATCCGCCCAAAGGTCAATTCAGTCGGGGTGACCCAGCGCTCCATCGATTAATTAAATAAGAGGTGGTATGACCTCAGAGGGCGGGATGTATGATGTTACAACGCATGCTTTTACCACGCATGCCTTTACAACGCGGTTTTTACAACAAAAACCTTTACAACGCATAGCGCTTTGGGGTGCTGGATAGTGAATAGTTTAATTTACTATTCCAACTCCAGTCCCCGTGGACACCAAGGAAGGTGTTGGATAGAAAATTAAACTTATTTCCTATCCTAGAGCACCCCCCAGCGCAATGGGTTGTAATGGTTTGCGTTGTAAAAGTTGCGTCGTAATGTCACTGCGTGGTAAAAGTTGCGTTGTAACGTATGTTTCCCCAGAGGGCATGCCAAAGAGCATATCGCTGAGAGGCTGGGGGAGGTACTTGCCACCGGTGGAGGAGAGCCCACTGTTGCACCCAACACTCCACTGGAAGACCTTGTGGAGGACACCCTAAATTCTGAAGCCTGCATGGGGGTTACCCAGCTGGACTCCTCCTGACCCACCCAACAATCCCAAGGTAAGTGCCATGCGACTGCGACCCCATCCCCTAACAATGCCCATGACTCCAGAGCTAGCTATTTGATGACCCCAGTAATGCAGGCCATGCACACCTGAAATGCCCTATTGCATTGTGGGACTTGTAGTGTGACTAAAATTCGCGGATAGCCCCACACAGCCAGACCTGTCAATTGAAAGTAATTCCTAAAGCCAGTCAGGGAATGCAAGCCTGCATGCATGCAGCTACATCTCATGTGCAAGATACATATCATTAATCATGCACCCATTTACATCACAGGTGCGTCTGAACAACCCAGCACCGACAGTGAGGCCCTACACTTAGAGGAGAACCCTGAGGACACAGAGGGTGAGGGCCATCCTGCACCACAACCCAGACCATCTCAGCCACCAGCAGCAGTACCACCACCTCCCCATGTGGACAGGGCCACCCCTGCAGCCTCAGGTGCCCAGCAACCACCCCAAGTGACGCCCATGGCAGTGGTAGAGGCCACACCACCAGCAGCCAGGAAGCAGGCAAGGCGCACAGCCACAGTGCGATCCCAGTCCAGCGGACTGACGCAACAGCAGCGTGACGCCGCAACACGTGCTGGCAGGGGGGTACATGTACGGGATCCTGGCTTGGCCATAGAACGCCGCATGCTCGCAGTACATCAGAAGCAGGCGCGTCACTTGGAAGCCATCCACCTGCAGCTGAATAAGACGGCGCAAAATGTGGGCCAGCTCACAGAATGCATGCAGGGCATGACCGCAGCTGTTCGTGAGAACAGTCAGATCCTGGTATCCCAGCAGGATATCACCCGCCGCCACCGCCGCCACCGCCAGCTGCTGACCCGCCTGTCAGCCTACACCAGGTTCAATCACATCATTGCAAATGCCACCTCACAACTTTCGCGCCGCTCATTTGCGATGCAGGTGCAGATGGTCCAATGTTGCCAGGACGTCACCAGGGCCCTTGAACAGGTGACAACAGCTGTGCAGAGTCTGCAGGCGTCTGGCCATGGTCAAGCAGGTGGGGGGATGATGCCAGCGAGGGCATTTCCAGTCACAGCAGCATGTCCTTGTTGCTGGTAACGGAACGCCGCCGCAGCAGCAGGTCCACTGCAGCATCACGGGCCAACAATGTTGTGGAGGACACGGAGAGGAGACTGGGTGCGTCAGGCCGGAGGCGCCAGTGACACATTGAACTCTGCCTGCAGGGCCATGCTGATTCCACAAGCAAGCCCTCTACCCCTTCAGGGGGCTGTATGATGGAATACAATTCACATGTCATATCAAGGAACATAAAGTGCACATTATTGTGAATAAACAATAAGAATTTATGGTCTCACGTAAATCCGACTCATGTCATTATTACATTTGTCATGCATGAGTGCAGTGTTGTGTGAGGGGAATGGGTGCACTAGAAACAGTTCATTGTGATTTGGTTGCGGTGCCTGTGTCCTTCAGCAGGATTCTCCCCGCGTGCACTACCAGAGCTAGCCACAGGTATCCTCCGCTTGGTAGCAATGTTATGGAGTATTGCACACATGGCCACGATGCGGCAGCAGACCTCAGGCTGGTATTTGAGGGCACCACCAGTCTTGTGTAGGATGCGGAATCAGCTCTTTAAAATCCCAAATGTCCGCTTAATGCAATTTCGAGTGTGAATGTGTGCAGCATTGTAACGCTGTTGCTGTGGTGTGGCAGGGTTGAAGTATGGGGTGAGGAGGTACTCACGGAGGCCATAGGGGCTGTCACCAGAATGAAAGGAGCAGACGATGAGTGCCTGTTATGCGCAGCTACATGGTCTCGATGTACTGTATGTTGGCACGTGTACTTACCTAGAAGGTGTCCTTCGCCATAGTCTCCCCTGGCCAGTCGTGTGCGCATGCCGCTGTGCCGGAATATGAAGGAGTCATGCATGTTCCCCAGGTATTGTGCCACTATGTCAGTGATGATTGTCTTGGTGTTGCATACCATCTGGATGTTCAGTGAGTGGTAGGACTTGCGGTTCTGGTACATGTATTCTGTCTCTGCGGGTAGGCAGATGTGGATGTGGGTACAGTCAATGCATCCAATTACATGGGGGAATTGTGCTAAGTTTTAAAATTCTAGCTTGGTTTGATTCAAATCCTGTTGGGTGGTTGGGAATTTAATGTAAGGTGTAGCCGGGTCAACATGGCATCCAGGAAATTCCTTAGGCAGCGGGACATGGTGCTCTGGGAGATTCCCCCTGCAACGGAAACTATCCCCTGGAAGCTTCCGGAAGCCAGGAGGTGCAGGCTGCACAAGACCTGGACATGGGTGGCACGGCATTGGTCATACTCGTTGGGTGCCGCATCAGGGGGTCAAGGTCCCGGATGAGCTTTGTAATCAATGCCCCAATTCAGCCGCTACTTTGAGTAGATTTCTTCATCAGTTTGCCCAGTAGTGTGACCCGCTGGCAGAAAATTCGCTCCTGGATCCTGCGCCTGTTCCTTGCTGCAGCCTGGAGCCTTCGCCGCCTAACCACCATGTAGAGTCCTGGCATTGTGATTGTCCTCAGGCTCCTACTGTGTCTCCTTAAATGTGTTTGGTCAGCCCCGCACCACTGGCTCGTTAGAATTTTTTTTTCATTATTTTTTTTTTTACTTCATGGTTACCACCTGGTTTGGGTTCTCCTTAATTTGCGCCTCACAAATAGCGATTTTGAGGATTTTCGCTATTTGCGATATTTCATGCATTGGTTTGCGATTATTTTGCGAATTCGCAATTAGATTCGCAGAATCATTGGGAACTCGCAATTTCCGATACGCAAAGGGGGTTCCACCTTGATTCTGCGATTAGCTTTGCGAAGTGGCAAATTATGTTTTGCGAATTCGCATTTGGGTCAGGTTTTGTTTCATGAATTGCGATTCTTGGTATTGCGATCGCAATAGCTATTTTGCAGCTATTGTGATCGCAGTTTGTGTTGATAAATCTGGCTGTATATTCAATGGAAAAATGTGATGTGCCCATTTTGTGTTTTGGGCTATTTCCTGCCAAAGGCATTCGGTTTACCCACACAAATGAGGTGCCATTTTTATCATAATACATGTGGGAGCATGGAATAGTAGATTACGTGTTATTATCAGTTGTATTTTGCTCCATTTGTGCCTTCTAAATGTAGGCCAGTGTTTAAGAACAAAGGGGCATATTATCAAGGGGGTTTATCTCCGCTTTTTTGGCTTTAAAAGCCAAGAAAGCCGAGATAAAATGATCTCCCTATTACCTAGCTGTCGCTAACACCAGTTAGCAACAGCTAGTAGGAGATAGCGACCATCTTGGGCCCCACTTTGCATGTCAGTGATATTTATCACTAATGACATGCAAAGTGGGCGTGCCAAGATGTCGCTAACATCGCTATCTCCTATTACCAACTTTTTCAGATATTCGCGCTAAGCGCGACTATCTCCAAAAGCTAACACCTGCCCTGAGCAGTTCTTAGCCATGTTATCCAATGGGAGGTGGATAACATGGCTAAGAGCATTAGCTCGGTAATGCATGAATATCGCTGACTTTTCAGCGATATTCATGCATTGCGTCCGATTTTTATCGCATTTGCAATAAACCTTGGTAATACCAAGGTTTATTTGCGATAAAAATCGCCGCAGCTCAGCAGTAAATTTTTGTCTCTAACCAAGCAATAGCGATAATTATCGCTATTGCTTGGTAATATGCCCCAAAATGTTTTTGAAAAATACCCTCTACATCATATGCTTGTATGGGTATACCCACAAATTCAGAGATGTACAAATAAACACTGCTCCTAAACTCCATATCTTGTGCCCATTTCAGAAATACCTAGGTTTCCTTGATACCCATTTTTCACTCTACTTATTTCACCATAAGAATAGGTCTTTGCACAGCAAAAACCCATTGTACTGTGCAGCTCATTCGTTGGCTCTGGATACCTTAGGTTCTTGCAGAACTTATAAAACCTATATATCTCCATAACCAAAAGGGGTTTAGCAAACATAATGGCACATTGTTTTTATAAATTGTCCATTGTGACAAAAAGATGCAGATTAAAACATTTTCTTAAATGGTTGTTTTTCCTACTCATTTTCAAAATTTCTTTATTTTAGCAGTTAGTTGCTTAGGGAGAACCGAGAGGGATCTACCCATATGACCCCTTGCTGAATTTAGAATTGTGTCTACTTTCTAAAAATATATAGCTTTCCTGGATCATCCACAGATTTCACACTGGTTTCCACCACAAAATAGAAGTAGGTTGAAAGCCAAAAAAATAAGAAGAATGGACTACCCATTTCAAAAAATGCCAAAACTGTGGTACAAATTAGGTTTTTTCATTCAGCTCTGAAAGTTCCAAAACGTTTGGAAAATGATGACTTCAGCAGAGCAAACCATTGATGTCATTTCTAGGGAAAAAAGTGACACTTTTATCCGAGCGCTTTTTTCCTAATTTACCCCACAAACTCAGCACTGGGAGGTGTGGGGGAGTTTGGGGGGTTTGGGAGGAGGCCCAGTAGGTAAGGGATTAATTGTGGAAAGATGAGAGAATGTATAAAATTTGTAAAATGTGTTTATCCTCACCCATGCAAAAGCAAAATTTCTGGACACAGCTTTTATTTGGCCACGCTGCAGCTAATATATTCCCAGAAGAAGGTAGTCGGAGGCACATTTTACTTTCACTGAGTTTAGTTTAAGAAGCTTTACTGGTAATAAATAATGCATATAGTTAACAAAATGACATTAGTTTAACATATGAGATGAGTATAGAATGCCTCTATATATATATATATATGTGATCCTTCAACACTTTCTAAAATGCTAGTGGGTTTTATTTATAAAATAACACCAAGAGACATAGTGTAGATACTTGTTTTGATAAAAATTTGAGACAAATAAATACAGATTTTTCAGCAAATACCGTCTTCCTCTAAAACTAATGAATGAATGAATGAATGAAATGAGATTAAAAAGGACTTGGAAAAAGATAAAAGAAATGTAAACTACCAGAGACTTAGCTAGTCATTATGAATACTTGCTTGGCAGTACCTGAGGAAGTTGCTGGTATGGGCACAACAGTCCTTAGAAAAAATGTACAAATGCCAAAATGTGTGCAAGCACACCAACAGCGGTTTGACCAGTGGGAATAAAGAGGTTGTCCACTACTGCTAATATTTTGAATTTAATTGCAAGTGAAGAGAGACATTTAAAAATGTTAAAGAAAAGAGTGTGTTTCAGGATAGATTCTACTGGATTTATTAAAAATTAACTAAATCAAGCCTGCCAGTGACCATCTATTTGAAAGTAGAAGTCTAGAGTTTTTTTTTAGTTTTTTTAATAATATCTATCATAAAAAGAGATTCGGTAATTATGTTTGTGTTTGCATCTGGCCCTTTTACCCTATGGCTGATAGTTTTTCTTGAATTTATTTTAGGGATCTGCTATTTATTCACATCATCTTTGCTGCGCATCAGCACACAGTGTGAAAAACAAACTATAATTAAGTGTAGTCGAATTGAACTTTGCCACCACAAGAACTAGTGTCAGTCTTTTAATAGGACTGGCCTTCGAAACTGTTTTAGCTGCATTACAGACTATTTTTTTTTTAAATCATACATAATTTAAATAAAACAGGGCCTTTTGGTCAGAGGGTTTCAACCGTTGGTCTCTTAAATTGCCGTCCAACATTTGCTTCCACTCACCACAGCACACAGAATGGGGTAATGAGTCGGCCAACTTTTCCCATTGACTCCCTTCACTTTGAGTGACTGCACACCACCTGTGCAGACAGTTCATATCTCCATAAATCTAGTGCCTTTCAATGAAGTAACAAAAGAGGGTTTAAAGTGTGCTTTATATTTTTTTTTCTTTAAATGGCAGTTATTTATTTTGACTGCAATTCCCGTGCCCAGCTATTTGCAGATTTATTTTCTATCTTTTCTTTAAAGTTGTTGTTATAAAGCCGTTATATGAATTATTAAAATTGTGGCTTCTTGACAGTTGAATCCTTGGTTAGGCCATTTATTATCCATCGCTAGTAATCATAATAAAATGGCACAACTGAAAGACTTGCTATTTTTTTTAAAACAGCACTAGTAAAACAGCTGCATCAGTGTTTTTTTTTTCAAATTAAATTTGTAAGCATATCGCCACCACACTTAGAAGGATGCATGTTGTCTTTTTTTATTTTTCATTTTGCTGCACATGTTTGTAATAATAAATAAAACATGACCATTGCAGCAGCCTGCCAACGCCAGAATTAATGATTTACCAATGCTTGTCTTTCTATTGCTTCCCTTCATTTGCTTGGGTGAGATATTATTTTCTATTGGCTTACGACATTGTACACATTGATATACATAAACACTCTAAATACAGCCCACGGGACATTCATCATTTCTGGCAGATGTTTCACTTCTGCTAACCTTTAAATTGCCCCCTAAATTACAAGTGTAAAATTAAACACCAAAATTAACTTGTAGAGCAATTAACAGGTAGTATGATATTTACAAATAATTGAATATAAATTGACAATATCATTATTCTGTTCACAACCTTAGACATGAATATATTAGCAGAGTGGGCTAGAATCAACTACAGATGCACCTATTTCAGTGACAGAAAAACGTGCATCTTTTCGTCTAGGCTTTTGACCCTCGGGTGTAAATGTACTAATTGTCTCTTCAGAGATAAACTGAAGGTGGCTCCCATCTGGCCTTGGTCCACATGCCACTTCCAGTTAATGGACCACTAGAATTTACAGAAAAATCAACTTGAGTAGTCTCTATCACAAGAGCTAGGAACTCTTGGAACTTTCCTTTGGATTCTTGGGCTGTAGTCACCTCAAACTGGGATTTGAATTTCCCGAGAGACATGTGTCTCTATTTCTAAAGCAAGTTCCTGGTTCTTTACATGGACAAGGAAGATGATTCTGGATGTCTTCCAGGAGTGGTCTACGAGAAGCTGCAAATAGCCCGACAGGGCTCCTCAAAGGGGTTACTTTAGTCTTTTGAAGTCCTAAAAAGGAGTTTTGGAGTTTGTGTTTTTCATGCCAATGTGGTGTAAGCTAGAATTTCCCATAAGTAGCTTTTAATTAAAGGTAAATAAAATATTGGGCCTAAACATATGAAATACAAACATTTTAAAAGTTGTAAATCTCTCCATTCCATGTTTCCACCTATGAATCATATATATTTTCTACTTTCAAGAAATTCCCAGGAATACGCAGGGAAACATAATCAAATTGCAAACAGCAAGGCGTATTCCTCCGCTTCATTATTTGATTAGAAGGAATTCCAAGATGTAGAAAGGAATTCCACTACAGCAGAAGGAAATAGTGCCGATGTATATTCAATACCTCCCTGAAAACAGTGTTACCCCTAAATCAATTGAGTAAAGCTGCTTGTTCTTCCTGGGTAGAAACTGTAAACAGATTGTTTGTAAATACCCACAAAAAGTTGCCTTTCTGGTTGTTCCACAGACACACATCTTACATGTCAACCAACCTGCCCTTCTTCTAGGAACACCCATTTTTCAACTAATCATTCTATTCTTGCCCAGGCTGAACATCGATCAAATCAGAACTATTTCCACATGTGAGAAGTTATATTACTAATTGAGGGGGTTGAAACCACTCTGTAGCAACCGCAATCTTTGTCAGGGTGAGGCACAAGCAAGCAGCAAATTGACCTGTGCTCAACCCTGTGGACACTGGCACAGAGCAGTCAGGGTTAATGCCTAAATTATTTATGGAGCACTTCAAACAGGAATAAACCGAAAACACAACACAAGAAAAATCCTTCATCAATTAAGAAACATTGAGCAAAAATGTAATAAATAAATCAAGACCAATATGACAAAAGTCCAATCAGTAGAACCAGAGATATTCAATTTTAAAGATGTAAGTGAAAATAGCTAAAAGCTAAAAAAAACTCCAAATTGTTACCCACGGCTATAAGGTCTTGTGACATGGGAGAAAGTTACAAAATCAGGACGATCATGATGGAGTGTGGCTCAGATACAGGTGCTGTAGCATGCAGATCCTGTTGTTGTTGCGTGCGGTCAGGCTGACGCTTTGTGATGGTGCTCCTTGCCAGCGGTCGATGCCTTAGAGCAAAGAATGGGGTTGACTTAACTTTGCGCTTGCAGGCAGTGCAAGTGACACATTTTTGGTGGCAACTGGCCATTTTGCAGGCTCGAAGAGCCCAAGAAAAACTCAATTCAGCTCCACTGTGGTCACACTAAAGTTTCGGGACTTGAGGGGCAACACTTGGGGGTCCGGGGCTTGCTCAAGCTGGACCTGGGTGCTGGATCAGGTGGATGGGTGATTTTTATCCCTGTAACTCTGATAAGGAGGACAGCAGACTAGCCCTTGGAGTCACTCTGGGAGTCCTGGGTTCCGGTGCAGGTCCAAACCCTCTGACTCAGGCTGGAGGGCATCGATCCAGTAAGGCAGCAGTCCAACAGAGTGACTGGCCTCTCTGAGGCACAGCAGCCCTTCCTCCAGGTAGAGTGTTCACAGGTCCAGAAGTGTACTGAAGAGTTGGTTTCTGAGGTCCAATATTTATACCAGGTGCCACCTTTATAGAGGGAGAAGCTTCTACAGGTTTCCGTTTGAGGAGCACAGATTTCCTAGCTTCCCTGCTCTGGCTCCAGACTAACTGGAGGGGGTATGCAACCGTTTGTGTTGTGTGTAAGGACTGTGTCCAGCTCCACTCTCACATCCAGTGATGGCCCATCCAGGCACAACTAAGATCTCTATTGTGCCTGGCTGTCTAGGAGGAATACACAAAGCCCATCTGCCAACTAAACCCAGTCATCTGATCCAGTAAATTAAAGTTCTGCAGGAGCTAAGGGTCAGATGTACGTACCGATTTTGCATTTCTAAACAGAGCGAATCGCTATTTCAGGCCAATCAGAAATGCAAAACTGCCATTGAATATGTACAAATGCCTAAAACGCAGTTGTAAATGCAATTTCATCCCCGTTAAAATAGCATTTTTGAAATTGGTGACATAGAAAATTGGTGATTGCGATTTCCCATTTGCGAATTTCTACCGCTTGTACGAATTATTTCGTATTTGCAACTAGTCGGAAAATGACCTTTTAAGAAATGCATTTACCACTGACTCAGGACAGGTGGTAACCATGTGCAAACTATAAAAAGACCCCCAAAATGCATCTGGCTCTTTGACAATGGCAGCATTGTTCATTCTGGTGAGGAGGATGAGGATTCTGGCTGTGAGGGATAGGAGGAAGAGGAGGAGACAGGAGAGGATATTTAGAGTGAGTGTAACCCTGTTTAATCTGACAGATAATAGACAGGTACATACGGAGTTGTCAGGTCACACTTCCTCCTCGGCCCCACATTTGCCTGAGTAGGCGAAACTCTTCGTGAAAAGGATTAGATGACTCCTTTACTTGGTCCCCATTCCTCACTGGACAGCTCTGGGTCTGTCACATCCAATGTTTCTCTCTGTTCAGTACTTTGGCGATTCTTATTACTCAACTGTTGTTTGCGTGGCGCATCGATTCTCTCCGGGAACGTGAGCACACACCCTAACTCATAGTCTCTTGCATCTCGTGCAAATTTCTCCTGCTACCTTTGCTTTATATTTTGTCCGTAATTCATAAGGTGTTTTTTCATTTCCGTTTTCAGCTCTTCCTGTTTGTTCTTGTCATTGTTTTTGGCAATTTCACTCTCTAAAGTCTTAATGACTTGCAGTGCACATTCGCTGTCACTCCAGGTGAACTTGACAAGCATGCCCTTGGATGAATTTTTAGTATGGTCCGCCCATTCTTCAAGCAGTCGCGGGCTAGGTTCTCATATGCAGGGACTGTATGTATGCGTAGTCCCCACAGTACCCACTGGACGTCGGTGTAATTCTGGAGGGAGGTTGCATCCCACCACTTTCTTATTTCCTGTTCGTACAGTTCCTCCAATATATTCAACTGTACCTTCAATTCATTTCCAACCTGTGACACATTTTGAAATCCGATTCCATAATAGGTGAGGATTTGCCTAAAGCACAGCTTTTGTCATTTAGGAGAACAAGGACTTTAAGAGACCATTTAATGAAGAGCCATTGTCCCTCCAACAGCAGACCAGCCGCCTTTGGTAAAACACCAGGCTTCTTTTCCTGCGGGAAATGTAAGGCATGTAGAAATTGCCACAAAGTCCTATCCTATAATGTACCCGGTCTTGAGGCACTTAAGAGAATCATGAAGTTCATGACTTGCCACACCAGCCACACAGTGTACTGTTTGGTATGACTGTGTGGCTTGAGGTATATTGGCAGCACCATACACCAAACTATGGTGCGCATTTTAGAACGCCTTCGAGCGATTGCTGACAGAGATGCCACATACCCTGTGGCAAGACACTTTGAGATGCATCACCAAAAGCAAAAGGGATCTGTTGAAGTTCTTTTGCATGGACCACGTCCCCCTTAATATAAAGGGAGGGGATAGACAGCTCCAGCTCCATAGACTAGACATACATTATAGACACCCAAACAAAAACACTGTGGGGTCTGAATAGTGGGGAGGAAATGGCAATTAATCTGTAATTATTGTTTTGAGAAAAAGTGTACTAAATTGGTGAAATTTGGGAATGAATTGTGGCATCAAATGATATAAGACGATGAAGGCATAGTAGGCTCATATGTAGTTGGTAACAACCCATTTAGAGTGATAACATGAGGACCATCTTTTTGAACCTGACAATTGAAGCCCATACAGGGCAATAGAGTGTTTGAATTCAGGAACAGAGGTGACATGAATTTGTAACAAATTTTATGTTGCATGCAGATTGCTGCGAAAGGATCATGTTTTAAGGTGTTTTTGCCCATTCAGGGGAGTAATGTCGGAGTTGTAATCATTTAAAATGGTGCCTTATGTTATGAATGTAACAATGCCTGTTTATTTGCATGTTGTAGGATGGCCGACACCGATGGACAGAAGGATGTCCGCTGTCCTTTGTTGATGTCCTTGAACAGAATTACTTAAATCTGTCGTTTCTTGGCACCCGCCATTATTGACAAAGGCGGTAGCCGAAATGCATCTTAGCGTACTCTATGCCCAATAAACTTTGGAGTTTATTGCTTCCGTGAGTGCTGGTGATTTTATTGCCCTGCAGCTGACTCACAGTCCAATGCGTTACGAACTTATCGGGAAGAAACAACACTTGAGCCGCGGCCACAAATTAAAGTCTGTTTATTGACACCACTAGATCCGACGCGTTTCGGAGTTGCCTCACTCCTTTGTCACGGGCAAGGGTTAGTGTTTTGTCAGTTTCTTTTAAAGCAAAATGTGCTTGTAACGTGCAATAAATATGAAAGAAATACTTGTGTTCATCATCATGAACAATAAAGTTTAAAATTACATCAATCGAGGAGTGGAGAATAACGGTTACTTGATAAACAAATAATATATTACCACAAAACCACATTATCAATTTTGTCGGTATGTACATGCTGACAGCTCTGTGTTGTCGTGTTATGCTCTGCATGCCATACATTCAGTGCTAGACATGCAAACACATTTCTTTTTGCTATATTTGTGATTGGCTTGCAGTTAGTCATGTTTTAACAATAAAAATCAGGAATAAAGCCCCAGTGGGCAAACTGGCTTGAACCCAATTAAACCAAGACATTTTTCAACATTTATAAATGTCCTCCATACAGCCCCTGTGGGTGAATGTCAATAATAGACAGAGCGTCAGCGTTGCTGCGTATTAACTCACAACCGTTACATGACAACCGTCAATAATACAGCCCTAGTGGGCAGGTGTTTTTGATGGCAAATGGTGCAGTTAATCAAAACAAGAAATACAACAAAAGGAGTCATGCTCAAGTAAGCAAAAGTGTCAACTGTAGTGAGTCAGATAGTGCAAACAGTTTCAAATACATGCTCCTCAGTATTCCCACTCGTCATTTGTAAAAAAAAAAAAACATGATGCTATTAAAATCAATAATTAAGTGCACAAAAAATAAATTATAAATGAACACAAAACCTTAAAAGACTTAACAGGAGTTCATGTGAAAAATTGTCTCAATAAGACGTTACAGAACTACGGACATCTCTTCATCAAGGTTCAACCCTGTGGGGGCCAGAGTGTTGAACTTAATAATCATTTTGGATTCAAGCCTCCTCATTTCAATAGTTCTATTGCCCCCCCTTGGTCTTGGTGGAACCCTATCTAGGACATAGAATCTGAGGAGGTTGGCGTTTTGATTGTGATACTCACTAATGGGATACTGCTTATCATTTTTCTTTATTGCCCTTAACTGCTCCAACACTCTCTTTTTTCCTTTATGGATGGTGCTCCCTATATAGAATCGCTCAATGCATAAAGAACATATTCGATGCTGCAGATGACATGTTTGTTGGTCACAAAAGGAGCCTGGTCACTACAGAGTTTAATGGATTTACAGCTATTGCTGAACTTACATGCTTTGCAATGATTACAAGTATGATCTCCCAGGCTTAACTATTGTATTCGGTAATGAACCTGATAGGCTCCTTTTTCACTGTACTGTCACCTTTGACATTACAGTGAAAAAGGTGCCTGGGAGATCAGGAGAAGTTTGAAGACGTTTTGTGAGGTCTTAAAGAATGATGACGAAATCAACAGCACTCATGGAAGCAATTAACCCCAAATATATATATTTCTAATACCCCCAATTTTTGCAGAACACAAAATTGAATGTCTACCTGGTAGCACAGTTCCCCTAAGTCCTTGACTGTGTTCATGGCACACATGTAGCCATCAGCCCACCTTCAGCATCAGAATACATCTACAGAACGAGGAAGAGTACACACTCACAGAATGTGCAGATGGTGTGTGATGCCTCCTGCGTCATCACCAACATCATAGCCGATGACCAGACAGCACCCATGACGCCTTCATGTTCTCCCACAGTGGAATACACAATCCTACTGGCACAGGATGAATTTTGAGATTGGTTTCTGCTAGGTAACAGAATCTACAACTAAATGAATCCACTGGCCAGGAGTGTATGTGTGATGTGACGTAATGGTTTCCCATCTTTAATGCTCCTAAGAAGACATCACATACATCCTACGGACCAGCTCCTCCCACCTTACCTTGTCAGGATTACATGTGGCGCCTACATTGCTGTGCGTATTGTAGTGTGTCCTCGCGCTGACGGTGTGGCGAGAACACAAGCATTTACTAAAAACTACATTTCCCAGACTCCTCGGTGGAGGGAAGGTATTTCAGCCTGAGCGACACGCTTCCTGTTGGGTGTAATTCATTGAAACTCCTTCGTTACGGGCTGCGGGGAAGCTCCCTGCACGCCTCCCAAGTTACCCGGCTTCAGAGGAAGAGAAGCTGCCGCTCGTTCCCCGACTCGAGGTAGGACCGAGGATCACACTCTGGGGAAATCCTTCAAGGAGCGTGCTGCCTTCCGCCGCGCTGCCTTTTTTGTTGTTAGCGTACTCTTTGTTCCTTGACATTGGAGCGGAGTGCAGTACTCGAGGCTATGCGTTGCCGTTCTGGCTGATGCTTTGAAGTGATGATACAACTTCAAGAAGCATCTTAACTGTTCCACATATCGGGGCATTTCATGTACTTTGGATACTAGCGGAGCACAGTAGTGGTCGCAACTACGCAATACCGTGAGGGCTATTACTTGCATATGCATTATTTAAGGAAGCCGAGTGTTGTGGGGAAGGCCTACTCGCTGCAGTGTTCCTTACTCCAGGGGCCTCATTTATGAAAAGTGACGCATCGCTGCGTGAAAACAGCGATGCGTCACTTTTCACTGCGCACTCCTTACGACATTCCTGATGCGTCATGTTTAATGTATGACGCATCATGTCGCAAGGAGTTACAGATACGTCAGTATTTCTGACGTATCTGTAAGCGCAAAAGTGACGCATTGCTGGAGTGTGTCACAAAGTGACGCAACTGCTTCCAGCTGCATTTGGGCATGTGTTTCTTAAATTGCAATTTCCTATTAGGAAATCGCAATTTAACAATTTATGAAATAGTGATTTCATAATAGCGAATGCAACTCAGTAGAAATCACCATTAAGGAAATCTCAGTGTTCGTACATGCCAATCTGCGACTTGAAAATAGCAATTTCGGTGGATTCACTAATTACGAGACGCAAATTGAATCTCATACACCTAGCCCTAAATGGCGGGCAGGAAAGTGCCAATTTTCTAAAGGTAGCATTTTCTAAATTTTTATTTATAATCCGACTTTACCACAAGAGAGAATTCTTCATTACAATTCCAAAGACACCAAACATGAACTGGTTCCCTGTTTCCATTTGGAAGCTATCACTTTCTAAATGTAACAAGGGAACTCCAATCTTATCTTATGGGAGATGGAGGCTTTGCAGTTCTGAAATACGAATTTATGAGTTTTCACAATGTACCTTGCCCTCTGGATTGTCCAGGCCATATCCTAGGAGTGTTGTACATGTAACAAAAAGGGAGCTTTATGTCTAGCAAAAGTTTTATATATGCATCTTGCATGGCCATCAACTTCTGAGAATACGTATTTCCCAGCTTATTATCCCATACTTGTTTCTGGCAAACATCTATCAAACTAGCACATTCATCACAGTAGTAAATCGAGAAAAATAAGTTACTGTGCATCTAAGCTGAGCAAAACGTTTCATGATTTGGGCTATGTCATATTTTGGAAATGCTTATGAATTAACTTTTTTTGAATAAGTCAAAGTTAAAAGGTATTTCCTTGTAGTCCATGAAAGTTTTAAAACCCTTATGCATAACACTCTCACCCTAAAATAGGTATTATTATCGAGAAGTGTAACATGACACCAGGGATTATAAAGATTTGCACAACAATGTAATTTTGTTGCATTTAATGCAAAGGTTTGTGATAGTTTTCAGAACAGATATGTACTGCAGGTGGGTACAGTAGGTTTGATGGTGTACATCAGGGGTCACCAAACTGTGGTCCGCAGACCCCAGGGGTTCATGACACATTCCACAGGGGGACTGTAGGCAGCAGTTCTAAAAGCACTGCAAAGTTCCTTGTATAATCAGCAGTTTTCGTGCAACAATAAAAGTGTCAAACTAACTCTGGTGATATATGTACTTGCTGGAGAGAGATCAGAGTTTGTCCAGTGGCAGCTTTGACTCATCTAAGGTAGGGCAGAGGGTTAATATGCCTGCTGCAAAGAACGTGAACATATGTAAAAAAATAATATGTTATGGGCATAGCTAAGTGGGTTACTGCTTTTGTCACAGAGATTCTGTTGTTACTATGCAGTTCCTAAGTGACAACTGTGATCTCGCACAGTGAGCTATGAACTGCCATCAAAGAGCTGCTTGCAAATTGCAGAGTACAAGTTAGTAAGTTATGTTTTTTCCTAGTCTTTCATTAGCTTCTAAAAACGTTTTTTTGGGGTAGAAAAAATGTTTCATTATTAAAGTCAATGCTAACCACTCTGTTATGTTCTGAATCCTGAGTTCTTGATTCTCTAGACCAGGCACTCTTAGAAAATGCATACCAGCATGGATGACATGTGAATGCAACACCTTGTCGTCCCCTGTGCCATATGTAACATTTTCTACACACTGATTTACACACGGAAGATTAATTGTCTCTGTATGTGTGTGATGTAAAGTGCTCTAACACCATACATTATTATGAGAGGCACTATATAACAAATGAAATACATGTGACAGAGGAGCTATGGAGAAATAAGAGGCACTGCTGGAGGGGGATAGTGAGGAAATCATTGAAGGGCCCCAACAAAGAATGTTGTATCCTGGTGCACAGTAAGGTCATCATTTACTATGCTTTAAAAGCTAATACAATATACAATGACAAATATTGTGTAGAATGCACTATTCTTTTCCGACTATTCTTGGGGGAGAGAACACAAAGCCCCCTTGGTAGAGGTCAGGCTCACTCACTGCACTTGGTGTGGAAGCTTGTCAGGGCTGCTTTGAGATCTCATTCCGAACCTGGCAGGAGCCACTGGCCATGACTTAAAACCACTCCTGAACAGTTAGTTGCCACGATACAGCCGGAACCTTCCCATTAGATTTTTCGTTTTTTTTTTAACAATTTTTATTAGAAACAATATGCAGCAATAAAGACATTACATTGACATCTTAAGTAAAAACTTTCATAATTACAGCATTACCATTCCAATTAACTAACCAGTAGGAGCCCTGGGGAGCTCACTCCAGCAACATCGCAACAGTCAGTAGGCGGGTCACTTTTTGTCCCCGGGTCAGGAAACTTCGCCAGTCTATATCTATTCCCGACTGCCCCCATTATATGCCACAATCTCGTGTCTCCCTCCTCTAACCCCAAGAGTCTCTCCCTCCTTAGTTCCATTGTCAGAGAAACACATATCTCCTCCCCCTATATTTATTCCAGCGCCCCCACTTGTGATCCCATTTGCGTGGACATCCCCTCCCTTTATATACAGTTTTTTTCTGCAATCATGTCATGGTCCATATCTTTTGCCCAATCTCTCAGCTGTGGTATGGTGTCTGCGCCCAACTTCTGAGCAATGTTCTGTTTCGCTATACTCCACCCCATCGTGGCCCATAATTGTTCAACTTGTGTGAGGTCTGTTGCCTCCCAGATATTTAGGAGACATAGTGTGGGAGTTATGCGGATAGGATTGTCACACGTCCTAGTTAATTGTCTGGTGACATCCGTCCAGTACTGCTGTATGTGAGGGCAGTCCCATAGAATATGTAAGAATGTGCCCATCTGATTGCAGTGTCGGAGGCAGAGGGGATCAGGTCTCATATCCAGCTGGTATAGCAGTGTAGCATCAAAATATACCCGATGAAGAATTTTAAGTTGGGCCAGGCGGAGTCGCATCAGGATGACTACTTCTCGGGGTGAGGACATCCCGTCCTCATTGGCTAATTATCCAAGATCAGCTTCCCAGCTCGCCCTCAACTTTAACATTGGATTGGTCTGATTATTGATCAACTTCTTATATGTGAGAGAGATGGCCTTGCGGTTCATAGGATCCAGCAAGAGCTTGTCTTCCAGGGTAGAGGAGTCTCGAAGGTGGTATCTTTAGGGAGGGCGGAGTCAATGGCATGGCTGATCTGGAGATACCAAAAACTTTCCAATGGTGCTAGCTGATGCTTAGTCTGGAGTTCAATACATGATGCCTTCCTGTTCTTAGCCCACATATCGCCCACCGTGGAGATCCCGATCATATCCCATATATCAGACCCTGCATAGGCACTATGTCGGCCCAGAATGCCCGGTTTCCACAAAGGGGTAGCCTTTGTGAGGCGCCCCTGCCACCCGATCCATCGTTGCACCCCATGCCACACCTCCACCATACGTGCTGTGCGACCGGTCAGGCACAATTTCCTGTGGTTTGTATATAGCACTCTGTTGTGGCCACCCTCCCCCATCAACAAATGATCCATGCAAAAGCTGGGATCATCATGCCGTCCGAAAACCCAATGGTTGATAGCCGTTAGCTGTGAAGCCTGATATTAGACACGCATATCCGCCAGTCCAATACCCCATCATACCATCCCATAGTAAGCTTGGCCTTGGCTATTCGAGGCGGTTTACTATCCCACAATAAATCCCTCACTGCTGCCTCGATATGCAAAAAATAAGTGTTAGGCACCGGAATGGGAGTGTTTTGTAAGGCGTAAAGAAAACGTGCAAGAGCGAGCATTTTGAACAAAGACGCGCGTCCTAACAGAGTAGGGGGAGCGTCTTCCAATGTGTGACTTCCGTGCAAAACCTCTGTAACGACCCCATCAGGTTCTGTTAAAAAAATTGTGTGGGATTGGTGGTTATGAAAATCCCTAAGTAACGAAAACCTGGGGACGCCACTGGAATATCATATCCCGAGGACTTTGCAGTGGCTTTCCCCAGAGGGAGTACATCTGGGATTTAGACCAGTTTATCTAATACCCAGAGGGTGCCCCAAAAATAAGAAAAATATGGAGTACATGGTGGAGTGAGCGCACCGGTGAGACCAAATAAATCCGAATATCATCTGCATACAGCGATATGTGGTCTTCATGATCAGTCGCCCATCTAATGCCCCTAATACCTGGGTCTCCCCTGAGCCAAACCGCCAGAGGCTCAAGAATCATGGCAAAGAGGAGTGGCGACAACGGGCATCCCTGTCATGTGCCCCGACACAGGGGGAAAGGAGCAGAGCGATGGTTGTTGACTGAAACATGAGCCATGGGTTGTGTGTATAACAGTGTGACACACCCGATAAACTTGGGTCCAACCCCGATGCGGGCAAGAACTGCAAACAAATACTGCCACGCTATTGTGTCAAATGCCATTTTGGCATCAAGAGCAAGTAGCATCGTCTCTTCCTCTAGCGTGTCTACACGCTAGAGGAAGAGCCCAATTGGGATCCAATTCGGGCCCATCGCTTTACCCACATGAGTGTCCTGAATTGCCTTGTGAATTTCCTTGACCGATAGGTCAGCGTCCAACACCTCCCTTTCATGTTCAGAAAGACATGTCACCCTGATAGTGGCAAGGAGTTCCGCCACCATCGAAGCTTGTGAATTCTGTGGAACACCATATACTATTTTATAATGGTTTGCAAAGGTCTCAGCGATGCCCTGTGGGTCCGTAATCAGGTCATTATGAGGTCCCTTTACTGCACGTACCCATCTCACTGATTGTTCTTTGCATTCCAGCCACGCCAGCAATTTGCGGGTTCGTTCACCCTGTTCGTATATCTGATCCCGGGTGTCCAGAGCGCGTCTATTGGGGTCCTCTAGGAGTAGCTGTCTATAATCTTGTCTTTTAACATTAAGCATGTGTTGAGTGTCGGGTCTGGGTCCCGGAAAACCCTGGCCTCAAGGCGCAGGATCTCGGTTTCCAACTCCAACACCCTCCGACGGTGCTCAGCCTTGTGGCCCGCCATCTTAGAAAGTGCTCTCCCTTTGATCTCTGCACTATATGCCCCCAAGAGTGTAATTGCCGACTGAATCGAGCCTATATTCTCCTCAAAATAATAATCAGTGTCTTTCAGCAAGGTGTCTCTAATATGTGGAATCTTTAGTGCCCTGGGCTGAATCACTATAGGACCAGGTTGCGGCGGGCGCTGCACACCGTGAACCGTCGACACAGGGGAATGATCTGATACCCTCCACGCCAAACACGCAGAATCAGAGAATTTGTGTTGTGCATGTGTGAACAAATAAGTTTTCGTTTTTTGCAAACTTTTTCTCTATAAAATAATAAAATCTTTAGAAATTTGAGTATTTGCTTGGTGTGCACTAGTTTGTGTATTTTTTGTGAATTACTGTTTTAATGTTTAAAATTTAAATAGTACAAATTGATTGTGAGTCCTCGGCTTCCAATATTGACTCAATGGGGTCCTCAGGAGTCCCAAGTTTGGGAACCACTTGTGTACATAATTAATCATCTAAAAATTCTAGAATAACATTGTCCATATAGTAGAGGGTTTCTAAGTTTTGGCCTCACCTAAATTAGCTGAAAATATCTAACTTCCTAATCTAAATGTATATGTCCATTTATATATTAAAAAAATCGTATTCTTTTTTTCAAGGTGGAGGTCAAAAAATACCCTGCACAAACTGTTTGCATAAAAAACACGAACCCTGCAGACCCCAGCAAAAACACACATTCCTTGATATAAAGTCACCTCCAGGATCGATCTTAAAAGCAAGTTAAACTCGGATGGAATGAATTATTAAGCAGACAAAATCCCCTTTGGTGCCTTTTGCGGGACTTGATTTAATAGTTTAAGAATCAAAATGACACTTAAGGCTCTTGCACAAATATTCAGCCTTTTAAAAAATCCGCTTAGTCTTATAATACACTTTGTTCATAAATAAGGAAGCAACAATTCTATAAATAACCCTCTTTTATGAAGCTTCTGAAAGAAACTATTTTAAACACAAAGGCAAAGAGACTATCAGGGATAGCATGCAAAGACTGCTAGGCTATTGAATGTGCTTCTCCATTGTAACCTGCGTTCTTTTTCAGTGCATTCCTAGAAAGAATCTAGTGGAACAGAATTAGCAATTACATGAAAATGTATTTTCAAGGTCCTTAAGTTTCCCGTCTGATCATAAAAATGACATGCCAGGAGTGACTCACAGGCAGGGAACGTGTTTATACTCAGTAAGCTCATAGACTTGCTGTGTCTTATAAATGCTACAGTTAAGAGGTTGGTGTCACCCCTGAGGTCAAGGACTGAGAGGATGGCCCGGAGCATTGCACCTCACAGCAGCCAGAGGACACGGAACTGAATAAGTGGACTCTCCTGGGGACAGATCAGGCCCTAAAAGGGAAATATGTTAGTTGCCTACTAATTGAAAGAGACCAGGGAAACCTGGAGATGAAATTAGTTCTGGAAATAATCATGCATTAGAGTGCATGTCAAACCTGCTCTTCCATTAGTCACAATTTGTTTTAAAAAAATTAGAATTGCATTAAAATTCATCAGTGCATATGTAGAATCAAAGCTTAAAAACGAATAGTCATTGGGCAATCTTTTGACAAGCAACTTCTCAGCATTGGAGCTTATGTGTCGAAATGAGGCCTAAAATTTTCAGACTGTCCTTAATTATTGGATGAATAATATTATCCTAGAAAATTGTGGGCTTCATTTCAACTATTGATACATGTTGCCGGGGAAAGCAAGATAGCCTTCAATGTTCTAACAGAAAGGATATGTTCTACTGGAGATACCAATTTTTCATTGTATTCGAATTAATGCTCGATCAGACGATTTTCGATAAACCACCACGTACAATGGCCACCATGCTTCATTTTGAGACATAACTCACCATTTTTATTTTTATTTTTTACTACTATTATGCAGACAATGACTAGAGCAACATGTCGGCAATGCACTGGATAAAAAAGAGTAAATGCTTTTATTATCGGCCAGGCTGCTGCTAGGAAATCATAAATGAACATGATTAAGCACCCCAAGTTATGCTTCTGATCCCTCTGATACGTGGTATTCAAGTAGATCCATTATTTTTATTTAGGGCTGTGTTGGGCAACACTTTTAATTGGGGCTGCGTAGTAAATATGCCATCCGGCTCTGTAATAGAGAAACCAGCCCTGCCAAGTGTCACACATCAGGTGTGACACTAACGCATTTTTAGTTACATTTCCGCATTACCGCATGTTAAAGGATTGTCACGCAAATAAGCGTATTTAAAAGCTAAGTGCATTATCAGTACTTGAGGTTGTCACTGTCAAGCCTGACTGTCAAGCCTGATTAAAACAGAGTCTGTGGCAGCTCCAGCAGGCTTGGGATTCAGCTGAGCTAACGCAGCTTTAGTACAATGTATCCTGGTTGAATGTAACTGCCCCGGCTCGGCTCTTACTGGCAGGCTGATGTCATCACGGTCAGACATCACTGCAGAAGCGCGCACAGTTTATTTTGGGCGCTCGATGCGGCTGGATAGTTTGCAGGTGGCGCAGCATGTCATCATCTTTAGAGGTAGTGCTGTCTATAACTACGGCACCGTCCGCCGGCTTTAATCTGCTCGGGGACCACGTGCTAGCTATTGTTATTACCGCCCCCTTTGAATCATGTAATATTTTACTGTAGCCGATCGTCGCGGAGTGAAGTCAGTGACACCGGGGCCGCCTGGACAGACTGGAGGTGGAGGGCCCTTCTCTGTGAGGTTAGTGACATTTTGCTATTGCCATATGTACGGCTGGTCGTGGTCAGTGGGAGAGAGAGCCTGTGTGCATGAAATTGAGATGCTGGCTGAGCCCCCACGTGCAGCTCCCTTCCACCGTACCTCGGTGAAGCCTTGGGAGAGGTCGCGGGGCTCTGAAGCGACTGGAAAGGTTTTTTTATTGCTTGGTAAAGGAGCCCCCCATCTACTCCCTCATTGGGCCTCCTTGTTTGTTCAGAGCGTCACTCTTACTCACAAGTAGAGGAAAAGAGACAAGAAGCAGCACATGAAGGCCACGGCGGATCTTTCACTTATTCAGAAACACCTAGTCTGCCCGGGTCAGGGCAGCTAGCACAGCACATCAAACCCCACTAGCTTCTTATTAAATAGAACAAACTGTGCCGTGTTTATTCACGACGTTAAAATAAATGCCATTGATTACTTTCGATTTATTAGGGCATTTTAAACTACAGAAAACTTTAACCATTTAAACTAATAAAAACAGACAGTACAAACATACCTGAGAGCATACCCAGTTCTATGTGTGAAGTGTGGCTCATCTCAATCACGCGCCTACCCAGACACCTACTAGCAAATGCACTCCATTCTAGACTTATTCTGAGTTTGCCTATGCCCCTGTCACTCACACAGTACGTCTCTGCTTTGTTTTTCAGTTTCGTTATAGCTCAGGTCACTGGTGGCTGTTGAGTGAGACTGAGTCACTCAGCTGATTATATCGACATTTTCAACCACTTCCAAGCTGCTTTATCTAATTTCTATAATTTTAGCTGGAGTCTGATCAATGGAAGTTGTTTATATTTCTTACGTTTTGCAGCAGTTAACTTCGTTTCTCGTTTCTCAAATGTGTGCAATTTCTGATATTATTGTTTCCCTCCTCTTCATTGCTTAATTTTGCTCACGAGACAGTGTCACTCATAGTCATTGAAATGTCACTCATAATTACTCTAAAATTATTAAAATGTCATACATAGCAATCTGAAACCTTGGCAGCTATGAGAAACATTTTTGTAAAACATATTTATGACATTATATTTATCTCAGACAAAATATTTAGGAGAAATGGTAATGAAAGGGTGGAGGGAGACGGACAAATGTATAATGTATTAAAGACTGAGGCATTGCTAAAAGTAGGTAAAGTTAACCAAAATAACAACCTCTGTCTCCTACTTAACATGTCAAACTTAAGGCAGTGCAAAATGTTTAGAGGGATTATGCTCATTCATTCAACCATTTGGCAGGGAATTACATTATTAGAGTTGCCAGGTAGCCCATTCCCTTTTGTGTATAAATTGTCTTCATCTGGATTGTAGCATGTTTAGATTAAAAGCCCCATTGTGGTAAGACTCAAAGGGTTGAACTTCTAAACATGCAGCATCTTGTAACCTGCGAATTATTGACACAATTTCCCTCAGGTGTGGATGAGCCACAGTGTGCAGGAGAAGTACCCAAAAGAGTATAAGCAAACCCAGAATAGACTTTGGGGAAAGAGGTCTCTAGCCCTGGAGGAGTAGGCTTGTGCAGAGGGGTGAAGCGTTGGCCTCTGACCAGACAGGAGAGTTACCACCGATGTGGGAGGGGTCGAAAGAACAGCCCAATTAGACAGGAAGTAGTGACAGCTTAGAGATGGGCCAATAGACCAGCACAGGACATTTTAACTCCGCGTTATAAAAAATAAAGTTGCTACTGGCTGCCAGGAGGATTAGACATTGGTTGTGCCCTTGTCATTCCTGGTTGTGCCACGCCAAATGGTGAGAATGAGAATGGGAGCCTTTCTATGGAGTTCTGCTGTTACAATTGTAATATTGTGCAGCTCCTCCTTGCCCATGTTAGGATTCACTGCCTCACAGAAAAACTCATAAAGAATGGACTTATGATTTTGGACTTGGTGGTGCTTGCCAGTACTTGCTGATTCAAGGAAAGACTCAGAAGGTGCAATTAAGCTCTGGTGAGCCTTTGGGGTAAATTAAGCCATTCCAAGCCCTGTTATTTTTTTAAATCACAATCTGCCTCCAGGGCATGTCGGGGACCAGGACTCCCCCTCCTATGTATTACACTCACAGGACAGCCCAGCGGGGATGAACAGAAATGAGATATGCCTTCAGGCTGCTAACCAATACCAGGCGAGAGTGACAGAATGTGGGATTGTGCTTTGATGAGCCTTTGGGCCAATCACACTAATCAGGATGCTGCTTTTTAAAAATTACAATCGGCCAGTCTTGAAGTGGCTACCCAAACATTACTCAGTCATGAATCAAGACCCTGACTTCTGCTTGTTTGTAATACTGCCCTGCGCACAGCTTGACTTGGGCAAGTGTAAGTGGTAAAGACTTAGGTGGTGCTTGTCTGAGGCAAGGAAGGAACCATAAATTGTGATTGTGCTTAGGTGAGTCTTTGGTGCAAATCCAGGTTAGCACTCCACTCAGACAACAGTCCTAATTATCGCTGCTGATAACAAACATACGTCCCAAAGCTATAAGTGTAACACCAGGGGGAAATCGCAGTAATCACTAATGAAAAACTTACTCAGATATTGTCCTGCGCAGTGCCCTTCAACCTTATGTCATAAAAGGTTAAAGATGGCAGAGGAGTCTGATTGCACTCTCTGATGCAGCAGTAGCACTAGGGTGAACATGAATATCTTGGCATTTTGACATGGCTGCGGAGTAGGTTTACACCAAGTGCTTCCTTGGTCACTTGCGGTCAAAGAAAGTCATAGTGAGACATAGAGGAGAACAGCACTCTAAATACTTTTTCTAAAGTTTGAGGGTGCTCAAAACCATCACTGCCCTGAAGACCCCCACAGCAAGTAAGGGCACCGCAACCTAGTATGCAGACTTTTCTTAGACAACCACCAACATTTTTGGATGCAATCTTCAGAATCAGGCAGAACATTCACATTGATGTACAACATACGATGCTGAAAATAGTGCACACATTAGTATTTGTGGACAGACATAATAGTACATTTACCAAGAGTTGAACACTAGACATGTCCGAAGGGCCATGATATTCATAATGCACAACTACACAGGGCTTGGATGGTAAGGACAGATTGGTGTTAGAAGAACAATACAGAGGTGGCACAAAATGACCCAAGCTGGACATCTTGTTCTTTTTTTTGTCCAACCACGCCGTGGCAAAGGCAAGAAAAATGGACTACTTGAGTCATCAAGGTTTCACTCCTTATTCACAGAGGCAGAAAATGTGTAAGGGAGGATTTATGGGGCATTTTGGATTGTTCGACCCCCCACAAGGCAATCGTCTTCAAAAACATATCACCTAATGACTTTTTACGTATCCACGGTCAGCAAGGCATATGGGCAACTTACATACGCAAAGAGACTCGGAAAGACATTAATCACTTACGCCTTCTCCTGGATCACAACGATGGAATGCAGAACTCACATACCAACTATTGGGACTGATTGCTAGAACCAATACTTTGGTCCTACACGAAATGCACACATTTTTGCTTAACAGACACCCCGAAAAGTTTCACATTTGGTGCAATGCCAGAAACATGTACACTTCTGATTCATTGTTTATCTGCGGTGCTAATATAAATCACTCATATTCATTGCAATATCCCTATACTAATTTGGAATAGTGACACTTGAAGAATTAACTTACAGCACAACAGAAGTATTTGAACAATTTGCGGTGCTTAATTTCTGAATGAATGCACACATTGAAAATGATAACATATAAACAAATATGAAAAGCATACAATGCTCAATCCATAGCTACAAACCACCAAATGGAACACAAAAGAAAACACAGTGGAGAGAAGGCTATAGGTCCAAGAAATTAGAACACATTTGAGCCATGTGAAGGAAACTGCTCTAACCACTGGGCAATTTGTATCTGTACCAGACGATTTTTCAGTGTCATTCGCAATGATGGCCAATGCAAAAACAATCATGGAGACTATCAAGAGTAAAAGTACATTTTGTGCCAATCCGTTGGTGCATATGTTGGTTCAAGACCCTTTCAAAACAGCACAGAACAAGCGCCACAAACTCACTCATAAAGTAGCAATGCAAACGAAACTTGTCTATGTAGCTGCTTTTGTCCATAATTAGTTGTAATTGTGGTTCTGCATTTTTGTAAAGTAGGGAAGCTCCAGTTTATTTGGTGAATTTTTATCAGGAACCAGAATTATAGCAAATTATCAATCTGCATCTCACAGCACCTCCAGCGATCATTACTAACCCATTCAACATATTTAGCTCCAGTAGATTGATCGTTTAAACCTTCAAAGGAGCAAGCATCATATTTATCCTAAACAAACTAACTAATGACAGACTTCCTCCGTTATCATGTGCTGCAAAAGCACTAGAACAAGTCATCAGCATGCAAGTCTTTTCATATTTGGAATCTATTAGCTTCCTGTGTGCTTCCAGTCAGAGCCTGGACCTTTTCTAGACACAAAGCCTTACTATTAAAAATCAGGGAAGGACAACTCTATTCCCATAAACGGGATAACTGTGCCTTGATCCTATAGGACCTTCCTTTGATGCCATTAAACATCAGTGCACTTTGAAAGATGGCTTCACTGGCAGGCATCAGTGGAACTGATCTGTTATGGTTTGGTTCATTCCTGCAAAGCCGCACCCATCAACTGCTCTCCAGAAGAGCCAACATATTGTAGTGTGCCTCATGCCTCTGCCTTGCACACACAATGTTCAACACTTACTTAGCTCCCCGTCATCTTAGACAGCCATAACATTGGCCACCACATGTATGTCAGCAATACACATTTCCACCTCATGTTTGAAAGCAACCTTCAGAAGTCGTCCCATTTCGTTTTACTGGTTCATCTCTGGATGTAAAATAATTTGCCCTTCCTCAATGATGGGAAAACTGAAATTCTGTTAATTGACTCTGTCACTACAGTCCCCTTCCCATACCTTGATCAGAGGACCTGGGCACTCTTCCATCCAAGAAGTTAAAATATATAACCTGGGAGTGCTCTTTGATAATGAACAATTCTCGCCCCCAAATGCAGCATTTTGTCAGTAACATCTGCTTAGAGGCGGTCTGCATTTACTTTAAGCTCCCATAAAATGTCGCTTATCCGGATGTATGTTAGTACAACGCGGTTGTTTTCAACGCAGTACTTTCAAATCGCAGATTTTACAACGCAAGTCGTTACGACTTGCGCTGGAGGGTGCGGATTTCGGAATCTTAGAATTTTATATTCCAACACCAGTCCCCGTAACAGTAGGGAAGGTGTTGGAATATAAAATTACAAGATTCCTTATCCCACAGCGCCATCCAGCGCAAGTCGTAGTAACGACTTGCGTTGTAAAAGACTAGTCGTAACAGCACTGCAGGGTAACATCCGCGTTGTAAAGGATGTTCCCCGCTTATCCTTACTGTTTTCATGTCTTTACTGAATTATACCACAAGCATAAATGCTTGTCTTCCTATGAATTCACTCTTAAAACTCAAAAGAATGTATATATATACACCTCGCTTATTGTTTCCTTTGAAATAACATGATCATACAACAGCGGCACTGAATTTCCTCCAATGATTCA